>NC_056631.2:81603457-82237207 GCF_002870075.4 Lactuca sativa | reverse complement strand
CTAGAGATTTTTTCTCGTTCTCTTGGTGAGAACATTTTCTTAGTGAAAACCTTTGTGTTATTCTTCTATGTTATTTTGTTTATTCTTATTTTTAATTGATATCGATCAAGAAACCTACAACTAGTATTAGAGCAGTTTACTTATATTGATTAACTATGTATTCCTCTTCTTCTTCAAATCTCACTAAAACTAGTTACGGTAACAAATTCCACAATTCGATGAAGAGAACTTTACCATGTGGAAGTCGAAGGAAATGATGGTCCTTGAAACTATGGACTACTCAATGATTGATATAATCAAAAAAAGTCCTCACGTTCCTATGTACTAGCCCGTGAAGGATAATGTTCAAGATTGTGAGTTAGTTGAAAAACATGCTCATTAATTCAATGATGAAGAGAAACATCTTGTTGTTCTTGGTGTCAGAGCCCATGCTGCTGTAGGAAACTCTCTTCCATATGATATCTAACACTCCGTTTGAAACTGTCGATTAGCCAAGGAGATGATGGATATGCTGATCGTTGCGTATGAAGGTACTGATGAGGTAAAGGTTGTGAACAAGAACAGTCTTAACATCGATATGAGCAATTTTTTCAACAAAATAATGACACTCTTACTTGTTTCTTCAATTGTTTTAATTGCTTGGTGAATGATATGTGTTGAATTAATATGAACAAGGCCAAAAACTCTTTGGTTCTCAAGTTTCTTGAATCAATGAATCATAGGTGGGAGCATCACGTAGATGTTTTGAAGAACAGTAAGAAAATCGCAACCATGGACTTGACTTCTTTGTTTGGTAATATTCATAATCCTAAAAAACAAAAATTTTGAGAAAGGAAATCATGTGAGACACTCCTAAGGACATATTTATGGCACTCTATTCAAAGAAGTCTCCTCAGAATAGCGATAGTGACGTCGTTGATGAATATGAAGGTGAAGCCATGATAGTCAAATGCTTTATTAGCCGGAATGATACAAAATCTTCTGGACATAAAATATTTCAATCAAAGATTGACACAATAGCATCTAAAGGTTATGAAATTGGAAGTAAATATGTTGTGTAAAATAAAGAGGGCCCTAAGTGTTTCTATTATGGAGGATCAGATCAATTTGCCATGGATTGCAAGTCCAAGAGGGTTGATACTAATGAAGATTATGAAGCAAAATACAAGAAGTTGTTGCCCCCTCTAAAGAGACATACTATTGATTTAAGGATCTTAGTCACTGAAGTTGAAAACTGGGTGGGTAATGAAGAATCATCTGGCGAAGATGGAGGAAAAGACAAGTGTTTGATAGCTCACATTGATGCTCCAATCACTGATAAAGAAAGCAAAGGATCAAGTACCTTTGAAGCTGATTTGGCCAAAGTCGCTAAGGATTCAAAGACTCAGGACTAGGAGTCCTTATCCTTACATCAGGTAAACAAGTTCATCACTTACTTTGAAAACAAAAAATGTATCATGTTAATTACCTATGTCAAGATCTCTCAAAATATAACCAAAAAGGACACTCATTTAGGTTTGTGATAGACACACTAATGGAAAATTTGTCCAACATTGAAAATACTCTATCTTTAACTAACACTAAAGTCACCAATCTATCCATTACCAATATTGATCTTCATTCTAAAGAAGATAGAATTGAAATGTATGTTGATGAACTTCAACGTATCATGAATAATTGGGCTCACTCTCACCATAAGTTAAGTAAATAGTAGATGCCCATATACCTGATCAGTGTGAAAAATACTTTATGGAAATATTGACGAGGCTGTCAACATTTATAAACAAACTGAAACTGAACAAAACTTTCCTTCCTCTCATGATCTATAGGAAGATTTAAAGTCTAGGTTTGTTAGTTACTCATTAATAAATCAATCTCTCATTGATAAAAACTACACGACTAATCTTGATGGTGTCACTGTTTGCATTACCTGTCTAACTACTTTAGATCCTATTATTAGAAACCCCGCATTTGACATTCCTATCCCAACCACTGAAATGTATCTCAAGTTTCCCATTTCTAATGGAGAATTTCCCTCCACACATGAGATACTCTATGAGTCCCCAAAATGTATTGTATCATGTCACCGATAATTCTCATTCCTCTGACACTGATAAATCTTTGTGTACATTAGTGTGTCAGGTCCCCTCCACATCCTCTCACATAGATAACTTGTTTCTTTACAGGACTTGTTCAAAAATTCATGAAAAGGTTACACCTCTTTGGAAACCTAAATTTTTTAAAAGTGTCAACAAAATAAAAAACATAGGGTAAGGGTATCTTATCAGTATGGAAACCCTTCTCATAAGATTAGTGACTGCACCTTTGGTGAAGAATCTAAGAGAGTTGACAATCTTCGTTTAAGAAATGAGAACTGAACCAAAAATGATAACTCTCTGTTCCCACTACATGTTATGGTGTTTTCTCTTTAGTAAAAAGACCTATGGAAAAATAGGTCAGTGTGTCGTAATTTGTTTCTTAGCACTACAGGGTACTGAGCATTTTTGGTATCTTGATAGCTAATCTTGTAGGCATATGCTAGGTTGTAAGTCTATCTTGAGTGATTATGTTGAAACAGATGGCCATGTAGTGACGTTTGGATACAACAACAAAGGAAGAACTAAGGGGTTTTGTTCGATTTAGTGCAAGACTATGGATTTCAAGGATGTTTCTTCTTTCAAAGATCTGATCCATAACTTCATCTCTATTAGTAAACTATGTGAAGCTGGATACAAGGTTTAACTCAGCGAGAAGGAAGGAAACATCACTGATTCAAAGAATTAAATATTGTTCACTACTATCATGAAAAATGACATTTATGTGTTTGTTTCTTCATAAACATTTATTTCTTTGTATTTTTAGTACTTTATTGCTTTGCTTTCAAAAATTACAAAACTACAAAAAAAAAAGTTTTTTTCCTTTAAGAAAACCAAGCTTTCATGTTTACCAAAGGAGAATACATTGCATGCATATATCTCTCTAATTATTTATCACTAGTGTTTTCTTTTCTCTCAGTTTTCAAGTCTCAGCATCATCTATCTTCTGAATTTAATGTTGGTATGCATTCTACCTTTCTTTAGAAAAGACCAACCTTCTTATTTCTTCACACAATTTGTTGCAAGATCTTATCATTGAGTTTGGTATCTCGAACCATTCTCGAAAGCTCTACATCTTTTCTTCAGTTTCTACCTTCTTCGGTGTGAAGATGACGATTTGGATGATAGGCACTGAGCGTCTTACCGTCGACATAGAACCATGTCTAGACAGAATGTTCTGAATGTTCTCCTTGCCTTCTCTTGGACCCCTATGTCACACCTCGAAACCGAAGACGTAAACGTTCTGGGGCGGAGGACGTCATGAATATCGCAACCAATGTACATAGTAAGCGTAGTAAACACAAACATTACTTTACATAGAAATATTACATTTGTTTGAAATCAAAGTGTTACAAGTGTTATACATATATATCATATGAACAAAAGCTAAGACGGGTCTTCTATACGCTCCGACTTCTCCAAAAGATCGCGGGGTACCTGTCTAATGTGGACCTGAGAATACAAGCAGTTTGAAAATCAACATAAAGCTGGTGAGTTCATAAGAGGTTTGTTTTCTGAAAATGTACAAGCTTCCTTTGGTTTTCCGAAAAAGCTTGTTATCCAAGAAAATCCCATATTTTCTTATAAGAATAGTTTAGTTATCCGTTTGTTATACGATCCGGTTATGTACAGTTTGTTATCCAAGGAAAAACCCTTATTTTCCTTAAAAGTAAAGTTTAGTTATCCATTAGTTACACGGTCTAGTTAAGAACAGTTCAGTTATCCCAGGAAAAACCCTTATTTTCCTAAAAGTTTGTGTTTGGTTATCGAATCCAAATGTAATGTACAAGTATCTACCATACTTAAAATGTTTCCGTGAAGTTTCCTGAAAGCCTGGTTATCCTTGAAATGTATGTTATTTTTAACACGTATATAAAACTATTGTGAGGAAAGTAAACTAATTCTTAAGGTTATTAGCTTACTAAATTCATTATTACCAACAAGTAAATCTCCGTTATCTAAATTGCGAGTTCCATAACCATACGATAGACTAAAAATGGCAATAAGTAGTCCATTATCCATTTATGACTTTCGTCACCCTTGAACCTTTCGGTTCGGCTGTAGCTAGCAGCCAGGTGCAGGGTAGTCAGCCCCGTATAGATCTATACACTCAAGTCACACTCTCTCTCCAGGAGATTCTGGTTACGGGGGCGGTCCTCCACTCGCGTATTTTGTGTGTAGTGTTTCAGAGGACATGTCTCCAATTATTAAGATTAACGAATTTACAAGTAATAGTACGGAATAATCTTATTACAACAGTGATCCTCCACTCGCATATCTTTGTGGAGTGTTACCGAGGACAAAACAAATGTACTAATCTAATGCTAACAATAATAAAGTGGAAAATCATTTAAGAAACATATATTATAACAATATATAGTAAAATTTGAAAACTAATTATGCAAGTCAAACAGTTGGTTAATACGGTTTTTGATTGTTAAAAAGCATGTGGAATATGAAACATTTCAAATGAAATAATAAGTTTGAGTACAAGCTATCCTTGTACTTTTGCTTGTATTCCCCCCTGAAAACATTGAAAAACGCGGAAAAAGGTGTAGGCGTATGAACTCACCGGTTGAGAAGCGTGTCGGTTTGGGTACTAAACGTCAGTTTGGGGCTTGAATGCGTGTGAGATTCCTATGTAATATGAAAAGATACACATTTGTATCTAATTAGGCTTTGAACTACTATTTAATTGAGAATATACACTCCGAGACGTGAAAACACTCTATTTCAAGTGTTAGGAGTGACCTGGGTGACATTTATGGACGTGTATGGCTTGGATATGGAGTTTACTCTTCAAGAGTAAACTCCTAAGGGAGTTTACAACCCTACCCACTCCCCATGAGTTTACGGTGATAAACTCATGGTGGGGTGTTCTATGGTGCTAAATGGTCTTATATCACTTGGGAAAATTAGCTAGGATCAAATCTAGGGTATAGGAATGGATTAAACCAACATATGGACCATCTAATGGAGTTTATGGCAGTAAACTAAGAGTTTATGGCCGTAAGCTCCCCCACACACCTTCCTTTGATGTTTTGGTGGTCCAAGGTCATTACAAGTGTTTCTAGCTAAATCTACAAGCCATGAAATGAATTTAAGACACCAATTGACCCATTTATAGGAGTTTACGGCCCAGGAACCCATCCATGGGGGGTTTACGGCCGTGAACTCCTAAGGGAGTAGTTTTTAGCATGTTTAACTCCCTTAACTTGATTGTGGTTGCTTCTAGACTTTATTCCAAGGCTTATGGTGTGTTTAAGTGGCATCTTAACACTTTAAAATGAGTTTACTCCTCATGAATTGGTGTTTACGGTCCAAGCATGTGCTTGGGCCGTAAACTCATGTTTACACTCTAAATGATGAGTTCAAGGTGTTCTAAGTCCATTCGAATAAGTCCTTAAGCCATATCTAAGCTCTAAAGGTGGTTTGGAAGGGTTTTAAGGCTCAAAAACCCATTTTATGTGAGTTCACGGCCTAGGACTGTTCTAGGGCCGTAAACTCATGCTAATGGTCCTATTTCATAGATTATCCACGAATTTGGAAACTAAAGATGTTATACTAGGAGCTAGGATTAGTTACCTTGAAGATTTGGAGCTTGAATTTGATGACTTTGGAACTTAGAACTTGGATTGATGAGAGAGAGTGGAAAAAGGCTTCAAATGAGGCTCTCTCAACTTTATATATGCTTAAAGTTTGAGACACGGTGGAATTTTACCCGATACTGATGTTAAGCGAGGCTTTTGGTCGCACCCGATTAAGTTATCATAATCCGATATGGTTGAAACTAAAATTTTTCTAATTACTAGATTGGGGCGTTTTCATGAGTTTCTAGCGTGTTTGGATACCAATTAATTCATAATGGAAGTATCAAAAATAATGACTTAATTTAAAAACTTAAATAGAAATAATTCGAAAAAGATGAATTTTATGGACAGAAACAGGTTACGGCGATGGAGCAAACTTCGGGTTGTCACACCCTAACATGTTGAGACATGGTCAGGTGAAGATAATGAGTATAGTATTTTAATTTACATAAAGGCTCTCACCGGTACACCAACCCCCCATCTGAGATCTAAAGAATTTATTGTCAAAACAATGATTCTTGCCTCTCATTTTATAGATCATAATATTTTGTTCCTTCGAGTCTTCTCCTGCCGACTTTCATAACTCGAAGGTTACAAAGATTAGAACTTCTTAACCGTTGGTTAAAAATATTGTGCTGCTTCAGATCTCTACTCATTATGATGAATATGAAGCTTTGAATCCATCGGAATAATATCACCTTCAAAGGATAAGAACATCTCTTTCTTAGTACTGGTGCTCAAATCTCTATTTTTTATGTGTTTAGGGGTGTGAAATGAGTGCTAATTTGTCTCTCTTTTCTAGAAAAAAGTTGGTGCGGCAGGATTCTTGAATAGAGGAAGTACTTTATGAACATTCAATTCAAAAGATACACCATATCAGGTCTTTATGATCTTCCTAAAAAAGATGAATATTTTCCTTTTTTGACTTTTTCTTTTTGACTGGTTCTTTCTATTTTTTTCTTAATTATATCCTGTACCATATCAAAAGAATTGATGGTGAATCATTGATTCTTGATTGGAACTATAAAACTAACTTAGACATCCTTTTCTCTCACAATATGTCTTCTATCATTAAACTTCATGATTCACTATATAATATCATACACTGATAAAAGTTTGAAATTATGTACCGATGGTTAAGCTATGTACCGTAGTTTATCACACACACCAACCCCTTCTTGCCTTATCTTTCTTCTTTAAAGTTTTATGATTCATCATATGATACCAAACAATGATAAGAAACTGAAAAATATGTTTCAATGGGTATATAATGTACCATGAAATATTAAACACACATACCCACTCTTTCCCTACAAAGCTTCAAACAAAGAATTTTATGATTTGTTGTATAAGGCATACACTAATAAAAAAATCGAAATTTTATGCTGATGGGTGCATTTCATTCCGGAATGTATTACACTTATCATAACATTCTTTCCCAAATTATTTTTCTTATAAAAGTGGAAAATGATACAACTTATAGAACCATATGCTAATTATACCTCAGAACATTGTGTAAGTGTTACATTATTGCAACAATCCAATAATGTCATAAACCAAAATCCCTCATATCTTTGCGTTGCATGTCTCGTACACTGATTATATCTCCGAGAATACTCCACATGGTCAAGGTAATGCATCTCATGTTCATACACCCTCTCTTGATCGTGTTTGAAATTCTCTATTTTGCACTCCTCAAGCTCCATAAGTCAAATATGATCTTACATCATCTGCTCAGCCTGAACATTGTCCCCCTATTCAATAAGTTCTTCCCATATAAGCAACTATTTAGTAGGAGCAATCACTACCATGCCAGTTTCTTGTTGATTTCAAAGACTTTCAGAACAAAAGTCTTTCTACATTGGAGTCTCTAGTTCAGCTCACTTCCAATATGACTCAGCGTCTTGTTACAATCGAAATGATTTCTCTGAAATTAAGTGTATAATCTCAGTAACTGACACTGAAACTGAAGATAGGTATCAGTCTCCTCCAGGGAATGACCAACAACCACTACATGGTTCTAAATGTGATCCTCCATTTAGTGGACCCTCCACCTCTATACATCCTCCTCCACCACCACTACCTTCGGTTCCTTTACCATCCACTCTTCCTCCTAACAGTCCTTCTCCAACTATTGCTCCTCATAATCAAATGTTGTAGTTTCCATTGTGCCACTCACTCAAACTGATGATGCCAAAAGAGGGAGAATATAGTTAAGGAATTCACCAATGGCACTGCTACCGATGAAAATGAAAATGAGGCAAATGTTGAGGACATTCCTGACACTCCTGATCAATTTGATGATGAAGTATATTATATAGACTTGCCATTTATTGATGTATAGCCTCTTCAGAAGGTATATCATGACACTGATACTATTGGTGCTGATGTTAAGAGGGAACAATATCTTCCTCAAGGGAAACTAAGTGATATTGAATCTGATGAAGATGATGTTCCTCTGAGCTAAAAAAGAAAGGCAACAATTGCCCTTGATGCTGGACTTTCCAAGAATAAATGTAAAGAGCATACAATTTTTTAGATGGAAAATGTTGGGGTGTTTCTATCGAAGTGTCTAGGGAGTGTGTAGGACAACATAACATTCAATCCGCTAATCAAATGTATGAAATGTGAGATTCCAAGATGAATCGAAAGGTGGTTACTGGCTCTTGCATTTTGTCCGATCATATTTAACGATTGGAAAAGTTCAACTTGAAAGCTTCAAAGGAGAAATTTATTCAAGAAAGTGCAATTACCAAACTTGAGGGGAGCAGGTTAGGAGATGTACTGACAAGAAGACGTGATCCTGGTACAATCATAAAAGTTAGATGCTCCACGACCAAGACTAAAATAATTCTTACAATGTATATCACAGGATGTGCTGACAAGGTTTAAGCTTTTGGCCAATATACTGAAGTCTTGTCCTCTTAAGATTTGGTGAGTTTTGGGTACAATGAATGGATGTAACTTCTTGAGTTCATCAATAAGCAAAAGGGAAAATATGTTGAGGAACAAAGGCTTATTCCAGAAAGACTCATCAAAAAGTTTAAGGATCTTAACTTAGTACATAAGACCTTAAATAAACCTTCCTCATCTTGAGCATCTGCTTCAGTTTCTCAGAAGAGAACCTTCAAAGGTGTTAGATTTCTACTTCCCTATGGCACCATGGTTATTGAAAAATATTTGCCAGTAGGTGTTCATCTAGTTCAACACATGTTCATTCTTCAACTAGAACATGACATCTTCTATATGGATGAATCTAAGCGTATGTGCTTCCAGTGTTCAAATGATCTTGCCAAGACACATACTAAGCACTTGGATCATCTCAAAAGTGTGAGTCTTGTATCTGAAAAACATTCTCAAAACTATATCTTCTTAATCTTGTTGGAATCAAACAATATAAAGAGAGAGCTTGTTGTCTCGGACTATCTTTGGGTCAAGCCAGAAGTTGAAGAAGATGTCAATAAGTTTTATCATTGTTCTGAATAAGAAGACTTTTGGTTTTGACATCATCAGATAGGGGCAATTGTAAGGTTAAGCCTAAGAATCTGATGACGTAATATAGTCACACTGAGTCAATGCCGATGTCTCTCAAGCACCAGTATGAAGTTATGTTTGTAAAGTTGTGTCAGAGTGATATGCATATCTTATGTAATCTCTTGTAATTATAGAATATACGTAGTTAGTTAGTAGATTCGATATCTTAGTGATATCAGATATACTTTATTATTACCATAGATTAGGATATATCCCTGGTTTGTAGGGATTCACATCGTATTTACTTTTCTATATATAATAGGGTCAAGATCATTAGTTGATCATCGAACCCTAAAGCTTTGTGCTCGTTCTCTTGGTGATAACTTTTATGTTATTCTTCTGTATTCTTTTGTTTATTTTTATTGTTAATTGATATCGAACAAGGAACCTACATTTAAAAGTCAATCTTGGGTAACTAAGTACGAATATTACAACTTAGCAAGCGGAGCCATAAGGCAGCCAATCTATCTTTGTGTTGGGAGGTGTTTTATTTTATGTAATGTTATACCAAATCTGTGATGCCTTAGCTAATCAGGTATGGCACATTTATGAATCTACTGAAGTGTGTTATAAAGCTCCTAATGAAATAGTCATCCACTAATGCCATCCCCTGATGGTATCCCTCATGGCCATCCCATGATTCTTATCCACTGATGGCTATTCACTAAAGTCATCTGCTGACGGAATCTATTAGAATACTTTTTGAAGAAGTTTTACTGAAGATCTTATTTAATCTATTCCATATATCATAAATCTGGTGTAATCTTGAATATATTAATTCCCTTTTGTTCGGGATTTGAATTATTGAACATTTCATTTGCATATCTAAAGATCATCTTGAAGATTCTCATCTCCTACCTTTATGGTAGGTTGTTAGTTTATTTAGTATTTATATCGTACGATTTCAGATGTTGAAAGCTAATGATTTATATTATTCGATGAGGTTGAGTGTTCTTTATATAAAGTTTTCCAAGTGAGTTCTTAGAGAGAGAGAGAGAGAGAGAGAGAGATTCAGAAAGTGTATTCTTTTTGAATCATTATTCTTAAACATAAGCCTGAAAAATAAAGTATGTTTTTTGTATCTCAAACATTTTTGTTATTATTCCAAGTCCCATATTGATTCATACACAAATATTTGGGTTAGAGACCAATACTACCAATCTTCAAGAACACAAACCTAAGACCACCACCACCACATACCTTCTTCGAGGACGTTACCACAACCGTTGATGCAAACCCAACCTTCGTTTCATCTCTCCCATGTCGCTACCTTATTACCATTAACTCCATCCTCTATGGTGGTTTTAGATCTAAAAAAAGATCGCCACCTCTATCGGTAACTACCACCACCATCAACGACTGCAACACCACCGACGACTGCCATTTTTTTCTCTCACATAGGATCTAGTTAAATATGATGTGGATTTGGGAATTTGGTGCTATTTAACAAAGGATTTGGGAATTTGGTGCCATTTTTTTCTCTCACATTGGATGAACAACATACATGTTCTCCCATCATTGGTTTCACCTTTGCAGCATCACAAATCACAAATTTCAACCATCATCGCAGCCCATATGTGCTAATCTTGTATTTGTTTTTTGCTCCAACACTCTTGAAATCGTTTTTTGTCTTATTTTTTTCCATTACTGAGGAAATATATGTCAAACCCGTACTAGATTTGTTCCACCACCACCTGCTCCTTTCTTTGTTATCTTTTTCTCCAATTTGTTCTTTGGTGGGAGAGTTAGAAAGGGAAGCTATGGAAATGAGATACACATTAGGGATTTTTTGGATCACTATAAGGTAACGGAATTGGGGGAATTGGAATCCAATTCCACTATATTCTAGTGTTTCGTTCAACATTTTGAGATGGAATCGGATTCCTAAATGAAAACTTTTCCACCAAATGAATGAAATTCAATTCCTTCAAAAATTAGATGGAATTAATTCCAATTCATGAGGGAAAAATGTAAGATTACCATATTACCCTTTGCTAACACCCACAACTATTGTACCGCTACTTCCAACACCACCTACTGCCACCACCACTGCCGCCACCGCTACCACCATTGCCGCCAACACCTCCATCATCAGCCACCATCACCTTTTCCACCAACCACCACTTCCACAAACACCTAACACCACCACCACCATCACTACCACCACCATCGTAACCACCACCACCTCCATCTCTACCACTGTTACCACTACCACCACCTACCACAACCACAACTTGCCACCATCACCACTGCCGCAGCCACCATCCGTAACTGCTGCCGCCACTAACAACACCGTACATAGTCATTACAACCACCAACACGGCTACAATTACTACCACTAACAATCACCACCACCACTATAGCTACAACTATCTGCCACCATCACCACCATAATCGCTACGATCACCACTCGCCATAACCACCACCTACCATCAAAGCCATATGATGTCGCTACAATCTATCGTCATCGTTACCACCATCGCCATTACCGCCTCTGACATCATCACCTGCTACCACCACCCACCACCACTGTCGCCACCATCATCGAACATCACAAATAACTTATCAAATAAAATAAAATTAAGAAAAAATAGGAAGGGTAATTATGCCATTTTACATCATTCCAATTCTATTTCCCTCCAACCAAATAGAATATCGAATTGGGTTCCATTTCCATTTCTTGCCAAACAAACAAACTACAGAATTCAATTACAATTCCTGACAGATTCTAATTATTTGACAGATTCTAATTCTTTCATAAACATTTTCCAAACCAAACACTACTTAAGGTGTTTGGTTAAATGATGTAATGAAATTTTTTAGAGCTTAAACAACAAGTATTGTACTTTAACCTATGAATGAGTTTATTAAACTACGGATATAATGTAAATTAAATAGTGAATGAATGTATTTAATTTGAATGTGCAAAGTAAACTATGATTTTTTTTTTTTTACTTTTTCTGTATTTATAAGTATTTCTGACATCCCCAATTTTCTCTGCCAGAAAAGTCCATTTTGTTTATGCTTATTTAAAACGGATTTTATTTATCAATACGAAATTTTTCCCATAAAAAATATTTCCGAAGAAATGTTTTCCATTGATTCATTAAAATTTGGGATGCCATAACTGAGACAAAACATAATCATAACCAAGCCATACACTATCTTAGACTAATAGTCTACATCTCCTTGAATCTCTCATCATTCATGTACCTTTGTACCGCTACGTGTGATAGAAACAAACTAAGTGGGTCACGTTGGGAAACTTGGTGTGTACATAGGGTTTTCAATCCCATAATGTTTTAATATATATATATATATATATATATATATATATATATATATACACACACACACGCGCGCGTACACATACACACACACACACACACACACATATATATATATATATATATATATATATATATATATATGCAAAATCATTAACACAAATACATCTCCTATAAGCAATCTACCCCATCCCATCGATCCTCACATAGCGATCCTTTATAACAACCCAGTCCATACTCTCAAATAAGGAAGGAATAACTAATACATAGTCTCAGATCGGTAATGAATGACTAAATATAATCCAAACTATCGGATTCATAAATGAATGGCTTTACCTAATCCATACTCTTGGATTAGGAGTAAATAACTATACATAATTCTTACTCTCGGATCAGGAATGAACGACTAAATCAAATCAATACTCTCAGATTCATAAATTAATGGATTTACCTAATCCATACTCTCATAAATTAAATGAATATACCTAATACATACTTTTGGATCATGAATGAATAACTAATTCATACTCTCGGATCCATAATGAATGACTATATCTAATCATACTCTCAGATCATGAATGTCAGAATTCTACCCTCCGCTCATGTCTCACACGTACTCATAAGATGATGCCACCCAATATCCATATTAATTAAAGCTAAGCCTCATTTGAAAGTCTTATATTATCTCTGGGTAAGATTACAATGCTCAACTCCTAGTACCAACTCTTCTTACGCCACACTATCCTATGTTAGTGTATATTTAATGTAGAGTATTTAAGTATTAATAAACATTTGTCCTTCTCTTTAATGATACTTCTATTATTACTATTATCATGAAATAGTGTGTGTGTGTGTATATATATATATGTGTGTGTGTATATATATATATATATATATATATATATATATATATATCTTAACACATATAACCATATCTAGTTCGCATATCATATATCGTCAAATACGTTTTTAACGCATATTTCAGGCAATAAGCATATAAATCACATATAAATTCTTCTAGAGATATTTAATACTTTAATTAATACTTGTATTAAAATCATGTTCATGAAAGGGACTATGCACTCATTTGATAAAAGTGGATGCCTCTGAATTTGGGCAGAACTTCGCCTTGGTACTTTAGCTTTTTCTTTAACATGACAAAGATTTCCTAGACAAAATTCTAGAAATTGCACTGTAGAACTTTGACCTGCTAGTTACTAATTATTGGGATCTTAGGGGCCTTAGGGGTTCACCAAAGACTAAAAACTAAAGGAAATTGCGGTTAAAATCGGGAGAAACTCGAGAGAGGATGTTTCGGTTAGTGTGGAAATCAAATGAGTAGCTACAAGTATTTATAGGAAAAGTGCACATCGTGCCAGACAAAGTGTGTGTCGCTCCTAAGCTTGGCCGACAGTCCTTCCTCTCAGAGCGTGACACGTGGCAACTTTTGGCTGGCGCAATGTGGCAGCTTCCAAAAGATGAGCGTCGCGCCTCTATTACGCGAGGTACACTCGAGAAACTTCAAAAAATTCGTAACTTCTTCACACGGACTTCATTTTTGATGTTCTTTATAAGTAGGAGTAGTTAACAACGAGATCTACAACTTTCATTTAGACACCATCGGCAAATTCCCTCTTTATTTTTAAAATTATATTTTTAACAGACTTAGACTGTTAAGCTCCGTTAAAAATTCATAACTCTCTCATCCAATGTCCATTTTCAACAGTGTTTATATCTACGGAATCCTTATCATGAGATCTTCAATTCTCGTTTAGATCGTTTCAGCTAACGATCAACCGATCTAAAATTAGATTTTTGTGCTAACACAGCTGCACTTAAATTTCGAAAAATCATAACATCCTCATATGAAGTCTGATTAGGAAGTTCTTTATATGCACTCTCTCAGTTTTATGTCTACTATGACATCATTTAGATTGCTTACGCTAATAAGAAACCTGTGAAGAATTCACTTTGTACGGTACACAGAGTCGTGTCGGTTTAATCGTGAAACTTCGAAGAAGCATAACTTCTTCATACGAAGTTGGATTTTTAGAGTTCTTTATATGTATGGAATCCTTGTCACATATGATATTATATTGGTTAATATCATTTATCCTAAATAACCTTTATCCAAATGTCATTTTTGTCGCTTATTATAAAGGTTGTAGAACTCACTACTCGATACATGTTCGGCCGACTGTCGAGTATTGAGTACTCGAGAGAGTACTTGGGGAGTACTCAGATTCAGTAATTCATGTATAAATATTCTTAGGGAAATGATATATGTCAAAATCATCAATTAAAATCATTAGTTAATTGATATATATATATATATATATATATATATATATATATATATATATATATATATATATATATATATATATATATATATATATAAGAAAATTAGATAATGTGAATACACAAAAAACTGAAAAACATACAATGATCTCACTTCATGAATAATTATTGAAATTTTAAGATATATATGTAGTAATAATCCCATGTGTGTGTTAAATAATAAAATATTAAGTACATTACACATATTAATCACCGAGTTTGCAGAGTTATACAAAACTACTCACTTCAGTAAGGGGACGGTCAGGAAGTACTCGGATTTTGTAACTCGTCTAAGTAAGGGGCCGAGTAGGGAGTACTTGGCCGAGTAATCGGCCAACTCAACGAGTTTTACAACACTGCTTGTTATATTATAACTATCTTGGGCGACTCTGCGAGCGTTATAGTATTTTATAAATAATGTGAATATTTTTTCTAATTTCTTGAATGGTGTGTATTAAACTTGGAATTTGATGTATTAAATTGTGGATGAGGGTATAAATGAATGTACTAAATTGTGAATTTGTGTATTAAACTATGAATTTGTGTATGAATGAGTTTATTATACTTTAAAATTAATGATTTACTGTTTTTTCACACAAAGATAAAAAAATAGGATTTTAACTATTATTCACAATTTAATAACTATGGAATTAGTGGTTTGTTTGGTGCATTTTATGCACTTATTTTGCACTTCCATTTCCATCATTTCCATCTTTTGATTGCATGTTACTTCTTAATCTTTGAATTTAGTTGATAATAGCGGAACTTGTATGTTTTTATTCAGAATGTCTGGTACTTCACTATTTTTGATTTGTTTTGTAGGCATTATGGAGCATTGGAGCTATGGAGGCGAGCACAGAGTATGGAGCTAGGGGTATAGAGCTTGGATGATGGAGCATAGATCATGGAGAGAATATGAACTGGATGTGTCGTAAAAGAAAACATGAAGACATAGCCTAATTCGTTGCACATCATCATAGAAAATTATTATGTTTAAAATGTTGTCCATGTTACCGATACAGGTCATGTTTGTCCTTTTCATTATATATTTGAGACTTGGGTCGAAGTTAGAACGAAAATGGAGTCAAGTTTGAATGTCAATTGAAGTTTCAGCAAAAAGCATAGTCTGATCTAAAACTCACAGTCGTGAGCCAAAAATAATGTCCAGACAGAAAAACTCACGATCATGAAGTAAAAATTCATGGTCTGGAGTTTGTCCATGCGTTTCCGCTGAGAGCAGTTATGTTTTTAGCTAAAAATGAGGAATTTGGCTCATTCATTCTCATGAACAGTTTTTGGAGCATTCTTGGGCGATTTTGTGAGATATCGGAAGAATTTTAATCATTGCAAACACTAGAAATTTCAGTTTGTAAGCATTAAACATTACCTATTTCATCTATTTGTTTTATTTGTTTTTAACAAGATGTGGCTAAAAAACCTAGTTTCTAGTTCTTGTTCAAAACATGTTGATTGTTTGACTTGAAGCATATGGTTTGATGTTTGGTTTATGATTCTACTCTAGTGATTGTGTTCTTGTTTTAACTAGAATCGTTGAATTTGATTTATGTTTTATTGACCACTTATATGAATTGAGATCTTATGTAGTTAATTAACTTTCTGGACACCTAATCGTTCTATAAAGTTAATGTGAAGTAGCAAGCAATAGAATTTCTTATTGTAGAACAAAATAAGACATCATTTCACACTTCCGAGCGTATGAAAAGAAATGAAATCGGTTTAACCATAGAAAAACTTTAATATTTAAACTAAAATCAGGTTAGAATGTGGGTTAACCAATTATGTCTTGCGAGTATGGTTCCCAACAAGTGTTTTTCCCGAACTCTTGCACCAAAATTGTTAAAAGTAGGTAGATATTTGCAGTGATCCCCCATACACCCTTTTTCATGTGGCACGCGATGTGCGATGGAATAAAACACAAATGTAGGGAAACTAATTCTTTATTTTCCTTCTTTTTCTTTTATAATATTATATATTTATAAACATTATAAAATTTATAAAAAAATCATCCGTTGTTAAATGAATCATCTTCGAGTCAAATTCGAAACGAAATTTTTTACCATAATCTTATCCATTTAATTTCCATAATGTGTCTTGTCAACCCATTTACTGAAACATGTCAAAATCTC
The DNA here is from genome assembly GCF_002870075.4 of Lactuca sativa. NCBI lineage: Eukaryota > Viridiplantae > Streptophyta > Magnoliopsida > Asterales > Asteraceae > Lactuca > Lactuca sativa. The sequence goes on along the minus strand of NC_056631.2, from coordinate 82,220,213 downwards.
ATACCCAAACTCATATATGTTCATTTGATTTTTTTATGATTTCAACCTTTTGATTATACACAAATAAATTACCGATAATCATATATGAACCTATTCATATTCACATGTAAATGATGAGTAATTGTTGAAAAAATCGGATATATAAGCATTTATTTCTTTTATAAAAATTCGATACAATTAAGTTTTACATGTAAATTTGCACAATAATTAAAAAAAATGTATTATTTTTTATATATTGATATGAATGTCTATTTAAAAGGTACCAAAAATTATAAATTTTGATATATTTATCTATTTATTTTTCATAAAAATTAAACTCTAAGTAATAAAAGATGAAGTAAGTTTTTTTAAAAGTTTGTTTTATATTTATCAATTTGGATCTTTAATGAAAAATTACGAAAAATCGTCACTTATTTTGCCATAAAAATATGACCTAAATAAATAAATAAATAAACAAAGTAAATTTTTTGTTATTATGTGGTGGATACACATCCAAATAACAAATATATAAGTTTTTCTTTGATCGTTTAAATTTGGATCCTCAATTATTTTGCCATAAAAATATGACCTAAATAAATAAATAAATAAAGTAAGTTTTTTGTTATTACACGGTGGATACACATCCAAATAACAAATATATAAGTTTTTCTTTGATCGTTTAAATTTCCGATTTCTTATTAAATATGGTTCTATATAGAATTTGAAAATGTTACCAACTATTTATCAATGTATATTTTTATTTCAAAAATAACATGAGTAATTGACTTAAATGAAACTTTTCATCAATGGTGCGAAATTTCTATTTAGAAAAATCATAAATTATTATTTTTAAATTAGTTATATTTGGCATTCAAGATTTCAAGATATAAAATTAAATAAAATAATGAAAACCTAAAACACATCCATCAAATGTGAAAGTAAAACCATTTCATATAAAATATCATTTTAAGAAGAAAATTTGTATTCCGTAAAGAGTTTGATAATATGATTCAGTGAAAAAAGTCAACTACCAAAAATTCAACATTAGTGGGTTTTCAAAATTTGACAACTGGAGTATCATTTTTTCTCCATTACTTAAATTTCACAACTCCGCCATTAAATCTTATTCAACTAAGTAAAATATAACAAAACCACATGGTACATTCATAATTTCAATTAAATAATTGGCAAAAACATAATAGTTTTTGTATTTGTGGTTATTTAAATATTGTTCTTTTAGTCAAATACTATTGTCAATGTTTGTTTTTCATTATAACATTGACGGTTTGCTATATATATATATATATATATATATATATATATATATATATATATATATATATATATATATATATATATATATATATATATATATATATATATATATATATATATATATATATATATAGGGTTAGGTTCATGTGAGAACAGTATTTATTATGAGAACGTGAGAACACTACTTTATGTTACTATTCTGCTATAAATTTTGTATATACAACGTTATAACATTATTCATCAATAAATATATGAACAACCACACATTAATATTCACATTAAAATTTAGTATGTACAACTTTATGACATTATTCATCATCGAATATATGAAGAGTCACATATTTAACATTCACATTAGAATTTACTAAATTACTACATATATATGTAAATTTTATAGTAGAATGACAATATAAAATTGAATATATTCATATTGTAATTACTACAATACTATACATATTAAATTCAAACAAGAATAATAGCATACAAATGGTGTTCTCACGTTCTCACAATAAATATTGTTCTCAAATGAACTTAATTCTATATATATATATATATATATATATATATATATATATATATATATATATATATATATATATATATATATATATATATATATTACTCCAATTGGGAGCAGGGTACTTGAATTTATACACAAGAATTAAAAAAGTAAAATTTACAAGGGATAAATGCAGAGCAATAAATATAGATAATCATATTATCTTGTAGATTCATGCTTATTTTTTGGAATATTTCCAATACCCCTGCCCTGCGGTAAACAATTCATGGGATTTGGTCTAACACTGAACGAAATACAGTAAACAATGGTGTTGGAAGACTCTTTTTGAAGCCATCAACAATATTGAGATGCGAAGGGACAAACTGAATACGAAGTTTTACAGCTTGAACAAGTTCCATTATAAAATGATAATCCAGTTCAATACGTTTTTGCACGTTTAGGTGAAACAGGATTGTCACTAATGAAGACAATGCCTTTCTTGTCACATAGAAGAAGTTGGCACATTTTTAAAGAGATGCAAATCAACAAGAAGATGTGTAATTTAGATAACATCTTTAGGTACATTAGCAAGAGAGCGATACTACGACTCATAACTTGAAAGAGAGACAGTTGACTGTTTTTGGAGCTCCATAACACAAGACTAGAGCCATGAAAATTGAGTAAATGTGGAACTTCTAGTGTCAAGAAAAGATGACCAAGACAAGAACGGAAGTGGACCTTCTAATGTCAAGACAAGATAACCAATCAACATCATAATATGCTAGTAAATGTGGATTAGAACGACCATAAGAAATTCCATAGTGAGATGTGTCTTTGATATAATTGAAATATCTTGTATGTTCAATAGTCCTTATGGAATAATATTGCAAATAACATATGATCCTATAGGATCACAACTTATAGCAAGTTACTACTGATTGATTATTTATTAGTATAATTTTGATTATTAATAAATATCAACACTTATATTTAACTGGAAAAACATTATTTTATGGAAATAATATTTACCAACATATTGGTATTATTATTAATGTTGTGTACAACTTTTTGGACACTTTGAGTAATCTATTTACTTACAATCTTAATAGCTAGTTATGCAAAGTAAATTAGCATTTGAAATTTGTCTCCATGGCATGTAATAGTCGTGGGTTTCTTCATGATGGAGGCATACCTTTCATTTGTTTATTACATTAAAGCATGCTTGTAAGAAAAAACCGTACCTCCCACTTTATTGTCTTATGTTTTGGCTATGCTTTTGAAGATAAAAGAAAGGCTTTAGACAAGGATTTGGACTGTTTTTTCTTCATTTCTTCTCTTCATTTTGGGGTTGGAAAAACCAAGGTTTCTAGGCTCTCTCTCCATATCCTTTTTCTTGCATTTGGTGCTAGATAAAAGACCATTAGTTGATTCACCTTTGAACGTATATTTGTTATGTGTTTCTAAGGCTTATGAACAACTAATTTCCAAGTGTTTACTTGGCTTATGAACAACTAATTTACAAGTGTTTACTAGCATATTTTGGTGGTTCAAATCTTGCTTGGTGGATACGTTATAGAGAACTTCTACTTGGAGTTTTAAAGTCATATTCATCAACTTCCTAATTGCCAAAAGGAACCATAGTCTTCTAAGGTTGTTATACTTTCTGCTTCTTTGGTTGTGTTTAATCTTTCTAAGTTTTTGCAAAATGATCCTTCGTGTGTATAAAATGGTTTTAGTTTATTCAAACAAAAATGTTTCCATTGCTAATTACGTCAAATTTTAGAATATAATTGGACTATTTTTTTTTAATAAAAGCACAACAATTACACAAGATGTGATATAAAACAAGGAAGTGATCATTTGTCGGATTTTATAAAAACTGATTGACATGGTTAACTAGAAAGGAAATATTTGGGCGAATGATGGTCATGTACTATAAAGAACCAACCAAAGAGCGGTAAAGCGTGGGATCAGGAAACATCTTGTCGTTACAATTGTTGACCGGAAATCATCAGTGTCACAAGAGGCTTGGTCTCATGAAGCTAAGCATGAAGAAGTATATCAGAAGCATACTTAGATTGACTTCAGAATAGGGTGTCTGGGGTGTAGCTGACTTCCAAACAAAGAAAATAGTTGAGTCTCCCTAAATCTTTAATTGAAAAGGTGAAATGAATTTACGATATAAAGGATGCAATCATGGGTTCATCATTTCCTATGAGAATTATGTCATCGACATAAATAATTAAGTATAATAAGGTTTTGAGAACAAATAAGGAAGTGTTTGTGCAACTACAAGCATACCCAAGGTGAATTACAAAGTTACTGAAGTGTTTAAACCATGCACACGTGCCTTTTTTAATCTATGTAACGCTTTCTAAAGACGTCATACATGGTTGGGATAACAAGAATCCCCATAGCCTGGTGGTTGTTCAATAAAAAACATTTTGGAGAGAAAACCATTTAGAAAAACGTTCTTAACATCAAGTTGATGTAAAACCCAATTTCCCATGACCGCTAAGCTGAGAATGATGCGTGTTGTAGATGCTTTAATGATAGGACTAAAAGTCGAATTGAAATCAAGGTCGGGTACTTTGGTATATCCATAGGTAATAAGGCGGGATTTAAGGCGGTCGACAGACCCATCTGCATGAAACTTGGTACAATACAACCATTTTGAGGAAACTACATTAACATTTTGAGGACATGGAACAAGGTCCTCAATATATTAAGTTGTCAAACCGAACAAATAATATGGGGTACAATAGACTCCAAATATACTGCTTTAATGCACTAAAAAGTATTACAAGGAAAGCAGGGTCAAACCACAAAGACACAAAACAATACTCTATACCTCTTTGCGTAAGGTACTTCGCTCAGAAAGGGGGTTTTATATGAAAAATCTTAAGTAATGTAAATAACAATCTACTTTGAAAACATGCAGAAATTGAAATAGAATTGTAAACAATGAATTAAACATTTCTAGTTCCGATCCTCAATGTTGTCATTTAACTTGATTATGCATTGATGCAATTCATGATTACAATTCTATGTTGGTACTAAAAGATACGAATACACTATAATGTTGTATTTTACTATTTGGAGGCAACTACATTAACATTTTGAGGATATGGAACAAGGTCCCAAGTGTAATTATCGTGTAAGGAACTGATCACATCATTTATTGTAGTGGCCCAACTTGCAGATTTATAAGCAAATTTAAAACGTTTAGGATCTTATCTGTTCAACAGAGTAGTTAGAAGAGCTGATCCATAGATCAGTTTAGGAAGTGCATTGTATTGTTGATTAGGCCGAAAACCCCACGCTGAGATCTTGCATTCATCTCGCCCAATATGAGATGGATTATACGGACACGAGAGTTGATGATGAATGTCATGCATTTATAAGATTTCATTAAAGGGTGCACTAATTAACTCTCCACCACCATCACTTTGAAATATATTTTCTTCGAGAGAAAAAGTTCTCAACCAAAGCTTTAAAACTCATAAAAATGCCCAAAAATTCATATTTTGATTTCAGCAGATAAAGCCAACAGAAATGGGAAAATTTATCAACAAATATTGCATAAAAACGATAACCATTGGTTAATTCAACAAAGACAGTTCCCCATAGATCATAATGAATTAAACCAAGAACACATGTAGATCAATTTTCATTTGAATAAAAAAGAGTACAATGGATTTTTCCAATTTGACAAGGTGCATGAAATACGTGAATCTGGTGATGAATACAATAAAGATAAAAGTCGTTTCTTATTTAAAATTGAAATAACAGAGTGCCCAATGTGACTGAATGGATCATGAAAAAGAGAAAACGATTCATGGAATTTTTTCATCTAAGTGTTGTTGAGAGTGTCGAGTAAGCTTAATAAAGCTCATATCAGTTACCTTCAAGTCTCCCTTGAGCTAGAGGTGTTCCTGTCTTTCGGTTCTAAATTAGAAACTATTTATCAGAAAAAAGAAAATCAACTTTGTTGTCATGAGTAAGGCGACTAAGAACAACTAAAACGTCAAGTAATTCTAGATTAGGCGTAACTGGACAAGATCTGATACGCAGGACATCAAGAGAAGTGAAATTAACAAAAATTACTTTAGAAGCACCTGTATATGTAGATGGAATGTCAACATTAGAAGGTTGAGGCATCATGTGAGCGGTGTCACTCGTATCAACTAAAGGTTCACTTGATCGGACACAACCAAGAAAGAAATAGGAACAAAGTTATCACAAAGATGTTTTCACTAAAAAGTTATCTTTACAAAGAGAATCGGCACAAATAGGTGGTTTATTTTTTTGGGTTTTTTTGGCACAACCCGATTACATAAATATATAGTAAAACTAGTAACAATCAATCCCGAAATTTATGGGATTGATTCTAATCTAAGTAAACAGACCGATCCTAATCACCGAGACTAAGGTACAATTAATGGATAGTTACTATTACTATAATTATAGAATACAAAGTAAATACACCACTACTAGTGATTACATGTTACCGTTGGTGAGGTTCATAAGGTAATACTATATTGGTGTTGGTGTTGATGGTTAGCATGTATTTGACTCACCAGATTATAAGGTTTGACCTTACAATCTCCCCCATCTGATGATGTCAAAACTAACTATAATTGCATTCATTAACTTCATCAATTATTTCTTGCTTCATCCACTAAAAATCATCTTCGGTGAGATCATCCAGAGATAATCTTGTTCCAATTCTTCATGCACCATGTACTCCAGTTGAAGGTGAAACAGATGTTTAGTTGGAGCAGCATGAAGTTCCTCAATGTGTAGAAAGCACATCTGATTTTCTCCATTGAGATATAAAATACCATGCTCAAGCTCTCGAATGAACAAGTGCTGAATTGGCTCAACACACACTAGCAACCTTTTGTTGATGCATACATTGCCAAAATGAAGAAGGAACTTGGCATATTTGGATTTTCATGCAAAGAGGAACAAAGAACCCTTCACCGGCATTATAAGCTCCCCCTAAGGAGGTGGTCTTGCTTTTTCTTGTGATGAGTTGATCATCATCAGATTCAACATCACTATCAGTGCCTTTAGGAATCTCCCCTTTAGGATTAGCTTCTGGATAAATAATGTTCAGAGGCACAATATCTAGAAGACCTTTGTCATCTTCAATATGGCCATCAATCATCAAAATGGTTAGCTTAAAAATGGTCAACGTGCACTACAATTTCTTTATCATTCCCCCTTTTTTTGGCATCATCAGCATGTAGAGAGAAAATGTCGATATCTGCTCCCCCTTAGATAAATAACTTTCTTCTTTGAAGAGAGTCTCCGACTGAAAGTTACCAATAAAGAGTTATGAAGTTACTTCTCAAAAGAAATGTATCACATATTGCAATACAAGGTATCAACATGTCATGAGATGCAGTGGAAGATATCAACGTCTTATGATTTTCAGTGAAATAGATTAGCATAATGGATGTGTTGGTGATGTTTCATGATAGTATGTTGTGATACTACATATCATATACATAGAATTGCCAAGTCTCATCAGCATATGGTCATATACGTTGAATCATTAACTTATTTTATAATAAGAAAAGGGTAAAAATGGATAGGTGCATGTAATATATCATGCTACATGATATACCCATAGGCATAGACTTTTCAAGTTCTCATAAGTGTCTGGCATTTGACACTGAATCATAAAGCTTTTAAGAAGCATTTAAGGGCAAGAATAGATTGGTGTGTGTGATAAACTATTGTACATAGCTTAACCATCGGCACAGAGTTTCGAACTTTTATTAGTGTATGGCATTATAAAATGAATCCTTAAGATCTATTTTAGAAGAATTGAAGTAACCCTTTATAAATAAAGGACCTGAAAAGTATCTCTTAAGCTAGTGACAATGCAATCATGGTAAGCCATAGTTTAATGCTCGATGTTTCAGCTAAACATGAGACTTGATGCATATAGCAAGCATGCTTCTAGGTAAAGAGTCAGGTAAGAAACGATTAACCAAGAAAATAAACACCCAAGCCTTATAATAAACTTTTGATCACAACTAGGCAATCTCACTTTTAAAGTTTAGACAATGCTAGACAATCAGAGTGAGTGGGTGACTCAATTTCATCTCAACAGATGGTCTCACTGATGAGATACATAGAGAGATTTAGTCACATACAACATCATGCTTCCAGGGACAAAGGATTATCAAAAGTTTCCTATTTGCAGTTCTTAAAAATAAGTAATAAGAGAGAAGATTTCGAAAACAACAAAAAGTATCTTGCACATAAGAAAATGGAGTTCATGTCATTGAAATCATGTCGCATTTAGCGAACAGCTTGTTTAGGGTCTTCTCATCCAGAGCCTTGGTAAAGATGTCGACCAATTGATCGGTAGATGGAATGTAGAATATTTCAACTTTACCTTTCTGATCAATATCATGGATGAAGTGATGACAAATGTTGATTTTTTGGTATTGGATTATTGAACTGGATTCTAAATCACCAATATAGTGTTGGTATTGTCACATCAAATAGGAGTATTGGTGAATGAGAATCCATAATCTTGAGGCCTATTCTGAATCCAGAGAATCTGAGCACAACACCTTTCAGCGACAACATATTCTACTTCAGTGTTCGAGCAAGTCACTATCATGTGCTTCTTGCTTGACAAACTCACAAGTCAATTTCCCAGCAATTGAGCTCCTCCAGAAGTACTATTTCAATCAATATCAAATCCACCATGATCAAAGTCGGTATAAACAACCAACTTGAATTCAGAATCATGTGGATACCACAACCCAAGCTTTTGCGTATGCTTTAGATAATGAAAGATTCCTTTAACAACAAGAAGATGCAATTCTTTGGGATTGGACTGATAACAGACACATAATATGGTTTCAAACATAATATTCAGACAGCTGGAAGTGAGATTGTAACACCCGGTTCTAGGTCAGATTGATTTAGGGCTTCAAAGAGTCAAAGCCATGTTTATTGGGTAAAACCAAGACTCAGGACATGACCATGGAAGGGTCAATAACTGAGGATTGATTAAGTGAAGATGTTGAATTATGCTGAGCTCACGACGTGAAATGTGTTGCGCCCTATCCCATGATCTTTTAGGGTTTCCTTTTTATTTAAACCCCATAAACTTCATTTTAGGGTTCCAAAAAATCCTCCTTCATCTCTAAGCTCAGTAAAACCCTAACCCTAGCCTCTCCTAATGATTCTTGAGCTTTTGGTAGTGTTTTGATGGTTTGAAGAAGAAGAGGTTACCATTGAAGCATAGATTCATGTTGGAAGTTCCATTTGCAACCTCTAGGCCATTGTGAGCAAAAAAGATTCAAGCTTTTTGGTTCCTTGTTGCTAGATCTAAGGTTTTATGCATATTTATCCATGTATATAAGATTCAGAGTGTTAGGATTCCATAAATTTAGCAACCTTATGGGTCCTTAGGGTCCCTTGGTGACAATATGTTATGCATCTGAAGTTTGGATGATGTTTAAGTTCATGCTTGAGAGTTTATCTCCTTTTTCTTCACGAATACCCTAGTTTGAGATTAAGTCCTGTATTGTACATACAAGACCTTAAAGCATTGAATTTTATGACTTTTTGGGGTGTTAGTTAGCCTTATGGAAAGATGGATTAGTGGCTTAATGGATTAAGAAGTTTTTAGATCAATATGACATTCAGACTGATCTCATGACATGAGGTTATGCCTGTCATGTCGTGAGGATCACGAGTCCTAATTATTTTGTCTTGTAGTGGCTCACAACGTGAGCTATAGTTGGTCACTTCTTGAGGGACTGTTGACTATTGACTCTTGTTGGCCGTTAACCGTTGAACTTTTGACTAGTTTGACCTTGGATCAAACTTGATGGAATTAGGTTGTTGATCTAGGCTTTCTTGCATGTTCCTTGTTTGGTTGTGGCTCTAAAGTAGGGTAATCTATTCGGGTGGCTATCTCACTTTTAGTTACTTATGGTTTCACATTTCATGGAAGCTAGCTGGTAGCGGGATAGTGTGCGGTATGAGGACTAGTAGGTGGTAGTGAGTTGTATGATTGTTGTATGTCTATATTATGTGCCTACTTGATCCATGTTTGTTTACATGTCAATATATGGTGGTAGTGGGTTGAGGCGGTCCTTTTTTGTACTATAGGCCAAGATACCCGATGCAGTTCGGCTGTAAACTTTAGGCACAAAGGCTCGAGAAGAGCGATTGGGTTAAGGCGGTAGGCCAACAAAACCTAGGTATTCTAGCCCGATGGCTTATTGGACCCATTAAATATTGGCATTCCAGTCTGAGGATTGATTGGGCCTGGGCATTCCAATCTGATGATTATGAGCCATTATGCATGCTTGTATGTTTATCGTATGTGGTATTTTGAGGGAAACTCACTAAGCTTTGTGCTTACCAAGTTGTTTATTGTTTCATGGATCATTGGTTATCATGGGAAGGCGTAGGCAGGACTATACACACTCATCAGTAGCATGAAGATTTCACATTCGTATATTACTCTGATTTTCAATAATTGTAATTGGGAATAAATGGTTTTTTTAAATATTTTATAATTGGGAAGTTTTAACTAATAAAAGAAATTTTGATTATGAATTTGGGATGTTAAAAATTGGTATTAGAGCCCCAGTTTTAGTGAATTGGAGGAACACTTGTGTGAATCCAGCCTCAAACTAGGATCTGAGAGTTTTCACAAAACGTTTTTGGAAAATAATTTATAATAAAAGGCTTGGTTTAGGGACACGAGGTCAGTCTCTTGCCATGTTCTTGTTCGATTGTTGGCCTGCGATCAGGAATGTGGACCTCAACTTAAATTTGGTTTTACAGGAAGATCTGGTGTGTACAGTCAGCTAGAGACCGAACAAGAGGGTGGTTCCCAAAATACGCGTACTTATTATAAGTGCTGAGTTTTTGATTTTGTTGATATATGAAGTGCTAGAAAAGCATGCTAGTGGATAATTTAGGGCTCTTATAGGAACCATTGGATAGAAGTGCCTGATTTCAATGATGCCTTATGATATAGGGAATTGCTTGCTATAGGCCACTTGATTATGTGATTGCTACATGTATGTTGATTAGTTGTATATGGTCGGGATTAAATAGCCTCAAAATGATCGACTTAGCCTTATTTCCTGTTCCTTTCTTGTTTGTGGACTTAGGGCAGATTCAATTATTCGACAGTCTATTTGACCCCATATTGTGTACAACAAGCAAGCAGAAAGCAACTTGTGGTGAGGAAGCGAGGATGGTCCTAGGAGGAGTACCTAGGAAGTTAATTGTAGACTGTAAGGGAAGTAGGTTTTAGCACACCTAGGAGGGATCTAGCGCAGTGACTTAGAATTTTGGGATGAATTTTGAATCAACTATGGATAGGTGTGGAAGGTAGTATAGGCCCGGACTACCAAAAGCACATGATCCGTTTGAGATTCGGGAGGAAACCTGAGGTTACTAAGGAACTAATAGGAGTGTGGCCTAGTATGTTGAGCACTATGTTTTGATGTTTGATATTTACTTAGTATATTTTTAGTATCGCGGTTGTTGAAGGTTCAGGATCAGGAGTTGGCAGCACTAGGACAGCAGGCTTGAGTGATGAGGATATTCTTGAAATCATTGCTACCGGAGAGACCAAGGCATCCAGGGAGTTGATTCTGGAATTTTTTGGGTTTGTCAAGACCGCGTTGATTGAGGAGTTTGATCGGCGCTATGCCACCATCCCGCAAATAGCTGCTGTCATAACCACAACAGCCGTCACCATTGTAGGATCTTCAGGAAGCGGAGGAATGCAATACCGACAGTTTAGAGGTGACAAGGACCCATTCATTGCTTCGAGATGGATTTTAGGGATGCTTCTTCATGTGCTCATTTCCCTAGGTCCAGAAGGTGAAGTTAGCGATGAATCTTCTTCGTTGGGGTGCGAAGGATTGGTGGGAGTTTGTGACCCATTGCTTTTAGCAGGTCAAGCGAGCCATAGTAACTTAGGAGAAATATTTGGATATGCTCCAAGAAGAGTATGTTCCTCTTGCAGAGCAGGAGTGATTGGAACAAGAATACATATTGCTCAAGCAGACGACTGAGTTGGTTACGGAGATCACCAAGAAGTTTACAGTGAGAGCTCTTTTCTTCCTTGAGTAAGACGCTTTAGAGCAGGCACAGCTGTCATGATACCTGTGTATGCTCAAGATGGAGATTCAAGAGTTTGTATCTACTCAAAAGTACCAGACCTTGACCGAGATGCAGTCAAGCACCAGAAGGAGGGAGATTGAGTTAGAGATTCTGCAGAAAGAGGAGGGAACAGCTTCAAGACAATATTAGTCGATGAACAAGCAGGTTAAGTCCATCGACCCGGGTTCATGATCAGCTAAGGAGAGGACTTCTGAGTGTGTCAGGTGCGGAAAGTATCATGATGGGAGGCATCGATCGTTTGTATGTTGCAGGTATGGTAAGGTGGGTCATTTTGGTAGGGATTGCAGGAGGAATTCGCGGGCCTGTTTCCCTATACCCTTAGCTTGGAATTGTTGGATAAGGTGTCTAAGTCCATAACTAATTCTGGTATGTACTTGACCCGACCCGGCATGGTCCATTTGGGTTGCATGGCACCATGCAATTGGATAGACTAAATGAGAGAAATAACACTTGGAGATTATTAATATATTATAAGTTCTAATATATTAATAATATTATTTGATTAGTTTGATCAATAATTAATTTAGAATTAATCAATTGGTCAAAAGAGAACTAATTAAATATATGGGTTGATTATGTAAATCATCCATATCTTGTATAGTGGGCTAAAAGGCTCCATGGATTATCAAGTTGGGTTCTACCCATAGGATGCTCCATGGATGCTCCATGGGAGTTACAAACCCATGGGTCATGGAAATGAAGAGTCATGACACATTAGGGTTTACATGGTGTAACCCTAGATGTGTCAACACTATATAAGAATCATATTCTCCACCAAAATCGGACACACTAAGAAAACAAGAGGGCTTGGCCGATTTCAAGAAGTGTGTGTTCTCTCATAAGTTTTTCCAAGAGCATTTGGTGTTGTGTGAAGCATTTGAGGCATCACACTTGGGGTGCTAGGCTCACAAGGTTTCAAGGAACACAAGCAACAACAAGGTAAGTTATTCTATCTATTATTCAAGTTAAAATTGTTCCCCATGTATGCTAGATAGGAATATAGCCTTGGAATTCAACTTAGCATGATAATTAGACAAACATAGATCCAAGGTTATTAGGGTTGCATGCACACTTAGGAAGTGTTAGAATGCTCAAAACCCATCAGTGGTATCAGAGCCTAGGCTTGTTTGTTTGCTATTTGTGCTTAAAAGTTGAAGAAAGTCGAAAAACTTGCTGTCTGACTGATGGACTCGCCGAGTCCATGGGGGGGACTCGCCGAGTCCACTTGTATCTTCAACCTACTCGTCGAGTAGGTTCATGCACTCGGCGAGTAGGGTCGACAGAGTGCAGAATTTCGACTTCAGTTGCTGGAAATGGATTGGATACATTACCCTAAATTGTTTTGGTACTTGAAAACTTGTTTTAGATGGTGTAATGTATTTGCTAACTCATTTACAACAACTAGTTATCAAAATTACAAAGTTTAATGTGATTTTGATTCTTGAAGGTGATCATATTCATATTCTTGTTCTTATGATGTTTAGATGATCATAGGAATTATTTGTAACCTATGTGGTAGTTTAATTCTTGATCATAATGTGTTTTAATGAAGTCCATAACTTGTCCTCAAGTTATGGAAAACCAAAAGTCTCTTGGATTAAAAACCATTAAAAGAACACAAGAGTTAGGAAAAATGAAAAGTCCTCATTTTATTACTCTATTAATCTCATAAGTTACAAGAAATGAAAAGTTTTGAAAGTTTACAAAACTTGCCCTCAAGTTTTGGAACAAGTAAAGTTAAGTTAAAACTTTAGTTCCAACCCTTAGAATTTTAAAAAAAAGTGAAAATTCAACCCTTATACTTATATTATTATGATTTAATAATTATATATATATGTATAAGAACAAAGTCGTCTTACCGCTAGAACGCCTCATTCACGAAGCCGGTCTATAAGGTGGGTATAAGGTTGTTGCCTATAAAATGGTGACTTAATGGGTGTCCACTCTCACCCACCGCTTGCTTGACCGGTGGAGGGTCGTTAGCCGAATGGGTAAGACAAGGACTGTGACAACCCGATATTTTGAGTCAATGTAATGTAAAACCGATCAAATTTAGGTCAAAATGTAACTTTCCTAAAAACTTATTCGGATTAAATAAAGTAATAGGTATCATATCAAGGTTTGCGTACATAAAAAGAACGTCCAAATCTGACCTCGGATGAGGAAGTTATGAAATTTTGAAGAAATTCCTTAATCACGTCATTTTAATAAATAAATAATAAAAATAATTTCGGAATTAGCCAACGGAATCTAAACGAAAGTTGTAGATCATGGTCTCACCTTCGCGTGGATATAAAGAACGTCAAAAACGGAGTTCGTATGAGAGAGATATGAATTTTTGAAGTTTATTTAAAATAAATAAGAATTTAAATATAAATTCCCGGTAATATCCGAAGGGGAGTCATCGGATTGGACCGAAGTACGCCCTGCGTACCTTCGTACGCCCTGCGTACTGAGATCGAGGGTCTCGGATCGTCCACGTCGCGCTATCCGAAGAGTTCTAACCCGTCCGACCCGTCCGAAGCTCCGACCCGTCCGACCCGACGTCCCATCCGACCCGCCGTCCCATCCGACCCGCGTACCCAGCAACCCGTCCCATCCGAACCGAGGCAGTCGAGGCTTCGGTCATGCATGACGTACGCGTACGCGCTGCGTACGAGCGTACGCCCCGCGTTCGGAGGCGGTTCAGCCTTCCTATAAATAGGATGCGAGGCTTTCCGAAAATGTTGCTCATTTCTCTCCTCTCTCTCACAACTTTGTCTCGTTTTCCGTGCCCGTTATAACCCGAAGCTCTGGTCTTTTTGCTCGAGTCCCGAGGGTCGATTTTACTCCCGAGATTCCCGAGAATCCCGAGAAAAATCCGTTTTCTGAGACGAAACTCTGCCCGGTTTTCCATCTCGCTTTCTCCAATCAATCAAGTGAGTTTCATACCCCTTAATCAACCTGTTAAATATTCTAAATGCGTTTATATGCTTTCAAAGGGGGGGAATACAAGTTAAAACACTTATAGTTATTGTTTCAATCACTTATGATTGCTCTAATCACATGTGATTAATAACTAGGGAAATCAGTGGTTTTATTACTATTCAAACTATATATATATCAAACTGTTTTACTTCTAAATGTTTTCCAAACCCATTTACTATTCGAATTTACACTGCAACTGTGATTTAAGCAAATGTTCCTTATACTTAAACTGTTTTAATCAAATCTACGCCTTCAAATTTTTTATAGATTGACATCAAGTTAATCTTTCTTTAATAAAATATACTTATGTTTCAAATGTCTTATAAACACTTATTTATGTCTTTAAATTACAAATTACATGCCCGTATATGTATAGACGTATAAATAATGTTTAAAGGGCTTAGGAAGGCTATCCACCTTGTTTCCTTTTCCTCGATTTGGATGTGGTCTGATAGGATTTTGGGTGACCATCCGAAGGTCGTTTCCATATTAATTATATATCAAATATATATATATCGACATAAAAGTACTTCCATAATCATACGTACTAAACACACTGTTAACAAGTTACCATCGGGGTAACACAGAATTATACTATTACAACTGCTAGATCAATGAGTCAGTTCATTCATGAGTCTATACTCGGAAGAGAATATATACAACTATACTACGAGAACATATACAACTATACTAGAACAAGAAACATTTCATCACACATACAAGAACACGATAGCAAATGTGATCCACTGTATCGGAGCATGCCTTAAATGTCATGGCCCGAGTTGTAGCCAGAATTCTCTTGGAGGGAGAGCGTTGAGTTTGCGTATAGATCTATACTGGATTGACTATCCTACACCTTGCTGCTAGCTACAGCCGGACCTGCAGGTCTGCGGGTGCCAAACGTCATTCCGTTATTACGACCGTTCCTTATGTCGTTGTTATCAGTCGATAGTATGGTGCAATTATCACATTATACCTTAATATAAATCCGGTTTAAGGTAGTAGTAATTAGTACAACAGTAGTTCTTATTATACAAAACTACAGTGCTACAATGATTTACCCATTACACATTTTGGTGATAATCTCACTTAAGCATTAATGTACAAACTATATTTTATCAAATGATAGTTATACTTGGGTAATCACACACTTTTACAACAGACGAGTTTACAAAACAGTTAAGCCTTGGTAGAAGGCTACTTTAATAGAAAATATAGGATTTTCTGAGAGATTCAAACTTATACATTGAGACAGGTTCAAACGTTTTTGACAACGAACATTGACACTAAAATACTTATGAACTCACCAGCTTAATGCTGATAAACTCTTTCAAAATAACTTGTATTCTCAGGTCATCAGTAGACAGGTACCGATGCCAGCTTTTGAGATGATGGAGCGTACTCAAGACTCATCATTTTGTTATTCTGATTTACGTTATATTTTTGGTGTCTAAAACTGTACAGAACACGCATGTATTAAATTTATATATTTAATGAAATGGATGATGTTGTTTGCCTATTTACATTTACTGTGTTGTGATTACCTTACATGACGTCCTCCGCCCCAGAACGTTTCCGCCGTTCTTGGTTTTGGGGTGTGACAGATTGGTATCAGAGCATTGTTTATAGTGAATTGAGTATATCAACCCATAAAAAGATATACTAAACTATAAACCCATTAGGGATTAAACTCTGACCAAGAGTCTATACTTTAAATAATAAAATATTTAACTAAGTATACTAGTCTGCATACATACTAAAATAAGTGTCACAATGACAAGAACAAAAGTATTACGATTGTTAAATATCACAAGTGAGCTCGGGGATGTATGGTCAGTCCTGGGAATGGCATAGCCTGATCAACTATGCTGATCCTAGGAGTGATTAGCACATGCCTTAGAATGGTTGTGATAGGTTAACAAGTCTAAAAACTTACCAACAATACCACAAGAAGATCAATAGAACTTAAACTTAAAATACTATAGGAGTATTTTGCGCTACTAGTTACACGTATACTATATTCTTATACCTCTATTCTCGCATAGATCTTGATGGCTAGATATCCATCATGGCGACCCGTACTTTCCCAATAAAGGCAATATCGGGTGGATCTATGAAGAGCCCGAAGTTGATCATCCAATCCCTTTGGATGATCACCTCGCAGAAGGCTTTTCAGATGGGTCCGACTCCGAGCCTGAAGTCAACAACCTACCGATTGTAGGTCAAGCCCCGAACAACAACCCTTACCATAATTTGGGGACCGAACCTTTTACAACGTCAGCGATGGTGGCTCTACTGACCGAGCTCTGCCTGTCATTATCCGCAGAATAGCTCGTATAGTCGAGCAAGGTGGAGCAGCCGTCGACCGGGTCATAGAGATTGATGCCGACTCAGGTGTCAACACAGTCAGCATCCGCCGTCTTGAAGAAGACATGGAACGGACCCGGAGGACAAATAAAACCCTGCAATAGCAGTTGGCTGCCTCACGAGCTGAAATATTGGAACTTCGAGCTCGTCAGAGGACTTAGGATCGACCCATTCAAAGAGATGTTTCGTCAAGTGTCCGACCGCAGTACTCGCCCGGGATTTTCCCATCGCAGTTGGTTAATGTCTAGTACATCTCCGTCTTGTAATTAAAGAATAGCCTTTAACATCTGTGCTCCAAGTAGCACTTGTGTGTAAAATATTTCTAACTTTCCATACTCAAAATTTGAAATCTAAGGACTGTCAAACTTTTCTATATGGTATGATGTATGACCTACTGTTAGGTCGATTTTCCCTGAACTTAGTACATCAGTAATACCAGTAAATTTTTGAGATCTATCTATCTGAGGAAAAATCTATACATTTGTGCTTTCTAATAATGCTTGTTGTGGTTTCAAGCACCCTTTCAACTGTTGGACTATGTTTAGTTAGTCCATGTGTCACTCTCGCGTTGCTTACAAATTGATTCTTACCATCTTTCGTATCTTTTTAAACTTTCAGCTGAAGGATGCCTCCTCGCAAGTCTCCCAGGAATAGGAATAACCCTGCACCTCCACCACCTCCTCCGCCTCCGGTCATCGATACTGTAGCCCTGAATGCTGTCGTAGCTGCAGCAGTGGCAACCGCCATGGCTCAGTATCACTCTTCTGATGCCAGCAGAGGTGGAACCCCTGTGGAATCTATTCCGATCGAAATCCCTGTGCGCTCAAGGGAGTGCTCTTACAAGGATTTTACAAACTGCAAGCCGAAGCCTTTCTATGGCACCGGCGGAGTCATTGCTCTCTCGCAATGGTTCGAGAAGACTGAATCAGTCTTCGAAATTTGTTCATGCTCTGCTGCGTGCAAGGTGAAATATGCCGCATGCACCTTTGAGGGTAAAGCCCTAACGTGGTGGAACGGCCATGTCAAAGCCCTATCTCTCGTCGTAGCTAACGACATGGGCTGGGAAACAATGAAAGACCTCATGACTGAAGAATACTGCCCGAGGGGCGAGATCCAGAAACTGGAGCAGGAACTCTGGAACCTGTCAATGAAGGGCACCAATGTGGTCGTTTATACTGCCCGATTCAGCGAGCTGGTGGCCCTCTGCCCCAATATGGTTCCCACCGAGGGGAAGAAGATCGAGAGGTACATATGGGGACTAGTGCCTCCGTATCAGGGGAATGTGCTAGCGTCAAACCCCGCTACCTTCGACAGTGCCAAACGATTGGCACAACGACTCATTGACCATGGAGTCAAAACCTCTGCAACCACAACCACCCTAGCCATCCCGGAACCCTCCAAACCCGCCGATACTAAGCGGAAATTCTGGGATGAAAGGAAGAAGCATCAGGCTGCCAAAAAGCAGCAATTGGTGGCAATTCATGCCGCAGTAACCCCTACTGCTGTTACAACTGCTCAGGTGAGTCGGTATGCTGGAAGTTCGCCCAAGTGCACCAAATGCAGCTACCACCACAACGGCCCCTGCCGTGAATTGCAGTGCTCTAACTGCAACAGGAAAGGACACACCGTTCGATTCTGTAAGTTCCCGGCACAACCTATCAACCAAGTCCCTGGATCTGGCGCGAGCCCAACCTGCTATGGATGTGGCGAAGCAGGCCACTTTAAGAGGGACTGCCCCAAAGCGAGGAATGTTGGAGGAGCAGGGAGGGTACTAGCTATTGGCCACGGGGAAGCAGTTGCTGACCCGACAGTGGTGACCGGTACGTTCCTCCTCGATAACTCCTATGCATGCATTCTATTCGATAGTGGAGCGGAGCGAAGCTTCGTAAACCATAAATTTGCTCGCATGCTTAATCAACCACCGCACGCACTCAAAGAACTATTTACAGTAGAAATGGCTAATGGAAAAACTGAAAATACGAATAGCATATACTTAGGTTGTACCCTAACTCTAGACAACCATTCATTTCCAATCGACCTCATGCCAGTCTCAATAAAAAGTTTCGACGTCATCATTGGCATGGACTGGTTAAGCCTTCATCGTGCCGACATCATGTGCTTCGAGAAAGCAGTCCGTCTAAACCTTCCGTCTAGCGAAACTCTTATAGTCTATGGCGACAAACCCGGTGCAAGTCTTCGCATCATATCAAGTATTCAAGCACAGAAATACCTGCGTAAGGAATACCACGCATTCCTTGCTCACGTCGTCGACACGAACCTAGAAACGAAAGAACTAAAGAACCTCCCAGTAGTGAGCGACTTCCCCGACATTTTCCCAGAAGAACTACCCGGATTACCTCCGCAACGACAAGTCGAGTTCAGAATCGACTTAGTCCCAGGAGCTACCCCAGTAGCCAAGTCGCCCTACCGTTTAGCACCAGCCGAAATGCAAGAACTCTCTGGTCAACTTAACGAACTGCTCAGCAAGGGCTTTATAAGGCCAAGTTTCTCACCTTGGGGAGCACCGGTCTTGTTTGTTAAGAAGAAGGACGGATCCTTCCGTATGTGTATTGACTACAGGGAACTCAACAAACTGACGGTCAAGAACCGTTATCCTCTACCACGCATAGATGATCTATTCGACCAACTGCAAGGGGCGAACTATTTTTCTAAGATTGATCTGAGATCCGGGTATCACCAGTTACGAGTACTAGAGGAGGATGTGCCGAAGACCGCCTTCCGAACTCGTTACGGACATTACGAGTTCGTGGTGATGCCATTCGGATTGACGAATGCGCCCGCAGTCTTCATGGATCTGATGAATAGAGTATGCCGACCCTACTTGGATCAGTTCGTCATCGTTTTCATTGACGACATCCTAATCTACTCCCGAAGTAAGAAAGAACATGGCAATCATCTGCGACAAGTTCTAGGGACATTACGAAAAGAGAAACTTTATGTGAAGTTCTCGAAATGTGAATTTTGGATCCGAAGAGTCGAATTCTTAGGACACGTGGTAAGCGAAGAGGGAATCCACGTGGACCCATCCAAAATTAAGGCCATTGAGAACTGGTCAGCACCGAAGACTCCTACAGAAATTCGCCAATTTCTAGGTCTCACTGGCTACTACCGCAGGTTCATTCAGAACTTCTCACGAATAGCGAAGCCTCTTACAACCCTGACCCAGAAAGGTGTGGCCTTTGACTGGGAAGAGAAACAAGAAAGAGCGTTCCAAACGCTCAAACGAGCCTTGTGCACCGCACCAATACTATCCCTGCCAGAAGGAATAGAAGACTTCGTAGTTTATTGCGATGCATCGAATCAAGGGCTCGGATGTGTTCTGATGCAGCGAGGTAAGGTCATCGCCTACGCCTCGAGACAATTGAAGACACACGAGGTTAACTACACGACCCACGATCTTGAACTAGGAGCAGTAGTGTTTGCTCTGAAGATCTGGAGACATTACTTGTATGGAACGAAGAGCACTATCTTTACCGACCACAAAAGTTTACAACACATTTTCGATCAGAAGGAGCTCAACATGAGACAACGACGATGGGTCGAGCTACTCAGTGATTACGAATGCGATATTCGTTATCATCCGGGTAAAGCCAACGTAGTAGCAGACGCCCTAAGTCGGAAGGAATATTCTGGTCGCAAAGTCAAGTCATTATCGATAACCATCCATTCACACCTGACTAAGCAAATTCAGGCGGCTCAACTTGAGGCCATGAAATCTGAAAATGTGTCAAGTGAATCCCTGAGAGGAATGGACAAGAATTTAGAAGCCAAGGGTGACGGAGCTTTTTATTTCATGAACCGGATCTGGACACCGAAACATGGTGGCTTCCGAGACTTGGTCATGACCGAGGCGCACAACACTCGGTATTCCGTCCACCCAGGTTCAGATAAGATGTATCTGGATCTTAAGAAGCTATACTGGTGGCCTAATATGAAAGCAGAGATTGCTACCTTCGTAAGTAAATGCCTTACTTGCGCAAAGGTTAAGGTCGAGTACCAGAAGCCCTCTGGTTTATTGCAGCAACCAGAGATCCCGGAATGGAAGTGGGAGCGGATCACTATGGATTTCATAACCAAGTTGCCCAGGACAACGGGTGGACTTGACACCATATGGGTCATCGTTGATAGATTGACCAAGTCTGCACACTTCCTGCCCATCAAAGAAACCGACAAGATGGAGAAGCTTACGAGAACATACATTAGGGAAATCGTACGGCTACATGGTGTACCTATGTCCATTATCTCCGATAGAGATAGTAGGTTCACCTCAAGATTTTGGCAATCACTACAACATTCCCTAGGAACGAGGCTGGACATGAGCACAGCCTACCATCCTCAGACCGACGGACAGAGTGAGAGGACCATCCAAACTCTAGAAGATATGTTGCGAGCCTGCGTGATTGACTTTGGGAAGGCATGGGATACTCATTTACCCCTTGTCGAGTTTTCCTATAATAACAGTTATCACACGAGCATCAAGGCTGCTCCATTTGAAGCTCTCTACGGCCGTAAGTGCAGATCCCCTCTGTGCTGGGCTGAGGTGGGTGATACCCAATTAGCCAGGGGGCAAACTTTTGACAGTACTCTCACCGGTCCGGAGATCATTCGGGAAACAACAGAGAAAATCGTTCAGATCCGTGAACGATTGAAAGCCTCTAGAGACCGACAGAAGAGCTACGCTGATAAACGAAGGAAACCTTTGGAATTTCAGGTGGGAGACCGAGTCCTCCTCAAAGTCTCACCCTGGAAGGGCTTGATACGCTTCGGCAAGCGTGGGAAGCTTAATCCGAGGTACATAGGGCCTTTCGAGATTCTTGCAAGAGTCGGCCCCGTAGCTTACAAACTCGAACTACCAGACGCACTTCGTAACGTACATTCTACATTCCACGTATCTAACTTGAAAAAGTGACTATACTAGAACAAGAAACATTTCATCACACATACAAGAACACGATAGCAAATGTGATCCACTGTATCGGAGCATGCCTTAAATGTCATGGCCCGAGTTGTAGCCAGAATTCTCTTGGAGGGAGAGCGTTGAGTTTGCGTATAGATCTATACTGGATTGACTATCCTACACCTTGCTGCTAGCTACAGCCGGACCTGCAGGTCTGCGGGTGCCAAACGTCATTCCGTTATTACGACCGTTCCTTATGTCGTTGTTATCAGTCGATAGTATGGTGCAATTATCACATTATACCTTAATATAAATCCGGTTTAAGGTAGTAGTAATTAGTACAACAGTAGTTCTTATTATACAAAACTACAGTGCTACAATGATTTACCCATTACACATTTTGGTGATAATCTCACTTAAGCATTAATGTACAAACTATATTTTATCAAATGATAGTTATACTTGGGTAATCACACACTTTTACAACAGACGAGTTTACAAAACAGTTAAGCCTTGGTAGAAGGCTACTTTAATAGAAAATATAGGATTTTCTGAGAGATTCAAACTTATACATTGAGACAGGTTCAAACGTTTTTGACAACGAACATTGACACTAAAATACTTATGAACTCACCAGCTTAATGCTGATAAACTCTTTCAAAATAACTTGTATTCTCAGGTCATCAGTAGACAGGTACCGATGCCAGCTTTTGAGATGATGGAGCGTACTCAAGACTCATCATTTTGTTATTCTGATTTACGTTATATTTTTGGTGTCTAAAACTGTACAGAACACGCATGTATTAAATTTATATATTTAATGAAATGGATGATGTTGTTTGCCTATTTACATTTACTGTGTTGTGATTACCTTACATGACGTCCTCCGCCCCAGAACGTTTCCGCCGTTCTTGGTTTTGGGGTGTGACAAGGACTTACAAATTCTCATTCAAAGTATGATGAATATTATAAAGTAACTAAATGTTTTATTAAATTCCCAATCTTAGTTACTTTAGGAAAAATGTGAATAAGGTGCTATTCCATGAAATTACACTTTACACTTTGATTAAGTCGTTGGTGGAGCGTGTGTAGTTAACCGGCACACTCACTTGGACTTAACAAGGTAGGTAAAGGGTGACTTAGGGTTTATTATAGTATCGATGGAGCGTGTGTGGTTTACCGGCACATCGATTGAGTGATAAACTTTAAGGGTACCAAGTGATTTGCATGGTTACTTCACACCTCGTTTTGTGATCCTCGGTATCCCAGTCACAAAACTTGGAGGGCACACTCGAGATTGAAACATGCCTTTGAAAATTTCATTGAATCTCAAAGAATCTAGAAATTTCTAAGAACCATTCAAAAACCTAATACTTAAATATTGCGGTTTTCGTGGTGGAAATTGGTGAATCGTCATTCACCTACCTTTCAAATATGATATAACTTAGATTACGACATACCTCTTCTAAGTTATATTATATTGTGATTGGATCCTAGCCTTAATATTACATTTGGGTGTTTTATTAAGGACTCTCTTATATATCTAAACTAACCTTGTTCTCTTCTCTTCAGATGTCTTTCAACAATGCTTCTGGCTCTAATCCTAATGGCTCTTTTACCCTTATGAACTTGTGTGGGAAAGTCACCTTTGATGGATCCAACTTCAATGAGTGGATCAGAAACATCAGAATGATTACCCGCTACGAGGACAAAGAATATGTCCTTGATAAGGAGCTTAAGGAGATTGATGAGACCACTGCAACTCCTTAGGAGATCGCTGACTTTCGGGCACAGGAAAGGGATGCTACGAAAGTGGCTTGCATCATGATGGCCACGATGACAGCGGAACTCCAAAAGTCTTATGAGGATTTCTACCCTTATGAAATGCACCAAGATTTGATGGAAAGATACCATCAAAGTGCAAGACAAGAGAGGTATGAAATCATCTGCTCCATGATAACAACCATGATGAAGGACGGGGAATCCGTCACGAGCCACATGCAGAAAATGCAAAGGTATGTGGATCGTTTGCTGAAGCTTAATGTGAACTTCCCTGAGGATCTTGTAATAGATATCATTTTGCACTCCTTACCATCGTGCTATGATCAATTCCGCATGACATATCACATGAACAAGGAAGAAGTCACCCTCAGCAAACTTCAGGGACTTCTCAAGACCGCAAAATCAGGTCTTAAGGGGAAGTCGGTTGCTATCACTCCTACTCCAAACTCAACTCCGGTTTTGGCAATCGGGAAAAGTCGAGGGAGGAAGAGAAAGAGATCGTCGAAGGGTACCAAGGCTCGGACTCTTGATGGCTCTTCTTCAAGTGGAACCAAGAAAGGTTTCATTACTCCTTCTTCTGACCCAAAAGAGGTTGAATGCTTCTATTGCCATGAAAAGGCTCATTGGAAGCGGAACTGCCCAAAGTACCAGCAGGATGTGAAGGATGGGAAAGTCAAACCCAACCATGCAGGTATTTACACTATCATTTCTAATAACTCACCCCATTCTAAATCTTGGGTCCTTGATACCGGTTGTGGTATTCATATTTGTTGTGACTTGCAGGGACTAAGAAGAAGTGAGGATGTGGAGCAAGGAAGAATAAACTTAATCATGGGGAATAGGAAAGCTTCACCTGTCACCAAGATTGGAGTTTATACTTTATCGCTAAGTAGTGGGTTTAGTTTAGATTTGAATAAATGTTGTTACTCGCCAGGAATGGCAAGAAATATTATTTCCTTTCATGCTTTGTACAAACAAGGGTTTACCTTTTCGTTTAATAATGAAGTTGGTTCTATTGATGTTTTCTTTAATAATGTTCTTTATTTTAAAGCATTACCTTGTGATGGTGTTTATGAAGCTGTGTCTGTTGTAGATAACTTAGGAAATAATGTTTTGTGTATTGATTCTACTACTAATAATAACTTGGATAAAGCATCATTATGGCATTATCGCCTTGGACATATAAGCAAGAAACGCATAGGCCAACTCCAAAAGGATGGAGTCTTGGAGTCGTTTGACCTAAAGTCAGATGATAGTTGCGAATCATGCTTACTTGGAAAAATGACAAAGTCACCCTTCACAGGCTCGTGTGAAAGGGGTGAAGGTTTGTTGGACCTTATACACACGGATGTGTGTGGACCATTCAAACATGCCACAAGGGATGCTAATCGTTATTATTTGACTTTTACTGATGATTACAGTAGATATGGATATGTCTACTTAATCAAGCATAAGTCAGAGACTTTCGAGAGGTTTAAGGAATTTAAACAGGAAGTCGAGAATCAATTGGGCAGGAACATTAAGATGCTTCGATCCGATCGAGGAGGTGAGTATCTTAGTTCAGAGTTCCTCGACTATCTTAGGGAATGTGGGATTGTCTCACAATTGACACCTCCCAGGACACCGCAGTTGAATGGTGTGGCTGAGAGGTGTAATCGAACCTTGTTAGACATGGTTCGTTCCATGATGAGTCGAGCTTCGCTACCAATCTCATTCTGGGGGTATGCCTTAGAGACTGCCGCCCATATTCTTAATCTAGTCCCTAAAAAGAAAGTTGCCAAAACTCCTCATGAGATGTGGACTGGTAAAGTACCTAAACTAGACCACATCAAGATTTGGGGTTGCGAGGCTTTCGTGAGACGCGAGACTCATGATAAGCTCGAACCCCGAAGCGAGAGGTGTATTTTCATCGGTTACCCACAGCAATCCTTTGGTTACCTCTTCTACAGACCCAGTGACAATGTGGTCTTTGTAGCAAGAAGAAGAGTCTTTCGAGAAAGAGAGTTTATAAGCCAAGGAGACAGTGGGAGGCAAATTGATCTTGAAGAAATTCAAGAATCAAGTGGTGAAGGAACTTCAAACTCTAGCCCTCAACTTGAGGAGGAAACTCCTGTTGAGCCAATTGACAAACCTGTACCTCTGAGGCATTCCACGAGAGTTAGGAGTGCACCTGAGCATTACTATGTATTCCATATTACTGCAGAAGGTGAGACACTTATTAGTGATGGGACACTAGTAAGTCAAGATGACCCTAACAGCTACGAGGAAGCCATGGCAGGCCCCGAGTCTGCTAAATGGAAAGAGGCTATGGATAGCGAGATACAATCCATGTATGACAATCAAGTTTGGAACTTGGTTGAAAATGTACCAGGTCGTAAGACAGTAGGGTGCAAATGGGTCTTCAAGAAGAAGACCGACATGGATGGTAAAGTACACACTTATAAGGCTAGACTAGTTGCAAAGGGCTTCTCTCAAATTCCTGGAATGGATTATGATGAGACCTTTTCTCCGGTAGCCAAGATTAAGTCTATTCGGGTTATGTTAGCCATAGCTGCATTTCATGACTATGAAATATGGCAGATGGATGTCAAAACCGCTTTCCTTAATGGAAAGTTAGCTGAAGATGTTTACATGAGTCAGCCAGAAGGTTTTGTCAGTAGCAAGCACCCTAATAGAGTGTGTAAGCTTGAGAAATCCATCTATGGATTAAAGCAAGCACCTCGCAGATGGAATCTTTGCTTTGATGAGAAGGTCAAGGAATTTGGCTTTACTAGGAGTGAAGATGAATCTTGTGTGTATGTCAAGGCTAGTGGGAGTATAGTTAGTTTTTTGGTATTGTATGTGGATGACATACTACTCATAGGAAATGACATTCCAACCCTGCAGGAAGTAAAGTCCTGGCTTGGGAAGTGTTTCGCTATGAAGGACCTTGGTGAAGCTGCCTATATTTTAGGGATAAGGATCTTGAGAGATCGGAGTAAAAGACTAATTGGACTTAGTCAGAGTACCTACTTGGATAAGGTGCTGAAGAGATTCAGCATGCAGGACTCCAAGAAAGGAGAGTTGCCCATCCAGAGCAACGCCAAATTGAGTAAGTCACAAAGCCCTAGCACTGAGGCTGAGATAGCAGAAATTAGTCGAATACCTTATGCTTCGGCTGTAGGATCGATCATGTATGCTATGACGTGTACTCGACCTGATGTAGCCTTTGCCTTGAGCATGGTTAGCAGGTTTCAGGGGAACCCTGGCAAGGCACACTGGACTGCGGTACAGAATATTCTCAAGTACCTACGAAGGACTAAGGACTGGGTCCTTACCCTCGGTGGGAGTGATGACTTGAGAGTAGTAGGGTACAGTGATGCTAGCTTCCAGACAGATAGGGATAATTTCCGCTCTCAGTCAGGCTGGGTCTTTACCCTAAACGGAGGAGCAATTTCTTGGAAGAGTTCCAAGCAAGAGACAGTGGCAGATTCTACTTGTGAATCAGAGTATATTGCAGCTAGCGAGGCAGCAAAGGAGGCGATATGGCTGAAGAACTTCATTGGAGACCTTGGAGTTGTACTAGCTATTAAAGATCCAATGGAAATTTTCTGTGATAGTGAAAGTGTTGTTGCCTTAGCCAAGGAACCAAGGGATCACGGGAGATCCAGACACATCGACAGAAAATACCATTTCATCAGACATCGGATCGAAGAAGGACTCCTCGTGGCAAAGAGGGTATCATCAGATGAGAATCCGGCAGATCCCCTCACAAAGGGACTGACTCGGGTTAAGCATCTTCAGCATGCTCGGAGCATAGGGCTGAAGGATGATATTAGATTTAGTAGTTAGATAACCTCGAAATTTGTAAAGTGTAATTGACATTTGATTATGAATAAAAAATGTTTTATTTATGAGTAAGGTGTTGCTATCTCTTGTCGATCGTTTACTATATTTCTTTTGCATGTTTTGACTTCCAGAATAATTTTTGTTTGGTATAACATATTATTCAAACCTCCACAGTCAGTCATATGTCGGAAGTAGGTATGAATCAAGACTGTCATGTTTGGTTGTAGAGGTCTTGGACAAGGCTACAGCAATCATGAGTGCTCATAAGTCCTGGGCATTGGACTCAACCCACGCTCACTGGAATCACTTCATGGAATTCTATCTCGAGTGATCGTGAGACGGTAATATCATATAAGTCTTCAAACCTAGAGATATGATTTGTTACTTACAAGTTGGTTATGCATTGATTGTACGAAAACGCATTGGTAACTCGATGTTATAAATCGTGCTCTTGTGTTTAATTCAATGAGTGGTAGAACAAACATATGAGTCGAAGTTTATCTGTTCCTTCTTGGATTAGAAGCTGATATCTGGGCCCCTCGATGATCTTGTTTTGACCCATGTACCGGGCCCGGTCAGAACTAAGTTGATGTGTTCAATTAAGTTCTATGTCAAACAAATCGGAAATCGGGAAACAAATGCTGGACAATAAGCAAGACAATGTTCCATGTATTTGTCCGGCTGATATCTAGAACATAAGATTATATGATCACTTATCTTAAATGGCGTACCATCATCTTCTCAGTTTCGAGAAACCTTGAAAAGAGCTACGATTGCCGATCGGTTCCTGAAGTCATACTTGCAGTAATAGTTATTAGACTTATCCAAGTGGGAGACTGTTGGATAAGGTGTCTAAGTCCATAACTAATTCTGGTATGTACTTGACCCGACCCGGCATGGTCCATTTGGGTTGCATGGCACCATGCAATTTGATAGACTAAATGAGAGAAATAA
The DNA here is from genome assembly GCF_002870075.4 of Lactuca sativa. Taxonomy (NCBI): domain Eukaryota; kingdom Viridiplantae; phylum Streptophyta; class Magnoliopsida; order Asterales; family Asteraceae; genus Lactuca; species Lactuca sativa. The sequence continues at coordinate 82,191,453 of NC_056631.2, read as the reverse complement.
CACTTGGAGATTATTAATATATTATAAGTTCTAATATATTAATAATATTATTTGATTAGTTTGATCAATAATTAATTTAGAATTAATCAATTGGTCAAAAGAGAACTAATTAAATATATGGGTTGATTATGTAAATCATCCATATCTTGTATAGTGGGCTAAGAGGCTCCATGGATTATCAAGTTGGGTTCTACCCATAGGATGCTCCATGGATGCTCCATGGGAGTTACAAACCCATGGGTCATGGAAATGAAGAGTCATGACACATTAGGATTTACATGGTGTAACCCTAGATGTGTCAACACTATATAAGAATCATATTCTCCACCAAAATCGGACACACTAAGAAAACAAGAGGGCTTGGCCGATTTCAAGAAGTGTGTGTTCTCTCATAAATTTTTCCAAGAGCATTTGGTGTTGTGTGAAGCATTTGAGGCATCACACTTGGGGTGCTAGGCTCACAAGGTTTCAAGGAACACAAGCAACAACAAGGTAAGTTATTCTATCTATTATTCAAGTTAAAATTGTTCCCCATGTATGCTAGATAGGAATATAGCCTTGGAATTCAACTTAGCATGATAATTAGACAAACATAGATCCAAGGTTATTAGGGTTGCATGCACACTTAGGAAGTGTTAGAATGCTCAAATCCCATCAGGAATTTACCCGACGGTCGGCATAGGATGGCCAGAGGGCCATAGACTGAGGTTTAAGTTAGCATTTCTTCTATTTAATATTTGTTGCAGTATTCGTATTCATCTGTAATTCCTGTTTGTGTTTCAAATTTCAATTGTAATCTTGGAAGATCAATTGAATGGAATTATCTTATTTAGCTCTGTTAAACTGATTTCTTGTTATGAATGGATTAATTATCATTGTTCTTGGAATGCATGTATGTTGGTAATTTATGAATGTTGTGTGGGTTCTGATTCTCTAGTGTATTAGGATATTAGTGCTTGGGGTCAAGTGGTAGAGGTCAAGTTAGTCAGAGTGTCAAAGGATTGTGAAGTTGTCAGAATCTAGCATATCTCAAGTGGGGGAGAATGGAACCTCGCAACAGGAAGACCTTGTGCCAAGGTGCGGTTCTTAGTCAGATTCTCCAAGTTCAATACTTCCGCGCAACTATTAAATCTTTTGACTTCACGTCAAGATCATCGTCAGTTGCTGGATTTCCCTTCAAGTCGTATTAGTTTCAGCTATGATAGCATCTGTAGGTCGAGCTTGTGCTTTAGGCTCTAGGGTGTGAGGAGTCTAGTTTGAGGGTTCTAATGACGGTTTCCTTGTTTTTTCTTGTTTGATTGGGTCTTGGAGATTTGAGTCATGGCCCGGAGACCTGGTATGATCCATTAAGTCTTATAGGCCCGAGTGTTCTTATTGGTAAGTGAATCGAAGTAAGTCTGAGTGTTGTTGTTGGTTAGTGGATTAGTAGTAAGCCTGAATGTTGTCAGTGAATAGCGAAGCTGGGTTATCAGAGTCGAGTAGGATTGTGGACTAGTTTAGTATGTAACCAATTAGTTTTCATTGCGATAGTGCACTTATGTGCGAGATAAGCATGATGATGTCTAGTCGAGATGGTTTTGAGTCAATCAAATCAATGTAATTCGGTCAGCATAAAGGATAGGAAGGATGGTTTAGCCTCGTCTACTAGATATTGAAAGGATTTCTCATCGATGTGTTAGTGTGTGAGGTTGGAAGCTATGACATGGGATGCAGTTCCTAATTTGAATGTTCGATGAGTGACGCAAGGCTCCGAGACCTTTGGCGAATCAGGTTGGGAGTTTTAGTTAGTGTAGGAGTCAATTGGGGTGGCTCTGTCTTCCTGATGTTTGGATATGATTTTGTGGCTAATAGTTCAAGGACTAAGGAGCAGATTTTTCCTTTAGCGGATTAAGGAAGTTGTGAGGTACATTGTTGTCGTCAGGTCGCTTGACTCTTGTTTAGTCTACAGAGGTGTTGGGAGGTGGTCGAATAATCAAGGGGTTAATCCCAGAGGGGAAGTGAGAACCGATTTCAATGGCGAAATCTAATATAAGTGGGAAAGAATTATAACAACCGATTTCCAGATCGGATCGATTGAGGGCATCAAGGAGTCAAAGGCATGGTTTTCGGGTAAAACCAAGGCTCCTGGTGTGATCATAGAGGGATCACGACGTGAGGAATGATTAAGTGAAGATCCTTAATTATGTTGAGCTCACGACGAGAGCAATACGAGCTCACGGTGTGAGATGTACTATAGTCCAAACCCATGATCTTTTAGGGTTTCCTTCATATTTAAACCCTATAAACTTCATTTTAGGGTTCCGTAACAACCTCCTTCATCTATAAGATCAGTAAAACCCTAACCCTATCCTCTCCTTATGATTCTTGAACTTTTGATGGAGTTTAGATGGTTTGAAGAAGAAGAGATTACCATTCAAGCATAGATTCAGCTTGGAAGTTCCATTTGCAACCTCTATCAACACCTCTAGACCATTATGAGCAAACAAGATTCAAGATTTTTGTTTCCTTGTTGCTATATCTAAGTTTTTATGCATATTTATCCATGGTGATAAGAGTTAAAGTGTCAGGACTCTATAAAGTTAACAACTTTATGGGTCCTTAGGGTCCCTTGGTGACAATATGTTATGGATCTGAATTTTGGATGTTGTTTGAGTTCATACTTGAGAATTTATCTCCTTTTATTCATGAATGCCCTAGTTTGAGCTCAAGTCTTGTATTCGACATACAAGACCTTAAGCTATAGTTGGTCACATTGTGAGGGGCTGTTGATTGTTAACTTTCATTAATAGTTGACCATTGACATTTTGACCAGTTTGACCTTCGTTCAAACTTGAAGGAATTGGTTGGTGATTAAGATTCTTCCATGATTTGGTGATAGATACTCATAGGAGCAATCAGTGCAGAAAGGGAATGTGTCTCAGTGTTTCAAGTTCTTCAATTAAGGTGAGTTTTTCCTCGTTGTACCGTGCGTCGAAGGCACCAATGTCGTCCCACTAGTTTTGGTTATCATGTAGTAGAGGGATGTTATAGGGACTTTATGCAGTCACGTAGGATACACTGAGGACTCTTGATCTAGGCTCTCCTGATTGTTCCTTGTTTGGTTGTGGCTCTAGAGTAGGATCATCTGTCCTGGTGTCAATCTCACCTCTGAGTACATACGATTATACATTCCTTGGATTGTTGGATATGTATCCTGGTATATAGATGTTGTAATGTTGTAGTGATCTTTTAGATTTGTATTCTGGTATATAGTATGTTTCTATGATGTAGTGATATGTTAGATCAGTATCCTAGTATATAGGATGTTGTTAGTTGTAGTGATATGTTAGATTTGTATCTTGGTATATAGGATGTTGGTATTCTATAGTGATATGTTAGATCTGTATCCTGGTATGACTACCTATACTTATTGGTTATCATCTAGTGGAGTTCCCTAGGGGTTGTATGAAATCATGTAGGATAGCCTGAGAACTCTTGATCTAGGCTTTCTTGCATGGACCTTGTTTGGTTGTGGCTCTAAGCTACAATCATATGTTCGGGTGGCTCTCTCACCTCTTGTTACATATGGTTACTCATTTCATGGAGGTTAGCTGGTAGCAGGACAGTGTGCAGTGTGAGGACTAGTAGGTGGTAGTGAGCTGTATGATTGGTGTATGCATGTATTGTGTGCCTACTTAATCCTTGTTTGTTTATATGTCGACATATGGTGATAGTGAGTTGAGGCGGTCCTGCTTTGTGTTGTAGGTCAACATACCCGGTGCATGTCGGTTGTAAGTCGTAGGCATGAAGGATTCAGAAGAGCAGTTGGGTTGAGGTGGCAGGCCAACAAACCTTGGGTATTCCATCCAAATGGATGGTTGGACCCATTGCATGCTGGCATTCTAGTCTGAGGACTGATTGGCCTAGGCTTTCCAATCCGATGATTGTGGGCCGTTATGCATGCTTGTATGTGGTATTTAGGGGAAACTCACTAATCTTTATGCTTATGAAGTTGTTTATTTTTTCAGGTATAATCAGTTATCGTGGGAAGGCGAAGTCGGGACTGTACACTCATCAGCAACATGAAGATTATGTGTTCTTATATTACTCTGATTTTCAATAATTCTAATTGGGAATAAATGGTTTTTCTTAAAATGGTTTTATAATTGGGAAGTTTTACCTTAATAAAAGAAAATTTTTTATTGTGAATTTGGGATGTTACTGAGATAGAGTAGAGAGCCTATCACTGCTTTGTATATTGTTGCCTTAATGTTAGTGCCAGATGGATAAACGGATACAGTAATAGATGGTGGCATTAGGGTTTTTTCTTGTTTAATATCGAAGAAGCCAAACTTCTTTAGGAGATCATAGACATACTTGGCTTGACAAATAAAAATCCCATCGGTGAGTTTCTTAACCTGCTGGCCCAGGAAAAATGTTAGTTCACTCATCATGTTCATTTCAAACTTCTTGGCCATTACTTCATCGAATTCAGTACTCAGTGTCTCATTAGTGGATCCAAAAATTATATCGTCCAAATACACATGAGGAAGAATAATATGAGACCCTGAATGCTTGATAAACATAATTTTATCAATGGCTCCATGTTTGTATCCATTCTCTAGGAGATTGTTATCCAGTATCTCGTACCAAGCCTTGGGAGCTTGTTTGAGACTGTATATATAGCTTTTTCCAGACGATACACATGATCTGGATATTCTTTAATTTCAAATCCCATAGGTTTTTAGAAAAAAACTTCTTCTTGGAGTTCATCATGCAGGAAGGCGGTCATGATATCCATTTGATAGACTTTAAACTTCATGAAGATGCATATGCAATAAACAATCTTATTGCCTCAATTCTTGCTAAAGGGGAAAATGTCTCATCAGAATCCAATCCTTCCAATTGACAAAAACCTTAAGTAACTAGTTTTTCCTTGTTTCTTGTGACAACCCCATCTTCATCCATTTAGTTTCTGAACACCCAATAGGTACTGATGATAGTCTCACCTTGAGGGCATGGAACCATCATCCACACATTATGTCATTTACACTCATTTAACTCATCTGGCTTTACTTTGAACCAATCAACATCTCTTAATGCTTTAGTCACCTTCTTGGGTTCAACCATTATACAAAATTAATGAACATGCATAAATTGCTGATGACTTTGCTGCGAGTAAGAACCCTTGAGTTAACATTTCCTATGATCTGAGATTCAAGATGATCACAATGAAATATGTGATTTGCATCTTTATTGTTGATTGGTTCCTCGTCAAGGAGATGTTATTCATGGTTTGGAGTTGCACTAGGATTTGGATTTTGAACACTGTGATGTTATACTTCACCATCAACGTCAGTTGGGTTCTCAACGTCATAAAAAAGATTGTGACGGGGGTCAATGTTTGGGATAATTGGCTCATAATGAGAGTTAGATGGACCGAGAACAAATATGTCAAGAATGTTTGTAGGATAATCGATTCGATCTTGAATGAAAGAGTCTTCATCAAACATAACATGAATCGATTCCTCAATGACTTGTCTTGAAAGATTAAAGGCCCTGAGAGCCTTAAATTTTACTTAAATATCTCAAAAAAAAAAAAACCTTTATCAACTTTTTCTTCAAATTTTGATCGTTGATCCCTCATATTCAAGATATAACAGACACACCCGAAAACATGAAAGTAGGAAGTATCAGGCTTCCTTCATTTAAGCAGCTCATAAGCAGTCATCTCGTGACGTTTCACAATCATTGACCTATTTTGAGTATAATAGTTAGTATTGATAGCTTCAATTATAAGGATAGATGGATACTAGCTTCTACAACCATAGTTCGAACAGCCTCTATAAGAGTCATATTTCGTCTTTCAGCCACACCATTTTGTTGTGGTCTCCAGACAATAGGAAAATTCTAAGAAATCCATGTAGCATTACAAAACTCCTATAAAGTAGAATTCCTAAATTCAGTGTCATGATCACTTCGCAGTTGCCTAACTTTGCGGTCATACAAAACTTCACACTGCTTTATAAATGAGATGATCTCTTCAGCGACATGATTTTTCTATCTCACATAAATAACCCAGGTGAATCTCGAGTACTCATCAACAATAATCAATGTGAATTTCTTCCCAAATCTTTATTTGATTGGAACAGGACAAAACAAATCCATATGAAGAAGATGAAAAGATCCAATGATCGAAGAACAAGACTTCGGTTTGAAAGAAGATTTTGTCACCTTCCTTTTTTCACAAGTTAAACATAACTTATCTTTTTCAAATTTCATTTTATGCATCCCTCTTACAAGTTGATTTCCAGATATCTTGGAAATATTCTTAAAGTTAAGGTGAGAGAGTCACGTGTGCCACAAGTAATTCAGATGAGAATGTGAATGATAGAAAAAGCAATGCCTAAGAGAATTGTCAACGGAAAACATGTCCAAGACATTGATGTCATTTTTGTGACTTGTAGTGAGTACTATGACATTCTTTTGATCCACCACTTTGCCTTCATTTTTTAAATGCACTTTGTAGTTGACATCACATAGTTGGATGATTGTGATGAGATTATACTAAAGACCTTTTACATAAGATACAATTTTGAACTCGACTGATTTGCATTTGATTGTACCATAACCTTTTATGATTCCCATGCTATTGTCTCCATATGTAAGTGTAGGGTCATCTTTCTTCACATAATCATCAAGGAGAGACTTGAATCCCATCATATGTCGCGAGCATCCACTGTCTAAGTACCAAATATGCTCCTGACCCTGTAGTACTAAAGCACACATTAGAGCACACTAACCCATTTTTCAATTGGTCTCTTAGGAAGGAAAATGATATAGCATTCATTAAGAAGACAATATAGAGAATTTTCCTTTCTAATCATGTAAGTTCCCAAATTTGCTTGGCGTTTCAATCTGATCCACTTGATGGTGCAGAATCCCAATCACGTGGATGATGCAAGATAGAATGAAGAAGAAGAAGAAGAAGAAGAAGAAGAACTAGATGAATCCTCAATGTATTCAATGATTTGATTGAAACTCCATACACAAGATTCACACACTTCTCTCTACTTTCTCTCTCTAGAACACCCTTATGATAATGATAGCTCCTCAAGAATGCCTTCTACTCCTTAGACACCCCTAAACACTCCCCCTAATGACTATCTATATATAGACCGAAAACCCAAGCTCACAACTCAAAGGCTAGACCGAAATCACATGTGATTTCGGTCCAAGCTACAACCAAACCCAATAATGTTTTCGACCCAAGACTGAAAACTACAAAAGCCTAGAAAAGCAAATTATAAACCATATTTTAGACCCAGTAATCTCCCCGTAGGTTTGTAGCTTGCTTTTCTTCTCAATCTTCAATATGAGCTTGGCTTCAGCGTTTATCTTCGATTTCTTCACAACTTCAAGATGAGCATATGAATTTTCTATATGAATAACTTCATCTTGAACAGTTGGGTTTTCTTCAAAAATTTAACTTTGAATGCACATTGGGTATGGAGGCTTCTTGTAAGGATTCTTGAAAATCTGCACTTTGATCTTGAGAATCTTCAGAGAGAATAATAGAGAACGAATCTTTTGGATCAATTCAGTAGGTTCATAAATAGCAGCAAATTGATTGAGGTGGCTTCAATGTAATCTGTCACATAATCTTCAAGTACAACTTCACCTTGCTTCTGAGGTTGAAAGATTGTACGTTGAAAGAATAATCTTCACTTCTTGTTCCTTCGAATGAATGTTCTTCAATGACTAAAAAATCCATGTGGATCACAGAGTTATGAAAACCCTTCTCACCATAATTGTTCAAGGACCCAACCTTGGCTTAGATGGAGACTTCTTGCAGTATTTGAGTGATAGTACAGCCGCCTTGAGTCTCTTCTGCTGATACAGTCTCATCTTCCTTTTAATTTGCTTTAAGACAAACAAAACCAAAAAATAAACTTGGCACACAATATTTTTGGATTTTTCATATTTTTTCTGAAAAAGAAATAAAAAAAGAAAGAAAATATTTTCGTATTTTTCATATTTTTATGATTTGTGTTTGATTTTTATATTCTTTTAATTCTCCCCTTGAATTTGTGCATAGGAGAGAAAGGAAAGGAAAATGAAAAATAAAATGCGCAAATTTAAACTAAACTAAAAAATTAGTCTTCGAAACGAATCATTGTATGCACAAATTTAGAAAAATTAAAAAATTAACCCATTTCACTTGATTTTTAAATTTTTCTTTAAATAAGAAATAAACCCGTTTCTTATTTGTTCGGATGGCTGCCTTATCCCATGATTTTGAACTTGGAGTCGATCGCCGAGATGACTTTGACCTAACCGGTCTTGGTTTCACTGGAGCATCTCTTGAATTGGACTTCTTGGCAGACATTCCCTTCTTGTCCTTGGGAATTGAATTCTTGGCCTTTTTCGTGTTCCAGTCACCATTGTGCGAATGAGACCTCGAAGGATCTCCATTGAAAGATCTCCTTCTTGGTGCTTTCTGCCAATCTTGAGTGTAGTAAGGAATGTATGTGATTTGGACAGTTTCTGGTAATGTGTCCAGGTGTTCCACAGCGAAAACATGCCTGTTTCTTCATGTAGGAGTTGTTTCTGCCTGTCCCTGGTAGCACGCCCTTGCCTTGTCTCTGATTGTTCCTACATGTACACTTGCAGCAAGCACTCTGTTTCGCTTGTTTTGATGGCATGTATTTACCAACAACAGGTTGATTATAAGTAACTGAGTTAGAAGCACAAGATTTAGAGTTCAAGGAGACATTTTTTTGACAGTCAACATAATCAACAGAATTGCAATTAATTATGTTATCCTTGTCCTCCTCTTCCACTACTTTACCTGCACAAAAAGTAGAATCATTAGTATCCTTCACCTCAATATTCTCAGTTAGCCCAAATTGTTCAGTCTTAACTGAAGCGGGCACAGGACATTGGCCAAACTGAGTATACATCTCTTCCTCGTTGATTTCAAGGGGTGGGGTATCGTTGTCATTGAAGGGAGGTGGAACACTATGATGTTGGGTTATGATTATTCTAACACTCCTAAGTGTACATGCAACCCTAAATACCTTGGATCTATGTTTTCTCTATTATACATGCAAATAAGAACTTTCCAAGGCTTTAATCCTAACTAGCATAATATGAGGCAAATATACTACAAAGACTAGTTAGATGACATACCTTTTGGTGTAGCTTGATGTCTTCAAGCTTTAAGAGCTTAGCCCCAATAGTGTGGAAGCCTCAAGTGGAATCACAAATCACCAAAACACCTTGGAAGACTTTGAGAATAAGAATACTTTGGTTCTCTCTAGTGAAATCGGCTAGCCCTCTTAGTGTACCCACTCTAGTGCCAATTTCACCAACCAAGGACATCTTCATATAGTGTGTAGACTAGGGTTAAACCCATGACCTTTCATTTCATATGATCCATGGGTTAAACACTCCATGGACTATCCATGAAAGCTTAGCCCAACCTAAATGAACTTGGCCCATCACATACATATATCTAAGAGTCCATATTTAATTAGTTCATTTTGATCACTTAATTAATTCTAAATTAATTCTTGATCAATACTAATTAAATAATATGATTCCATATTAATATATTAGAACTTATAATATATTAATATACTATTCACAAAATATTATCCATATAAATTGTGCCGGTGAAGTGCAACCCAAATGGACCATGTCGGGTTGGGTCAAGTACATACCAAATATAGTTATGGACTTAGACATTAATCCAATAGTCTCCCACTTGGATAAGTCTAAAACTATTATTGAGTATGACTGCAAAACCTAACTAGAAATCGTAGCTCTTAAAGCCGCTGTCGAACTCTGACCTTGTAAATGACTTGTCCATTAGATAAGGGATCATATATTCCTCCATTCTAGATATCATATGGACTGAGACATGGATTATAATCATTCTCTCTGTCTATTTCTTGTTTCCCGATTTCCGATTCATGACGACTGACTGATTGAACAAATCAAATCAGTCCTGGCTTGGCCAAGCACTCACATGTGTCATCATTAAATCATTGAGGGGCCCACAGATATCGCTTTTATCCTGAAGGTAAAAGGAATGGATAAACTTCGACTCATATGTCTTGTTCTGCTACTTGTTGAATCATACAAAAAGGCACGTTTTATAACATCGAGTTACCAATGCATTTTCGAGAAATCAATGTACTATCAACTCATAGTAACAACTCATATCTCTAGGTTTGAAGAATATAAGATATTATCCTCTCATGATCACTCGTGATAAAATCCATGAAATGATTCAAATGAGCGTGGGTTGAATCCAATACTCAGAACTTATAAGCACTCATGAGTGTTGTAGCACAACTTTGTCCACCAACTTGGACCTCTACAAACCAACCCATGACAGTCTTGATTCATATCTACTTCCAACATATGACCGACTGTGGATGGTTTAAATAACTTAGTCATTCCGGAAGAATAACCTAGTTATTATGGAAGTCAAAACATGCAAAGTGAAACACAAGAATAAATGAATCTAATATGGTATCAAAACCTATGAATATAAATAAAACACTTTCTATTTATCACCATATTGATTACTCATTATTCATTTGTTTCGTTTTTATCAACTTTATACTTGAATTAAAACACTAGGTGTCCCATGCTCCAAGCATGTACACTATGTTTTCTAAACAATAGCTTTGCCATACACCAAGTATGAACTCTATGTTTGTCTATGATCCTTTTTCTTTGTGAATTAGATCAATTGAACATAACTTCAATGATTCTCTTTTCACACTCCCAATTCCTTGTCTTAAATGTAAGAATTCCAAATTGCTATCAATTATCGAAATTTGTTTAGATTTTTAAACTTATATGCAGTGTTCCTCTTGTAATGATTATGCACAAAGCCGCAAAGGCTTGGCAACAATCATTACATAGTCTCCCAGTGGAGATCAATTCCATGGAAACGATGTCTCAGATTCAAAGCGCATTGCTTTGAACATGTTTCTTGCATAAAGTTTCTTTAACCTTACACATATTGCTTCCACTTATGAAGACAACTCTATATTCCTATTTTGACTAACACTTCTGAACAAGAGTTGCCTCTTTTAAAACTATGTCAATATGGTCCTTCCAATATTAACAGTATACTTCCAACTGTCCTTGAGCAACCAATCTTTGGTAAACCTTAGATTTTCCTCGACAATTGCTTAATCACTTTAGTCATATCCAATTCTCGACATTTTCCTCCTTAATGCCCCAAGGTATTTGGAAAATTCAGAAAGGATAAATATTATAGCACATGTAATCGATCTTGTACCCAAAGTTAATGGGACACGATTCTTGATGTTTCACATAAAGACATGGTTCTAGACCAGTTTTTTGCCATAATAACTTTTTGTTTTCCATATTCTCAAAATTTGACTATGAAAAGGGATGTCGTAATCATAATCGAATTTTGAGAACGCAATATATAGAATTTTCTTAAGTTGAACCAATCCAACATGAAATTCATATATATATATATATATATATATATATATATATATATATATATATATATATATATTGTTAACTAAAGGTGATTAAAACCTCAATATAAGCTCTTTAGAATAATTATAAACTCAATCTAAGCTTTTCATAATTGAAATGAAGTATAATTTCCTCTCCCTTAATTATAGCAAAACAACTTTTTCAACCCCTACAACCTCACGATTTGAAACTTTTGTTTTCTATAATTAACATTGCTAACTCGCAATACTTACCATAATTATCATTCTCCCACTAACATGATGATTATTAGCATAACACTTATGCTCCCACTAGCTTTAACAGGTACCCAGAAATCAACTGGACTTTTAGAAATCAATACTTTATTGACTTTCTTACCAAAGTTCAAATTTCTGATACTAGATTGATTTGATAAGACTTTATCAAAATCATACACCTCTCTTAGATAGCTCACAGGTGTATCTAAACATATATGAAGAGGGATGTCGTAATCATAATGTTTAGACATTTTGTCATTCCCACAATTGCTATCTACTCAAAATCTACTTAGTGAAAGAGTTTCCTTACCATCATTTTCATGAATCGAAGAGAAATCTTATGAAACTTAGATTTTATGGTGTAAGTGTTCCTATCCATGTGAATTTGTCAAAACCACAATCACAAGACTAGGTTAGTGACAAATCCTAACTCATATGGATTGAACTTATACAATCTTAACTTCTTGCCACCTGACAGCTCAAGGACATGCCGTTGCTTCCAAGTAGCTATGTAAACAATTAAGAACATGTAAAACTCAAATGTATAGCCAACTTAACTGGAATGGGTACAGAAATGTCAACACAATAGGTTATAAACCTCTAGTTGTGTGCTAGTGATGAAATACAGGTTTTTATTCTTGATTACTTCTTGAAACCCTTTCAGGATGTCACACCCCAAAACCGGAACGGCGGAAACGTTCTGGGGTGGATGATGTCATGTCAAGTATCACAACATATGCAGTATAGTAATCAAAGTACAACAACCATTGCATTAATAATAATAATTTTACATATGTTACATTTCATAGCAACATCAAAGTAAATACAGAACATAACATAGATGCAGATCGGTACCAGGCTGTCTCCGCAAAAGCTCCTGAAATGTACCTGTCTATCGATGACCTGAGAATACAAGTTATTTTGAAAGCGAGAATCAACATTTTTATAATGATGGTGAGTCCATAAGTATTTAATGTCATTTGTATAAATACACATTTTTATTCAAAATAACTTTATGAAAGATAGTAGTTTAGAATCTACGGTGTATTAGCGTTCTTTCCAGAAAATCCTATATTTTCTAAATAAAAGCAGTTTTCTACCAAGACCCGACAGATTTATGTTTTAAGGAGGAATTTTCCCCAAAATATTATCATTACCAAAATACAGTATTGACTTTAAAGGAATTATGAGAGAATCACAAGTAAAAATATACTAGGGGAAAATAACATATACCTCAGCAGTAATACTGCTGACTAAAGCAAATGAAAACATAGATTCCATGAGAGTATCGAATGAATGATATGCCTGGCTTAGTCTAACACAAGAAATCACAGACTCCAGACAGTATCGAATGAACAATACAGCTAGCAAAGTCTAAAACAAGAAAATACAGAATCTAGACAGTGTCGAATGAACGATACAGCTAGCAAAGTCTAAAACAAGAAAATACAGACTCCAGACAGTATCAAATGAACGATACAGCTAGCAAAGTCTAAAACAAGAAAATACAGACTCCAGACAGTATCGAATGAACGATACAGCTAGCAAAGTCTAAAACAAGAAAATACAGACTCCAGACAGTATCGAATGAACGATACAGCTAGCAAAGTCTAAAACAAGGGGTGAATGTGAACTCGTATGTAACCATGCTGATCGACGATAGAGTATCCGATGACCCTCCAGGTCACGCGTAGAGTTAGTGGCATTATGTCACCCATGGGCCTTACCGGCGCGGACTGTAGCTAGCAATCAGGATGCAGGGGTGTCAGTCCCGTATAGATCTATACACATGAAGTTCGCTCTCCCTCCAGGAGACTCCGGTTACACGGCGTTGACGCGATGAAGCGTCGTAGAGAGAAATAGGGTGTCACATTCTAAAGTATTATAGTAATAGTATAGACTCACAAATGAACTGACTCCTGAGTAACTCTTCTTACTAGAGCGAGAGAGAGATAGAGAGAGATAAAATCTCCTAACTATTCCTATAATAGTTACTAATGTTTTCAGGTATATGAATGATGAATTGAAGGATACCCTTACTACCCAAGGGAAATGAACTGGTTGATGGAAACCTTTATGTCTATATAGGTATACATGATATATAACTAGTATTTAAACGACCTTCGGACGGATAACCGATACCCACCGGACCACATCCCAACGAGGAAAAGTAAATATGGCGAACTAGCTATTCTAAGTCCTTTAAACATTATTTATATAACTATACAAATATATGCATGCATTTAACGAAATAAAAGCCTAGAAGAAAACTTTGGTAAAACCTTTGGAATATCTTTACAAATAAGAATTTATGACTTAATGTCATTTTGTAAAACAAGCTTTGAAAACCTTTGGAAAACCTTTGAAAAACCTTTCATAAACAAGCTTTGAAAATTATTTGATAAAACAGTTTAAGTGAAGAAAACACTTGTTTAAAACACTGTTGTAACAGGTTTTGAAGGAAAACATATAGCACGAGAGACAATTTGAGAAAAGATTTAAACAAGTAAAGACGTTTTGGAAAACTATATGTAGTATTATACTTGGTAAAACAAATGAAAGTGTAATAAATCCTTTTGCATGCGGGTTATTAATCACATATGATTGATATGATAACTAGCATGTTTCAACTTGTATTCCCCCCCCCCCCCCATAAAAGCATTTAAAAACGTTTAAAAGGTTAATTTAGGGGTATGGACTCACCTACTGCGAGTGGATCGGATGGAAGTGTCGGTTGAGTGCTTGGTGTCAAGTGAAGACTTGAACACACTTAATGACCTAGTAACATATGAAGACATATGTTTACATATAATTAGTGATTATAACACTAATTAAACACGTATAAGCATCCTAAGGTGCGGAAAAACACTTTGGTCAAGTGCTATGAGGCTATTGGGTTGCAATAAAGGAGCGTATGGCTTTATACGGAGTGTATGGTCAAATGACAATGCTTGTATGGAGTTTACGTCCCATGGGAGTTTATTCCTGGCCATAAACTCTCAATTGGGTCTCCAAACAAGTCTTAAAACTACTACGACTTAAGTGGTTAAGTGCTCCAAGGCTTAAACAAGAGATTGGGTGAGTTTAAAGTCCAAAAATGGTATTGTGTGGAGTTTACGGCCTGGGGACCACTTCCCCATGAGTTTACGGCCGTAAACTCATGGTATGAAGTGTCAAATCGTTGATTTAAGTCCCTAATTCATTGAGGTATAATTCTAGGTTAATGTCCAAGGCTAGGTGAGGTGATTAGGGCACATTTGCACCATTTGAAGGAGTTTACGACCTAAGAAGGTTCTTGGGCCATAAACCCTCATTCAACCCTCCAAAACCTAATGTTTAATGTCCATAACACTTCAAGGGTATGATCTAAGCTAGTCTCTAATCACAAGGAAGGAGTTAGGGGCATTTTGGCACCCCTTTTAAGGGTTTACGACCTAAGAAGTTGTTGGGCCGTAAACACCTTGTTTATGTCATTCTTGGTGATTTTCATGAGATATGGACATGTAATAAGCTTTAATACACTCTAGGGTAGAAGTACTTACAGTTTGGGGACAAAAACTTGAAGATTTTTGGGAGAATTCGGGCCTTGAAGAAAGAGAGTGGAAAGAGTATGAATGAGGTTCACTCACCCTTATATAGGGTGAGTTTACTGCCCCGGAGTTTACCGCCCGAGTTTACCGCCTGAAAACTCTATCTTATGAGGTTTATGACATGATTTTTGGTGTTAGGGCTTTAGTGGTTACTTTTTAAGACTTTGATCGTTAAGTGGGAAAAGCTCGGAATACTAAAACGGATTTTAAATTTGCTAAATGATGGCGGAAATGAATTTGACTTCCAAATGAAGTGTTTGACTGTAGAAATTATATATGAAATATTCGGGTTGTCACACAGGATCTTTTAGACTCCCACTGTCTCCTTGACCTATAAGACTTTCTTTCCAAATATTCAAGAGATAGTGTGGATTCTAATCAAGACAGACACTTAACACAATTAGCCTTAGTTGGTCTTTGTTTTATCCAAAACATCACAACTTACCAATTTCAAATGTACAAGAGTAGAAAACTTTTACTCTTCCATTTGAGAAGTGTTTTAAACCTTCTTTAAGACATGTCACTCAAGTTACAATCTTAGAGTATAACTCTATGAATTGTTTTTGGAACGAAGTACGAATCATCTTCTTGATTTAACCACTTCAACAATTCATAACTCCTCTTCTTAACTATCATAATGCACTTAGAGGATGGATTGTGATAAGGTCTCAAAATCATTAAGATCTTAAAACATGATACTAAAGTACTCTCCCATCTTTTCAAATTTGAGAAACTTTTATCCTTCTGCCTAATTTGATTCTTCTTATTCGTTCTGTCATACATTGAAAATTTTCCAATGTCTCAGAATTATACTTAAGCTTGTATGTATAACCATATTTACTAAACTTTAGTAAATCATGACGAATAGTCTTATCCATCTTTTGTGGTGGACTTTGACAAGTGCACAAGAAAGTGTACTTGATCCCTTAGTCCTTCACTTGACTCACATATACATGTGAACAAGGAACTAGTCTTAATTTTCCAAAGCTGAAAGTTCTCATTCATCATACAACTTGCATGATTCCAAGTTTCTATCCAACTGAAACTTGGGTGACGAGAATCTTTCCTTGTTTGGTAAATTTAGACACTACCACAAATGAAAGAATCAAATCCACTTTCCAATATTGCTATCAATGGAATCATATAAACAACAATTTTTCACAAATGTCATTGTAAGGATACTTAAAATAAATAAAATCAAAAATTTCCTTTTATTTTAAAACTTTGCGGAAATACTTATCCTTACAATCCATATGAAAACCTTGTTGTTATCTATTCCTAAGCAATGTGTCATAACTCCTAAGTAACAGCTTCAAAATTCTGATGCGATCGAAATCCATCTTCGCAATCAAAAGCAGCATAAACTTCCTTTAAGCTTTCTCTCTTTTCTTTGATTCTTATAACATCATCATGTGACTCAGTCACATTATGTAATAAGAATATCTAAATGGGAACTTAACAGAGTTAGACAATAGACTTTACCTGAAGTAGAGTCAAACTTATTGACTTTAACATCCTTAGGTAAATTTGGCAGCTTAGTAACCAATTCCCTTTCCTTTTGGCACTTTAACATACGAACCCTTTGGTAATGGTACATGGGACTATCACATACTTAGTCTTTCTCTTTACCATTTGGTCAACCAAGTTGACTATGGCTGATCCCTTTCCATTGGGAAGAGAATGATTTTCCTGGATTTCCAGTGTCACCATTGTTAATGTCCATAAAGTTTTGGGAAGTCGATCTTCTAATCAAATTTGCTTTACTAGCCTTCCAAATCATTATTGATTCAGCAACACCAAGCAAATATATAAGATCATTAAGGGTGTTATCATAGTTTGTTTCATAGGAGTCCTAAAAGAACTCACTATGTGACTTAGAAAGTGATTGAACCACCAACTTTCTCAAGACTTTGACACCCAACTATCCCGGCTTGTCAATATGTGACTTCATCTCCAAGATGCGACCACACATAGACCTTGCTTGCTAATAGGGCTTGAGTGACCTTGAACTTGTGGGTAAAGGAGAATAATTGTAGGAGGTGGAGGAAGTGAAGTTCCAAGAGATTTGGGAAGATCATAGATGTTTGAACTAGACATCTTTTTGGGAGATATTCAAGATAGTTGATTTAAAGTCCTTAATATAACACCCAATATGAAATATTAAGGCTAGGACCCAACACAATATTTTATAACTTGGAAGAGGGATGCCGTAATCCAAGCTATAGAATATTTAAAGGTAGGTGAATGACGATTCACCAATTTCCACCATGAAAACGAAATAATTTAATTAGGTTTTACTTGGATTTGAAACTCCTAGATCTTTTGAGATTCATTGAACTGTTCAATGGCATGTTTCAATCTCAAGTGTGCCCTTCAGGTTTTGTGACTGGGATGCCGAGGATCACAAAACAAGGTGTGAAGTAACCATGCAAATTACTTGGTACCCTTAAGTGTTTACCCCTCAATCGATGTGTCGGTTAACCACACACGCTCTATCGATACTATGATAAACATTAAGTTACCCTTTGCCTACCTTGTTAAATACGAGTTAGTGTGCCGGTTAACCAGACACGCTCCACTAACCAACTTAAAAAAAGTGCAAAGTGTAATTTCATGGATTAGCACCTTATTCACATTTTCCTATGTAACTAAGATTGGGTATTTAAAAGGTTTAGTTACTTAGTATTTATCATTAATACTTTTAATGAAGGGAGAATTTATAGTCTTTGTCCTACCCGTTCGGCTAACGACCCTCCGCCAGTCAAGGAAGCGGTGGGTGAGAGTGTACACCCATTAAACTACCATTTTATAGGCAGTAACCTTATACCCCCCTTATAGACTGGCTTCGTGAATGAGGCCTACTAACGGTAAGACTAACTTGCTCTTATACATACATATATATATATATATATATATATATATATATATATATATATATATATATATATATATATATATATATATATATATTATTAACTTATAATATTATAAAGTGTAAGGGTTGAATTTTCACTTTTAAAATTCTAAGGGCTAAACTTGGAATTAAAGTATTCATAAGAGAAAAAATTTCAAATTCCAAAACTTGAGGGCAAGTTTTGAAAATATTCAAAACTAATTAATTCCATAACTTATGTGTTTAAAGTAGTTTTAATTAAAAACTCTTCAAGTTCCATAACTTGAGGACAAGTTATGGAAGACTTTAAACTATTAAAGAATGTAACTTTTCTTTATGTTGTAACTTATGGAATTAATTAAGGTTACATATTTTATTACTTAATGAAGTGACTTTTGAACTTCCATAACTTGAGGACAAGTTATGGAGTCATAAAACCATTTAATGAGAACAAGACTCTTCATTTTGTAACCTTTGCCATTTTTTTATGAGTTTTAAGAAACTTAAATGTGACCTTTCATGTAACATGAGAACAAGTTACACAAACACATTTTAGAATCATCTATTAGATTAAAATGGATTGAAAACACATAATCAATTAACTTATCCATTAATCTAAGCAACTCATATGAACATGGTAATTCGAATCAAACTTTTTCATGTAATTAGCATTGTTGGAATAGTGTCTAAGGCTGCAACTATATTAGGCAAGTATTTGACCCGGTTGTGCATGGTCCTTTTGGGTTGCCTTCACCATAGCAACTTGATAGGATGATTTATTAAGAGAGAGTAAATATTATTAGTATATTATGAGAATAATATAAAGAATAATATATTGTTATTTGATTAATATAAGTCATAAATTAATTGGAATTAATTTGGTGACTTAAAGAGATTAATTAAATAAGAGGGTATAAACTGTCAATTGTTTGATAGTTAAAATTTAGACTGTAAATCCATATAGATATGGATTGGACGGATTCTAGAAGCTAAGGATTGCTTCAAATCGTCCAAAGAGTTATCTAAGGAATGGATTTGGATAGCCTTAAGAGAAGATTATCCAATTAGGGTTTAGGTTGTAACCCTTAAGGAGTCTACAAGTATAAATAGACCCTATGGCATAAGGAAATCGACACTTCATCTAAAGTAAGAGAACCCTGGCCGATTTCCTCCCCTCTCCTCTCTCCCAAATCATCCTCCTTGCTATTTAGTGTTTGTAAGCCATTAGAGGAGTGACAATTGTGACTCTAGAAGCTCCAAGACAACAAGATCAACAAGGAATTCAAAGGTATGATTCTAGATCTGTTTTAACATTGTTCTTATTCCTAAATAGTCATTAGAAGTCTTGGATTCAAGGCATGTTTAATTAGAAAGCCTAGATCCAAGCATTAGGGTTTTGCATGCGCACGTAGGAAAGTTCTTATGGCTAAAACCCATCAGTGGTATCAGAGCCTAGCTTGGTTTTCATTAAATTGTTGCTTAATTGTCTGAAACTAAACTGAAAAATTCGATTTTTGTGTTTCTGAGTCATGGACTCGGCGAGTTGGCCTGACTCGGCGAGTCCCTTGGTGCACTCGGCGAGTCCAAGCGTCAGGAATGGTCAGATTCGGGATTTCTTCATGTTTATCTTATGGAAACTTACCTTAATCATATTAGATCAACCCTAATCCAATTTTTTGATATATATATATATATATATATATATATATATATATATATATATATATATATATATGACTATTATCTTGATCTAATTAAAGATATTTATCAACTAATAAAATATTTAATTTCCTTATATGATAATTAATTAATTATTTTGATTATTTTGGTAATTATCTTGAAAGAAATCTTCAATAAATCAAATATAGATAATTAGGAAATTAATTGTTAATTAAAATTATTTGTTATTTGATCCTTCATGTTTTAAATGTTTAAAACTTGTCCTCAAGTTTTGAAATTTATATTTTGTGATTAAAAGTTTTAATTTAGACAATTCAAATTTCAAACCCTAGATTTTAAAATACTAATATAATATTACAAGATTAATATATATATATATATATATATATATATATATATATATATATATATATATATATATATATGTATAACTAAAATGCTAGTCTTACCGTTAGTAGGCCTCATTCACGAAGCCGATCTATAAGGTGGGTATAAGGTTGCGGCCTATAAAATGGCGCTTAATTGGTGTACACTCACACCCACCGCTTGCTTGATTGGTGGAGGGTCGTTATCCGAACGGGTAGGATAGGGCAACCTCATCCTCTCATTAAATTATAATAGGAAATACAAAGTAACTACACATATTTTAAAATTTCCCAATCTTAGTTACTTTAGGAAAAGTGAATTGATGCAATCCCATGAAATTACACTTTGCACCCTTGCTAAGAAGTTAGTGGAGCGTGTGTGGTTTATCGGCACACTAATTGGTTCTAAGCAAAGGTGGCGAAGGGTGACTCATTGTTTATCATAGTTCGATGGAGCGTGTGTGGTTTACCAGCACATCGAATAGGTGATCGTTACAATGAAGGCACCATGTGAATTTGCATGGTAATTCACACCCGCTTTGTGATCCTCGGTATCCCAGTCACAAACTAGAGGGGCATATCGAGATTTAAACATGCCATTGAATAGTTTCAATGAATCTCATCCGATCCTAGGAATTCTTAATACATTTAGGACTAATAGTTAGGTTTTATGGTGGAGAATTAGTGAATCGTCATTCACTTATCTTCAATTTATTTGCATGTTAGATTACGGCATCCCTTTTCTAATATGTAAATGTTCTTGTTGGATCCTAGCCCTAATTTTTCTTATTGGGTGATAATTAGGGATTCATATTCTAATCTATCTTTGTCCTTTCTATTTGTAGATGTCGAACGCCAACAACGTTGCTGCTAGTTCTTTCACGTTGATGAGCCTTTGCCAAAAGGTCACCTTCGATGGAACGACCTTTAGCGAATGGATAAGATACATTCGCACCATTGCTCGCTATGAGGATAAGGAGTATGTCCTCGATGAGAAGCTCGAGAAAATCAACCCTGAAATTGCTACTCCGGCTGAAATTACCGCTTTTGAAACTCATGAGCGAGATGCAACGAAGGTACATTGCATCATGATAGCCACCATGAACTCCAAATTCCAAAAGTCCTACGAGGACATGTACCCGTACGAGATGCATCAAGACTTATTGGAGAGATACCACCAAAACGCGAGACAAGAGCGGTATGAGATTTTCACTAACATGATTTCTGCTAAGATGGGTCATGGAGAATCTCTTACCGTGCACCTGTAAAAGATGCAAAGGTATGTCGACCGCCTTCGCAAGTTAAATGTTGACTTTGGGGAAGACTTGGCGATCGACATGGTGCTTCACTCTTTACCTCCAATGTAAAATCAATTTTGGATGACCTACCACATGAACAAAGAGGAGGTCACCCTAAGCAAACTCCAAGGTCTCTTGAGGGTCGCTGAGAGCAACTTCAAAGACAAGTCTGTTGCACCAACTCCCAATCCACCCGCTGCTCCTGTCTTGGCTTCGTCTAAGAACTATCGCAAGGTTAAAGCCTGAGATGGTGCCTCTTCTAGTGGGACCAAAGTTGATCCCGCTAAGCCCTGCCCTAACCCGAAGGAGGCAGATTCCCACCACTGCCACAAGATAGGACATTGGAAGAGAAGCTGTCCGGAATACCTGCAAGCCATCAAGGAAGGAAATATCAAGCCATCTTTCGCAGGTATATATACAATTAAATCTAATGATTCTAATCATGCTATTTCTTGGGTTCTTGATACCGGTTGTGGTTACCACATTTGTTCGAATGTGCAGGGACTAAAAAGAAGTAGGGATGTGGAGCAAGGAAGAATCAATCTAATCATGGGGAACAGAAGATCGTCACCTGTGACCAAGATTGGAGTGTATTCTTTAGTGCTTAGGAATAATTTCTGTTTAGATTTGAACAATTGTTGCTATTCTCCAGAAATGGCTAGAAACATCATTTCATTTCATGGTTTATATAGACAAGGTTTTAGATTTTCTTTTAATAATGAGAATGGTTCTATTTTGGTTTATCTAAATGGTGTCTTTTACTTTGAAGCTATACCATGTAATGGAATTAATGAAACTGTTATGATTGTTGATAACTTAGGAAATGATGTTTTGAACATAGATTCTTCCACTAGTATGGATAAAGCATCCTTGTGGCATTGTCGTCTTGGACATGTCAACAAGAAACGCATAGCCCAACTCCAAAAGGATGGAGTGTTGGAGTCATTCGACCTTAGGGAAGATGACACATGCGAGTCTTGTTTACTTGGAAAGATGACTAAATCACCCTTCACAAGTACGTGTGAAAGGGGTGAGGGCCTATTGGACCTAATACATACCGATGTATGTGGACCATTTAGATCAACCACGAAGGATGGGAATCGCTTCTACGTGACTTTTACCGATGATTATAGTAGTTATGGGTATATCTATTTAATCAAGCAAAAGTCAGAAACCTTTGAAAAGTTCAAAGAGTTCAAGAATGAAGTGGAGAATCAATTGGGCAGGAAAATCAGGATGCTTCGATCCGATCGAGGAGGAGAGTACCTAAGTCTTGAATTTCACGATTATCTCAAGGAGTGTGGAATAGTTTCGCAATTGACGCCTCCTAGGACACCGCAGTTGAATGGTGTGGCAGAAAGGCGTAATCGAACCTTATTGGATATGGTTCGCTCTATGATGAGTCGTGCTTCACTACCTATCTCTTTTTGGGGGTATGCCTTAGAGACTGCCGCCCATATCCTTAACCGAGTCCCTACTAAGAAGGTTGCCAAAACACCTCACGAGATGTGGACAGGGAAAGCTCCCTCGTTGGCACATATCAAGGTTTGGGGTTGCAAGGATTTTGTAAGACGAGATACTCACGACAAGCTCGAACCTCGAAGTGAGCGATGTATTTTCATCGGCTACCCGCAGACATCCTTTGGATATCTCTTCTATAGACCGAAGGACAATGTTGTCTTCGTTGCAAGGAGAGGAGTTTTCCGAGAGCGAGAACTCATAAGCCAAGGAGACAGTGGGAGGAAAATCGAGCTTGAAGAGATTCAAGAGTCGATAGATGAAGGAACCTCTACCGCTGGCACTCAACCCGAGGAGGAAACTCCGGTTGAACCGATTGACGAGTCCTTACCTCTTAGACGTTCCAATAGAGTTAGAGTTCTACCCCAGTTTTATGGTTTTCATATTACTACCGAAGGGGACACGTATATTAGCGATGGTACACTAATAAATCTTGATGAGCCTATTAGCTATAAGGAAGCCATGGCAGGCCCGGAGTCTACGAAATGGAAAGAGGCAATGGATAGCGAGATCCAATCCATGTATGATAACCAAGTTTGGAATTTGGTTGATTATGTGCCCGGACGTAAGACCGTTGGGTGCAAATGGATCTTCAAGAAGAAGACCGACGTGGATGGAAACGTATACACATATAAAGCGCGATTGGTTGCGAAGGGCTTTACTCAAACTCCCGGAGTTGACTATGATGAGACCTTCTCACCAGTTGCGAAGATAAATCTATTAGAGTGATGCTAGTGATTTCCGCATTTCATGATTATGAGATTTGGCAAATGGATGTTAAGACCGCTTTCCTTAACGGAAAGTTGGCTGAGCATGTTTACATGGCTCAGCCAGAGGGTTTGTGGATCCGAAGCATCCGAATAGAGTGTGTAAGCTTGAGAAGTCCATTTATGGACTTAAGCAAGCGTCTCGCAGATGGAATCTTTGCTTCGATGAGAAAGTCAAAGAGTTTGGATTTGTACGAAGCGAAGATGAGTCTTATGTATATGTCAAAGCCAGTGGGAGTATAGTAAGCTTCCTCGTTCTATATGTCGATGACATGTTACTCATAGGAAACGACATCCCGACTCTGAAGGAGGTTAAGTCCTGGATCGGGAAGTGCTTCGCTATGAAGGACCTCGGAGAGGCTTCTTACATTTTGGGAATAAGGATAGTAAGAGAAAGAAGTAAGAGACTAATTGGACTTAGTCAGAACACTTACTTGGAGAAGGTACTAAAACGTTTTAGTATGGAAAACTCGAAGAAGGGAGAGTTACCGATACAAAGTAATGCCAAGTTGAGTAAGACTCAAAGTCCGAGTACCGAAGCTGAAATAGCAGAAATGAGTCGAGTACCATACGCTTCCGCAGTTGGCTCAATCATGTACGCTATGACTTGTACTCGCCCTGATGTAGCCTTCGCTTTGAGCATGGTTAGCAGATATCAAGGGAATCCTGGCAGAGCACATTGGATTGCGGTGAAGAATATCCATAAGTACCTTCGGAGGACAAAGGAATGGTTCTTAGTCCTCGGAGGGAGTGATGACTTGAAGGTGCGAGGGTATAGTGACGCCAGCTTTCAGACCGACAGTGACAACTACCGTTCGCAGTCGGGCTAGGTCTTTACCCTAAATGGAGGAGCAATGACATGGAAAAGTTCCAAGCAGGAAACTGTAGCTGATTCAACGTGCGAATCAGAATACATTGCAGCGAGCGAAGCGTCGAAGGAGGAAATATGGATAAAGAACTTCATCGGTGATCTTGGAGTTGTACCTGTCATAAAGGAGCCCATGGAGATTTTCTGTGATAACGAAGGAGCCGTTGCCTTGACCAAGGAACCGAGGGATCATGGTAGATCACGACATATCGACAGAAAATATCACTTCATTAGACATCGTGTAGAA
Source organism: Lactuca sativa (assembly GCF_002870075.4). Lineage (NCBI taxonomy): Eukaryota > Viridiplantae > Streptophyta > Magnoliopsida > Asterales > Asteraceae > Lactuca > Lactuca sativa. The sequence goes on along the minus strand of NC_056631.2, from coordinate 82,166,477 downwards.
GAAGGACAACTCGTAGTGAAGAGGATATCATCAGAAGATAACCCAGCAGATCCTCTTACGAAGGGACTGAGTAGGGTTAAGCACTTGCAGCATGCTAGGAGTATTGGGCTGAAGGATGATATTATCATAGATTAGATAGTATTAGAAACGTGTAATAAATAAATGTAATTAACATTTGATGATTAAATAAAGGAGTTTTATTTATGAGTAATGTTACTATCTTATGTTAATTGTTTAGCTAGTGTTTCACTTTGCATGTTTTGACTTCCAGAATAATTGAGTTTATTAGGAATAATCGAATTGTTCAAATTGTTCACAATCATTCATATGTTGGGAGTAGATATGAATGAAGATTGTCATGAATCGGTGCGTAGATTGTCTAAATGGTATTAGACATAGCAAAAGATTGTTGCGACGTTCATGAGTGCTTATGAACTGGTTTTGAGCATTGGAACAAACCCGCGCTTGCTGGAGTCACCTTATGGAATATGATATAAAAGGGTGATCGCGAGACGATAATATCATATAGTCTTAAAACCTAGATATATGGTTTGTTATTTGCTAATTGATTGTACATTGATAATGCGAAAACGCATTGGTAACTCAATGTTATAAAACGCATTGTTGTGTATAGTTGATTATTGAATAAGTAAATGCATATAAGTCGAAGTTTATCTGTAACTTTTATCTAAGAAGGTAAAAGTGATATCTCGGCCGCTCGATGATTTGATTTGACTTATGTGCCAGGCCCGGTCAGAACTAAATTGATGTGTTCGATTAAGTTCTATGTCGAATAAATCAAAGATCGAGAAACCTAAATGCTTGACTAACCATTCCATAGGATTGTCAGCATGATATCTAACAGAGGACTGTACGATCCCTTATCTAAAGGACAAGATTGATTAGATCAGAGTTTGACAGCGTGTTTGAGAGCTACGATTGCAAACCGAATTGTACTTGTGCATATAGTTACTAGACTTATCCAAGTGGGAGACTGTTGGAATAGTGTCTAAGGCTGCAACTATATTAGGCAAGTATTTGACCCGGTTGTGCATGGTCCTTTTGGGTTGCCTTCACCATAGCAACTTGATAGGATGATTTATTAAGAGAGAGTAAATATTATTAGTATATTATGAGAATAATATAAAGAATAATATATTGTTATTTGATTAATATAAGTCATAAATTAATTGGAATTAATTTGGTGACTTAAAGAGATTAATTAAATAAGAGGGTATAAACTGTCAATTGTTTGATAGTTAAACTTTAGACTGTAAATCCATATAGATATGGATTGGACGGATTCTAGAAGCTAAGGATTGCTTCAAATCGTCCAAAGAGTTATCTAAGGAATGGATTTGGATAGCCTTAAGAGAAGATTATCCAATTAGGGTTTAGGTTGTAACCCTTAAGGAGTCTACAAGTATAAATAGACCCTATGGCATAAGGAAATCGACACTTCATCTAAAGTAAGAGAACCCTGGCCGATTTCCTCCCCTCTCCTCTCTCCCAAATCATCCTCCTTGCTATTTGGTGTTTGTAAGCCATTAGAGGAGTGACAATTGTGACTCTAGAAGCTCCAAGACAACAAGATCAACAAGGAATTCAAAGGTATGATTCTAGATCTGTTTTAACATTGTTCTTATTCCTAAATAGTCATTAGAAGTCTTGGATTCAAAGCATGTTTAATTAGAAAGCCTAGATCCAAGCATTAGGGTTTTGCATGCGTACGTAGGAAAGTTCTTATGGCTAAAACCCATCAGTGCTATCAGAGCCTAGCTTGGTTTTCATTAAATTGTTGCTTAATTATCTGAAACTAAACTGCAAAATTCGATTTTTGTGTTTCTGAGTCATGGACTCGGCGAGTCCCTTGGTGCACTCGGCGAGTCCAAGCGTCAGGAATGGCCAGATTCAGGATTTCTTCATGTTTATCTTATGGAAACTTACCTTAATCATATTAGATCAACCCAAATCCAATTTTTTGATATATATGACTATTATCTTGATCTAATTAAAGATATTTATCAACTAATAAAATATTTAATTTCCTTATATGATAATTAATTAATTATTTTGATTATTTTGGTAATTATCTTGAAAGAAATCTTCAATAAATCAAATATAGATAATTAGGAAATTAATTGTTAATTAAAATTATTTGTTATTTGATCCTTCATGTTTTAAATGTTTAAAACTTGTCCTCAAGTTTTGAAATTTATATTTTGTGATTAAAAGTTTTAATTTAGACAATTCAAATTTCAAACCCTAGATTTTAAAATGTTTAAAATACAACCCTATACTAATATAATATTACAAGATTAATATATATATATATATATATATATATATATATATATATATATATATATATATATATATATATATATATATAACTAAAATGCTAGTCTTACCGTTAGTAGGCCTCATTCACGAAGCCGATCTATAAGGTGGCTATAAGGTTACGGCCTATAAAATGGCGCTTAATGGGTGTACACTCACACCCACCGCTTGCTTGATTGGTGGAGGGTCGTTAGCCGAACGGGTAGGATAGGGCAACCTCATCCTCTCATTAAAAGTATAATAGGAAATACAAAGTAACTACACATATTTTAAAATTTCCCAATCTTAGTTACTTTAGGAAAAGTGAATTGATGCAATCCCATGAAATTACACTTTGCACCCTTGCTAAGAAGTTAGTGGAGCGTGTGTGGTTTACCGGCACACTAATTGGTTCTAAGAAAAGGTGGCGAAGGGTGATTCATTGTTTATCATAGTTCGATGGAGCGTGTGTGGTTTACCAGCACATCGAATAGGTGATCGTTACAATGAAGGCACCATGTGAATTTGCATGGTAATTCACACCCGCTTTGTGATCCTCGGTATCCCAGTCACAAACTAGAGGGGAATATCGAGATTTAAACATGCCATTGAATAGTTTCAATGAATCTCATCCGATCCTAGGAATTCTCAATACATTTAGGACTAATAGTTAGGTTTTATGGTGGAGAATTAGTGAATCGTCATTCACTTACCTTCAATCTATTGACAATTATCTTTGGAATTGGAATAGCATGAACATTACCACATCAAAAACAAGTTTATAAGTCTAAAAACAGCTTAGGGTAATGTTCCTAGTCCATTTCTAGCCAAAAAAACTCGAAAGTATGTTGTCTGGGGCTCCTAGTCCACTTCAGCACTTTGCATCAAGTATAATTGAAAACAAGCCTAGGCTCTGATACCACTGTTGGGTTTTGAGCATTCTAACACTCCTAAGTGTACATGCAACCCTAAATACCTTAGATCTATGTTTTCTCTATTATACATGCAAATAAGAACTTTCCAAGGATTTAATCCTAACTAGCATAATATGAGGCAACTATACTACAAAGACTAGTTAGATAACATACCATTTGGTGTAGCTTGATGTCTTCAAGATTTAAGAGCTTAGCCCCAATAGTGTGGAAGCATCAATTGGAATCACAAATCACCAAAACACCTTGGAAAACTTTGAGAATAAGAATACTTTGGTTCTCTCTAGTGAAATCGGCTAGCCCTTTTAGTGTACCCACTCTAGTGCCAATTTCACCAACCAAGGGCATCTTTATATAGTGTGTAGACTAGGGTTAAACCCATGACCTTTCATTTCATATGATCCATGGGTTAAACACTCCATGGACTATCCATGAAAGCTTAGCCCAACCTAAATGAACTTGGCCCATCACATATATATATATATATATATATATATATATATATATATATATATATATAATATATATATATATATCTAAGAGTCCATATTTAATTAGTACATTTTGATCACTTAATTAACTCTTGATCAATACTAATTAAATAATATGATTCCATATTAATATATTAGAACTTATAATATATTAATATACTATTCTCAAAAGATTATCCATATAAATTGTGCCGGTGAAGTGCAACCCAAATGGACCATGTCGGGTCGGGTCAAGTACATACCAAATATAGTTATGGACTTAGAAATTAATCCAACATGTGATACCCTAGACCCTTAGTTTGATTATCTTTAAATGTTAGTTGTTTTTCTATCATGGACGCAACTACCTCACTTGACACATCAAATTTTTTAAAGTTGAATTCATCATCTTTATATTTAGCTTTTAATGCATCAAGTTCGGCAGTCAAGTTAGCAAGTTGTTCCTTAACATATTTATAATTCGCACATTTGTTGCTATATTCTTCTTGAAGTTTTCTAAAGTCCTTGGTTTTGGCCTCTAGTTGTGCTTTTAAGGATTTTTGGGCCTTCCTAAGCGTATATCATTCATATTTAACGTCCTCATTTTCTCTTTTTAATATATCGATTTGATCACGGAGAAACTTAATTGTAGTTTCACAAGATTGAGAACATGAAGGTTCGTTACCCTTGGTGATTGAGGAACTCATTGTTTACCAAATATACCCTTTGACTATAAAGTCAAGATTAAAAGTCAAACTTGAAAATTCAAACTTAAAAGTTAAATTTAAAAAGTCATACTTAAAAGTCAAACTTAAAAGTCAAACCGAAAAACCAAACGTGAAAACTTTAAAGTTAAACGAGAAAGTCAAAGTTTAAATTCAAAGGTCAAACTTGAAAGTCCAAGTCAATTTTTAAGGTCAAAACTCAAACTAGTAAGTCAAAAATCAAAAGTCAAAGCTTAGAGCCAAAAGAACATGAAGGTTCGTTACCCTTGGTGATTGAGGAACTCATTATTTACCAAATATACCCTTTGACTATAAAGTCAAGCTTAAAAGTCAAACTTGAAAATTCAAACTTAAAACTTAAATTTAAAAAGTCATACTTAAAAGTCAAATTTAAAAAGTCAAAATTAAAAGTCAAACTTAAAAGTCAAACTGAAAAACCAAACGTGAAAACTTTAAAGTTAAACGAGAAAGTCAAAGTTTAAATTCAAAGGTCAAACTTGAAAGTCCAAGTCAATTTTTAAGGTGAAAACTCAAATTAGTAAGTCAAAAATCAAAAGTCAAAGCTTAGGGCCAAAAATGAAACTTTAAAATTCGAAAAATTGATTTTTGGGCCAAAAATGTCAAAAATCCGAAACTTGCACCGAAAATGTGAAGCCTCTTGGTCAGACCGAGAACTCTCGCACCCGCTGACCGAAAATGGTTGCTGACTGAAAAGGGTGTTGACCGAACACGCAAGGACCAAACACTCGGAGACCGAAAACCCTCGGAAGCCGCTCCACCGCAAACCTCGCACGCTCCACCGAAACCTCAGACATGCTCCACCGAGAATCTGCTGACTGCAATCCGATTTCGGCCGTAAACTCCTTGGAACAGACCCCTTGCCCATGCAGATTCTGACCAAAAAACATATTTTTTACACTTTTTGAAGCAAAACTCGATCTAAAACTCAATTTTATGAAGAACACGAAGAACAAACGCCCAATATTTTGACCAAAACTACTCAAAAACGCCAAATCCTTCAAGAAAAAGTTCAAAATCTGGCCAATTTAATTGATACTATCCAAGCTCTGATACCAACTGTAAGTCCCCAAATTTTCTTGACATATCAATCTGATCCACTTGATGGTGCGGAATCCCAATCAAGTGAATGATACAAGATAGAATGTTGAAGAAGAAGAAGAACTAGATGAATCTTCAATGTATTCAATGATTTGATTGAAACTCCATACACAAGATTCACACACTTCTCTCTACTTTCTCTCTCTAGAACACCCTTATGACAATGATAGCTCCTCAAGAACGTCGACCTTCTACTCCTTGGACACCCCCAAACACTCCCCCTAATGACTATTTATATATAGATCAAAAACCCAAGCCCACAACTCAGATCAGGGATTTTGTTATCTTTTCAACCTCTTCGACTATAGAGTCAAAAGTAGTAGTGAGTAGTCGAAAGCTATATCTTTAGGTTTTGTGTTTCTAGGTAACGAGAGTTAATCACTTTCGTGATGTTATCTATTTACAAGGCACTTTCAATTACGATACTTAATGTCGATTCCTTGTGTTTTTTTTATTTGATATACCCTATAAATAGGGTAAGTACTTAGGTCTAGAGTAACGAACATTCTCTGATTTACTCTTTGTACTCAAAAGCCTATGTACTTATCCCAAATATAATTGGAGCTAAACAGATCTTATTTAGATCTTTATGTTTGTTATTGCTTTCATATATTCGATTGATTCAAACATTATTTCAAACACTCTTCAATTAGTATCATATCATGATTCACTTTTTGATTGAAGAATTTTCATCGCGTTTTTCATCTTTTTGAATCGCAAATTCAGATTCATTGTTCCGCAATTTGAAAACGCAATTCATCAATTAATCAATAAGTGATTAACTGATTTTGCTATTTTTTTATCAATCGATCTAATAATCATATCAATCCTCTTCTAGAAATTTCTCTTTTCATCAAATCAAATCAAATGGAAAATCTCAATGTGAACACGATGATGAACTACACAAATTCTCTTGGATCCGCAACGAAGATTCTGATGCTGATTCCTAAGTATTATGATCAGTGGGCGGATCATATGGAAGATTATCATAATGATCGATGAAAATATGTGGAAATCTATTAAGGAAGGATATTTGCATGAAGATCTGGTTTAGATTGTTGGTAGTGTCACAATTGCTGCAGACATGGTTGCTCAAGCAAACACAAGAAAGACATGTGATAAGAAAGCTCTTCGTGAATTGAGAGGTTCTCTACCCCTTGTTGTCTACAACTATGTTTGTGGATGTAGAACTGATAAGGATATATGGGATACTTTGAAAGAGAAGTATCAAGGAAATGAAAGAACAAGAAAATTTTCTATGAAGAAATTTTTATCTAAGCTTTCTAATTTCCAACAGAAAGAGAATGAAAACATTGAAGCGTATTACGACATGATGAATGACCTGATCTTCAGGTGCACTCGATACGGGGAAAATCGTACTACTCCCGAATTCAATTTTACTTTGGTGTATGGAATCAGAAAGGAATGGCAAAACATATGCTTAATGATTAAGACATGGGATAATTTTGATACTCTTTTGTTATCAAATTTGTACAATATTCTCAAAACACGTGAATCGGAAGTAATGGAGATTGTTGAAGAGAACAAGCTGAACTATGGTTGTCCAATGGCGTTAGTATCAAAAGCAACTATAAAGGAAGATGAATATGAGGTTGAAGAGAAAGAATATGAGGAAGGATTTTTGATCAATGCAGATGATGAAGCAGTCGCATATTACTCTAATAATAGAGTAAAGAAGTTTTTCAAGAGACCAATCAGTGGAAGTTTTAAGAATAAATTTGAGAAGAAACAAGTGTCGAATGTTGGTGGGAATCAGAATGTGATGTCGAAAGTCGAGAAGAAAGAAGATGATAAAAAGAATGAAGTAAAGTTGAAAGGATATTCAGGCTACAACTGTAACTACTGCAATGGTCATAACCATTTTGCTAAGGATGGAAGAAAAGAAAGAGAAAGTGAAATATGAGGCTTATTATGAAAAAAGACTATAAGAATTTCGAACCCAAACAAAGAATCTCTCATTAGTGGCTAGAAGAAGTGATGAGAATTATGGCACGTATCAAATCTAGTCATCTAGATCAGATGATAAAGAAATGTGAAATCCAAAACATGGTGTGTTATTCGCAAAGTTTGAAGAAGGGATGTCTAATGAGAAGAGCATGTTTGTCGAGAGTGAGGAAGACAGTGAAGAGGAAACTGAGAATGATGTGAAAGCTGATGAAAGAGATGAAGAAAGTATGCAGACTAATGGGAGATGCTTTGTTTTGACTACTCCAAAGTCTCCTATGACTGCTAAGGTACGTGATCTTTTCATATCTCTTAATATTCATTTACAGTCTTATCATGCAATAATGTGTGAATTTGATGAAACCTGCTCTTACTTAAATGACATCCTTATTTTGATGAGTAGTGATGCATAGACATCTAAGGTATCCTTATATGAAGCTCGTAATAGATTGGAGGAGAAGAAATCTAATATAGAAAGTTTAGATCTTCATATTACAAATCTTGTGTGTGATAGGGATTCTTTACAAATGGATAATAAAATTTTAGTCGCACAATGTAATATTTATTGTAATATGTCTAAACGTTTATATGGCAAGTTAGCTGATCTTTACCAGTCATCTGAAATTTGTGTAGAACAACATAGAAAGTTGCTTCCCTTCATTACTTTCAAATGAGGGCTAGTTGATGAGACAACTTTTGATTGTGAGAGTAGAGTACCTGACTATGACACCGTGCCTAATGATTCACATGCTTATGGTGTAGTCAATAAAAGTGAATGTTTAAATGTTGATGATCTTGTTAAAATTATGGGCGAGACCTTGACAAAGAGCGAACAAATCAAAATTTTGAACAAAACTAAGAAATCGACATAAAGTACTCAACAAAATTTTGCTGGTATTGAAGATGATTCTGACAGTATTAGTGAAATTGAAATGAGTGATGTGTTGATTCCTCGAAATTGTCTGTCATTAATGTCACTTCGTTCGCTAAGGACAAAGATAATGTTGATGCTAATGTGAACTTAACGATGAGTCATATTCGACAACCAAAACTTGTGATTTTCAAAAAGAAAAAGTTGATGTTGAGGATGTTACAAATAACGAAAGTGATAGTGATGATGATTCATGTGAGAACATAATTTCTAGAGTTGTCGAAACTCAAGTGTATGATGATACATAGGAATTTTCAAAGATTTTGAAAGAAAAGGGAAAACATTATTTGCAAATGAATATTATTCTTTATCCCAAGTGCATCAAGGGTCTTCCAAATCAAATGTTTGTGACAAAAGGCAATGCTAATAAAATCGATCCTAAAATAAACGAATTGTTGAAAGAAGATAATCAAAATGTGACTAATGAAGGTTTTTACTAAAATAAAAATATGGAGGAAAACAAGTTAAACAAAAGATCACATGTTTTTCAACGTCAAAAGAGTCAACAATCTTTTCCCAAAGAAAACGAGAAGAAATGTAACAAAGTTCGGGTTGTGAAAACAGAAAAACCAAAAGTCGAAAGTAAAACTGAAGAAAACATTGAGAAATCTTTTCCTAATGCTTCTAGTAATCAAAAGGAAAAAGTTCAAGATTTCTAAAAGTAAGAAAATTTTGGTTCTCAAAAGGTTCCTTTTAAAACTCAAAATGGAAATTTTCAAAATCAAAATGAAAATTTTGAAAAATCTGATTTGAAAAATGAAATTTCTGGAAAGAAAGCACGGAACAAGGCTTATTGGAAACAACAAAAGGAAAATCATAAAGCAAAGTTTTTAGGATTCAAAAATAAACAAATTTTTGAAAAGAAGTTTTCACTAACATCAAATTTATACTTCAAAACATTTCTCTTAAAGCAATTTGAACAATGAACAAAGGAATGTTAGAAATAAAAAGGGGTTTTCACCAAAAGTGAATGTTGTTGGGAAAGCAAATGAGAAAATGGATGAGAATAGTTCAAAACTAACTCAACACTATGAGCAAGAAAGTTTTCATCAAAATTATATTGAGAAAAATGTTCAAAAGGTGAAGGAATTTCAAAACAATGAAAGGAAATCACAAAATCATTTTCAGAACAATGCACAAAAGAATTTTTCTCAAAATCAAAAAGTTTTTCAAAAATATTCTCGATTTGGTTATCAAAATTGATACCAAAATTGTTTTCAACAACAACCTCAAAAACCATTTTTTCACAAATGGATTTTACAAAAATGGAAAATGTTGTGAGAACCAATGTTTCATTTAAACCAAATGATCCATATTTTCCAAATTCGGTTTCCAAGTACAAAACGAATGTGTGTTTTGTTAAAGTGAGAAATGACACGGAAAATTTCAATCATTGGTTGGAGGGAAAAGGGAGACAATTTCAGTCGACAAAGTATTCTCAAGCATAAGTCCAAGAGGCTTATGATAATTACTTGAATGAGTCCTTGAATGGAAGTACTTCCTCTGAAGAATTAGTGTCAAAAGTTTAAAAATGGAAAGAAGTAAAAACAACAAATACTGATGTATCACAAGGAAATGTTGAAAAAGAGAAACTTGACCTTGAAACTTTACCATTGCATGAATACATATCACTTCCTAAAGCTGATGAAGTTGACTTAATTGAAAAAAAATTAAAACTAAAGTTCAAAATTGGATTTTTAGCTCTTCATTGCATTATTTGTTCCAAACTAATGTCCAAGGACCCAAAAGGTCTTGGGGGACCTAAATCTCTCTAATTGATTGCAGGTACTATGTGGCGAGCAATATGACGAAAATTGGTATATCGATAGTGGATGCTCGCATCACATGACTGAGAGGAAGGAGAATTTGAGAGATGTTTGTTCATTGGAAAATGTTGATGTTGTACAGTTTGGAAACAATCAAAAGTGAAAAGTGATAGGATATAGAAGAGTAACAAATGGAAAGTTCACAGTGAAACGAGTTGTTGATGTCGAAGGGTTGAAGCATAACCTGGTAAGCGTATCTCAACTTGTAATTGGAACAGGAAATCAAGTTGTTTTAGATGAGGAAGGAAGCCTAATCTCAAATAAAGAGATGAAAGAAGCTTTGTTGAAGTCAAAGCGAAAGGATGATATATTCACTCTCAATATGAAACCTATAGGGTTCATACCTTTTGTGTGCTTACTATCGAAAGCTTCTTCAGACATCAGTTGGTTATGGCATCGACTTCTTTCTCATCTTAATTTCAAAAATCTTAACAAACTTGTTCTTAATGATCTTGTTCATGGTTTTCCTGTTTTAAAATTTGATACTGATTCATTATGTGCAACATGTGAACAGGGGAAACAACATCATCAAGGTCATCTAATTACAATTGATTCAAAGATCATTGAACCGTTGGAACTTCTTCACATTGACTTGTATGGTCCTTCGACTGTTGAGTCTCTCAATAAGAAGAAATACATACTTGTTATTGTTGATGATTTTTCACGATTTACTTGGGTTTTCTTTCTTAGACAGAAATCCAAAACAACTCAAGTGATGATTGATTTTATCAAAAACATTGAACTGAGTTTGAAAAAGAAAGACCGCAAGATAAAAAGTAACAATGGAACTGAGCTCAAAAATCAAATTTTAGATTCGTTTTTTACTGAACTGGGAATATCACACATCTTTTTGTCTCCTTACACACCGCAACAAAATGGTGTTGTTAAAAGGGGAAAGTGTTCCTTGTGTGAAGCAGCTAGTATGATGCTTACATACGCGAATTTGCTAGAATACTTCTGGGCAGAAGCAGTTTCGACAGCTTGCTTTACGTACAATCGATCTTTTATTCATCTACGTTTCAATATCACACCTTATGAGATAGAAAACAAAAGCAAACCTAATGTTAAATTTTTCCATGTTTTTTGGATGTAGATGCTTTATCATGAATCTCAAGGATAACCTTTCAAATTTCAGACGCATGCTGATGCGGGAATTTTCTTAGGATATTCTCATAATTCTGTTTCTTATAGGGTGTTGAACAAGCAAACAAGAAAAGTGGAAGAAACATTCAACCTTACTTTTGATGATTATTATGTCAAAATAATTGACCAATAATTTTTGAAGAAACTGATAATCTCTAAAAATAATGAAGAATCTGAGGAAATTCTTGCTTTTGATATTGATCTTGATTTAATTTTTGGTGTTGCTCACAGGGCAATCGATGTTAAGGTCAATATTGAAGACAATCAAGTTCCTGAGGCATCGAAAAAATCAGATTATTCTACACTCACTAACAAAGAAAATGAAACAATTTCATCATCAAACTCGAGAGTCAGTGTCGAACAAATACAAAACTCGACTAATGTTCAAGTAGAGGGGGAGCACTTGATTTCTTCATCTCACAACGAAAGACAAAGTTTGATACCTCAATCTCAAGTAGAGGGGGGAGCTATTGACTACTCAAGTTGGTGTCAACGAGGGAGCATCAGACTACGACTCTATTGGTTGAGGGAGCCAATTGGATTGAATCATGACGATGATGATGATCAAGGTAACGAATTCCTTGATACTAATGACAATATCTCAATTTCAGATGGATTCTCAGAGGTAGAAGAAACATATGAGGATTCATATTTATAGTTTGATCTTTCCTTTCCTCTTATAGAGAAATGGACAAGGGATCATCCGAAAGAACAAATTCTCGGCGACCCAAATTCATGTGTTCTAACACGAGAACATATCGAGCCAAAAATGAGGTTTTAAATTTTCATCAAGAATTATGTACGTTTAATGATGGAAGCTTGTTATGTTCCAAATTCTACACAATTTTTGGATTTGATATGTGAACGTTTTGGATTGACTTTCGACTGTCTATCCCACCTTCGACTGTTGGATCTTACTTTCGACTGTTTATTTCACTTTCGACTAGTAGGTATCAGAGGTTACTATCCATGTTCAGCATTCGCATGCCTTCGCATTCGATTTCCCTCTGAATCATTTAGTATCAATTTCGTGTGTGGAGTTAGTATCTAGTTGGGAAGCACATGTCATTGGTGAGCGTTCGACAATGGGACATTTCTTTGGAGAAAACAAAAAATATTGGTTCGAGTATGGTGTGTTTTTTATCTCTAACAAGTAACCAGTGTTTGTCATATCTTTTTCATGCTTTTGTCCTTTCATTTATAAAATTCCAAAATCCAAAATCCAAACTGTAAGCACGAAGCTTAGTGAGTTCCCCCATAATACCACATACCATACAATCATATAATGAACAGATAGGAGATACGGGCCTCACCCACACTCTTCTATCTAGGAGATACGGGCCTCGCCCATACTCCGCTATCTAGGAGGTACGGGCCTCGCCCATACTCCGCTATCTAGGAGATACAGGCCTCGCCCACACTCCACTACTAAACCATAACATACAAGTATCACACAGACAACGAGTATAACAATTCTAACACGCTAGCATATATCATCATCAGACTCAACTAAGAGATACGGGCACTGCCCACACTCCGATACTATCATATCGTTTATACGGGCCGGCCTTGGTGCCTTAGACCCGTTCCTACTAGAAGGAAACTCACCTCGAAAAGTAGCTACCAAAAGTCTAACTGTTGGTCGTCTGACTGCTGCACCGGTAATCCTCCGGCTACAAATCCATAAACATAGATTAGCCACTCATAAATACCCTTATATCAAATGACTGACCCACCCCTGGTCCAAGGTCAACTCCTTGGTCAAAGTCAACTTCCAGTTGACTGGACTCGCCGAGTCATGGCACATACTCGCCGAGTCCTTCTCCTACTAACCCGGTCCTACATGCCAAGTCCCTCTTCCCACTCAACGAGTCACCCTCAACTCACTACTTGGGATTATAGAACCGACTCGCGATCCAACTCGCCGAGTCCAAGAACAACTCACCGAGTCTCCACGAGCAGACCTCCCACTCGCTTCCAAATCCTCATCAGAGCATCCTTTATGAGGATTTGGGTTTCTGGGACTATTGCTACACATTAAATTGCTAATTCCGCGTGTAGATACGAAGGGTTGGACCTTCATCACTTAAACCCCTCTTACTCAGTAACAGTTCATATGACTCGCCGAGTTTGAAGAACAACTCGTCGAGTTCCAGGAAATATTCATAGGACCCGCCGAGTTGTTCATCCAACTCGCCGAGTCTAAGGCCACCTTCATAGAACTCGCCGAGTCCCTTCGACCCATTTCCCATACAGACCAAATCTGAGACATGCAATGCTTCCAAACCATAGATCTATGATCCTAGGGCATGCTTATCACGTAAAGTTGCAAACTTTACGTGCATGCATGGCCCTATAAGCTCCAAAAGGCAAAACCAAGCTCTTAATGAGGTCATACACTCAATGAGGACCTCAACCACTTCAACCACATAAACTTTATACTTCTAATATGTCCATAGGGTCTAGATCTGAAGTCCTTTCAGAACATAGAGCACAAATACATGGAGTTTGAGGTTTTAGGTCTTGAAAACCACTAATTTGGGACAAAAATGGGATCTAATGAACTAGTGATCAAGGTAAGAACTTTTTCTACCTGAATGGAAGCTTCTCTCAGTGAAGATTCCAGATCTACCTCCCCTCCTTGCACACTTCAACCTCTTCCTTCTTCTTCTAAGCTCCAAACCTTCTTCACAAAGCCAAGAACACTCTCAAGAACAATATGGGGGGCTAGGGTTTCGCTCTACAGCTCTCTGGAAGTGTTAGGGACAAAGGAGGCCAAGTCAGAGCGTTTAAATAGGGTGCAAACACCCGGATTAGGGTTTTTGCCCAAACAGGGTCTACTCGCCGAGTCCGGGGACCGACTTGCCGAGTCCAAAGCTTGGACCCCGCGTCTCATCCCGCTTCTACTCGGCGAGTTGGTCCTTCAACTCGCCAGTCCAAGGCAAAAATGCAAGAAATAAGAATTATTAATTACAAGGAATACGTTCCAGGAACCAGGTGGTACAAATCTCCCCCACTTATTTTAGACTTCGTCCTCGAAGTCTGCTGTTCGCCCCGGAAACAGCTCGGGGTAGTGCTCCATCATCTCTTCCACCGGCTCCCAAGTCCACTCTGATCCCTTCCGGTGCTGCCATTGCACCTTCACGAGTTCCACCCTCTTGTTCCTCAAATCCTTCGACTTCCGGTCCAGGATCGCTACAGGCCGCTCGATATAATTCAGGATGCCATCAACCTGAATGTCCTCCAAGGGTACTCCTGTTGAGTCGTCCACCAGACACTTCCGCAACTGAGAGACATGGAGAGTGTTGTGTATCTGACTGAGTTCGGCTGGCAAATTCAGCCTATATGCCACCTTATCCACCCGGGCTATAACCCTAAACGGCCCAATATACCTCGGGCCCAACTTGCCCCGCTTCCTGAATCGAATGACACCTTTCCACGGTGACACTTTCAGGAGGACCATATCTCCGACCTAGAACTCCAGGTCTGATCAACGCTTGTCGGCATAACTTTTTTTCCGACTCTGAGCAGTCTGAAGCCTGCTCCGAACCTGTAGAATCTTCTCTGTCGTCTTGAGCACTACTTCGGTGCTCCCCATGACCTTCTGGCCAACCTCTCCCCAACAAATCGGGGTCCTGCACCTCCTCCCATACAACATCTCGAAGGGAGGACGGTCGATACTCGCTTGATAGCTATTATTATACGACAACTCCGCCAACGGAAGGTAAGTATCCTAACTACCCCCAAAATCCAGTACACATGCCCGCAACATATCCTCTAACGTTTGGATGGTCCGCTCACTCTGACCATCTGTTTGCGGGTGAAAAGCGGTGCTGAAATGCAGACGAGTACCCAACTCATCATGAAACTTCTTCCAAAACTTGGAAGTAAAATGCACATCCCTTTCTGAAATCACGGATACTGGCACCCCGTGCCGCGCCACTATCTCCCTGATATAGATGTCGGCCAACTTTTCGGCTGATATGCTTTCCTAAATCGGAATAAAGTGGGCGCTCTTAGTCAATCGATCCACGATGACCCATATAGAATCCACTCCCCGCGCAGTCCTGGGAAGCTTCGTGATAAAATCCATCGTAATATCTTCCCATTTCCATAATGGGATGTCCAACGGCTGCATCTTGTCGTGCGGTCTCTGATGCTCGGCCTTGACCTTCCTGCAGGTTAAACACCGCTCAACGTACCAAGCCACATCCCGCTTCATGCAGGGCCACCAATATTCTAGACGAAGATCCCTATACATCTTCATTGCCCCGGGATGAATAGAGGACTGGGATTTGTGCGCCTCCTCCATCAGAACCTGACGCATGTCACCATAATAAGGGACCCACACCCTACGGTGAAGGGTCAATAACCCCCGTCTATCATAGTCGAAGAAGGAAACCTGACTCACGATCCGCTCACTCTTCCGATGGTCCTCCTTCATAGCCTCCTACTGAGCCTCCCGAATCCGCTCCAATAGCGGAGTCACTACCGTCATCCGTAGGCAGATATCTCGGATCAGCGCTGCCTTACGGCTAAGCGCGTCGGCCACCACATTGGCCTTCCCTGGGTGATAGAGGATCTCGCAATCATAATCCTTTACCACATCCAACCACCGACGTTGCCTCATGTTTAGATTCAGCTGATCCATGAGGTACCTCAAACTCTTATGGTCCATATAAATGGTACAACGAACCCCATAGAGGTAATGATGCCAAATCTTGAGGACGAACGCAACAGCCCCCAGCTGCAAGTCATGTGTCGGGTAATTCGCCTCATGAGGCTTCAGCTGCCTCGACGCGTAGGCGATGCCATGCCCTCTCTGCATCAATACCGCGCCCAAACCTGAGATGGACGCATCGCAGTACACAACAAAATCCTCCATGCCCTCTGGCAAGGCTAAGATTGGCGCCTCGCACAATCTTTGTCTTAGTGTCTCAAACGCTGCCTGCTGCTCAGGCCCCCAACGAAAGACCACGACCTTCCTTGTTAGCATGGTCAACGGTACGACTATCTTGGAGAAATCCTGGATGAATCTCCGATAATAGCCCGCTAAACCCAGGAAACTCCGAATCTCGGATGGAGACTTCGAAACCTCCCATCTCATCACGGCCTCTACCTTGGCTGGGTCTACTGAAATCCCGTCCTGGTTGACAAGGTGCCCAAGAAATTGCACCTCGCGCAACCAGAACTCACACTTGGAGAACTTAGCATATAAACTCTCTCTCCTTAGGGTCTCCAACACCTCTCGGAGATGCCCCTCGTGCTCCTCCTGCGTCTTGGAATAAACCAAGATGTCATCAATGAAAACTATCACAGACCGATCCAGCATCGGTCTGCACAAGCGGTTCATGAGATCCATGAACGCAGCTGGAGCATTGGTGAGCCCAAACGGCATCACCACAAACTCATAATGGCCATAGCGCGTCCGAAACGCGGTCTTCTGCGCATCCCCCTATCTGACCCTCATCTGATGATACCCTGAATGCAAATCGATCTTGGAGAACCAAGATGCTCCCTGTAACTGGTCAAAGAGATCATCAATCCTCGGGAGTGGGTAACGGTTCTTCACCGTTACCTTGTTCAGCTCCCGATAGTCTATACACATCCGATGCGACCCGTCCTTCTTCTTCACAAACAGGATCGGGGCTCCCCAGGGTGAACTGTTCGGTCTAATGAATCCCTTGTCTAACAGCTCCTGTAGCTGTGCAGACAACTCATGCATCTCGGGAGGAGCCAACCGATACGGTGCCTTGGCTATCGGAGTCGCACCAGGGACTAGGTCGATCCTGAACTCAACCTGCCTCTCCGGGGGTATCCCAAGCAGCTCCTCGGGGAATACATCCGCGAACTCTTGTACTATGGGCACCTTGTCCACTGTCGCTCTACCCGCCTCCCGGGCATCCGTAACATACGCGACATAACCTGCACAACCCTACTGGAGGTAGCGCCTTGCCCTCGCCGCCGAACATAAGGCTGGCCCTCGCTGTGGTCTCTTGCCCTGAATCACCAACTCTCCCCCACTTAGGGCTTGGACTCGCACTAGCTGCTGTGCGCAGTCTATCACTGCCCCATTGGGGCTTAACCAATCCATACCAATAATCACCTTGTTTCCATGCAACGGAATGGGAACCAAATCCACCAAGTAGCACTCCTCAAACAACCTTAGAACACAATCCTTGAACACTGCTGATGTTCACACCGATCGATCATCGGCAATCTCTACCTCTAAAGGGCAACCCAACATGCCCGGAGACTCAGGAAACTTTTTGTTAAGCGCAAGAGAAACAAACGACCCGGTAGCCCCCGAATCAAACAACACCTGAACTGGGATACCGTTCACATGGAACGATCCTAGACAAAGCACATACATATAGCATATCAAAATTACAGTCGCATAAATAAGAAATCATACCCATCACCACATTGGGCGTGGCGCGTGCCTCCTCTGCAGTCAGCTGAAAGGCCCGGCTCCTCACCACTGGAGCCTCTGATTTTCCCTGCCGGCCATCTGTGATCCGCAGGGTCGCTGGAGCTGGCGTCTTCACTAGCGTTGATGCTACTGTTAGCTGGGGGAAATTGGCCCTCTTGTGGTCCCTTTGGTTGCAGTGGAAACACAGCAACTCAGATGTCTGAACAACCGAGGCAGGGGCAGTACAATCCCTGCTAAAGTGTCCCGTCTAGTCGCACTTGTAGCAGCCCGAAGATCCCAATCTACAAGCTCCCTCGTGTGACCTGCCGCATTTCCCGCAGCGGCCCGGTCCTCCTTGGCCTTTCGGCCTACCATCTGATCCCATGGGCTTCTTACCCGAAGCCCCAGCCGCCTGCCCCGCCTCTGCCTTCCTCTTCCGGATATGCTCCAGATCAATCTCCCTCTCCCTTGCCCTGGCAATCATGGATTCCAGGGTAGGGCAAGCTGAAAAGCTAACACGCTCTCGGATGTCAGCGTGGAGCATGTCATGATAGCGGGTCCTCCTCATATCCTCGTCTCCAGTATATTGGGGTACCAGCAATGCCCTCTCCCGGAACTTGGCGGTGATCTCCGCCATAGTCTCTGTAGTCTGTCTCATGTCTAAGAACTCCCTGACCAGCTGCTGAAGCTCGACAGCCAGCGCAAACTCTGCCTTGAACCTGGTCACAAAGTCTGACCAGGTCATAGCCTCAACAGCCGAGGCTCCCAACGAGTCACCGACGGACTCCCACCAATCTCTAGCTCTGTATCTCAAACATCCTGCTGCGTATCTCACCTTCGACCCATCGGGGCAGAAGCTAGTTAGTTGTGCGGACTCAATGTCCGCAATCCATCGTCTGGCAGCAATGGGGTCCTTTGCCCCATGGAAATCCTGCGCACCACTGCCCCTGAAGTCCTTAAAGGACAGTGTGCGAGATCCTGACTGTCCAGATGCCATGTCACTCCTGAACGCCCTGAGGCGGTCCTCCATCAGCTCAACTATCCCTTCCTTGATCGACCCGAAAATGATGGGGGTCGACTCAAGGATGCCTCTGGTGATCTCTGACGCGATGAACTCGCGTAGCCTCTCATCTACTGGCTCGGAACCTGATCCCGAACCCGATCCCTCTCCAGAACTGCCACCAGCTGGCCTCTGACGTAGCACCACCATTCTGCAATAGACATAGGCAACCATTAGTGAAACTAATACTTCTAAAGGGACCATATCTATTTCAAGTTCCCTCGTCCTGTCTCGGCCTTCCTTATTTCGGGTATGGATCCTCTGCTTTCAGTAGTACGGGCCCATACTACCTTCCACATTTATCCGTACCTTCTTCAAGGACTGCCCCGACTCCACCCTACCCGGTCCTCAGCTGCTGAAGACCTCCTTGTAATGCCAATTAGGCATTATCTGAATACCATCACATGTGATGAGGCTCAGATAATCCTTCGAGTAATAGACTCGTCCCTACAACGGTTAGACTCAAACGAGAGTTGCGCAATAGGGTCAAATCCAGTACTCTAAGTTTATTCAACCCTGGTCACATGTGACGTGACGTATTCACCTAATGGCTAACTCCCATCACTCAGAGCCCCACAAAGCACAAAGCAAGCAGCATTCAGACAAAAGGGAACAACCTCAAGCAAATTCGTTCTCATAGAGAGAAACTGATCTAGCATACATTGCTAAACTCATACTGTCAGGCAAAACCTAAACAGGCTATCCTACTGTTGTCTACTCAATACTAGCATGCAATTCTCATAAGCTGAAGAACCTAAAGCAGGCACGTAAGGCATCACTCCTAGATCCTTAGTCCTATTCTAGCATGTTGTTCTACTGAAACTGTTAAACATAACATAAACTTGCATGGGTATTTTGGGGAATACTTACTTGAGCTCGGCCGGTCGCGCATATCACACACTTTGTTCGTTCGTAAAACTCTTTACTTAATACTTTAGAAAACTTTTTCCTTTTTCGAAATCCTTTAATCCCTTGATTTGAGATCAGACATCCCCGAGGGTGTGTCCGAATCCCTCAAACCAGGGGTCTGATACCAACTTGTAACGACCCAATTTTCACAGCCAAAAATTTCATTTTTAATTAAACATTTTGCAAAACATTTGAAAATAAACAACATTCGATCATATCGTTTCTTAAAACATATTACGTGTCTGAAAACCAAAACATGGAATCCACCATAGTGTCAGAGTACAAATCCTAGAACAATCTCATAGTGCGGAAAAACAAGGGGTGTGTATGATGTGCCGCTACCGTGCCAGCTCCTTCCCCTTCGCTGAAGAGGTACCTGAAACCAAAACTATAAACTGTAAGCACGAAGCTTAGTGAGTTCCCCCATAATACCACATACCATACAATCATATAATGAACAGATAGGAGATACGGGCCTCGCCCACACTCCGCTAACTGGGAGATACGGGCCTCGCCCACACTCTTCTATCTAGGAGATATGGGCCTCGCCCATACTCTGCTATCTAAGAGGTACGGGCCTCGCCCACACTCCGCTATCTAGGAGATACAGGCCTCGCCCACACTCCACTACTAAACCATAACATACAAGTATCACACAGACAATGAGTATAACAATTCTACCACGCTAGCATATATCATCATCAGACTCAACTAAGAGATACGGGCACTGCCCACACTCTGATACTATCATCTCGTCTATACGGGCCGGCCTTGGTGCCTTAGACCCGTTCCTGCTGGAAGGAAACTCAGCTCGAAAACTAGCTACCAAAATTCTAACTGTTGGTCGTCTGACTGCTGCACCGGTAATCCTCCTGCTACAAATCCATAAACATAGATTAGCCACTCAGAAATACCCTTAGATCAAATGACTGACCCACCCCTGGTCCAAGGTCAACTCCTTGGTCAAAGTCAACTTCCAATTGACTAGACTCGTCGAGTCATGGCACAGACTCGCCGAGTCCTTCTCCTACTAAACTGGTCCTACACGCCAAGTCCCTCTTCCCACTCACTGAGTCACCCTCAACTCACTACTTGGGATTATAGAACCGACTCGCGATCCGACTCGCCGAGTCCGAGAACAACTCGCCGAGTCTCCACGAGCAGACCTCCCACTCGCTTCCAAATCCTCATCAGAGCATCCTTTATGAGGATTTGGGTTTCTGGGACTATTGCTAAACGTTAAATTGCTAATTCCGCGTGTAGATACGAAGGGTTGGACCTTCAACACTTAATCTTACTCAGTAACAGTTCATATGACTCGCCGAGTTTGAAGAACAACTCGTCGAGTTCCAGGCAATATTCATAGGACTCGCCGAGTTGTTCATCCAACTCGCCGAGTCTAAGGCCACCTTCATAGAACTCGCCGAGTTCCACTTTAGGACTCGTCGAGTCCCTTCGATCCATTTCCCATACATACCAAATCTGAGACATGCAATGCTTCCAAACCATAGATCTATAATCCTAGGGCATGCTTATCACGTAAAGTTGCAAACTTTACGTGCATGCATGGCCCTATAAGCTCCAAAAGGCAAAACCAAGCTTTTAATGAGGTCATACACTCAATGAGGACCTCAACCACTTCAACCACAGAAACTTTATATTTCTAATACGTCCATAGGGTCTAGATCTAAAGTCCTTTCAGAACATAGAGCACAAATACATGGAGTTTGAGGTTTTAGGTCTTGAAAACCACTGATTTGGGACAAAAAAGGGATCTAATGAACTAGTGATCAAGGTAAGAACTTTTCTACCTGAATGGAAGCTTCTCTCAGTTAAGATTCCGGATCTACCTCCCCTCCTTGCACACTTCAACCTCTTCCTTCTTCTTCTAAGCTCCAAACCTTCTTCACAAAGCCAAGAACACTCTCAAGAACAATATTGGGGCTAGGGTTTCGCTCTACAGCTCTCTGGAAGTGTTAGGGACAAAGGAGGCCAAGTTAGAGCGTTTAAATAGGGTGCAAACACCCGGATTAGGGTTTTTGCCCAAACAGGGTCTACTCGTCGAGTCCGGGGACCGACTCGCCGAGTCCAAAGCTTGGACCCCGCGTCTCATCCCGCTTCTACTCGGCGAGTTGGTCCTTCAACTCGCCGAGTCCAAGGCAAAAATGCAAGAAATAAGAATTATTAATTACAAGGAATACGTACCGGGAACCAGGTGCTACACAAAAAGATTTTCTTATTTTTGTACTTTCGTTTATAAAATTCAAAATTCCAAAAACATTTTCTTATTTTTTTTGCATTTACAAAATCAAAATTCCAAAAATATTTTCATTATGTTTGAGTTTTATTTTTTTGAAATTGAAAAACAAAAAAAAAATATTTTCCATATTTTGGAAGCTCATTGTAACAACGTGTTGTTCTTTCGCATGCCAAATGAGAATATTCAAAGGGAACAAGTATGGAACGAGACTTTTACCCTAGTTAGGTGTCCCTAGAAGCATGCTGCAACATGTTGTCCACAAGCCTCATAGACTCTTTGTGTTCGAAGCCTTAATGAAAATTTCCACACAAAATTTTCTTCCCAATTAGGATGTATTCACATTAGACGACGAGCAACCTTTCTTTTCTCAAGATGATTAAATAGATTTCTGCTAAGTCCAATTTTTTGTAGAGGTAAAATGAGTCTTTATATCCAATCTTTTCACCCAAAATTTCTAACACAATCACACACAATGACACATGCCCAAGATATCTCTGGTCAAAACAAACCAGGATATAGGTATGTCACGAATCCGTGTTCATGATCCTAAGTCATTTATCCATGATGAAGGTGAAGCCCAATAAACCTCAACTTAATGAATTGATAGTGAAACTTTCATGTTCAAGATTATCATGAAACATTTGTTTCAATGTACCACTTTTGATGTTCAAAATATCATTTTCATTTTCATTGTGTGATCTTAATGAAATGTACTTATCCCAAGTCGTTACTGCCCAATAGATCCAGTTGTTAAATTTTTTTATGAAATGATTTTTCCGTTTGAAAATCTCTCTAACTTTTGTTACTTCAAAATTTTCAAATCCTACTTGTTCTTGACTAAACTGGTCATCCAAGTATTTTGCACAATTCTTTACACTTATGTCAAGTTGTAAATTTGTATGAAAATTAAACCACCCATGAACCTTATGAAAAGAGGTCCTTCGATACTCTTTAATGAGTTTTCGATTGTAATTCATGGGAAACCACACAAGTAGTTCATCACCTCTTGATGTCGGATGAAGCATATCTTTGCTCGGGGTCTATTTGCTTTTATATCAAAGATTCCTTGATATCACACTGCCAATTGTTTTTACTTTGATTCTCTCTTATTCTTTGGGCTTTAGTACACAAAAGCACTGAAATCCTTGAGGTTTTGGGTGTCACCAACGCGAAACATAGATTTCATCAAGTATGGCACATGATTTCGCTTATCATTCCCATAAGTAAACGAGCCTAGCCTCCATAATGAAGGATGGTTCTCTGTTAGTATCGAAAGTGATAGCGGTTCATTTTTAGTTTGGAGATGCGAAATATTTGTTGGATAGGATGTTTCAAGATATCCATGAGGCTTGAGGAAAAAAATGATCATCACTTTTACACCTGGCGGTTTTTTTTGGTGACGGTTAAGTAACCAATATTCCACATGGCGATCTATTACTGGGCAACGATTTGAATTCAAATTTCATGCCAGTTATATGTAGAAACGGCTCATCACCATTCCAATTTTCTAGAATTCTCTCCAAGAACCCTAACTGTTCATTGCAAATTTTCTCTCCAAAATTCTCTCAATCTACTTCAATGGTTGCTGAACAAAACATCGTTGATCAGTTTAATACCAATGATGAAGAGGTTTCACAACCTATGATGAAGATTCAACATACAAATCATTGGCTTAATCCCTCGCTTGAAATTTACCCTAAAGAACTTAGAATGATGGTATTTGTTTTGAAAAACTTTGTTCTTAATCATACACTATCATCTTCTTTTTCAATCCTGATGCAATGGTTGTCATTAGCAGCTTCTACTGCAGTTTACAACAAAACTACCAAGGTGGTTACATTCCTATTGATCTCTCAAAAGACGAAGCAACTAACCAATAAGAAATTTGCCTAAATTCTGAAGTTACCCTCTTCTGGTATGTTTTACGAAGTTACTACGGAACAGGTTATTCATATGTTCAACGAGACGGGTCATCAACCTACTTTGTCTATTATAATTCAATTCAAGAAGTCGAGTTTGCCCAGTATTTGGAGTTTTCTCTTAGGTATTATTCTAAGATGTTTAACAGGAAGAAGTTATGGGTTGGACAAGGAAAAGTTTGAAGTTTATTTGATTATGGATGGAGTGTATTATGGGGTAAATGTGGATTATGCATCTTCGTTGCGGGAAGAATTTAGGAATTCTATTTCTCATTCAAAACTGGCATCTGGAGTTTTGAGTGCTAGGTTTTGGGGACTGATTTTGAGTGAAGTTTATACTCAGGAAGATATTCTTTTTCCAACTGGTGTTAATATAGTTGATTTTCCATCCATGTATGTTCCTAAGATTTTTGTGGATGATGCTATGATTTTTCCTGTGGTTGCTTGAATTTCAGATTTGATGCTCAATTTAGTGAATCCTACTCATCAATTGTTGGTTCAGTATCGAGCTTCAATAGACCTTACTCCATCTAGTATTCTACCACCAAATATTCCATCTAAAGGTGTTGAAGGTTCTTTGAAAACATCTAAGGGCCATAAGAAAAAGAAACATGATGAGAAACCAAAGGAAGTAGTAGCATAGTTTGTTAACGACACTGTACCTACAATGATTGGTAAACGAGTACTTAAAAGAACAAAGAAACCTGCAAAGAAACCATCAGAATTTGAAACCGCGAAACCTACTAATGAGCCTGTAGTTGAAATTGTTTTGACTCAATCTAAAGCAGTTGCTACGGAAATTCCCATTCAATGAGAACGTGCTATGAAAAATGGGGCTTCCAAAATGGTAAAGAAGCTACAATTTACACGAAAAGGAGCTGTTGTTATAGAGATTTTGTCTCCTAATTCTCCTGCCTCATGAAAGAGAAGTGCTTTGGATGTGGTTCACAAATTGAAGAAGTGAAATCAAACTCCTGTTGAGGATAAGATAGATGATGTTATTGTTGAATCAGATCATGACAGTGATGGCACGGATATAGAAATGGGAGGTCAATTTCGTGTGTCACAACAAAGGGATACCTCTGTCAAGTCAATTTTCAAGGAGACAAGAAATCCTGATCTCAATGAAAACGTATCTGATATGAATGTAAACATCAATTTAGGTGCATAAGAAATTACCACAATCCCTGAGAAGACGAAAGTCATACCA
The DNA here is from genome assembly GCF_002870075.4 of Lactuca sativa. Taxonomy (NCBI): domain Eukaryota; kingdom Viridiplantae; phylum Streptophyta; class Magnoliopsida; order Asterales; family Asteraceae; genus Lactuca; species Lactuca sativa. Next base: position 82,141,277 of record NC_056631.2, on the reverse strand, counting down.
CCCGGGGGTTCAAATACTGAGTCCAATTTGCAGGAGATCGAAACTCCAAAACTCACTATGAACTTATCTAATAAGGACAGAAATGTCTATATAGGAGAAGGGATGAAGACTATCGAAAACCACTACAACCACTACATTCGAAACAACTGTTGTTCCTCCACCACTACCATCTTCTCCACCACATACATCGGTTACACCAATTTCTTATATAGTTCTTTCTCCAACATTTTCTGGTGTTATGCAAGAACCAATTGCTATGTTGTTCTCTTCACAATCCACTCAAACTGAGAAAATCATTACAGAAACTGATGTAGATGATGATGATGTTATGGTCTAGTTTGTTGATTTATAGTTCAACCCTGAAGAAAAAGACATACCTAATGAGTTGATCATGTCGGGTAAGCAATTCAAGATTCTCAATTCCAAAATGAATTCTCTTCTTTAATTTTTGGCTGATACTGGAGGCAAGAATTATGTTAGTGGGGTTAAAGTTGAGTATCTTTTGAAATCTCAAGAGTCTCGACTGAGAACTCTGATTGAAGATGTTTCTAAGAAACATGAAGAAAGAGTGGCTATTTGAATAGTCTTGAAACTTTGAATATGAGATCACTAAGCTTCGTGAAGTTGCTAAAGAGCATCATGAACTCTTTGAAAAAAAAAGGTGGTTGAAAAGAAAGCTTCTTTTCAACTCAAGGTTAAACCTTGATGTATAAAGAGGTTAAGAAGATTGATGATAACTATAACTTATTGCATGAAAATTTTGATGTCATAGCTGGTGCAACAACTCACTTGGTTAAACTCAACAAGGATTATTCAAAAGATCTAAAAGTCAAGACTAAGAAGGATGAAAAACTGTTTGAGAACGTTAAAGATTTTTTATCTTATTAAAGAAACATTATCGAAAGTAGATTTTTCTACTCAATCTTCCATTTCTCAAGATTCCATTTCTACAATGGTTTCGAACATTGAGGCCAACATCAAAGCTAAGTTGGTTCCAATCCTCAATTTGGTACTTCGTTTACTAACAAATGCTCCACATCATGTGCATGTCTCGTACGGGGGAGAAAGAGGAGTTGATTCATCTAATGGACCTGGTGATGACTCCGAAGTAGTTGTGGGGAAAGTTATATCTATTCAAACTCCAACAACAATCCCAATGAAGCCAGTAATCATATCATCAACAACAACCACTACAATAAGGAATCTTTATTAGTCGAAATTCCAAACAAAAAGGATTTTGATCAATGAGGGTTCGAGTTCTGCCCTTTTCAAAACAACTTCTAATGTAGATCCCAAAGATAAGGAGAAAAGCATTCAAGTTGAACAATCAGATGAAAAGAAGAAGAAATTGCAAGCAATTGAGATGGAAAGACAAAGGCAAATAAACAGTATTTTTAGTCAAAGTTTGGCACCATTTCTAGCCTATTAAAGGTATAAATTTTGAACCTTGATCATTCCATGCTTAGATCTAGGTTTAGGTTAGAAAATGGTATCTTTTGGTCCCATAGTTTGATTCTTGGAGTATGAGCAACTTCAGGCCATATGAGTTGTCCTTTTGGACTCTTGGAAGTGTTTTGAGTCATAAAAATCAGATCTTGATGGTTAAGCCTCAACAAGTAAGTTTTAGTAACCATTCAAGTGTTCTTATAGACTTAATTCATGATTTGAGCCACATACGTGCATGCAAAAGCATAAATTTTGCAACTTTATCACTTAATACATTATTAGGAACTTGGATCTAAGTTTTGGACGTTAGGACTTAATAGATTAAGGCATGCTAGTGTGTTTGGATTGGCAGACCAGTACACCATGCGTATTCCAGTTTACGTTGCGCATATTGGGTCAGCATCCCGACTCCTGGTCAACATCAGCGTACGCTTGGCGTACAAGCCAAGTACATCACGCATAAGCAGTCAGTTGGCCTATAAGATTTTTAGGCTCGTTTAGTGTTGGGCTTTGGGCTTGTGTTAGTTGGGCATCGGGCCCACCTGATTGTAGCAGGTCATTTTTAGGCTTAAGGCCATGTGTGGGGTTCTTGGACCATATTGGGCCTTAGAGGCCTTATAGTTGGGATTGGATGCCCTTTTTGGACTTTGATTAAATTTGGGCCTTGGGAGGAGGGAGGCCCAATAAGGAAAAAATAAAGAAGCCCTTTTGTCCTTAATTTAAGAATTAGGGTTTTGGACTTTCGGGTTAGAATGTGACCTAATTTCTAATTAGGGTTTTATGGTTGTGCGATAGGGAGAGGAGTTTGTGAGTCATCCGCTGAGTGCGATTTGATACCTATAGTCTAAGGTAAGTCTTCCTTTGCAGTATCGGTGGGTCGAAGGCACCAAGGTCGGCCCACTAGTTTATGTTGTAGTGCGATGAATGTCTTTGTGACAATTTTTAGTTATGCTTGTATTTGCTTGATGACTCTGTGATTTTTGTTATGATATTATGTGGTAGTAGTAGGGGTGAAATAAACCTGGTATCCGATTGAAATAGACTGAAAGGGTAGGCAACCACCCATATATGCTTAATAGTATACGGTTCAAATAGACCAAATGATTAGGCAAGCACATAGATATGTTTGACAGTATCCGGTTGAAATAGACTAAAGGGGTAGGCAAGCACTCGTATATGCTTGGCAGCATGTTTGTTTAGTATGTAGTATTTTGGGGGAACTCACTAATCTTTGTGCTTACAGTTTTCAGCTTATGTTTCAGGTACTTCCAGTTCGAAGGGGACGGGCCCGGCCTAATTGCACCACATCACTCTATGTTTTTCCGCATTTAGTGATTTTGGGAATTTGTATTCTGATAACATGTTACAGTAAAACTCTTTCGACTGTTTTGATATTAGTTTCTTTATGAATCAAATGAATTAAAAAAAAATTATCTGTATTTTTGGGATGTTACACTCCACCACCTTCATCTTTCTCCATATCCGGTGACTCGCCAATGATTAGGGTTTCAGTAGATCCCCTAGCTTCGTCGTCCTTCTCATTTTCCAAAACCCTAGCGTTGCCACCTATCTCATTGGAGGCGGCGGTGAATTGGAGTTTTCAAGAACTCTGACGATGTTGTAAGTTGATTAGGGTTTCTGGCGGCGGAGAATGGGTTAGGGTTTCTCTACGGTGTGAGTCAACAACGGAGAGGTGCGGTGTTGTAACTTACATAGATGTGAGAAAGGGGCGACACTATAAACTGATCCTTTAACTACCTCTATCAATGTCGACCTTAGGGTTTTCAAGATCTCCAAACGGTTGAGGTGTTAGTAGCAGCAGAAGAGAGAAAAAGAGAGGTGGCGATCATACCAACAGAAAGAAAGAAAGGGGGTGCTTCAAACGGTGGTCCAACAAAAAGGTGGGTGGATGGGTATTGGGGGGGGGGGGGGGGAGAGAGAGAGAGAGAGAGAGAGAGAGAGAGAGAGAGAGAGAGATAGAGAGAGAGAGAGAGAGAGAGGTGGGTGGATGGGTGGAGTATGTATTTTCTTTTTCCTTTTTTTTCTGATTTCTATAGCAAAAAGAAATTTAAAAAAAATATATAGAAATGACAAAATAATCACTAAAAACTTTAAAAAAAAAAATTATAGTCAAAACTGGGATGAAATTCTTATTTTGGACCATTAATATTAATCCAAAACTTTTTAGATAAAAATAATAAATTACGACTAAACACAAACTAAACACAAAGACCATTTTTTGTAATTTAGTCTTATAAGAATTATACAAAGTATGGTTATCATTTACAAAATTTTGTCAATTTGTTAATTAGTTTTTTTTAATCTAAAAATAAAAAACAAAAAACAAAATGATAAAAGACATGTAAGTGTTGCTTATGATTTATATGCCATCATTAAACTTTGATAAAATATAGAAAAAAACATAACTCTTTTTAATAAAAAGAAAACAAGACAAAATCATCATCATTATCAACCACCAATCATCCTAACCACATTCCTAAAAATTGTAGGGTAGTTCTTATTAAATTACACATCAAACAATTTTAACCCATAAAACAAAAACACAATAACAAAAATATAAATTAGTATAATTTAAACAATTTAAATAATCCAATTCGATAATAACCAAGATACAATCCAACCGTTGACCATCGTCCATTAATATGAATCTTAAGCTTGAGTCTCATAAATTATACTGTATTTTATTGTTTTGGTTATGTTCGTTTTTCAAAATCCAAATTATATTTATTTAAGAAAATGATAAATAAATTGAAAAAAAAAAAAAAAGATACCACCACTTATTGGAGTATAAGAATCATCCCACCCAATCTCTTCTTCTTATTATTATCAATCGTCATATTTTTTCCATCTTCTGTCACAATAAACACATTTTCTTTATAACTTATTCATCACGTATCCTATAAAACGTTTCCATGTTCAATATTCATAAATTTACAATCTGATTTCCCATAACTCCGGCCAAAATGGAGGCCGGCAGTCCACCGGAACCAAAACCCTCATCATTGACACGTCTCAACACCTTCGTCGGAAAATCCCGGATCGGAAAACGGTTCAAACTCAATGAACGCAAGACCACCTTCACCACCGAGCTCCGCGCCGGCACCGCCACCTTCCTCACCATGGCTTACATTCTCGCTGTCAACGCCAGTATCCTTTCAGACTCTGGCGGCCCTTGCTCCGTCTCCGACTGTATCGACCTCTGTTCTGATTCATCCGTCGCCGTCTCCAACTGCACAGGTCCGAACTTACGGGTCATTCAACCCGACGACACCTGCAAGTTTTCTCCGGTGAACCCTGGTTACACCGAGTGTTTGGGAAGAGTCCGGAAAGATCTTATCGTCGCCACCGTAGCTTCTTCGCTTATTGGGTGTGTGATCATGGGCACTTTCGCTAATTTACCCTTGGCTTTAGCTCCGGGAATGGGTGCTAACGCCTACTTCGCTTACACCGTCGTCGGATTTCATGGCTCCGGTAACATATCCTATGAAAACGCCCTCGCCGCTGTTTTCATCGAAGGGATGATATTTTTGTTGATTTCTGCCGTCGGCTTACGAGCTAAGCTTGCGAAATTGGTTCCGAAGCCGGTGAGAATCTCTTCGTCGGCCGGAATCGGCTTGTTTTTAGCTTTCATCGGCTTGCAGAGCAACCAAGGTATCGGCTTAATAGGTTACAGTTCTTCAACTCTTCTTACCATCGGCGCGTGTCCAATCTCCTCACGCGCTTCACTCGCGCCGGTAATTACTTTCCCCAACGGCACTGTCACCCTCCTCCCCGGCGGCTCCGTCTCCGGCGATATCATGTGTCTGCATAACCGAATGGAGAGCCCAACGTTCTGGCTCGGCGTGGTCGGTTTCGTAATTATCGGTTACTGTTTGGTTAAAAACGTAAAAGGTGCGATGATTTATGGCATTGTGTTTGTAACTGCTGTATCATGGTTCCGTAACACGCAAGTAACGGCGTTTCCCGACACTCCGGCCGGCGACGCCGCTTACGATTACTTCAAAAAGGTCGTCGACGTGCATAAAATTGAATCCACCGCCGGTGCACTGAGCTTTTCCAGCATCAACAAAGGGTATTTCTGGGAAGCATTGGTTACATTTCTTTACGTCGACATCCTCGACACCACCGGAACTCTCTACTCCATGGCACGTTTCGCCGGATTCGCAGACGAAAACGGAGAGTTTGAAGGTCAGTACTTTGCTTTCATGTCTGACGCAACGTCGATCGTTGTTGGGTCACTCCTTGGGACGTCACCGGTGACAGCGTTTATAGAATCTTCCACCGGAATAAGGGAAGGTGGGAGGACTGGTATGACGGCGTTGACGGTGGCGGGATATTTTATGTTGGCGTTTTTCTTCACACCATTGCTAGCGTCGATACCGGCGTGGGCTGTAGGGCCGCCGTTGATACTGGTCGGAGTTCTGATGATGAGATCGGTGGTGGAGATTGACTGGAATGATATGAAACAGGCGATTCCGGCGTTCATGACGTTGATATTGATGCCGTTGACGTATTCCATCGCATATGGATTGATCGGTGGGATAGGGACTTACTTAGTACTGAATCTGTGGGATTGGGGAGAGGGGTTATTAAGTAAATTTGGGATTCTTAAGGGGGTTGGAAGTGATAGATCTGTTAATAATAGTAGTGTAGGGGGTAATAGAGTAATTATAGGAAATGGTATGGATGGAAATGATAAAAGGGTTGAAGTTTAGGGGTTTTTTATGAGCATATTTCTTCTTATATTGGCTTTTGTTAACGTGATTGATTACTTACGATATTCATCATATTGTTTTTATTTTGTTAGTGGGTACATTATTTGATTTTTATTATAATAGCACAAAAATACAAATTATGTCTATTTGTGTCCTAACGCGTATACTATTTAATTTTCATTTAATTAACTTATAATCATCATCAGGTCTTTATTGAGTAAACGTGCGATGTTCTGATGTGATAATCTTATTATTTAAAGGAATTTATAAAAATAGTAAAATCGTTAATGTCTTAACAATTTTTAGCCAAAAATTAAGAGATTAACAATTTGAGTCAAGAAATGAGAGGTAATTAAGGTAAAGATGAAAATTGTAGGTGGCTTTTATCCATCTACAATTTTATATAAAAGAAAAAGTGAAGAAATATGACATTTTTATGTCTACTCAATATTGGGTTAGGGTGTTGCTAATAAAACATCCTGATATTATTTTTATAAAAAGTCAATCAATAATCATCTATTTATAATCAATTTTTTCGAAAAACAATGAAATTTCAACCAATAAAAATATTTCAAAAATTATTTAGATGTCTATATTGTAAAATGTATGTCTTTTTAACCAACCTCTTGGGTTAGACATCAACCGATTTCATAACCTATAAAAACAAATAGCATGCACATAGTATTTATGTGTTATTCCATTGGTTAAATATGCCTACGCAAATGACCATAACCACCTACGAATTGGATGAGTTTCTTGAAAAACTCGCTTTTTGGGGATAAAAATAGCTAAACAATTAAGGGTTTTGGGTATTTTATAAATTTCTCTTTTATTTATTATTAAGTGTTACAAAATGATATCTTTTGTACAAAAGTTTATGGACTGGTTTTTCATTGTTTATATAAATTTTATAATCATTTATAATTCAATTTTATAAGACACAGTATCTATCTGTTATTCCATTGGTTAAATATGACCCTACTTATAAATGCTCTAGATAGACTCGTCAATATCCTATAAAAACAAACTCATGACATGTTAGTAAATGTATATCTACTCATGTAACTAAATGAACAACATTTATTATATCATTTTATAAAACATTTATTATATCATTTTATATAATGTTCTTTAAACACTTTCTATAAACAAGCATACAAAATTTGATTTCCCATTATTTAGAATGCCAAAGAAACCACACCAAAATCCATGAATGTTGGACAAACACTTTAAGGTAAGAAAATAATATATATAAAGCCACAAAAATAGGCTAGTTATCATTAGGGGTGAATCCATGGTTTAAAAAAGTTACATAAGTACAACTTAATTAAGATAATAAAATAAAACCATCTCTGATGATTAAGTTATATTATAGCTTAAAAATATTGTTATCTCATTATTTCATTAGCTTTAACATTTTATTAAATAACATCTTTAATAGTTAACTTTTTTATATAACTTTTTTAAGAATTTAACTAAGACAAAACTTCATAAATGATCTCTGTGGTTTCATAAAATCTAAAATTTAATCCCTAAGTATAAAAAAACTGTTGGATTAGATGTCTAAGCCCATAATTATTATTAGTATGTATTCGATCCGAGACTTAGCATAGTCCATTTGGGTGTTACTTCACCAGAACAATTTATATGGATAGTCTTTTGAGAATAATATGTTTATGATTTATATTAATATATTATAAGTTCTAATATATTAATATTAAATCATAGTTTTTAATTAGTATTGATGAAGAATTAATTTAGTGATCAAAATGAACTATTAAATATGGACTCTTATATATATATATATATATATATATATATATATATATATATATATATATATATATATATATATATATATATATATATATATCTTTTTGAGAAAAAGAACTTGAATAACTTTGTTTTTCTGAAGGAGTCATCATTTAGGAGGGCTATGTCATTTACAAGCCCGGCGTATTTTGGATGCTTGAAGGCCTCGCTGAACCGAAGTGATTTAGAAAGATTCTTCTTTATCGATGGTGATCGGTCATGGTATCCATAGCGTTGCTTCTTTTTCGGCCAAATCCGGATTTCGTTTTGCTTCTCCCAGTCGTCGAGCCTGATCAACTCGACTCTTTTACTTGCCCCCTGGCCTCTCACTTCGTTGCGCCTATTGGAAGATTTGGGCTACCTCCTCTCTTTCCGATCTCATTCAGATAATAAGCCAGTCCGGTTTATTAGATAGTGAGTGGGTAAGAGAGGTGCTTGGTATGTTTCCGAATGTGGGCCTAGAAGCATTAGCCGAGTCTCTGAATATTCCCGAGGGGTCTTAGGATAAAGACAACCTTAAGGTGCTAACGGAGCTTCCACGGTCTCAGTCCATGAAGGTGCTTGCTTTATTGGTTGGCAGCTTGGTTATAATCGTATCATTAGGGGTGAATCCATGGTTTAAAAAAGTTACATAAGTACAACTTAATTAAGATAATAAAATAAGACCAACTCTCACGATCAAGTTATATTATAGCTTAAAAATGTTAGTTATCTCATTATTCCATTATTATTCCATTAGCTTTAATATTTTATTAAATAACATCTTTAATACTTAACTTTTTGATGTAACCTTTTTAAGAATTTAACTAAGACAAAACTTCATAAATGGTCTCTTTGGTTTCATAAAATCTAAAATTTGATTCCTAAGTATAGAAAAACCTCACAGATGGTCCATATGGTTTCAAAACATTTAACAAATGGTCCTTATAGCTGATGTGTCATCTTTTGGTCTTTAATAGAAGGGCATTTCTGTCATTTCACAAACAGGGACCATTTATGAAGTTTTTTGTTATATATATATATATATATATATATATATATATATATATATATATATATATATATATATATATATATATATAGGACTAGGTTATAATGTGGATGGTAAGTATTGTGTGGATGTAGGAATAAATGTGGACCAATAGTTTAAAATATATATTCTAATAGAATACATATTCTGATTGGATGAACATTTTAAACAATAACAAATTTTGAACCATAAGTTGAATAATAACAACATTCTTAAAGAATAATAATCTATTATTAATATTATTGAAGAATCTAAGGTCCAAAAATAAACAAAAAAACAATTTTTACTATCACATTCTATAAAAATACAATGTCATTTTTTGAATTTTTGCTACATTCTATACGAATACAAGCTTTATAGTAAGTCATTCTTGAAAAAATCTTCATTCTATAAGAATGCAATTCATCAAAGAATCTTCATTCTCATTCGTGTTTCATGCTGTTATATTTTGACATTTTGGTGTGATGAATCTCAATTTTCATGAAATTGTCTCTTAATTTCCATCCATAATTGTTGTTACACATAACTTTGCTACATTCTGAGTGGTCCTGAAACAAACACATACAAATAATAAAGTTCAACAATATATAAATACATACAACTTGTGGCCTCAATATACAACATTCTTGATACAAATCCTTCTCGGAGGTTAGAAAACGTTGAACAACAGTTATATTCTGTGAAAATGATTGTTGTAAGAATAACAAGTTTTGTATCACCCTTTTCAACTCCAAGCCTTGTTCATGACCCTGCATCAAAAACAATAAGAGGCATTCAATGACTATCATTAAATCATATTCTAGAGATTTTTTAAAAAAAAAAAATTATAATTAATAAACACAGGACAGTACCATAAGGGGGAAGAATAAAATTATGTCCAAAACAATACCAAATGTTAATTAGTAACAAACACAAATTACAGATGCCGATTATCCCATAATAATAAGATGATAAACAAGATGAAAAGTAAATTAGAAAACCATGTCAATATCACCTTCAAATGGATGCCCATTTAAACAACCATAAGTCTCTGAGAAAAAGATGGTGGTGGATGAACCAACACCTCTTTATGCCACCAATGTTGGAACAATACAAATGAATCTAAAGAGAAAAAGAAACGAGAATCAAGTTGACAACCTGTGGAAACACCAAAAGAAAAAAACCTGGTGGAACCGTAGAGAAAGAAGGAAACCCCCTCCCCCCACCCACACACACACAAATTGTTTCGAATCCAAACAAAGATCAGTACATAAAGGAAAATCAAAAATATAAATCGAAATAAGGTATGGATGAGAGAACTGATGGGTTTTGAGCATCCTAACAACCTTAAGGTGCACATACAACCCTAGAAGCTTTGGAACTATGTTTTCTCTATTATACATGAAAAATGATTTCCAAAGCCTTCATATATCTACCATGCAATCCTAGGTACATAAATAACAAAAAACTCTAAATAGAATTACATACCTTTTTCTTGTAGTGAGTAGCTTGGAGTTTATGAGCCTAGCACCAATAATGTGGATGCCTCAAATGGTGTCACAAATCACCAAAACAAGTTGGAAACTCTTGATAGAATAAGAACACTATAGAAATCGGCCCACACTTATGCTCACACACACTAGTGCCAATTCTAGAACCAAGGACTCCTTTATATAGTATGGAGGATTAGGGTTAAACCCTAATACCCATGACTCTTCATTTACCTAGGATACATGGACTATCCATGGATTCCATATACTCTTAGCCCATCCTAAATAAATCTTAGCCAAATCCATATATATAAATAAGAGTCCATATTTAATTAGCTCCTTTTGATCACTAAATTAATTCTTAAATAATTCTTGATCAATACTAATTAAATAATTATGATATCATATTAATATATTATAACCAATAATATATTAATATATCACATACATCTTATTCTCAAAAGTATATCCAAACAAATTGTTAGGTGAAGTGCAACCCAAATGGACCATGCCGGATCGGGTCAAGTTGATACCAAATATAGTTACGGACTTAGACACCCTATCCAACAGTCTCCCACTTGGATAAGTTTGATAACTATAGTTGCAAGTATAACTTCAGGAACCAACCAGCAATCATAGCTCTTTAAAACTCTGTCAAACTATGAAGCACCATTTTAGATAAGTGATCATATATTCCTCTGTTCTCAAGATATCAGTCGGACAAACACATGGAACATGGTCTAACTTATTGTCCAACATTTGCTTCTCTATCTCTGATTTGTCTGACATAGAACCAAATTGAACACATCAATTAGATTCTGACCGGGCCCGACACATAAGTCAAAACCAAAGCATCGAGGGGCCCTGATATCGCTTCTATCGCTAGAAGGAACATATAAACTTCGACTCATATGCTTGTACTAACTATTTGTTGAATTATGCACAAAAGCATGTTTTATGACATCAAGTTACTGATGCGTTTTCGTACAATCAATGGATAACCAACTCACAATCAATAACTCATATCTCTAGGTTTGAAGATATATATATGATATTACCGTCTCGCGATCACTCGAGATAAATTCCATGAAGTGATACAAGCAAGTGTGGGTTTAATCCAATACTCAGGACTTATGAGCACTCATGAATGTAGCAACCATTGCTATGTCTAATGCACCTTAGAGAAATCTTACAAGCCAAATTCATGACAGTCTTGATTCATATCTACTTCCGACATATGACCGACTGTGGAGAGTTTGAATAAAATAATTATTCTAGAAGTCAAAACATGCAAAATTGAAACAACAGTAAATGATCAACATAGGATAGTAACACTTTACTCATAAATAAATAACAACTTTTATTTAATCATCAAATGTCAATTACATTTTACAAGTTTCAGAAATCTAATTATTAAAACTAATATCGTCTCTCAGCCCAATGCTTCTTGCATGCTGCAAATGCCTAACCCTAGTCAGTCCCTTTGTGAGGGGATCTATAGGGTTTTCTTCTGACGATACCCTCTTTGCCACGAGGAGTCCTTCTTCTATCTTGTGTCTTATGAAGTGGTATTTTCTGTCAATGTGTCTGGATCTACCGTGATCTCTTGGCTCCTTGGCTAAGGTAACCACACTATTGCTGTCACAGAAAATTTCCATAGGCTCTTGTATAGCTGGCATAACCCCAAGGGCTCCGATCTTCAGCCATATCGCCTCCTTCGCCGCTTCACTCACTGCTATGTACTCTGATTCACAAGTAGAATCAGCTACTGTCTCCTGTTTGGAACTTTTCCAAGTAATTGCTCCTCCATTTAGGATAAAGACCCAGCCTGACTGAGAGCGGAAATTATCCCTATTAGTCTGAAAGCTAGCATCACTATATCCTTACACTCTCAAGTCATTACTGCCACCGAGGGTAAGGACCCAGTCCTTAGTCCTCCACAGATACTTGAGAATATTCTTTACCGCAGTCCAGTGCGCCATGCCAGGGTTTCCCTGAAATCTGCTAACCATGCTCAAAGCAAAGGCTACATCAGGGCGAGTACAATTCATAGCATACATGATCAAGCCAACAAAAAAAGCAAATGGAAATCGACTCATTTCAGCTATCTCAACCTCTTTACTCGGACTCTGAGTCTTACTCAACTTGGCATTATGCTGGATCAGCAAGTCCCCTTTCTTGGAATTTTGCATGTTGAATCTTTTCAACACCTTATCCAAGTAGGTACTCTGACTAAGTCCAATTAGTCTCTTACTCATATCTCTCATTATCCTTATCCTTAGGATATAGGCAGCTTCTCCAAGGTCCTTCATAGCGAAACACTTCTCAAGCCAGGACTTAACCTCCTGCAAAGTTGGGATGTCATTTCCTATGAGTAGTATGTCATCTACATACAACACCAGAAAGCTAACTATACTCCCACTAGCCCTAACATACACACATGACTCATCTTCGTTCCTCGAAAAACCAAACTCTTTGACTTTCTCATCGAAGAAAAGATTCCATCTACGAGATGCTTGTTTCAATCCATAAATGGATTTCTCAAGCTTACACACCCTATTAGGGTACTTTACATCGACAAAACCCTCTTGCTGAGCCATGTAAACATCCTCAGCCAACTTTCCATTAAGGAAAGCGGTTTTGACATCCATTTGCCATATTTCATAATCATGAAATACAGTTATGGACAGCAAAACTCTAATAGACTTAACCTTTGCTACTGGTGAAAAGGTCTCATCATAGTCAACTCCTGGAGTTTGAGTAAAGCCCTTTGCCAGCAGTCTTGCTTTGTAGGTGTGTACTTTCCCATCCATGTCGGTCTTCTTTTTGAAGATCCATTTGCACCCAACTGTCTTACGACTTAGTACATTGTCAACCAAGTTCTACACTTGATTGTCATACATGGACTGAATCTCGCTGTCCATAGCCTCCTTCCATTTAGCAGACTCAGAGCCTGCCATAGCTTCCCTGTAATTATTAGGTTCATCCAAATCTATTAGTGTACTATCACTAATAAATGTATCACCTTCAGTGGTGATGTGATAACCATAATAAAACTCAAGTGTGTTCCTAACTCTAGTAGAACGCCTCGGAGGTACGGACTCATCTATCGGCTCAACAGGAGTTTCCTCCTCAAGTTGGTCGGTAGTATTTGAGGTTCCTTCACCACTTGACTCTTGAAGCTCTTCAAGGTCAATTTGCCTCCCACTGTCCCCTGGACTTATAAATTCTCTCTCACAAAAAACTCTTCTTCTTGCTACAAATACCACATTATCACTGGGTCTGTAGAAGAGGTAACCAAAGGATCTTTGTGGGTAGCCGATGAAAACACACCTCTCACTTCGAGGTTCAAGCTTATCATGAGTCTCACGCCTCATGAAAGCTTCACAACCCCAAATCTTGATATGGTCTAAATTGGGAACTTTCCCAGTCCACATCTCGTGAGGTATTTTGGCAACCTTTTTAGTAGGGACTAAATTAAGGATATGGGCGACAGTCTCTCAGGTATACCCTCAGAATGAGATTGGTAATGAAGCTCGACTCATCATGGAGCGAACCATATCCAACAAGGTTCGATTACGCCTCTCAGCCACACCATTCAACTGTGGTGTCCTGGGAGGTGTCAATTGTGAGATGATCCCACATTCCTTCAGATAGTCGAGGAACTCTGTACTAAGATACTCGTCACCATGATCGGATCGAAGCATCTTAATATTCCTGCCCAATTGATTCTCGACTTCCTGTTTAAACTCTTTAAACTTTTCAAAGGTTTCTGACTTATGCTTGATTAAGTAGATATATCCATATCTGCTGTAATCATCAGTGAAAGTCACATAGTACCGATTAGCATCCCTTGTGGCTGATTTGAAGGGTCCACAAACATTTGTGTGTATGAGGTCCAACAAACCCTCACCCCTCTCACAAGTACCAGTGAAGGGTGACTTTGTCATTTTTCCAAGTAAACAAGACTCGCAACTATCATCCGACCTTAGGTTAAATGATTCCAAAACTCCAGCCTTCTGGAGTTGGCCTATGCGCTTCTTGTTAACATGTCCAAGACGACAATGCCACAAGGATGCTTTATCTAAGCTTATCGAAGAATCAATATGATATACATTATTTCTTAAGTTGTCTACAATCGACACAGTTTCATATACACCATCACAAGGTAATGCTTTAAAATAAAACACATCATTATAAAAAGCATCAATAGCACCAATTTTATTATCAAACGAAAAGGTGAAACCTTGTTTGTACAAACTATGAAGGGAAATAATATTTCTCGCCATTTCAGGCAAGTAACAACATTTATTCAAATCTAACATTAACCCATTATTAAGCAATAAAGAATAAACTCCTAACTTGGTGACAGGTGATGCTTTCCTGTTGCCCATGACTAAGTTTATCTTCCCGTGCTCCACTTGATCACTTCTTCTTAGGCCCTGCAAATCAGTACAAATGTGAATACCACAACCTGTATCAAGCACCCAAGAATTAGCATTAGATGAGTTATTAGAAAATATTGTATAAATACCTGCATGGGTGGGTTTAACTTTCCCATCCTTCACATCTTGCAGGTACTTGGGGCAGCTTCGCTTCCAGTGTCCCTTTTCGTGGCAGTACAAGCATTGTGCTTCCTTTGGGTTTGAAGAAGGAGGAATGAGACCTTTCTTGGTCCCACTTGAAGAGGAGCCATCAGATCCAAGTGCATCTTGAAGAGGAGATGATTTCATACCTCTCTTGACGCGCGCTTTGATGGTATCTATCCATCACATCCAAGTGCATCTTAAAGGGGTAGAAATCTTCATAGGATTTCTGGAGTTCGGGAGTCATGGTAGCCAACATGATGTAGGACACTTTGGTAGCATCCTTCTCATGTGTAGTGTACTCATTAACCTCCTCAGGAGTAGCAGTGGACTCACTGATAACCCTAAGCTCCTTATCAAGGACATATTCCTTGTTCTCATAGCGGGTAATCATCCTGATGTTTCTAATCCATTCATTGAAGTTAGACCCATCAAAAGTGACTTTCCCACGCAAGTTCATGAGGGAAAAGGAGCCTATAGGGTTTGAGCCAGTAGTAGTGTTGGAAGACATCTGAAAGAAAGAAGGACAAGTTTAGTTAGATGAAGAGTCCTTAATAAGTCATCCAAATGAAATATTAAGGCCAGGACCCCACAAACTATTTCATAACTTGGAAGAGGGATGTCGTAATCCAAGCTATGAAATATTTGAAGGTAGGTAAATGACGATTTACCAATTTCCACCATTATAAACGAAATAAATTATTAAGTTTTAATTGGATTTGAAACTCCTAGATCTTTTGAGATACATTGAACTTTCAATGGCATGTTTGAATCTCGATTGTGCCCTCTCAAGTTTGTGACTGGGATGCCGAGGATCACAAACAAGGTGTGAATAACCATGCAAATTGACTTGGTACCCTTAATTTTAACACCTAATCGATGTGCCGGTTAACCACACACGCTCCACCGATCTATGATAAAACTTAAGTCACCCTTTGCCACTCTTACTAGTCCTTGTTAGTGTGCCGGTTAACCACACACGCTCCACTAACGACTTGGTAAGATACAAAGTGTAATTTCATGGGTTAGCACCTATTTCACATTTTTCCTAAAGTAACTAAGATTGGGAATTAATAAAGGTTTAGTTACTTTATAATTTCATTATACTTTTAATGAGGATTAAGGTCCTATCCTACCCGTTCGGCTAACGACCCTCCACCAGTCAAGGAAGCGGTGGGTGAGAGTGGACACCCATTAAGCTGCCATTTTATAGGCAGCAACCTTATACCCCCCCCCCCCCCCCCTTATAGACCGGCTTCGTGCATGAGGCCTACTTGCGGTAAGACTGACTTATTCTTATACATATATATAATGATTAAACTTTTAATATTATAGAAGTATAAGGGTTGAATTTTAAACTTTTAGAATTCCAAGGATCTATTTGTAATTAAAGTATTAATGTGTGAGACTTTACAAATTCCAAGACTTGAAGGCAAGTTGTGAAACTATTCAAGACTCTTCAAATTCATAACTTATGAGTTAATGGACAATAAAATGAAGACTCCTCATTTTATGTAACCTATGAGTTCTTTAAATGTTTTAAATGAAAAAGACTTTTGGTAATCCATAACTTGAGGACAAATTATGAACTCCATTAAAACATATAATCATGGATTTAACTAATCATAATAATCAAACAGACATACATACATGATCATATTCAAACTCATAGTTCAAGACAATTCATATCATCAAGTTTCAAGACAATTAGCATAATCATATTAACACTAATCTTGAAAGTATGACAACTACCTTGTAATTGGATTAGGATAATCTTTACCATATCATAAAAAAGTTTAAATGATTCAAAATAGTTATAGGTAATGATCCTAACCTAATTCTGGCCAAAAAACTCGAACAACATGCATTATGCTCAACAAACTCGTCGAGTTCCTTGAAGAACTCATCGAGTTCATGCCCAAAGTCATGAACTCGTCGAGTTTTATATATAAACTCATCGAGTTTTGCAGTCTAGACAAATTTCAGCTTTGCAAAATCACATAAACATCAATATAACAGAAAACAAGCCTAAGCTCTGATACCACTGATGAGTTTTGAGCATCCTAACAACCTTAAGGTGCACATACAACCCTAGAAGCTTTGGAACTATGTTTTCTCTATTATACATGCAAAATGATTTCCAAAGCCTTCACATATCTACCATGCAATCCTAGGTACATAAATAACAAAATACTCTAGATAGAATTACATACCTTTTTCTTGTAGTGAGTAGCTTGGAGTTTATGAGCCTAGAACCAATAATGTGGATGCCTCAAATGGTGTCACAAATCACCAAAACAAGTTGGAAACTCTTGAGAGAATAAGAACACTATAGAAATCGGCTCACACTTATGCTCACACACACTAGTGCCAATTCTAGAACCAAGGACTCCTTTATATAGTATGGAGGATTAGGGATAAACCCTAATACCCATGACTCTTCATTTACCTAGAATCCATGGGTTAAAAGCTCCATGGACTATCCATGGACTCCATATACTCTTAGCCCATCCTAAATAAATCTTAGGCCAATCCATATATATAAATAAGAGTCCATATTTAATTAGCTCCTTTTGATCACTAAATTAATTCTTGATCAATGCTAATTAAATAATTATGATATCATATTAATATATTATAACCAATAATATATTAATATATCACATACATCTTATTCTCAAAAGTATATCCAAACAAATTGTTAAGTGAAGTGCAACCCAAATGGACCATGCTGGGTCAGGTCAAGTTGATACCAAATATAGTTACGGACTTAGACACCCTATCCAACAAGAACCCGTTTCGTACTCTTGGTGGGAGTTGCTGATGTTTTCAGTTAGAGGAGAAACAATTAAGAAAAAAGAGAAAAAGAAGAAGGAGACGAGAAAGAAACAAGACGAAAAGGTGGAGGCGGTTGATCTTCAGGGATACGATTTTGTAGGTGTTGATGGATGACAATAGGGTTTTAAATAAAGTAATTTGCCTAAATTAAAGGGTAGATGATTTAATAAATTAGTTATTAAAATTAATTAATAATTGGCCCATATTGATCCCTACATCCACACAATAATTGTTCATCCATATTTGAACCTCTCTCTCTCTCTCTCTCTCTCTCTCTATATATATATATATATATATATATATATATATATATATATATATATATATATATATATATCATTATTTAATATATAAAGGGCCGCATCTCTCTCTCTCTCTCTCTCTCTCTCTCTAAAACCCATCATTTGCAAACCAATTGAACCCATCATTTAGATATGCTCCTGAACATCAATATACATCCATCGATCATTGTGTTGAAGGATGTTGCATCTTGTTCGATCCCTGAATCGATCATCTCTTTGATAGTCTCCCTTGCATTATTTATTTGTAGTTGTTAACAATACCATTTGAGGACTTGTCTTGCTTTTTCCATTGCTCCAACATTCACCAGTGCAGAAACGACTGTTGTGTACAAAACATGACCTGGGTGACTAGAACTGTCTTCTTGATTTCACATTGCTTCGATCATTCTCACTGTATCTTTAATATGACCTACTTTCATGTAACCCTTCATTAAAGTTGTGTACGTTCTAGTGTTAGGAGGAAATACTTTTGGCAACAATGATTGTTCGTAATCAGTTTGGTGTATGTTCGAAACCAATTAAATACATAGAAACTAAAATCTATTGGCAGATTAAATGGAAAAAAACAAAATAAAGAAAGATATTGGTTGATTATAATGTGTTTGAGGAATCAAATCTCTTTCTCTCTCTCTAAAAGCATCCTAGAACCCATATCGGCCATGATTGTGTTATTGATTTATGTGTTGTTCTTCAAAGATAAATTAGGTATGGAATCTGAAATGGATTTGATGGTCTAAGGAAGGGTTTCATGCAGGTAACTTGTGAGTTACTGGGGTTTGATGTTTTCTTGGTTGAACAATGAACTCATTCCAGTTTCCTTCACTTTTCTTGTCTGATACGTGTTTGTATTTCGGAAGTATTTCATTTCTAGAACCTCAGTGAAGGTACTTTCTTTCATATATTGCAATATGTCAAGGTACTTTTCTTTCTGGTGTTTCATCGAGCATCTGGAGTGCATTGTTCTCCTCCTTCCTTTTCTAATTTATTTATTTAAAGTTATCACCATTGGAAACATAAGAGTCAAGTTTTCTTTCAAGACATCCAATTCAACAAATACATGAATATGTATAGAGATAGGAATACAAAATTAAGGAGTTGGAACTAAAGTAATGGAAAACTATAAGAGATTTGGATTCATCAATTGCGATCTTAGAGATTTCAATGCAACAGCTCCTCGATCTCTTGTGGAGCTTTGGGCTTATTTGAATGCTCTCACGGTGAGGGAGAGAGGGTGATCGGGTCGAGCCATTATGAGTGTCTTCAAAGATGAGGCTGATGGAGAAGCGACTAAAGGTTTCATCCCAACCTTGAGACATTGGAATATGTTTTTTAGCTACACTGAATCTTAGTTGGAATATGTTTTGTGATATTTGGATGGGCACGGTAGTTGTAGGCTTAATAGGTGGCTTATTGGTGTCGACGGCAACATGAACATGATTCACCGGAGCTATAGCCACCACCTCTGTCTTGGTTGTGGTGGACTTTGGCTCTATGCTTCCAAAAAGATAGTCGAGTGAAAAATAGTGGAAGATTCTTCAAATCCAAATTCTTCAAAACCAACAGCAATACTTGGAGTTTGATTATGGGTATTTTTTGCTTTAGATTCTTGAGATGGGTTCTTTTTGGAGAGACAGAGAGAGAGAGAGAGAGAGAGAGAGGATAAATAGTTAGTGTTGAATCATAGTAAGTGACCCTCTTGAACTTCAGCTACCGCAGCCGACAAGCCACCGCAATCAAGTTTCTTCATCAGCAACCGCAACCACAGTCTCTACCTACCGCAGTCACTTTACTTGTCTTTTATTGTAATACTCTTTATTGTCCAGTATGCCTTGCATGGCTACTCTTAGAGACGTAATCTAGTGTACTTCATGAGTCTCTATAAATAGAGATCAGTCTCTTGTATCTAACTAACACATCTAATTCTGAATTGCAATCTCTGAAGTTATCTTTTCTATCTCTCTTACTCACTCTTCTTACTCTCATAATCGATTACAACCTCTCTTCGGAGCAAGTCTTTTGTAACTTAATCACTAAGTTTGATCTCACTTATTAACTTGGCTTGAATGCATTCCTCGTTATGAATCAGCTTAAGTGTATACTTGATATAACAATTATTGTCATTTCCATTTCTTTACTTTTCCGCAACTAACTCTCTAACATCTAACTCTAAATATTATTGTTGAGCTTTTAGATCCTTCGAGATTAACTATTCCGCAATATACTTGTTCTAACGTTTGTTTAAGTGTGTCTCAAAATTTTTCTCTCAAAAATTGGTATCAGAACCATAGTGGTTGCTTTTTGAAAATCGGAACTCTGATTTTTCGAAGAGCCTTCTATACCACTAAAGCTCGTTTCTTAAATAAAAAAATTCAAAAAATATGGCACAATCGTTATCTCTGAATGTTTCCAACAGTGTTGGTGGTTCTAATCGAGCCCCAATACTGGTTGCAAATGAATATCATCACTGGTCACAAAAGAATGGAAAGATACTTAAGGAGACTTGGTAGAGATGTATGGCGATCCGTAGAAGAAGGACCACATGTCCCTGTCCTTACACTATTCCAAACTGACGGAGCTACAACCAGACTAGGAGGAGGTCAACCAGCTATGAACTGTCCCACCAAGGATGATCTCGATAAAATGAAAATGATGTTGTTGCTTTTTATGAAATATCCTGTGGAGTTTCCCCTGACAACTTCGATATTATCATAAATTGCAAATCAGCAAACGAGATCTGGGATGTTCTCAAGAATCTGTATGAAGGCTCAGAACAAGCACAAGAAAAGAAGCTTACAGCTACACTCAATGAGTTCAACAATTTCAAAGTTCATACTGGCGAAAGTTTGGAAGACCCTTCAAAAGGTTGAACTTGATTGTTACCAAATTATCTAATGCGAGCACCATCCGCAGTAACCATGAAACAAATCTTCAGTTTCTTAACGGCTTGGGAAGACATTGGACTGTTGCTAAGATGATAGTCCAAGGCGATAGAAAGATTCATTCCTTGTCACTCTACAAACTCTATGGAGAACTGCAAGCACAGGAATCCACCGTACTTAAAGACTGTGCTGACTTCGGAGGACCTCTTGCTCTCATAGCACAAACTCCACATAATCAATCTTACTCTCCCTCGTTTGACACTTCACCACATTCATACGAAGTTGATTCAGAGTATGATGATGATGATGATGAATTTCAAAAGGCAATTGCTCTAGTTAGCAAACAATTCAACCGACTGCCACCTCACTCTTTTCGCAAAAATCAACAATTCAACAAACCACCCTTCAATCGTAACTTCAACCCACAAAACAATCACTCTCATTATCCTAAAAGTTCTCATCCACCACCGCAACCTCAAAATACTCAACCAAAGGAAGCACCGCAGTCTACTCAAACCACTGACTCCGGTACTCCCTCAGAAGACAAGAATGATGTTGTAGTTTATCACAAATGCAACAAAGAGAATCACTTTGCAAGAGATTGTAAGGCCAATTTAGTAAAAGACAGAGCATTCTACCTTAGAATGGCTCAAGACTTGGAAGAAAAGGAAAAAATCAAGGGCATACGTAGCCCATGTCAAAAGGGACCATCAAGTCTGGTCATCCGGAGATGAAGATGAAACCATTAGCAGTGTCAATGGAAAAGGGAAGATCTGCATGTTGGCGACAGCGGATGATGATGGGTCTACAAAGATGGACAAAAACTACTGCTACATGGCAAAGTATGGAACTCTAAGCATCTTCGAACAGGTAAAACTCATGATCCAAACTCTAAATTATAGGATGCATGACTGTCAACTATACATAGATGATCTTAATGACACATGTGCTGCCGTCCTTACAGACTATAACAAAGCCGTAGATGAGAAGAACATTGTGTCCCAGGAGATGTTCCATGTGAGAGGACGACTGGATAACAAAAGACTCAAAATGGCTATCTTAGAAAGAGATTTAGAGTTAGAAAAAGATGCAAGAATGTTGAGTGAAACCCAATTAGAGATAGCTTTGAACCATAGAGATTTAGCTCAGAGTGAAATTGTATGCTTAAATCTTTTAATCGAAAAATTATTCAATGAAAATGAAGCTATTGAAAATTTGGTAAATAATGGAACCGTGGACAACACATATAATTGGGGTTGGTCAAATGGATATCCTACCGCAATGGATTCCTCACCCCGGTTCAATAAAGACAGACTGTATGTCCCTCCTGACCGAGAATTTCATTTCCCAATCAATGACAAGACATTTCCTGAGGATATCAAAACTCACTTCAGTAGACTGCATAATCTAAGCAACAATTGTGTCATTGAGGAAATTACGCCTGAGGTTTTGGGTCACACATGTGATCAATATGTGGCACTACCTTCCCAAATTCTCAAAACTCATCCGTAGTTGATGAAGAAATTGTCATTGAGGACACTGAAGTCTCGAAAGACTTTCCATCCCTGTCCTCAAACCGTAGTGTCCCTCACTGTAGTCAAAAGTCCCACAAAAGTCCCACTGAAGTCCCAACTAAGACTTACTCTGCGGTAGTCAAGTCATCCCTACCGCAGTCTTCGAACAAAAGTTATGCCACTCTTTAAACGATTCATCATGAATTACCCATAGAAAACTTTGAAGTTGGTCAATGTTCTCAAATCCCAGAATCTTCAAGTTCTGATGACTCAAGCCCACGTTTTCACAAAATTCCAAAGGGTTCTAGGAAACCGCAGTTGAATAACAGAGACTGCGATTCACCAAAATCCTTAGCTAAAAAGGCTTTCAAAGAAGAAATTCGTTCCCGAGGCACAAACAGACAAATGTTTTCAAAAAACAAAAAGCATGTTAGATTTCAAAAATCCAAAAGTCCAGAAAAAATTGTTTTCTCTCACTATTTTTCTAAAAACTCTACTATCAAGAAAACACCCAAAAAGGAATGTACAGTTTCAACAGTCATTCCTTATTCATCTGACGCAACTCAAAAGATTGTAAAGTCTTTTCGAAACAGTGTTTTTCAAATCTATTCCTCATATGATCCGAAATGGAAAGGTATTTTACCCACTCCAACACATTTAAAGTCACATCAAAATTTTAACAAGTGGAAGGGTATTCTACCAAATCCAACAAAAAGGACACAAAGATCTACACGTGCTAAACCTTTTTCAACACAAACTTTTCAGAAAACAAACAACACTCATGTCAGATCTTTTCAACCTCGGACTAGCCAAAAGCCAAACAACTCATCCTTTAGACCGCTGATCAAACGTGGTGTCAGAACAAAAGACAAAATCTCAACCTGTGAGTGTCAATGTAGTTTCCAAAATTAGAAACCTCTTAACTTTGCAAAAACACACAGCACTCCAAAACTACACAAACACCCAGGACTAGGTTTAAAAGGTGACACGAAACCAGTCCATGCATCATTCAGAAACTCACATGTTGTTCCAGGCTCCAAACTAGTTTGGATGCCTAAACTAATCGTGTAATTCTCAAGCTTTGTGCAAGGAGGAAGAAGAAGATGAATGGTTAATTGACAGTGCCTGCTCCTTGCACATGACCGGAATGTTAGAATACCTTCGGGATTTCAGGCCAATTTGCAACAGTGGAAATGTTACATTCGGCAACAATGCGAATGGAATCATCCGAGGTTACGGTGTACTCACTACGGGGAACTTCTCAATTCAAAAGGTTGCTTATGTAGAAATCCTTAAACACAATCTCATCAGTGTTGGCCAACTATGTAAGGCAGTCTATTATGTAATGAAAAGTGATAGGAGCACCTGCTTGATCATGTCACAATCCAAGGGTACCATGTGTCCTCTGGATGTCTCTCTAATCATTGGCAAACCGTAGTTGTGTTTCCTTTCCAAAGTTGTATCTGAAGTCAGCTGGTTATACACCGCAAGCTCGCTCATCTCAACTTTAGATACATCAACACTTTGGTCACTGGAGAGCTGGTCAGAGGACTCCCTATTCTCAAGTTCAGCAATGACACTCTCTGTCCTGCTTGTGAATGTGGTAAGCAGTCCAAAGCAAGTCACCCCATGGTGATTGACTCTTCAATATCTGAACCACTTGAGATTCTGCACATTGATCTCTGCAATCCATCAACCATAACCAGTCTCCATCACAAAAAGTACATATTGGTTATAGTAAATGACTTCACTCGCTTCACATGGGTTTTCTTCCTCAGACTCAAATCTGAAACACCGCAAATTCTCATCAACTTCATCAAAGAAATAGAACTTCAGATCAAGCTACCAGTAAGATGCATCCGCAGTGATAATCGCACCGAGTTCACTAATCATCCTCTCAACAGCTTCTTGGTGTCTATATGTATCAGTCACAACTTTTCAGCTCCTTATACACTATAACAAAATGGAGTAGTAGAGAGATGGAACCGTACACTAGTAGAAGCAGCCAGATCCATGCTCAACTTCGCACACCTTCCTCTCTACTTATGGGCTGAAGCTGTAGCAACCGCATGCTTTGAATTGTGTGCAAACGTCTCAATAAAACACCATATGAGGGCCTTAACAGCCGCAAACCAAATGTTTGCTTCTTTCATATCTTTGGGTGTAGATGTTTTGTGATCAACAACCGATATCAGCTTAAAAAATTTGCACCGAAGTCTGATGAAGGCATCTTTCTTGGCTACTCCACGAACAAGGTTGCTTACCGGGTTCTCATCAGACGTACAAGGCGAATCATTGAAAGCTTCGATGTGAAATTTGATGATTCTCACATCCACAACGCCCCTCCATCCACTGAAACCACCACAATCATGGAAAGAAATAATCCTGCTTCTTCTGGTCCTTTGAATCTAGTTGAAGTCAATTATGACGATCTTTTCGACCTTGTTGAAACGGCGAAACTATCCGAAGTTCTTGTGTCACCAGCCGCTCAACAACAACACGTTGATGTTTCTGGTCCATCTCTATCCGAAGTAGCATCTCTCAATACTTTCACCTCTCCAGTTGAGGGGGAAAGCTCTACTCCGGATCAAGCTACAACCATCGAGGTTCCAGTACTTGATGATGCTCAAGTTCCTATCCGCAGAAAATCATTACCATCAAACATATCTTCGGATTCGAATGATGAACTCATAGAGAACAATGACATTAGAACCGATTCAAGGATCGTCACTCTCCCATCAGCAGTCCAGGGGGAATCTTCTCTGGTTCCAGAAGAACTCCCATCAGCAATCCAGGGGGAACCTCTCTATACTGCTCAAGAAAATTCCATTCTCGTTCCCACAAGCCAAGATGATTCCGCAGGATGTTCTCAAATCCAGGGGGAACTACCATCTCCAACCGAAGAAACTTCTGATTTTGAAGACATTCCCTCTACCGCAGGCGCTAATCATTTGATGCCTCATCTACATGTATGGGCGAAGGACCACCCACCAGGTCAAATCATTGGCAACCCATCTGCAGGTATCCAGACTCGATCTGCCAAGGACGTATCTGATCATTGTCACAACGCAACATTTATGTCTGCAGTCGAGCCACGATCGAGCAAAGAAGCATTATTGGAGCTTGATTGGATTTCTGCAATGTAAGAAGAACTGGAAGAATTCAAAAGGAACAAGGTGTGGCAACTCGTTCCCATACCAAAAGGCCACACTATTGTTGGTACAAGATGGGTGTTCAAGAACAAGTTAGATGAATCTGGCGCGGTCATCAGAAATAAAGCAAGACTAGTTGCAAAAAGCTACAGTCAACTTGAAGGTGTTGACTACGATGAAACGTATGCTCCGGTGGCAAGAATGGAAGCCATCCGAATCTTCCTAGCATACGCATCCCACAAAAACATCAAGGTACACCAAATGGACGTTAAGAGTGCTTTTCTCAATGGGGAATTAAAAGAAGAGATTTATCTTCAGCAACCTCCTAGCTTTGAAAGTATTGAATTCCCTGACCACTGCTACAAGCTTGAAAAGGCAGTCTACGGTCTGAAGCAAGCCCCAAGAGCTTGGTATGAGACTCTTTCTGAATTTCTAGTCTCTTCAGGTTACAAAAGAGGAGTGATTGATCCCACTTTATTTAGAAAAGCAAATGGTGACCACCTTATGCTTGTACAAATATACGTGGATGATATCATCTTTGGATCGACTGATCAAGGAATGGTGGATGAATTGGCTACGCTCATGACCAACAAATTCCAAATGAGCATGAATAAAGAGATTAATTTCTTTCTAGGTCTTCAGGTCAAACAAATTCAGCAAAGGATATTCATTCATCAAGAATAATACACCACTGAATTATTGAAGAAATATTCTATGGACAACTGTTCCTCGGCTAAGGTCCCCATGGCCTTCGGTTATAAGATCTCTGCTGATCCCTCCGGCGAATATGTGGATCACAAGACTTATAGAGGTATCATTGGCTCTCTAATGTACCTCACCGCAAGCCGACCAGACATTGTCTTTGCAATTGGTGTATGTGCAAGGTATCAGGCTGACCCAAAAGTGTCACATATGACCGCAGCCAAACAAATTCTCTGGTACCTGAAAGGAAGCAAATCTCTTGGTCTATGGTACCCCACAGGCAATGATTTCAGTCTTCAAGCATTTACAGATGCGGATCATGCCGGATGCAAACTTGATCGAAAAAGCACCTCTGGTGGATGTCAATTTCTAGGAGGTAGACTCGTCAGCTGGTCCTCAAGAAAACAAAGTTGTGTTTCATTATCTACCGCAGAAGCCGAATATGTGGCCACAGCCAGTTGTTGCTCTCAAGTTCTATGGATGAAGACACAACTGTTAGACTACGGATACATAATGTTGCGGATACCAATCTACTGTGACTCTGAAAGTGCCATATCGATTTCTCATAATCCTATTCAGCACTCCAAGATGAAACATATTGAACTACGGTATCACTTCATTAAAGATCACATTCTGAAAGGTAACATTGAACTCATCTTTGTCCCTACTCATGAAGAGATTGTTGATGTATTTACAAAAGTACTTGACTCTACCAAACTCAACTCATTCTTACAAATGTTAGGAATGATGAATCCGGACCCTCAATTCTTCTTGAGATTGGTACCGCAGACCATCCTTGGTCTCCATTGCGGTCCTAACCGAAAGTTATTTATAATAAATGGTTTTGGTATATCCTGTGTACCGCAGTCTATGTACCGCAACCATATATTATATTTATCTTTCACTGGTCCTTCTTGTTTGTTATTACTAACTTATTGTACAAGTGCTCTTCTCTGTTTCTTCCACTGTAGTCATCCGCAATGGCAAAGGATCCATCCGCAATGATGTGTCCATCCGCAGTCACCTTAATTGATTTTCAGACTGTTCATTCTTTTAAAACAAAAAAAAAAACACGGAGTGCTATTTAATGATCCTTCATTAAATAAAACATTAAATAAAAACATTCCTTTGAGAAACTATCTCATTATTTTTTCTCTAAACCTCGTGTCAAACCTATTTTAGGTATGATGACAAAAAGAAAGATTTTCCAAATCAAATCCTTTTAATATGTCCATTCCTATTACCCTAAAACATCACATCCGTTACAGTTTCCCATTTACCCAACGGATTAATCTCTTCCCCACCACACGTTCACCGGACGTGGTATCAAATCTGACATTTCATTAAATGCAAATCCTTTTTGGTAAATCCCAAATTTAGATTTAATCCCTCTCTTATCAATATGTGGCTGAGATTAAAGACGCTAATTCAAAAGATAAACCCAAATGTTTTTACCCAAATTCACTTAGGTCAAAAACGTTTCCCGCTCCCTTAAGCCACTATAAAACCCTTTCTTCTCCACAAAGAAAAGTTTACGCTCTCTAAACCTTAAACCTTATCTTGCATTCTACCTGCATTCTTCAAAGCTTTCTCAAACTCACAACAATGGTGAAATGCGGTGTATCGAAGAAACAATCCAAGGCTTCTGGATCAGTGAACCCTACTGGTTCAAACTCTCCCATAATTGCTTCAAGCAATTTCAGAGCCATCTTTGAAGAACACCCTTTCTACAATGCTCCCACGAAACTAATGATCAAGTTCCTGAAGAACCACCCTCTGTTTGGTCCCTTAGATGCCTTCACAGATGTTGTTCCAATCTCAACCATCTTCAAATGTGCCTTTTCCGCCTATCGCCCACTCGAAAACCCCCACGAAGTTCATCTCAACTTGATTAACGATTCTTTGGTCATTCTGTCCAAAGAAAAATTTCTTACTGCCATTAATCTTCTGGTTCATCCTTCCATCAAAATTTTCACCCCATCAATGGCGTACATTACTTCGGCACTTTACCAAATGGGATATCATAAAAGTATCAAAGGAATCGGTGAATTCAAGAAGAACCAATTGCCTGCGGTCTGGCAATTCGTGTGCCACTTTGTCATCTGCAGTCTATCCGGCAGAACCGGAGGCACAGATAATATGAGACTCAAGCTGTTAGAACTGGTGTGGAGTATCTTCACAGGTCACGATGTGAACTACGGACAGATCCTTTGGGATGAATTTCTTCAATACATTCCCAAAGAGAGCCCAAGGGAGAACCCAACAGAACTCACTTTCACAAGATTCTGGTCCCTCTGCATTTCAGACCTTCATGCGGACGCAAGGATCGACATGGGCAGTGACATCAACTTCTTTGTCACCAAGGATCTCAAAAGGTATAATCCTTCCTCTGTTCAATCAATTTTTGGTCCAACTGCAGACTTCCTACCCACATTCTTTCTACCCTCGGTCTTGAGATTGCTGATGTCTCAGACCACATTGAGGTTACAGAAGGTATTGACCCATACCTTTCTACCCCACCTCTTCCAAATCCATCCGCAATCGTTAACCCTGAAGGCACCGCAGTCCCTTCCTCCATAACTCTCTCCAATGTTTCTCATATCCAAAGACGTAAGCATAAAGTTTCTACACTTCATGGCCCCCGCAACACCAAGAAACAAGGAACTCCTAAAAAGGATGCTTCCAAACCCTCCAAGAAAAGGAAAGCACCACCAGTAATCACTATTGTGGAACCAAGCCAACATGACTCCAGCAATGATTCAGACAAGGATAATCAACCCATTTCAATCCTCAAGAAACGCAAAACCGATCCCTCTAGCCATATGCGTGACCGAACAGATACCTCAGCCTCTCAACAGGCTCCGGTAGTTCTTGGGATGCCCACACATCCATTTGAAACTACCATCTTCTACCTATCAAACTCAGAAAGTGAATCTGATTCCCAACAACGAGGAGACTCCCCCCTGTTCAATCCCAAGAGGATAATACAGGTTCTCGCCCTAAAGTCTCCAGGGCTTCCCGACTGCATTTCTTTTCTCCTGAGGAGTTGAAGTCCATCCTCTTGAATGTAATCCATACACTGCAAACACTTTCCCAACCGCAGGGCACTTCTTCCGCCCATGCCAGAACTGAGCCGAGGCCAAACTTGACCACGGGTCAAGGAGACCAAGGAAGCTCAGGAAATCCTACTTTGCTTACATCTGTAACATGTGGTTTAGGCACGGTGAGCACAATTGTGCAAGGATCCATGGACCCGAGGGACACCTCGGTGTGATATAAAGGATTTGACGGTGAAGACTCCAATGATTCTTGGTTAAATTACAATCTGGTAACCGAAGTTGAGATTCATAAATATGCCGCTTTCCGTAGGGCATTCCAAGCACGCAAGGATCAACAAATCAAGCAACAATAGCAGAAGGAACAAGAAATCCAAGTTGTGGCTAAGTATTATGTAGATGCAATTAATAATGCCCATACTGTAGCCACCATTCTAAAAGTTCAAGACTGGATGACTAAAATGGTCAAAACCTTCCACAAGGCTCAGGAAGCAACTGCTGACCAACATGCTTCCAAAGTTCCTCCCACTCCCACTATTCAAGGATCACAAGACGAAGGACCTGAAATAGAAGTGAGCTCTGCTCCCACCTTCGGATTCGATGATGATGATCTACAAGAGGTAAACAAACCCTCTCCTTCTGATGATGATCTTATGATGTTCGATGAAGAAGAAGAATCCAGTTGCTCTCATCATTCAACTTCTAAGCCCAAAGAGAAGAAGAAAAAGAAGAAGAATGAGGTCACCAGAAAAGAGTTTTTGAGCCTTCATGCAAAGGCCGATCAAGTCCTTGTTGCGGTCAAGCCAACTCAACCATAACCAGAAGATATTCCTAGACACAGTCACTGATCGAACGGATTGAACGCCTGGAAACACATGAGAGATTGGCTGCTGAGTGTATCTCACTCAAGGTGGAAATGGGAATCCCCGGTCTCTTGAAAATAATCGACAAGCAGATCACAAGGATTTCATGGATGCTGCGGAACGCCTCATCTCTGAGGTAACCGCAATCAATAAAGATCTTCAAGCCGCCGTTGCGGATCAATCCTCCCACTCTGAAAAGTTGATTGTTGAGACTCACACTGCTTATGAGTCTGCAATCTCAGTCCTTCAAATTACAATCAACCGCCTGCAGAGATCCTTGTCTGCAAATTTCCATGGTCCCGAAATCCTTCATCTCACCAAGGAAATTCACAGGCTACTCTTCAACCCCACCATCCCCAACAATCAACAACTAGCCGACACCCTCAAAGCTCAATTCCAAGAAGTTTTTGCCAAAGTTTATGGCCTTTGACAATGGCTTGAGGAGGCTCCGGGTCTGAACTCCTCAAGAGGGGGAAGTGAAGAAGAAGTTCATCACTCCAACCACTCCATCTCACAACATCAAACTCCCCCTATCACTACAGAAAAAATTCCTACACCGCAACCATCTCATCATACTCCACCTCATAACTCTCCACCGCAAAAGGAAATCACTCCTAAGAAACCAGAGACTCCCCCTCACTTCAAAAATCTTGCGGAGCACATGTCTTCTCCGAGTTCAAATGACTCTCCTGCCACCACCCAAAGGAAAAGAGATTGGAAGGCAGCCAAACTTGCTGAAGAAGTATGGAGACTATGCGGTTTTGATACTATCATGGATGAGTCCTTAATAAATTCTTGGATTAATCCTCACCGCAGACTGCTTGATGATGACTACACTCCTCACCTCACTTATGCGGAACCCCCTTCGGATGGCTACTGGGATGTTCCAATCTCTCCGAATGCCAGATACTTCACAGTATTTGCGCATTTCGACCGCAGCCTTCCAGACTCCAAAAGACTGCCAATGGAATTTGAGAGACTTAGTCAATTTTATGCTAAGCATGCCTCTCCCATTGAGAATATATGGTCTAACGATAGACCATCGCAATCAAGAACTACAAAATCAGGAAGTTCGTGAAGGCTGACTTCATCCAGTACACTCTGACTAGAAGGGAACATGACTATGTCCGCACCCAGCCCAACTTTCCCAGTATGAACCCAGAAGAAGTCTTTCTCATTGCAAAGGTGTTCCAACACAAGTCAGAGAAGCACCCAAAGATGAAGATTGCACTTGAAAGGGATAATACTTTCTTGAAGGAAATAGTCTGTGATTTTGCCAAAATTGACCCAGACATCTACCCCACCATTGCCAAGAAATTTGATCTGCCACCATTTGACCCCACACCAATGCCTTCCGAAGGCTATGAAGAAAGATCCTTAGGTGCAACCAACTTCCCTGAACTTGGAGTCATTTTTAAAAGGAAGATCGACAATTTCAAATACTTCATTCCTATGACTGTCATGCATCGCCTCACCAGGAAGCAACTTGATATCTGCCGAAACGTAGTTGAAAAATCAAAGCACACTACTGCAGAAGTCAAGTTCGAGATCTTAAGAAGAATCATTTAGTTGGAGAACATCAGGAAGTTTTGGTGGATCCTGATCAAGTTTCTTAAACTTGATAGCTGATCAAAATTTAAAGAGGTAATTTAGGGGGAAATTGTTGAATCATAAAAAGTGACCCTCTTGAACTTCAGCTACGACAGCTGACAAGCCACCACAGTCAAGTTTCTTCATCAGCAACCGCAACCGCAGTCTCTACCTACCGCAGTCACTTTACTTGTCTTTTATTGTAATACTCTCTATTGTCCAGTATGCCTTGCATGGCTACTCTTAGAGACGTAATCTAGTGTACTTCATGAGTCTCTATAAATAGAGCTCAGTCTCTTGTATCTAACTAACGCATCTAATTCTGAATTGCAATCTCTGAAGTTATCTTTTCTATCTCTCTTACTCACTCTTCTTACTCTCATAATCGATTACAACCTCTCTTCGGAGCAAGTCTTTTGTGACTTAATCACTAAGTTTGATCTCACTTATTAACTTGGTTTGAATGCATTCCTCGTTATGAATCAGCTTAAGTGTATACTTGATATAACAATTGTTGTCATTTCCATTTCTTTACTTTTCTGCAACTAACTTTCTAACATCTAACTCTAAATATTATTGTTGAGCTTTTAGATCCTTCGAGATTAACTATTCTACAATATACTTGTTCTAACGTTTTTTCAACTGTGTCTCAAAGTTTTTCTCTCAACAGTTAGTTTATTATATGAATAATAAATTAATTAGTTTGTTAATGTATTATATGATTAATATATTGATTGGAAATAGTAATAAATGATTAAGAATTAATCAAAATTAATTTAGATTTAATTTTGGGTTAATTAGAATTAGTTGAATGTGTAAGGACTTAAATTATAATTGTTCAAGAGTTGAACAAGGAAGGGTTCTAGAACCTTCCTTGAGGGTACGGTTTTGAGGAGACCCAATTAGGGTTTCTTGAAGCCTCTTGAAGATAATGATACTAGATAACCACTTGAATTTGAATTATTATTATTTTATTCAAGATTAGGGTTTCCAAGGTTTTCTTATCAGCTATAAATAGGACCCTTTGGGTGCTTATTTTTGTCCACCACATCTCACAAAGGAATAGCCGAAATTTTGCTACTCTCATAATCTCTCCTCTTGTCTTCTAGTTGCTAGGGTTTAGGTACAAGCCATTAGATGCACAAAACTTTTGGTGCTAGCTTTCTAAAGAGAAAAGGAAGGAATCAAAAGATTTATTTGCTATAATAAATCTAAATATATCTAAACCCTAATCTTTGAGTTTTCGATTTCATTAGGGTTTCTCTAAGGTTCTTGATATTGATAGTATGTTGCTATTATTTGTGAAGACATATGTCCTTTATAGGTTTCAAGTTCCCTTGAGTGTTAAGTGTTTTTCCTTATTTCATGTTTTGTTATAACCTATAAAACCCTACACAACACGACCATTATTGGCCTAAAATGGGTATTTAAGGTCAAAATGGATGAAAATGGTCCTATTAGCAAGTACAAAGCAAGACTTGTGGCAAAAGGCTACCTACAACACCCTAGCATAGACTTTGATGAAGTATTTGCACCGCTTGCTCAAATTGAAATCGTTCAAATTCTTATTGCTCTTGCGGCTTCAAAAGGGTGGGCTGCACCACTTAGATGTAAAATTTTCTTTTTTGCATGGTGAATTACAAGAAGAGGTGTTCGTTCACCAACCATAAGGTTTCATGAAGAAAGGCAGAGAAGATTCAATATACAAATTTAAAAAAAAAAAAAAAAAAAAAAAAAGGCATTATATAGCCTGTAACAAGCACCATACACATGGAATATCAAGCTAGATGGAATTTTGAAATAAATGAAGTTTCAGAGATGTGTGCAAAAACAAGTTGTGTATCGAAGGTGCATAGGATTAGATTTAATCGTAGTCGATGTATATGTTGATGATCTGGTGGTTACAGGAACAAGCACAACCATCATATCCAAGTTCAAGAAAGCGATGGCTACAAATTTTGATATGACTGATCTGGGTGTGCTAAGATATTATCTAGGTATCGAGGTATTCCAGCGGAAGGATGACATCATTATCACACAAGAAAGTTATGCGAAAAAAAATACTCAAAGATGTATGCATGCCTGATTGCAATCCAACACTAATTCCTATGGACTCAAATATAAAATTCTCAAAAAATTATTGAAGAAGAGGACACAGATTCCATAAAGTATCGAAGTCATGTGGGAAGACTTAGGTACTTACTACAGACAAGACCTGATCTTTCGTATTTAGTTGTCATTACAAGCAAGTATATGCAAACTCCAAAAATGTCTCACATGGTAGCAATAAAACAAATCTTGAGGTATATAAAAGGAACTTTGGGATTTAGGATAAGGTATGCTCATGGGGAACCATTAGAACTAGTGGGATATAGTGATAGTAGTCATAATATCGAAAATGATGGGAGGAGTATAATTGGACATGTTTTCTATCTTGGAAAGTCACATGTGACTTGGTGTTCACAGAAACAAGAAACAGTGATGTTGTCGTCATGCGAAGCAACATATATGGTTGCATGTGCAACAAGTTGTCAAGCAATCTGGTTACGTGATCTTCTCCAAGAAATAACCGGATCAAAATTGCAAGAGGTGATAATTAAGATTGATAACACATCTGCAATTGCATTGGTTAAAAATCATGTTTTTCATGGCCGGAGTAAACACATTAAGTCCCGCTACCACTACATTCGAGAACGTGTCGAGAAGGAAATCTTGGTGGAGCATGTTAGTGGGAAGGAACATTGTGTATATATTCTAACAAAGGCACTTGCCAAGATCAAGTTTGTTGAGATACGCATGCTTCTTGGGGTAGAGGATCTCTCAATTTCCATTCCGAAATTAGGGGTGAGTGAATGTTGGTAATTTTTTGTCATACAAGGACTCTATGATAGGCTTTTTTTTATAAAGTGGTGATAAGGAAATTCATTATTTGTTAATACAAATAGGTATTAGATTAGAATTAAAAGTCCTTCTTTAGTGGTTATCCTCTCATATATATATATATATATATATATATATATATATATATATATATATATATATATATATATATATATATATATATATATATATATATATATATATATATATATATATATATATATATATATATATATATATATATATATATATATATATATATATATATATATATATATATATATTGACACACACGTGTGGTATATATAGTCATCTAGATCTATCAGTCAAGCAAAGGGTTATTTCTTTATTATAACAAGTAAAATTCCTTTAATCCTTTGTGTTCGTTCTACACCAATTTCATTCTTTATACTTTAGTAAAGTCATTGTAGAGCTCTTGAATTTTTATAAGTATGAAACGTTAAAATACATCATTTCGTAATGGTGCAAATAGTTAACCTATGAGTTGAATAGAATAATTTGCAAATTGTTAGCACTTGTTTTGAAATTTGAGATTTTTTCCTTTTAAATATGGATTCTTGGTTTAATGCCAAAAAATATCATACAAAATATGGCTATAAACGAACCGTTCAAACACGAACAAGCCTTATTCGTATTCGTTCGTTTAAAGTGTAGCCGAACAAATTAACAAACACGAACACATAAATAAATGAATTTCCTTGCTTATGTTTTCGTTTAAGAAATTACTTTGTTCTTGTTCGTTTATGTATGTTTATGTTCATTTGTTAAGATACTAAACCAAATTAAATGAACCAACATAAAAGAAGAATATAAATGAACGTAAATGAATGGATGTAAACGAACATACATGAACAAACACTAAAAAAAAAAAAAATAATAAACATAGGTAGATAAATAGTGATATAGGACCATTAACATCCAAAAAAAAAATCATGTATAAATACATGTATAGCAAATCATATAATGAAAAACATCAAAAATACTTAAAATAAAATATAGTACTCTTTTTTTCCAAATATCTAATGCAAAACAAAACTCGTATTAGCTTAATTATATCAAGTATCTTCTACAAACGAATATAATCAAACATCAATGAATAAATACAAATGAATGTAAATGAATGAACAACATTAGACTAATGTTCATGTTCATTCATTTATTTAAAAAACGAACTTAAATAAACTTCCTGCCAAACAGATCATGAACGGATGTATACGACTTTTGTGAAAAGAAAAGATTATAAAGAGAGCCACCTAATTTCTAATAAATTCCACCTTGGTTATGGGAGAGTCCCTTTTATTTATAAAATTCCACTTTTCCCATTTAGAAAAATAGGACAGTACCCCCACATTTGATGGATTGCTATTAAAGTTGAAGGTCAAACACTTATTTTATTTGTGGGACTCTTTGTGGGTCAAGTACTTCTAGTATTCATGTTTCACATGATATATATTTGTTTAAAACATAACTTAATTATATTAGCAAACCATTAAACATGATATATATTTATTTGGTAACCATTTTTAATCTTAGCCATTGATTTTTTTTCCTTTTTTCAAACGATCCATATCATATTTAATTTTGTGTGCATGCATGACGAGTCATTGATTCCTAAAGGGACTCGTAGGATGATCTAAAAATCACACGCAACCTTAAATATCAGACTTATCTTAAAATATATTATATGAATCCGATATTTGTTGTGTGGTTGAAATTACATTTTACAAAAGAAACCGGTGGGAGATAATGAAGAGGTGGTCAAATTCTTAAATTTTGCATTTAAATTGACATTGCCTTCGTTTGCTTCGTTCTGATCCATTTGAGATAACGTTCGGTGAGCTCTCACCAAACTTTTCTTACACAATTGAATTCAAACACTTTAAATATAAAATACCAATGATTACGTAATATTTTTCATGAGTTTTTAATAATGTTTATTGCAAAATGTTGTCATTTTTTCATGAAATACTACATATTAAAGTAATACAAACAGGTGTCTCTTATTGACTTGTGTTTTCTAATA
Source organism: Lactuca sativa (assembly GCF_002870075.4). Lineage (NCBI taxonomy): Eukaryota > Viridiplantae > Streptophyta > Magnoliopsida > Asterales > Asteraceae > Lactuca > Lactuca sativa. Next base: position 82,104,378 of record NC_056631.2, on the reverse strand, counting down.
AATGATTTTAAGATACGGATAACATGAACTTTACTTTTTCAAGGATATTAAGGAGATGACAATTTCATCCTATTCAGTAATCCACAATTGATTTTAGTTACTTTTTGTCTCCAATATATCAAAGATAAAGTTTAAAAATAAACAACCAAAATTGCAACAGTGTAAAACTTTATTTAAAAAATATATTACTAATTATAGCAAACATAGTTTTATATATCTCATATTTGACACTCAAAATATTTTAACGTTTTGACCCGTAATATTCTTTTTGTTTTGTCAGCTCTAGTCTCTAGATTACGAGGCTATTATATTTATTATTATTATTATTTTAAAATTTTAAATAAAGAATAATACAAGGACAGAATATTCATGTGTACGAATAAATCTAACTCAAATGAAAAGACTCTTTATTCTGATTAAAAGGAATCAATCTCCTGTTGCATGTGTCACAAAATTGGCCATAGGCGTAGATTGACATGATACCTTCACAAAATTCCCTTTATATATTTTTTCAAATCTTTAATTCTTATTTTAACTTCAATATTATCTAAACTCATTCATTTCCCCACATATACTTCAATCCAATTTTTTTTTTAAACTTCTATTAAAGATAATAATAATCATATGTTATTTTGAGATCCAATCATTAGCTATTACACACAACTAATGAAAATTGAAAAATCCACCTTTTTTTTAGGAGAATGAGAGATTCTGTGATTTGGCAAGTTGTGTTTGTCGACGACCCAAGTGAAATCCCGTAAATATCCATAAAACAGAAATCTGGATAAGATTAAAAGCGAAAAAATAAATAAGTAAAAGAGCATAATAATAATAATAATAAAGTAATATAGATAGACAGTTGATGGAATCTGCATACGGGCATAGCATAAAGCGAAATATGTGTCGTTTTGCCATTGAGATTGCTGTAAAGTAACTTATACATCCCAGCTGCCGTAGCATCTCCAAATCTTTGCACAAGTACATCTATGCATACCTGTCAAAAAAATACTGTTACTCTGACTCTCTCTGACTGTAACTGTGACTGTGATTGTGACTGACTGCCGACTCGGACTGTTTTTTTCTTTTCCATTAACCGGTACGGATAAAATGGTTGAACACGTAATGATGTATGTCTGGATAAAGTGTTTCTATTTTGAACGGTCTGAGTGAGACTAAATGACGATTTTACCCTTGGACTTCATTGTATTTGTACCTTAGCTTTGTATTTTTCATCTTGTGATACGACGGTGAATAGTAGTTCTCTTCCTGGTCTAGTTACGACATATGTTACCACCTGTAAAAACCATTAATTACATGTTTCATATTATTTATCAGGGCAAATTCCACAAAAGTCACTAAGTTTACACGAAAATTTCTATTTTGACACTGTTATTTTTTGTCTCGAATTTGACATTCCGTTTACCAATTTGTTACGATTCTGACCACTTGATCGGTCAACCAGGTTGACTGCGTGTCAAAATTGAAAGGAAAAAAATAGAGTAAATTACACGAATGGTCCCTATAGTGTAGGGTAATTTGCGTGTTTGGTCCCTAACTTATCTTTTTAACTCAGAAGGTCCCTACTGTTTGTTTTTGTTACACGCTTGGTCCCTGTTTTACCTAAAAAGACTATTTTTCCTTTGATTTTTTAATTTATTTAAATAAACACACCCCTCACCTTACCTTACCTACCCCCACCATTTTTCCCTTTTAAATAAGTCTTTTTAGGTAAGACAGGGACCAAGCGCGTAACAAAAACAAACAGTATGGACCAAGCGTGTAACAAAAATAAATAGTAAGGACCTCCCAAGTAAAAAAAATAAGTTAAGGACCAAACGTGCAAATTACCCCAAACCATAGGGACCATTTGTGTAATTTACTCAAAAAATTATCACAAAAGACATTTAAGTTTTCGCTTTTTTCAATTTTGGCACTCGATTTTTTGTTCCAAATCATTTTTTCCAATTTTTGTTCAATGTTGACACTCCATTTTTTAGTGACTTTTATGGAATCTACCCTTATTATTATTATTAATATTATTATTATTATTATTATAAAATTAAAGAAAAAACCTTCCGGATGGTTTCTGAGAGAGCAACTGAAAAATAAGTTGGCCAAACAGCGATTGTAATCGTATTCAAGAAGGATATAAATGGTGCAGAGCAAAGAGCAACAGTAACTCCAGCTACAGTAAGGATCCGACCCTGAAATAAAAAAAAGAAAAATATTAATTTTTCTTTTTTTTTAATTAAAAAAGTTATTAGAAATACAAATATCATGGAAGAATTATACTGTTAAAGTAAGCTGTCCAGCGAGGATAAAAACAGCGATAAAACTATTGATTTGTGCAAATAATCGTCTTCTTTCAGTAGGGGTTGTAACAGTTGAGGCAATTACTGTTACTTTCTGCAGTTGAATAAAAAAAATAAATCAGAAAAATAAATAAATAATAATAATAATAATAAACAAAGTAATGTTTTTTTTTACCTGGAAGTAGAAGAAGGAAGAGGTGATTGCTCCTAGAAATAAGAACAATGATACAACTAATAGATAATTTGAAGACCATATAAGGGAAAATCCATCTAGTAAAGCCCAGAATCGAGGCTTTGTTGAATCAAGATTTGAAGTTGAAGCAATTGGTGAAGAAGATTGTTTGTGATCAGATGAATCTGGTTCGTTGATCTCATCTTGATCATCAACTTTTGTTTTTCTAGAAATAAAAAAAAGATGGAAGTTAAGAGAAGATATTAAAGAAGATTTTTCCATAAGCATAGAATGACAAATAAATAAGAACCTGAGAGAAACCATTTCTTCAGAAGGAACAGATACATCCTTATTGATCCTTTTAGATGTCTGTGCAGCCAATTCCATCAAGAGAGCAGCAAATAGCAATAGATCTTATAACAAAAAAAGGCAAAAGGAGTTTGTATAAGAGATATGAATCTTGATAAAAGAAGTAATGAACATAAAATAGACAGATAGATTGCAAAAACCATTTCTCAAAAAACAAAGAGATGAATGATTAATCTTACATGGTCCCACCCAGGCCATTGCTGTAGCAAACAATGAACCAAAAAGCTGACCAAGAGTAGCACCAGCACCTATAAATCCAAACAGTCTTGAACCTGACTGAATACAAGATGGAGTTAAAACTTAAAACATGAACAAAGTCACAAACACATACTTTGCAAACACATTACATTACACACCTCATTGTCCATCACATCAATCACTCTTGCCCATGTTGAAGATATAGTTATAAGATTTAGCAGAGCAACCTACAATTTTGTTAAAATTGTAATCATCAATCAGAAAAACTGAAAAAATATAAGTCAAGATTGAAAGGGAAAAGCATGATTACCCATAAGAAGAACCCTATTCTGACTGAAATGTAAAACCATCCATGCTTGTCCCAATCGCTAGGGTTTGTAGAAACAGGTTCAGTTTCAACCTTTATTTCATCTTTAATGGTGGATGACACAGAGAAGAAACCCTAAACATGTAAAAATTGATCAATGAGAATGTGAGAAACGATATCTTAACTTCTTAAGACACAACTTGAACAGATGTTATGTACTTTACCTTGAAGGTGGGAAATGTATTTGCAGGAGAAGATAGCGCCCATAATATGAAAAACAGCACAAGACTTGCACTGAAAAACCTGTGTATCAAGACCAAAGCCTGGAATTCAACAAAAACTTATTACAGAAGATGTATGAAGTCCAGATTCATTTAAGTAAAAGCATTTCATGTAATCACATTTGAATGTTATATGTTATAGTTATACAGCCATTGAAATTTGAAAAGAAACGCATAACTAATGGAACTTCATAGCAACTCTTTCTTCAATTATTCGAAATCCACACTAAACCTAACTACTGTTAACCTAAAATCATCTTTTAGAATCCAGCGCTCGCGCCATTATTTGAACATAAGTTACATAACTGGTAAAATTTCATAAAAATGGGGAAATCGGAGGACATAATGTATGTAGTATGTACCTTAGCTTTAGGAAGATTAGGCAATGAAAAGATGAGAGTTGAAAGAGGGGCAGCAATCAATGTAAGTATCAAGGATCCCACAAAGAGTCCCGGAATATTGCCAATACCTAAGGAGATAGCACCTTCATCCCGTAATGGCAAAACCACAAAATACGCACTTAATACCTGCATATCAGAATGAAATAAGAAGCAAGTGATTATAATTGGGATCGAAATCGTGAAAGACACAAAGTATGTAATCTGGAATAGAAGGAATTACAAAGAAGAAAGATGAGGTGGAGTAGAAAACGGAGTAGGTTTCGTGAGGATGAATATTGAGGAAGAAGGATAGGAAGGATTGAATTGGGGATCTTGCTGCGATCATCTTGTATCTTAGTTTTGTTCGCGAGGGTAGAGACGTTGAAGGCTGTATTGAGATCGGAACAATACATGAAACTTTGCCAGTCAAAACAAAAGATCGCTCAAGTCACGAAAACAATTTATTCTCCGTCATGTGTTGATTTTGAGAAAGAGTTTCGAATACACATCAATGATCAAACTATTGCCCTTAGCTTGGTAAAAAAAAAGTACATTTTTTTAATGTTTATTAATACTCTAGGATAAGAATGATATATTCCATAGGTTTATTTTAAAAAAATAAATAAATATGAAATTTTAACAATTTGAAAAGTTTGAATTTATAAGAAAAATGAGAAAAATTTTGAATTATTATAATTAATGAGGTTTAATGTATTAAATATATTACATATATAAACCCTTTTTAATAAATATCTCACATATATATTAACTTACATATTAAATTTGGAATTTTAATTTAATAAAATGAAAAATACAATAAAATGACAAGTGGAAAATAGTAAATTCAAAAATTCTAGAAAATGTCATGTGTCCAAATGAAGGAGAATATGACATGTGGCAAAAAGTTCTTTATTTATTAGGGATGACTAGTTATGAGGCCCATATATTATATGGGCTAAATTTTTTTAAAAAATAAAAGTTAAATATAAAGGTCAAAATATTTGAAAATTTTGAATTTATAAGAAAATAAGAAAAATATTGAATTATTATAATGAGAATGTTTTTTATCTTTTAAATTTAAACAAATAATTTAAATAAATAAACAAAAGAAATTAATGAGCTTTAATTTTGGGAATTTTGAATTTAAAAAGTAAATTGATTAATGAAATTGATATCTATTTATTATTATATTTATTGCAATTATTACATTAAACTATTATGTAGAATTTAATAAAATAGAAAACCTCATAAAATGACATGTGGAAAAAAATTAATTCAAAATAACCACAAAATGATATTTGACAAATTGAATGAGAATGTGACAAGTGGCAAAAAAAAACCTTCGTTTATTAGAGTAGATGAAAGACAAAACTGCAAAAATATTCATGTGGTATGTATTTTTTTTTTTTTTTGGAGATTTGGTTTATGCTTTGATTTTTTTGAATTGGTAGACCTTTTGAGCTACTTTGGTTGTGGTTTGGTCGCTAAATTGAAATGACTAATATGCCCTCCTGATTTTTTTATCTTTTTCTATTTAATTTAATTTTTATTAAATTAAAATATAGGACCCACACCTCTCTCTCTCTCTCTCTCTCAAGAACAAGGGACATCTTCATAAGTCACCATCCCCATGATGTCTACTAATCAACAACACCAGATTTTCATTTACAGAAATGATTCCTGACGCTCTCTTACGGTGGTCGTAGATCAGAAAAAAGAATCAACACCTTTCGGACCACCTTAACTCTGTATGTGTCTTTCTCTCACACCACTACATGTTGGTGTTGGATCTGGAAAGTCGATTCCTAAAGGATTCGGTGAAAATCGTGAACTCGAATACATCATTTGTTGTACACGTTATGAAATCTAGCGCCGCTAGTTGCAAAAAGTAAGATATAATTTGAAAGAGATTGAAAATTCTCGAATTAGGGAAAAAAAAGTAGATGGGTGATTTCATTCTTCCTTTTTATAATCAGTTTTCTCGAATTAGGGTAAATTTGTAGTTTTGAAAGAGAAATAGGTGATCGATTTACCTGAGATGAGAGAATTCAAGAATGGTTCGATTTTAGACGAGGAAAACATGTTTTCTTTAGTGAGCATATTAGGAAACAAAGTAGATAAATCTTTTAATATTGATTTTCCTCAATAATTTATGCATCGGCTAGAAAGATTTGTGTTTCACGCTTGAAACAGAGTCCAACAACCATAAGCACGGTTTCTTCTGGCATAATCGACATAAACCATCTGCTTTTAAGTCCTTTCAGAGAGGGTAGCCTGAAATTGGATTCAAAGGAAGCTTTTAGGGTTTAGAACGTAATTCATACAAGTAAGAACAGATAAATTCATACTTAGTGTTGTTCATGAGTGTCACACCCCCGACCGAGGCGGCAGAACATGTTGGTTTGTGTGACTAAGTTCATGGATCACAGGTAAACTGAATATATAGCACAAGTACAACAATAAACAAAATATCATTTGTATTCCATCTTGATTTTTGAATATAAGGTTCTTACAGATAATAATAATACATGAATCGCCTTAACAGATAGGCAAATAATACAACGGCTCGTAAGCTAGGTCCCATGTAATCCAATCCATCCTGAATGCTTGTTTAGTGATTTCCTCATGTAGTTTTGAGGGTCAACACAACGCTGATATGAGTTACAGGTTTTCTGCTAACAGTAGTAATACTTTAAAAAGTCAAAAAAAAATCTTTGTAGGTATAACAATACTTAAAATTGTGTTTGTAAAGAGTCTTTGAAAGCCAAAATGTATCTTTGTATAAGTAAATCCATGCTTAAAACTGTCTTTGTAATGAATCCTTGAATATATTTGAAAACTAAATCGTACTGTTACATAAGTAATTTCATACTTAAAATAGTTTGGAAGGAAACCAAGTCCATGGTTTGTAGTAAAAGAGAGACCATAAGTAAATCCATACTTAAAATAGTTTTAAAAGCAACCAAGCTCATAGTAATGAGTGAGAGAGAAAGAGAGAGATTCTAGTTAATGTTTATAATAAGTACTATAACCAAGCAATGTGAATGAATGTACCCCCTACAACGTTTCATTAGACATTGTAGTAACAATAATAGATACTTGTCACCAGCTTTGATTGATCGGTCCAGGTTGTAGCTAACAACTGTAGGTGGGGATGTCAACCTCGTATATATCTATACATATGTATCTGTAGCACCTGTTTCCTGGTATGTATTTTATTTAAGTAATTTTTCACTTTTGTCCTGGAACTCGGCGAGTTGATGGCCCAACTTGTCGAGTAGAAGCGGGATGAGACGCGAGATTTAAGTGATGGACTCGTCGAGTAGAAGCGGGATGAGACGCGGGATTTAAGTGATGGACTCAAAGTCCCATGCATGCACGTAAAGTTTGTAACTTTACATGCTAGAACGATTGTAGGAGCCTAGATCTATCTTTTGGTCATGAGTTGTACATTAGAAATCGAGGATTTAGGGTGTGGATGTGACCAACTCAGCGAGTCCGTTCTTGGGACTCGACAAGTCCAAGGCTTTGAGTCCCATATCTGTTGAGGGTCAAAAGAACTCAGTTGGGTGTTAGAAGGGTTGTAGCAGGACAGGAAGAGTAACCCAATGCATTGGACTTAGTTTTAGATCTAGAGTTCATAGGACTCGCGAGTGCTAGAACAGACTCGGCGAGTCCAAGGCAATCTCCCAACACTTGAAGATGAACTCGATGAGTTGTTCATACAACTCGGCGAGTCGAGGTTAGGACGTATTCATAGGATGGCGATGGACTCGACGAGTGTTCATACCGCTCGGCGAGTCGGATGAAGGTTCATCCGAGGTTGTGTTAGAAGAACTCGTTGAGTCGATGCTAAACTCGACGAGTAGGGACGTGGATGAGGACGGTTGAAGAGACAGGGACTCGACAAGTTTAACGGCCCAACTCGGCGAGTCGGGTCAACTGGAAGTTGACTTTGAATTTGACTTGGTCCTGGGTAGGAGTAAGGGGTAAAATAGTCATTTTACCCTAAGAGTAGATATCAGATTCTGACTGAGTGTTTGTGTGGGGATTATAGCCGGAAGATTTCCAGAGTAGCAACAGTCAAAGACTTCCTGAGCAGCTTTCCAGCGGTCAGTCTTACGAGGTGAGTTTCCTTCCAGTAGGAACGGGTCTAAGGCACCAAGGTCGGCCCGTATAAGTGATACGTTAGTATTGGAGTGTGGGCAGATCCCGCATCTCATAGTTGAGTTTGATTATGATATAGGCTTGTTTGATAGAATTGCTTATACTTGTGGTCTGTGTGATACTTGTATGCTATGGTTTAGTAGCTGAGTGTAGGCGAGGCCCGTATCTCAGAGACAGCGGAGTGTGGACGAGGCCCGTATCTCCCAACTAGCGGAGTGTGGGCGAGGCCCATATCTCCATGAGTGTGGGCGAGGCCCGTATCTCCTAGTTGTTCATTATATGTGCATGATATGTGTTATTGTGGGGGATCTCACTAAGCTTTGTGCTTACAGTTTACAGTTTTGGTCTCGGGTACCTCCTCAACGAAGGGGAAAGAGCTGGCCCGGTAGTGGTACATCATACACACAAGCATTGATCTTTTGCACTTAAGATATTTTGGGATTGTACTCTGACATGTTACTATTATATGTTCTGGGTTTTCAAATCTGATACATTGATTCACAAAATGATATATTGTTACACAATTTTCTTATGAATGTTTTTATAATCCGATAATTAAAATGAAATTTTTGGACTCGAAATTTGGGATGTTACAAGTTGGTATCAGAGCCCTGGTTTGAGGGATTCAGATACACCCACGGGAGTGTCTGGACTCAAATCAAGGGACTAAAAGATTTTTACAAAAGAAAATGTTTTTTTTCTCTAGAGTTAAGATAAAGAGTTTTGGAAAAAGAACAAAGTGTGTGATGTGCGCGACTAGCCGAGTTCAAGTAAGTATTCCCCAAAGTACCCATACAAGTTTATGCTATGCTAGCATTTTCAGTAGAACAACATGCTAGTATAGGACTAAGGACCTAGGAGGATGCCTTATGTGTATGCTATATGTGTTCCAGCTTTATGAAAATTGCATGCTAGTATTGAGTGGACAGTAGTAGGATAGCATGTAAGGTTATGCCTGATAGTATGAGCTTAGCATTGCATGCTAGTACAGTTTCATGTTATGAGGATAGGGTTGCTTGAGATCGTTCCCTTTTTGTTTGAATGCTGCTTGCTTTGTGCTTTGTAAGACTCTAAGTGATGGGAGTTAGCTATTAGGTGAATACGCTAAAGTCACATGTGATCAGGGTTGCATAATCTTAGAGAATTGGATTTGACCCTATTTTGCAGCTCTTGTTTGAGTCCTAACCGTTGTAGGGATGAGTCCCTTACTCGAAGGATTATCCGAGCCTCGTTGCATGTGATTGTATTCAAGTAATGGATGATTGGCATTACAAGGAGGCCTTCAGTAGCTGAGGACTAGTTTGGGTGGGGTTAGAGGTACCCTAGGGCAAGCCTAGGATGGGAATAGCAGAGATCAGTAGTAGTAGAAGGGACTTGGGGGAGTCAAGGCGGTTCTTGAGGAAGGTACGGATAGATGTGGAAGGTAGTATGGGCCCATACTACTGAAAGCAGAGGATTCGTACTTGAATCAAGGAAGGCTTAGGCAAGACCAAGGAACATGTGATAGATGTGGTCCCTCTTGATGTATTAGCATCACTGACGTTTGTCATTATGTATTGAAGAATGGTGGTGCTACGTCCAAGACCAGCAGTTAGCAGCTCGGGAGAGGGATCGGGTTTGGGTTCAGGCTCCGAACCAGTGGATGAGAGGCTACGTGAGTTCATCGCGTCCGAGATCACTAGAGGCATCCTTGATGCGACCCCTGTCATCTTTGGGTCGATCAAGGAAGGGATTGTCGAGCTGATGGAGGATCGCCTCTGGGAATTCAGGAGTGACATGGCTACCACTCAGTCAAGATCACACACACTATCCTTTAAGGACTTCAGGGGCAGTGGTGCATCGGATTTCCGTGGGGCGAAGGACCCCATTGCTGTCAGACGATGGATTACAGACATTGAATCTGCCCAGTTGACCAGCTTCTGCCCCGAGGGGTCGAAGGTACGATTTGCAGCGGGGTCTTTAAGAGATAGTGCCAGAGATTGGTGGAAGTCGGTTGGTGACTCCCTGGGAGCCTCGAGTATTGAGACTATGACATGGCTGGACTTTGTGACCAGATTCCGGGCTGAGTTCGCACCCGCTGTGGAGCTCCAGCGACTAGCCCGGGGGTATCTCGATATGAGGCAGACGACTGAGTCCGTGGCGGAGATAACCGCCAAGTTTCGAGAGAGGGCTTTATTGGTGCCTTAGTATGCGAGAGATGAGGATATGAGGAGGACCCACTACCACGACATGCTACGGGCCGACATTCGTGAGCATGTCAGCTTCTCAACTTGTCCCACCCTGGATTCTATGATTGCCAGGGCGAAGGAGAGAGAGATTGATCTATAGCACATTGGTAAGAGGAAAGATGAGGAGGGATTGGTGACTGAGGCTTCGGGGAAGAAGCCCAATGGGCTAGATGGGAGCCGAAAGGCTAGCCGGGACAGGGCCGCTGCAAGAAATGTGGCCGGTCTCATGAGGGGCGTGCAGGATGGGATCGTCGGGCTGCTACAAGTGTGGCAAGACGGGACATTTCAGCAGGGATTGTACTGCCCCTGCACCCACTATTCAGACATCTGAGTTGCTGTGTTTCCACTGCAACCAGAGGGGCCACAAAAAGGTCAGTTGCCCCCAGTTGACAGCAGCAGCAACGCCAGTAAAGGCGCCAGCTCCAGCGACCCTGCGGATTACGGATGACCGGCGGGGCAAGGCAGAGGCTCCAATGGTCAGGAGTCGGGCTTTCCAGTTGACGACAGAGGAGGCACACGCTGCACCTAACGTAGTGACGAGTATGATTCTTTCCCTATGATTTATTTATATAATGTATATGATATTGATATGTGCTCTGTTTAGGATCGTTCCATGTGAACGGTATCCCCGTTTAGGTATTGTTTGATTCAGGTGCTACCCGATCGTTTGTTTCTCTTGCACTCAGAAAGAGGTTTCCCGAGTCTTCGAGCATGCTCGATTGTCCTTTGGAGGTAGAGATCGTCGATGATTAATCAGTGCGAGCATCAACGGTATTCCAAGATTGTGTGCTGAGATTATTTAAGGAGTGCTACCTGCTAGACTTGGTTCCTATACCTTTGCGGGGGAACAAGGTTATTATCGGCATGGATTGGCTAAGCCCCAATGGGGCAGTGATCGACTGCGCGCAGCAGTTGGTGCGGATCAGGACCCCAAGTGGGGGAGAGCTAGTGATTCAGGACGAGAGGCCACAATGAGGACCAACCTTATGTTCGGCAGCGAGAGCCAGGCGTTACCTTCATCAGGGTTGCACATGATATGTCGCTTATGTCATGGATACCCGAGAGGCAGGTAAAGCGACGGTGAGTGACGTTCCGGTGGTGCGAGACTATGCAGATGTGTTCCTGTAGAAGCTTCCTGGGATACCTCCAAAGCGACATGTGGAGTTCAGGATCGACCTAGTCCTTGGTGCGGCTCCGATAGCCAAGGCACCATATCGACTGGCTCCTCCCGAGATGCAGGAGTTGTGTACGCAGCTGCAGGAGCTACTAGACAAAGGATTTATCAGGCCGAGTAGTTCACCTTGGGGAGCCCCGATTCTGTTTGTCAAGATGAAGGACGGGTCACATCGCATGTGCATAGACTACCGGGAGCTGAACAAGGTAACGGTGAAGAACCGTTACCCACTCCCGAGGATTGACGACCTTTTTGACCAGCTTCAAGGAGCATCTTGGTTTTCCAAGATTGATCTGCGCTCGAGATACCATCAGATGAGGGTTAGAGAGGAGGAAGTGCAGAAGACTACGTTTCGGACTCGCTATGGTCATTATGAGTTCTTGGTCATGCCCTTCGGACTCACCAATGCTCCTGCCGCGTTCATGGATCTCATGAACTGCGTATGTAGGTCGATGCTGGATCGGTCCATGATAGTATTTATTGATGATATCTTGGTTTACTCCAAGACGCAGGAGCAACATGCGGATCACCTGCGAGCGGTTTTGGATACTTTGAGGAGGGAGAGCTTGTACGCCAAGTTCTCCAAGTGTGAGTTCTGGTTGCGCGAGGTGTAGTTTCTTGGGCACCTTATCAATCAGAACGGGATTCTGGTCGACTCGGCCAAGGTGGAGGTCGTGATGAGATGGGAGGTTCCGAAGTCTCCATTTGAGATTCGGAGTTTCCTGGGATTAGCCAGCTACTATCGGAGATTCATCCAGGATTTCTCCAAGATAGTCGTACCCTTGACTCGGCTTACGAAGAAGGTCGTAGTTTTCCATTGGGGACCCAAGCAGCAGGCCACATTCGAGACTATGAGATAGAGATTGTGTGAGGCGCCGATCCTAGCCCTGCCTGAGGGCGTAGAGGATTTTGTGGTATACTGTGACACGTCTATTGCGGGTTTGGGGGCGGTTTTGATGCAGAGAGGTCACGTTATTGCTTACGCTTTGAGGCAACTAAAGCCTCATGAGGCGAATTATCCGACGCATGATTTGGAATTGAGGGTTGTTGTTTTTTCCCTCAAGATTTGGCGTCATTACCTTTATGGGGTTCGTTGTACCATTTACACTGACCATAAGAGCATGAGGTATCTCATGGATCAGCCGAATCTTAACATGAGGCAGCATCGGTGGTTGGACGTAGTGAAGGATTATGATTGCGAAATCCTTTACCACCCGGGGAAGGCCAACGTGGTGGCCGATGTGCTTAGCTGCAAGGCGGCGCCGATCAGAGATATCTGCATGCGGATGACAGTAGTGACCCCGTTGTTGGAGCAGATCTAAGAGGCCCAACAGGAGGCTATGAAGGAGGAACATCGGAAGAGTGAGCGTATAGTGGGTCAAGTTTCCTCGTTCGACTATGACAACAGGGGATTATTGACACTACACGTCAGGGTGTGGGTTCCATACCTCGGAAGCGTGCGCCCGGTTTTGATGGAGAAGGCGCACAAATACCGATTCTCTATTCATCCTGGGGCGACGAAGATGTATAGGGATCTTCGTCTTGATTATTGGTAGTCCTGCATGAAGCGGGATGTAGCTTGGTATGTGGAGCGGTGTTTGACCTGCAGGATGGTCAAGGCCGAGCACCAGAGGCCACATGACAAGATGCAACCGTTGGATATTCCTTTGTGGAAGTGGGAAGATATTACTATGGATTTCATCACCAAGCTTCCCAAGACCGCGCGGGGATTGGACTCCATATGGGTCATCGTGGATCGATTGACCAAGAGTGCCCATTTTATACCGATCCAGGAGAGCATATCGGCCTAGAAGCTGGCCGATATTTATATTTGGGAGGTGGTGGCTCGACATGGGGTGCTGGTCTCCGTGATCTCTGACAGGGATGTTCGGTTCACTTCTAGGTTTTGGAAGAAATTCCATGATGAGTTGGGTACTTGTCTGCATTTCAGCACCGCCTTTCACCTGCAGACGGATGGCCAAAGCGAGCGGACCGTCCAGACTCTGGAAGATATGATGCGGGCGTGTGTGTTAGATTTTGGAGGTAGTTGGGATACTTACCTTCCGTTGGCTGAGTTCTCCTACAACAATGGCTACCATGCGAGTATCGATCATCCTCCCTTTGAGATGTCATACGGGAGGAAGTGCAGGACCCCGATATGCTGGGTCAAGGTTGGCCATAGGGTCATGGGGAGCACCGATGTAGTGCTCAAGACGACAGAAAAGATTCAGCAGGTCAGGAGCAGACTTCAGACTGCACAGAGTCGGCAGAAAAGCTATGCCGACAAGTGTCGTTCAGACCTGGAGTTCCAGGTCGGGGATATGGTTCTCCTGAAGGTGTCTCCTTGGAAAAGCGTCATCCGATTCAGGAAGCGGGGCAAGTTGGGCCTCAGGTATATTAGACCTTTCAAGGTCATAGCCCGGGTGGACAAGGTGGCGTATCGGCTGGACCTGCCATCCGAACTCGATCAAATTCATAGCACTTTCCATGTTTCCCAGTTACAAAAATGTTTGGTGGACGACTCGGCAGTGGTACCATTAGAGGATATTCAGATCGATGACAGTTGAATTACATTGAGCGGCCTGTAGCGATTCTCGACCGGAAGTCGAAGGATATGAGGAACAAGAAGGTGGAGCTTGTGAAGGTGCAATGGCAGCACCGAAAGGGCTCGGAATGGACCTGGGAGCTAGTGGATGAGATGATGGAGCATTACCCAGAGCTATTCCAGGATCGAGCAGCAGACTTCGAGGACGAAGTCTAAAATAAGTGGGGGAGATTTGTAGCACCTGTTTCCTGGTATGTATTTTATTTAAGTAATTTTGCACTTTTGGCTTGGGACTCGGCGAGTTGAAGGCCCAAATCGTCGAGTAGAAGCGGGACGAGACGCAGGATTTAAGTGATGGACTCGTTGAGTCGGGTCCCGGACTCGACGAGTTGGCTCTGTCTGGACAAAACCCTAACTTGAGGGTTTGCACCCTATTTAAACAACCTTATACAGCCTCCATCGTCCATTTATGCTCCCAGAAACCCTCTATAGAAAACCCTAACCGTTGTTGAAGCAATCTAAGTTATTTTGGTGGACTTTGGTGTTGGTAGTCTTAAGAAGGAAGGAAAAGAGCTTGAGGAAACAAGAGGAGACCAGAGGGGTTCGAGTTTGTGCTTCATTTCTAGTCCTCAGAAGGTATAAAGTTGCTAACTTGCTTGTTCATTTGCTAGATCCCATTTTATGGAGATTTAGGGCTTTTATAAGCCATTTTAGGTAGCCAACCATGGATGCAAGCATGGTTGGGGACAACACTTCAGATCTAGGTCCTTAATAGGGTCACAAGGCGGAAAGTGGGTGCTTTTACACCCAAGAAAGACTCCATGCAACCCAAGAGCTTGTTTTAGGACCTTTTGGACTCAAAGTCCCATGTATGCACGTAGAGTTTGTAACTTTACATGCTAGAATGATTGTAGGAACCTAGATCTATCTTTTGGTCATGAGTTGTACATCAGAAATCGAGGATTTAGGGTGTGGATGTGACCAACTCGGCGAGTCAGTTCTTGGGACTCGACGAGTCCAAGGCTTTGAGTCCCATATCTGTTGAGGGTCAAAAGAATTAAGTTGGGTGTTAGAAGGGTTGTAGCAGGATAGGAAGAGTGACCCAATGCATTGGACTTAGTTTTAGACCTAGAGTTCATAGGACTCGGCGAGTGCTAGAACAGACTCGGCGAGTCCAAGGCAATCTCCCAACCCTTGAAGATAAACTCGACAAGTTGTTCATACAACTCGGCGAGTCGAGGTCAGGACGTATTCATAGGATGGCGATGGACTCGACGAGTGTTCATACCGCTCGGTGAGTCGGATGAAGGTTCATCCGAGGTTGTGTTAGAAGAACTCGTCGAGTCGATGCTAAACTCGACGAGTAGGGATGTGGATGAGGACGGTTGAAGAGACAGGGACTCGACAAGTTTAACGGCCCAACTCGGCGAGTCGGGTCAACTGGAAGTTAACTTTGAATTTGACTTGGTCCTGGGTAGGGGTAAAGGGTAAAATAGTCATTTTACCCTAAGAGTAGATATCAGATTCTGACTGAGTGTTTTGTGGGGATTATAGCCGGAAGATTTCCGGAGTAGCAACAGTCAGAGACTTCCCGAGCAGCTTTCCAGCGGTCAGTCTTACGAGGTGAGTTTCCTTCCGGTAGGAACGGGTCTAAGGCACCAAGGCCGGCCCGTATAAGTGATACGTTAGTATTGGAGTGTGGGCAGATCCCGCATCTCATAGTTGAGTTTGATTATGATATAGGATTGTTTGATAGAATTGCTTATACTTGTGGTCTGTGTGATACTTGTATGCTATGGTTTAGTAGCTGAGTGTAGGCAAGGCCCGTATCTCAGAGACAGCGGAGTGTGGGCGAGGCCCGTATCTCCTAGCTAGCTGAGTGTGGGCGAGGCCCATATCTCCATGAGCGTGGGCGAGGCTCGTATCTCATAGCTATTCATTATATGTGTATGGTATGTGGTATTGTGGGGGATCTCACTAAGATTCGTGTTTACAGTTTACAGTTTTGGTCTCAGGTACCTCCTCAACGAAGGGGAAAGAGCTGGCCCGGTAGCGGCACTATACACACAAGCATTGATCTTCCGCACTTGAGATATTCTGGGATTGTACTCTGACATGTTACTATTCTATGTTCTGGGTTTTCAAATCTGATACATTGATTCACAAAATGATATATTGTTACACAGTTTTCTTATGAATGTTTTTATAATCCGATAATTAAAATGAAATTTTTGGACTCGCAATTCGGGATGTTACAGTATCTTGCTCCGAAGAATAACGGTTATAGTAATGTGGGTCTGAAAATTTTATATTAGTTTATTTGTGACAATATGTTACATTGTGAAATAGCATTTTTATAAAGTAGACTTTATGCATTTTCACATAGTTAGAGAATTTGTTTGCATTAACAAAGTATATAGGCACATGTATCCCCCTCCCCCCGAAAATAATTAGAAATATTAAAAAGGGGTCGTAAGCACTCACCCTTGAAGCGTGAATTTGATTTGTTCAGAATCAGTTTATTTTGAGAAACTTGTCATGAGAAACCGCAAAGCCACGATTCTTGAACTTTGAAATACTTTCGGGACCGTTTTGTAACGAATTTACATTATAGGGGTTGTTTTGTAACTTTACTAAAATATAGGGTCTTTTTGGTAATTTAATTAACCAAAGTAGGACTGATTTGGTTAAAATAATTCAAGGGACGGATTGAAATGGTTTAAGTGGAATTGAAGTTTGGGAATTTGTCTGATTTTGTTAAGAAATCTCCAGTACTTTGATAGCACAGGAGTGCTTTCATTCCCTGCCACCTGCTTTGTCACACCCCCAAACCAAGGATGGCGGAAATGTCCGAGGGTGGAGGACTTCATGTAGTATCACAACAACGAGTATAATAGTGCTCAAAGTAAATACAACCATCATAAATATAATTGAAAAAGTTACACCAATGTATATGTTTACATGTTTCGAATCAATTACATTATGATGACAAAATGAACTGTTTGACGATTCAACGTCCCATCCTCAAAATGTTGTTGGTTTTCCTATTTCACTGATTTCCTAAGAATACAAGTTGTTTGAAAGAGTGTCAACACAAAGTTGGTGAATTCATAAGTTTTTGAGATAAAGAGTTTGGAAACCGATCTTTGTAATGAGTTGTGTGTTATCAAGAAAAATTCAATATTTTCCTTATAGAAGTTATGTGGTCCTAAATGTCGGGACCGAGAATGAACAAATATTTGTCATACTTAAAGATATAAAAGTGGTTTTAAATTGGCGTAAAACCCTTTCTGAATTGAGAAAAATCCCGTGATGAATGGTGTGTAGTCTTAAATACCAAGACTGAAAATATACAATAATATCTGTAATTATTGATATAAAAGTGATTTTAAATCGATATAAAACCCCTTTTGATTTATGAAAATTTCCCGTAAACTTTATGAGGTTTTAACTTCCTATGTAAGCCGCTATAATCATACTATGACTGAATGAACCTACCACGACGTTTCTCAGGCGTCGCGAAACTGAAATGACACTTATCACCACAGACCTGCCTGTCTAGCTATTGCATGCAGCTCAGGTGTGGGGTGTCTAACCCAATATAGATCTATACACAACTATCATGTTCTCCCTACAAGAGACTCTAATTATAACTACCAGGAATTTGGATCCCGCACTCGGACGTACGGGAATAGAATGTCTCACAATTTAAGTTAACAAGTTTACGTGTGGTGTGCGTGAGTGTAAAACCTTTTTTTGTGGGAATAAAACCTTCCGAAATGTGTTTGATGTGTTAATGGAAACATAAACTATACCTATTATAGTTTATCAAAACGTTTAAATGTAATAGCTATAACTTTGTTTATTATGGTTAACTACTGTATTTGTGAAGGTAAAAACCCTTTTGTTTACCGATATGTATATGTACTTTTTACTAAGGTGAAGCAACATGCATTATAACAACTAATTCATTACCATACTTTTGTAAGTAAAAATCCATTTGTTTTCTGATGTATGACTATATACTAAGTCAAAATGCCATCTATTTGTAAGAACATATTTTCACATAAAGATTTACACCTTGCTCAACATGTTACAAGGTGAAATGAAATTGATAGCATTTTTCTGTTGTTAATATTTTCATTTACTGCTCTTAAAAAATTTATAGAAAAATCATCAAAGGTCCAAATCAGAATCCGTAAATTCTGAGAGTTTGGGAAATGAGTTTAGTTTGTTCATAATTTTTATTATGAATTTTAATGACCTTCAACTTGTGTGAAAAGTACATAACCACAGACTGGTCCGGATTGATGTTTGAAATGATAGGCAGTTTTGTAAAAATCACCATAAATTGTAGAAAAATCGTATGGAGATGTGCAAGTAGTCATTTTAAAGATAAGAACTTGAACTATTTGCACCTAATACAGTTTTGAAAACTAAAATGTTTAAGTTGTCCAAAACAGTCCGTGAATGGAGTCCAACTTTTCTGATGAAAGTTGTTAGAAAAGTTTAGTTATGTTCTTGGTGTTTTAACTTGTATTCCCCCCCCCCCCCCCCCCCCCGCTAAAAACTTAAGAAAACATGAAAATGTAGGGGTATGAACTCACCTTGAGTGATTTCAGTGGTTGAATGTTGAAGAAGAGAAGTGTTCAACTCAAGAACACTTGAAGGATTGCTTTGAAGATTTCAAGAATCTAACACAATAATGATGGAGTTTGTGTAAGCCATCAATGATTTGAGTAGAATGAAGTGAAATAATCATATGGAGGATGTTAATACTTACCAAAAGTAGAAGAAAAGCTTGGAAAATAGCCTTGAATCTCGAATTTTAGAGAGAGAAAGTGAGAGAAAATGAAGTTTGTTCTTGATGGAAGAATGAGAAGAAATGAAAGAAATGTGAGGAGAGAGGAGGGTCATTTTCTAACCCTTGACCAAGTGTGTGGCTGAAAAATGGTGGGAAAAGTACCATGAAATGACTAGGTATGGGCTGATGGTGAATAGTGACATGGAGTGGGTATGGGAGTGGTTGCTTATGTCATAGAATAAAGAAAAGTCAACGCTCGACCTTTGTACTTCACCCACTCTTCATGGATAAGGTTTTATCCCAAAAAAATGTGGGTAATTAGTAGATATGGGTCCCTAAATGTTAAAATAAAGTTTCGGGTGAAAATCCCGCGTTAAAATGATGAAAAACGGGTTAAAAATGAAATCGTGGTCGAAAACCGGGAAGAAATGCTCTTTCTGCGAGGCTTCTCGCAAGGGGGGCCGAAGGTGGCTAGGTTCGGTCCTTAGAAGGTTGGGACCGAAGGCTCGGGTGAGTCAGGAAGCGAAATGGAGCGAAATGGGGCGAAAGTGGGTAAGAGGCGAAATGGACCGAAGGTGGCTTCGGTTCCTTGTGCGAGGTTCGGGCCCGAGAGCACCCTTCGGGTTCGGTCCAGGAGGGTTTGCTTCTGATGCCTTCGCTTCTGACAAGTTCGGTTCCTAAGAGGGTTTTCGGGTCCTTAAGAGGGTTTGGCTCCTTAAGAGGGGTTTTGGGTCCTTAAGTCCTTTTTATCCGTTTTAAGCGGTTTTTGACCTAGTTAAGGGTCGGGATGACCCGAAAGACTACAAAAAGTTTAAGGAACTTTTGAGAGAGATTTGGGAGAGATTTCACATTCTTGGAGAGATTTCTCATACAAAGAGAGATTTGGGAGAGATTTCACATACAAAGAGCGATTTGGGAGAGATTTCACATACTTGGAGAGATTTCTCATACAAAGAGAGTTTTGGGAAAGATTTCACATTCTTGGAGAGATTTGGGAGAGATTTGACATACTTGGAGAGATTTCTCATACTTAGAGAGATTTGGGAGAGATTTCTCATACTTAGAGAAATTTGGGAGATATTCTAGATAAAGAGAGATAGAGTGAAAACGATTGAGAGAGGTTTCGTGTGTGACATTTGTGAGTGTCTGGCTCCGAAACGCAAGGTACGTAAGCCCCATTAAGCCATGTTTAAGGATCTTATACACTCCCAATGAGTATGCAACATTGTTTTATCGGTTTGGTTCGTTACTTACCACGGTTTTAGGTTAAGGAAATCTAGATGTACGAACTTTTCAATTTATGATCTCTCATTAGAATAGCGAGTTGTATAGTAATTACCCAACGTAAGCCCTAGTACCCACGGGCTAATTGGGTCGACCGGTTTGACTTGTTGACTTTAGTTGACTATGACTTGACCGAAAATTAACGGTTGTCACACGCTTCTATAACTGGTTATTCCTTATCGGCATTTCAAGACAAAATCTTTCATGATCCATCCCGAAATTGGATATAGAATAGTTGGAATATTCAACAGGGAAGGAACAGAAGGTGATGACATCAGAATTAGGATCGTCGAACGGTCTTCAAGCTCCGTGGCTCCTAGAAGATGGGATTCTGAGACCTGGACCCCTTTTCATAACTTCCGCTCGTTGAATCGGAATCGATTTCGGATGAATCCAAGGGGGTGCTTTACGCTAAGGAGAGGATACCGTCTTGTAGTTGCGGAGTGGGGGCTATTTTGTTTAAAATAAACCAACGTTCGGGGGGAAAAGGGCTTATTTTAAATGAAAGATTCAACAAGGGGTCATTTTGTCATTTCTTAAAAGTGAAAGGGTTTAGGGCTTTTGTGCCCTATTTGTTGCTAGTCTGATCGATCAAATGAAAGGAAACATGAATGAATGAATAGCAGAACAACAAAAATGGTAGTCTTCGAGATTTGCTGGATCATGGGTGAAATCAGGAAGCACCATTGGTGCCTTAGTCTGCTGAGGAAAGAAGACGAACGAAAAAGAAGATGTAGCGGGTTGGATCCTCGTCTGATCGAGAAAAGAAAACGAAAGTAGAAACACGAACGTCTCCGGTGCTTGATTGGTTCGAGGAAAAGAAACACGAATTGACAACCGAAAACTCCTATGGTGTGAAATCGAGTTGAAGATGGAGGGAATCGGAAGGAGCTGATTAAAAACGCAACAATTGGGGGGTTCTATGGTGGTGCTTGACGAAGCAAAAAGGGGTAAAGGGAAACAGGATTTCCGGTTCTCCGTTGTGCGGAGGAGGACACATGAACGGAGCAGTGGGAGAACAAAGGGAATGAGAAGCTGGTCTGACACGATCAGCAGTAGCGGGTGAGCAGATGGGGGCTGCTCCGGAAGCCTCCTTGTTGCTTTCAATTTTCTTTTCTCTCTCTCTCTCTCTCTCTCTCTCTCTCTCTCTCTCTCTTTGACTGAAATCAATGGAGGGAAAAGGGTGTTTGTTTTATGTTTGACAGGAAATGAAGAGGGTGTTTGGCTTTGCTTTTCAAATGACTTTTGGGACATTTGGCTTTTCCAAAAAGTCAAAAATTTAAAAAGTTGTTTGGTAATTGGAAAAGATCTTTTAAATTAGCTTTTTGAGAAGAAGAAAAATGAGGCTTTTAAAAAGTCACGAATATGTGACTTTTAGCAACTTTTGCCTTTTTTCCCTTTCTCCCCTCAAAAGTTTAAACAAACACATTTTAAAATTATCTTTTGGAAAAAGATATGAATCAAAAAGTTCTTTTATAAAAGGACTTTTTGGTCTGAAAAGCTATCCCAAACACCCCGGAAGAAAGAAGAACGAAGGGGGAGTTGTTGTCGCCGATCGGAGGTGGCGAGTCCGACAACCTCTTTGCCGCGTCCTGTTTTTTGTTTCTCAATAGCAGTGACGAGGGGGAAAAGGGAGGCAGAAAGCAGTGATTTGGGGGTGTTTGGTTTGCCTTGATCGACAGAATAAGAATAAGTAAAGGGGTGAAGCAAGAGGTTGCTCCCTTTTGTTTCTTATCGAGAAAGAACAACACCCAAAGAGGTGTTCTTGGTAGTGAACTGAAGCAGAAAAAAATAGAGAATGGAAGAGTGTTTGAGTGTTTTGGGCTGTGAAGTTCAATTATCTTTGATAAATTTTGCTTCTAGATTGATTAATTTGATAGAAAGTTAGAACTTGGATTAACATGTCTAAGATCTTAATTAAATTGGTATAATCTTAATGAAGAAATGGTTGGATTTAATTTATTATTAATCAAAATTATCTGAAATTACTTCGTGATTAATTAAGTTGAATTGTAATTGTTTATAACTGAGCAGAGAAGACAATTCTAGAACCCTTGTGGGCATGGACGGTTTTGGAGGGGTTTCTAGGGTTTTTGGAAGCCTCGTATACCATATAGGTCTTATATGTTGATTGTTGCTATATGTGAACTGAGTTGTTAATAACTCCAGGATCGCTGTAAGTCCATGGGATTACTGATAGTCCTCAGGGTTGAATCTGGGTGATCCAGATCCTAGTCTTTTGATAGTGGGTTGCAATTAGATCTTCAATATAAAGACTAACATGGATATGAATGTACACACATTCAAAGCTAGTATGGTGGAAAAGGATTTCGCTCAGACTCAAAAAATTGATTATGAGGAAGCATTCTCACCGGTAGCTGAGAAAATGTATGTTTGGTTATTTGTAACTATTGTTGCCTTCATTGATCGTAAGATATGGTTAAATAGATGTTTAAACAACTTTCCTTAACATGAAACTTTGAAAGGATGTGTGACACATTCTAAAAGAGTTTAAACATACAAAGTGTCCAAATTAAGTGTGTAAGCTTGAGAACTCTATTTATCGATCTGGACAAACATCGTGTGGCAAGGAATCAGTGCTTGTATGAGAAGAGTCAAAGAGCCTTTCTAGAAGTTTAGATGAATCTTGAGTACATGTCAAATCTAGTGAGATTGTTGTTATCTTCTTAGTACTACATGTTGATGATAATATTGCTCATATCAAACATAATCTCTAAGTTGCAAAGTGAAAAGGCTCGAAAATTGTCTCGCTATGATGGACATGAGGAAGTGACATTAATGCTTGGTCTTTGGATTTAAAGTTAGATCAAAATGTTTAATAGGATTTAGTCAAAGCACATATATGAATAATGTCTTGAAAAGTTTCAGCATGGAAAATTCCAAGAAAGGAATTGCTCATATGCATCATAGCAAGGACTTGAGTGAATCTCAAAGTTTTGTTATGACCATGAAAATGATAGGATGGGTCTTGTCACATGTGCTTTAGATATAGGATCGATCATGTATGCTATGAATTATGCTTATTCTAATGTCTCATATGTTTTGAGCCCCGTGAGATTGTATTGGAAATTTTCTTGACTGAATCGTTGGACAATTGTCAAGGACATTCTAAGGTATTTAAGAAATACTAAGGACTGGTTGCTTGTAGACAATAGAGAACATGATTAAGAAAAGCTATGTAATACGAATTTTAGGGATGATTCTAAGTCATAGTATAAATAAACATTCGTTTTAAATTGTAGTGAGGTAACATGAAAGGTTTCATGTAGGAGATGATGGTAGACTCAACAATATAAATTGGGTTCCATAAGTGCAAGTGAAGTATCCAAGGAACGTACGTGGACTAAAAAGCTTCATAGTTGAGCTTGGAGTTGTTTTGTGTAAAAATTGCCATTAGAAATATTTTGTGAGAGTACAGTCATGTTGATTAAGGATTCTTGAGATCACAAAATGACAATGCATTGAAGGAGGAAATTCCAAAACATCCAAGAAAAGGGTTAATGATGGAGATCTAGTTGTGAAGTGTATATCTTCCTGATCATTTGTTCACAATAATGATAACCAAAGGATACCGTGATACGCATGCTAAGAGCATAAGCATGAGAAATGATGAAAAGTTTAGTTGTAAATTCAATTACCCCGAACCATTTATAAAATCAATAAATCATTAATTGTATAGTGATTAAATAATGTATGGAATTATTTATAATTTTAGGAGTATGAAACCATAGACAATTAGTTTATTATTGTGTTTCATTTTGCTTGTTAATTCTTGAATATTAATTTATTGGAAATGCCACAATCAGACATACTTCCGGGAGTAAGTGCTGCTTTAGGACTGGCATGGAATATTTGTAGATTGTTCATGGTGATTAGACATTGTGTTGGGATTGTTGCAGTATTGCTGAGTACTTGGAAATTGGGATTTTAAGTATCGGTTAAATATGTGCTTAGATATTACTTCACAGATTTAAAGCACGATTAGCTCTAAGACGATAATATCTTCTATTTTTGAAATAGAGATATATAAGTCATAGTTTACAAGTCTGTCATGCATTGGTTTTACATCAACGCATCCATAACTGGATGTTATAAAATGTAATTCCATGCATGGCATGGTGAGCAAAGTGTATGATTATATAGTGAAAGTTTATCCGTTCCGTTTTCTTTAACAGAAAAATCGATATCTTTGGTCCCCTCGGTGATTTAATTATGACATTCATTTGAAAGGCTTTACCCGGACTATATTGATGTGTTCAATTAGTAGTATGAATCCAATCATTATAAATCGGAAATCGAGAAACAAAATCTTGGACCATTAGATTGATTTATATTCATTTCTCATGTCTATATGATATCTTGAAGAATGAAGGAATATATTATCACTTAGCTAATGTCTGTTAATCAGAGTTCGACAATGGATTTGGAAATCAATCTTTACTAGTTATTCAAAGTCTATATTTGCAATTGTAGCTGACGACTTATCCAACTTGGAGACTTTTGGATTAAGATGTCTAAGGTCTTAACTAAATTGGTATAATCTTAGTGAACAAAAATAAAGTCATTTTTGGGTTGGCATCATAGCCATAAATATTTAGAATTGGTATTTGGAAAGAGATAAAATAATTTGTTAATATATTATATGATTCATGTATTGATTAGAAATAGTAAATAAATTAATTACAAATGGTTGGAATTAATTAATTATTAATCACAATTAATCTAAAATTAATTCAAGATTCAATGGAATTAATTAAAGGTACAAGGTTGAATTGTAATGGCTCATAATTGAGCAAGGAAGACAATTCTAGAACCCTCCACGGGAATAGATGGTTTTGGAGGGGTTTCTAGGGTTTCTGAAACCTCCTATAACTGATAAGGATAAATGCTTTGGATAGATAAAATCTGATTATCTTATTATTCAAATCACGATTTATTATGTAGATCCCTAGCTATAATTACCTCCCATTGGGCATCAAATTTCACGGTTCTCTCTTCCCATAAGGTAGGGAACGAAATTTATCTTCCTCCAATCTTTCACATCTTGAATTCTAGTGATCTAGGGTTTTGGGTGGGAACCATTAGAGGCATCCACATTATTGGTGCTTGCTTTCCAAGGAAGTTTTGAAGAGAGTTGTTTGCATTATCCGATTGATGAAAAAAGGTATGTATTTTAACATGTAATTTTTGATTTACATAAGTTAAAAGTTTGTTTCATAAGTATGTTAATATAACTTGAGAAAAATCCATAGACTTCTAGGTTGTGTGTACCTATAATATGATTATGAATTTGCAGCGTAAATAGTTTTGTTAGTAACCTAGAAAACCCATTAACAACTACCAATCACCACCATCATTAATCACCACAATCATTGTAATGCTTGGTTCTTTGCACATTTCGGTTTAGACCCTTTGGGGGTGTATTGTTTGCAAAATTGGTCCCTAGAGGAGCTGATCTGCCACCTTTGAGAAAGTTGGAGTACATTGGGCGTACTAAGGCAGTTTGGTCGCGGAGCTCATCCAAGTACGTTGGGCATACGTGGAGTACGCTAAGCATAGTGAGCAGATGAGAAACCCAAATTTTAGGGCTTGTACCCTATATAAAGCATAAGTTAGCCTATTTTAGCCTTGTTTAACCAGCCTCCATACCGTTGAAAATCCAAATTCTTCCTTAGCATTTTTGTGGTGCTTTTGAGCTCTTGAGAAGCTTTTGTGGGAGATTTTGTGCATCTTGAGGGGGAAGAAGAAGCTTGAAGTCTCATTCTTTGGAGGAGGGCCTTGAGATCCAACTTCAACACCTTCTTTTGGTGGCTTTTGAGGTATAAAGTTCAAAGCTTGTCATCCCATCTCATAGATCTATTCCTTGGCTTGTTATTGACTATTCTGGTCCCTTTGGTTAGTGATTGTGAGTTAAGGTCATTTTTGGAGCTTATCCTTGTAGATCTGGACTCATTGAGGGTTTCTTAAGCATAAAATTGCAAAATTTATGGTGGTTTTGGTCTCATGCATGTTTTAAGTCATTTATTAAGCTCTTTTGAGCTCTAAAGCACCATTAAGCCATGAATGCACTTAAATTTGGCAACTTTACGTGATAAACCACCTTAAAGAAGTCAGATATGAGTTTGGGTTGAAATCTTAATCAATTAAGAGTTGAAATTAGAAAGTTGGCCAAGTTGGTGAGTATGCGGGGCGTACAAGCATGTACGTTGCACGTACAAGTCCTTTAGCGAGTACGTTGAGTGTATGAGCTGAGTACACCCCACGTACTTAGCAGATTAGGCTTAGGTCTTTTGGGCTCTTGGTTTTGGGCCATGTTGGACTTTGGTTGTCTTGGGCGTTGTTGGGCCATCAAAATTCTATTGTTAGGCTATTGATATTTTTGGACTCTCTTGGTTGTAGGCCCATGAAAAGGATTGGGCCCAATTTGGAAAATTGGGCCATATTTGGGCTTTGGGTGATTATTTTGGAACATGGGCTTTTTGGGCAATTTGTTTGGGCCTTAGCCTTAGGCCAAGTTGGGGAAATGGTAAAAAGGTCTTTTACCCTAATTTGGATTCTAAGTGTGAGTCAGAATCCAATTATTGATTGGATGTTATTTTGTGATTGATAGTGCGGGGATTTTAGCGGATCTGCAGTAAGAGATTTATCTGAGTGTTTCAGCAGTCTGAGGTGAGTCTCCTCACTGTACTATGGGTCAAAGGCACTAATGTCGACCCATTGGCTTATGTATTATTTGAAGACCAAGGGGTGACCCTTGGCATTGTATGTAAGACCTAGAGGTGGCTCCTGGAAAATTTGTATGCAAGACTAAAGTTCGAACCCTGACAGTTAAGTAGATTGTTAGTTTTTTATTGTATGCTTATTGTCTTTGTGATGCTTGCATGGAAGACTATGAGGTGGCTCTTGGCACTTGTCTGTAATACCTATGGTATTGGCCCCCAGATTCTCAAGGAAAGACCATGATATGGCTAGTGGCATAATGACAAGACCATGATAAGGCTCATGTCGTAATGTCAAGACTATGGCTGGTGCATAACATTCTCTATTGTATATATGGTATGTGTTCATATATTTCTCTCGGTAGAAATAAGACCCTCCAGGCCCAACCCTAGACACTCTAAGATCGTTTTTCAAACCTGCTCCCATTTCGAGTCAAATTTTGGGGAAATAATTACGCTTTGTGCTTATGGATTATTGGTTTTGGTTTCAGGTACTTCCAATTCGAAAGGGAAGGGCCCGACTTGATCTCATCGCATACACCCATGTTTTTCCGCAACTTTGTGATTTTGGGATTGTACTCTAATAACTATTTTATTATGAAATACTTATAATTGTTTGAGCGAAAGATAAATGGGTTTTTTGATTGTATTAAAAATGAAAATTTTACCTTGAAATTATGGGATGTTACAAGTTGGTATTAGAGCCTTGGTTTGAGGGATTCATACACACTCTCGGGTATGTCTGAACCGAAACTGAGGAATTAATGATATTTTGAAAGAAAATGAGTTTCTAAAAAGATTTTGAAAAAGGAATAAGTTACAAAAAGGATTTTATAAAGACAAAAGGGGGTGTGGTGCGTGCAATCAGCCGAGCTCAAGTAAGTGATTCCCAGAATACCCATACATGTCTGTTATGATTATATGTTATGAGAATTGCATGCTAGATTAGGGCTAAGGATCTACTTAGGATTTCATGCTAGGAGAGATGCCTTTATTGTTGGATAAGGTGTCTAAGTCCATAACTTATTTGGTATAAACTTGACCCGACCCGACATGGTCCATTTGGGTTGCATCTCACCCGAACTATTTATGGATAATTTTATGAGAGTTATACACATATTTTTATTAATATATTATAAGTTATAATATATTAATATGAAGTTATGTTATTTAATTAGTATTAGTCTTAAATTAATTATGAATTAATTTAGAGATTAAAAGGAAGACTAATTAGATTATGGGCTATTGGTTTTATATGGTGTGGGCTAACACTCATTTGTTAATGGGCTTGGCTTGGATGGAAGTCCATGGATGATCCATGGAGCTTTTAACCCATGGATCCTTGGAAAGGAAAGGTCATGGGTTATTAGGGTTTCACCCTAACCATGCACACTATATAAGCATGCTTATGGAGCATGAAATGGCAACTAGTGAACTAGTGTGTGTGTGCTTGTGTGTGGCCGAAAATACAAGTGTGTATTCTCTCTCAAAGTTTTCCAAGAGTTTGTGGTGTTTTGTGATTCCATTTGAGGCATTCACACTATTGGTGCTTGGCCCTCAAACTCCTCAAGAACCAAACTCATCTAAAAGGTATGTAATCTATTCTAACTCTTTTATGTTGAAATGTTCCCCATGCCATGTTAGATAGGTTATAAACCTTGGAAAATTATTATTTTGCATGTATTTAGACAAACATAGATCCAAGGTTTATTAGGGTTGCATGCACACTTAGAAAGTGTTAGATTGCTCAAAACCCAACAGTGGTATCAGAGCCTAGGCTTGCTTGTTTGAATACTTGATGCAAATTGCTGAAAATCGAAGATTTTATGCTGTCTGCACAGCTGACTCGCCGAGTCCATGAAGGGACTCGACGAGTCCAAGGAAAAACTCATCCAACTCGGCGAGTTGGTTCATGCACTCGACGAGTTGGACCCCCAGACAGCATATCTTCGAGTTTTGGTGCTGGAATTGGTCTAGAATCATTACCTTAAACTGTTTTGGACTCATAAAACCTGTTTTGATGTGGTAATGATGATGGTGGACCAATTTCAAAGTTATAATCAAAATTCCATGATTTTATGTGTTCATATAATTCTTGAAATTTTGATGATCATGTTCATGTTCTTATGAATTTAGAAGATGATAGGAATTATTTGCTGAATTGTTTAGAATTAATTCTTGATCATTTATGTGTTTTAATGGAGTCCATAATTTGTCCTCAAGTTATGGATATCCAAAGGTCACTTTTATTTAACACACACTTAAAACACATAAGTTACATGAAAATGAAGAGTCTTCATTTTTATGAACCTTTAATTCATAAGTTATGAAATGAAAAGTCTTGGATGATTACAAAAGATGAAGAGTCTTGTCCTTAAGTTATGGAGGTTCAAGAGTCACTTCATTAATAAATATATAAATAAAGTGTAACCTTAATTAATTCCATAAGTTATAAAATAAAGAAAAGTAATTCTTTTATTAGTTTAAAGTCTTCCATAACTTGTCCTCAAGTTATGGAACTTGAAGAGTTTTTGGATTAAAACTACTTTAAACACATAAATCATGGAATTAATTAGTTTTGAATAGTTTCAAAACTTGCCCTCAAGTTTTGGAATTTGGAAAAGTTTCACACACTTTAATAAACTTTAATTCCAACACTTAGAATTTTAAAAGTTAAAATTCAACCCTTATACTATTTATAACATTAATGGTTAATTATTATATAGATGTATAAGAACAAGTCGTTTTACCGTTAGTAGGCCTCATTCACGAAGCCGGTCTATAAGGTGGGTATAAGGTTGTTGCCTATAAAATGGCGACTTAATGGGTGTCCACTCTCACCCACCGTTTGCTTGATCGGTGGAGGGTCGTTAGCCGAACGGGTAGGACAATGACTTTAAATCCTCATTAAAAGTATAATGATTATTATAAAGTAACTAAATATTTTTTATTTAATTCCCAATCTTAGTTACTTTAGGAAAAATGTGAATTTGGTGCTAGCCCATGGAATTCACACTTTGTACCTTACCAAGTCGTTGGTGGAGCGTGTGTGGTTAACCGGCACACTAACTTGGACTAGTAAGGATCACGAAGGGTGACTTAATGTTTGTCATAGATCAATGGAGCGTGTATGGTTAACCGGCACATTGAGTAGGTGATAATATTAAGGGTACCAAGTGAATTGGTATGGTTATTCACACCTTGTTTTGTGATCCTCGGCATCCCAGTCACAAAATTTGAGAGGGCACACTCGAGATTGAAACATGCCATTGAAAAGTTCAATGAATCTCAAAAGATCTAGGAATTTCAAATCCAATTAAAACCTAATAAATTATTTCATTTTTCATGGTGGAAATTGGTGAATCGTCATTCGCCTACCTTCAAATATTTTATAGCTTGGATTACGGCATCCCTCTTCCAAATTATAAAATATTGTGTTGGGTCCTAGCCTTAATATTTCATATTGGGTGTTATATTAAGGACTTTGAATCAACAACTTGATTTTCTCCCATTATAGATGTTTGGTTCAGACAACTATGATCTTCCCAAATCTCATGAAGATGGTGTCTCTCAACATCATGCTTCACTTCCTCCACCTCCTCCAATTATTCTCCCTCACCCACAAGTTCTTGAAAAGTTTAAAGTCACTCAATCCCTATTGGCAAGAATAGTCTATGTGTGCTCACATCTTGGAGATAAAGTCACATATTGACAGGCCGGGAGAGTTGGGTGTCAAAGTCTTGTGAAAGTTGGATGTTCAATCACTTTCTTAGTAACATAGTGAGTCTCTTTGGGACTACTATGAGATAGACTATGACATTACCCTTAATGATGTTATCTATTTGCTTGGTGTTGTGGAATCAGCAATGATTTGGAACACCAGTAAAGCAAATTTGATTAAAAGAACAACTTCCCAAGTCTTAAATGGACATTGACAATGGTAGCATTGGATATCTAGAAAAAGATTTCTCTTCCCAATGGAAAGGGATCGGCCATAGTCAACTCGGTTGACCAAATGGTAAAGAGAAAGGCTAGTCTGAGATAGTCTCATGTGCCATTACCAAAGGGTCCATGTGTTTTGTTGCCAAAGGAAGGGGCATTGGTTGCGAAGCTGCCCTATTCACCTGAAAGGTCATAAGGTTGATCAAGTCAAGAGGTTTGACTCTACTTCGGGTAAAGTCCACTGTCTAACTCTATTAAGTTCCTATTTGGAGATTCTTATTACATAATGTGAATGGGTCACATGCTGATGTTTTTAAGAATCAAAGAAAAGATAGGAAGCTTAAAGTAAGTATATGTTGATTCTGATTGCGAAGGTGGGTTTCGATCGCATGGTTCGGTAATCAGAATTTTGAGTTGTTGCTTAAGAGTTAGAATATATTGCTTATGAATAGATAACAACAAGGTTTTCATGTGGATTGTAAGGATAAGTTTTTCCGCAAAGTTTTAAAATAGAAGAAAAAAAGGGGTTTTAATTTTATTTATTTTAAAATATCCTTACAATGGCATCTGTGGAAAATTGTTGCTTATATGTTTCTAGTAATAGCAATATTGGAAAGTGGATTTGATTCCTTCATTTGTGGTAGTGTCTGAATTTACCGAATGAAGAAAGTTTTCATCACCCAAGTTTCAATTGGACAGAAACTTGGAATCATACAAGTTGTATTGTATGATGAATGAGAATTTTCATCTTTGAAAATTAAGACTGATTCTTTGATCACATGTATATGTGAGTCAATTGAAGGACTAAGGAATTAGGTACACTGGGTGTGCGCTGGTCAAGGTCCACCACAAAGATTGATTTGTCATGCTTTACTAAAGATTAGTAAATATGATTATACTTATGAGGTTAAGTATAATTCTGTAACATTGGAAAGGTTACAATGTATGACAAAACAAATGAGAAGAATCAAATTAGGCAGAAAGATAAAAGTTTCTCAAATCTGAAAGGATGGGAGAGTACTTTAGTATCGTATTTCATGATCATCTTAATGATTATGAAACCATATCACAAATCCATACTCTAAGTACGTCTTAGTGCATTGTTATGGCTAAGAGGAGAGGTCATGAATTGTTGGATTGGTTAAGATCAAGAAGATGAGTCATACTTTGTTCCAAAACAATTCTTAGAGTCATACTCCAAGATTGTAACTTTGATTGACATAAAGGAAGATTTATTAACACTAGTCAAATGTAAGAGTAAAATGTTTTCTACTCTTGCACATTTGAGATTGGTAAGTTGTGATGTCTTGGATGAGACAAAGACCAACTAAGACCAATTGTGTGAAGTGTTAGTCTTGATAAGAATCCGCATTGTCCCTTGAATATTTGTTTTGTCAAGGAATGGTTCTTGATTGGGAAACTTATATGTCAAGGGGACAGTGGGAGCCTTAAAGATCCTGAAAGAGTTTCAAGATTTAATCAAGAGTAAAACGTGTAATTTATCACTAGCACACGACTTAAGGTTTGCAACCTATCGTGTTGACATAATTCTTGTTTCTGTACCTACTTCAAATAAGTTGAATTTGCATGTGAGTTATCAGAGTTCAACTTGGAAGCATTGGTGGGCCTTGTGCTACCAAGGTGACAAGAAACTAAGATTGAACAAGTTTAATCCATGTAAGGCTGAATTTGTCACTAACCTTATCTTGTGATTATGGTTTTGACAAATTCACATGGATAGGAACTCATACACTATAAAATCTAAGTGTCATAAGGTTTCTCTCCGATTCATGAAAATGATGGTGAGGAAACGCTTTCACTAAGTAGATTTTACGTAGATATCAATTGTGTTATTTGCATTTTCAAAAGTCGTTAGTGGAGCGCGTGTGGTTAACCGGCACACTAACATGGACTTGTGAGAAATGGCAAATGCCTAAGCAATTGAGACTATGATTACGGCATCCCTTTTCATAGTCCTGAAAATTGTTTAGACACACATGTGAGCTATCTAAGAAAGGGTGTATGAACCTAAATTTCAGAAGTCTAGCAGATTTCTGGAAATATGTCAGAGCTAGTGGGAGCATAAGTGTTATGCTGATAATCATCATGTTAGTGGGAGCATGATTATTACGTTTAGTATTACAAGTTAGCAATGTTAATTATAGAAAACAAAGTTTCAATTCGTGAAGTTGCAGGGGTTGAAAAGTTGTTTTGCTATAATTAAGGGAGAGGAAATTATACTTCATTTCAATTCTAAAGCTTAGATTGAGATTTTAATCATCTTTAGTCAAGAATATATATATATATATATATATATATATATATATATATATATATATATATATATATATATATATATATATATATATGAATTTTATGTTGGAATGGTTCAACTTGAAGAAATTCTATATATATTGCGTTTTCAAAATTCGATTATGATTACGGCATCCCTCTTCATAGTTAAATTTTGAAAACATGGCAAATAAAAAATATTGTAGCAAAAGACTTGTCTAGTATCATGTCTTTATGTCAAACATCATGAATCGTGTCCCATATGCTTCGGATATAGGATCGATTGCATGTGCTATAATATTCATATTTTCTAAAATTTCCAAATGCTTAAGGCATTAAGAAGGGAAAAGTCTAGAACTAGATATGACTAAAGTGATTAAGCAATTGTCGAGGACAAATCTGAGGTTCGCCAAAGATTGGTTGCTCAGCGAAGGTTGGAAGTATGATGTAAATTGTCGGAAAGGACCGTATTGACATGTTCTGAAAAGAAGTAACTCTTGTTCGGAAGTGATAGTCAAAATGGGACTATGGAAATGTCTCCATAGATGGAAGTTATTCAATCTATGTAAGATTAGAAAACCTTAATGCAAGAAGGATGTTCAAAACAATGTACTTTGAATATGAGACTTCCGTTCCATAGAAGTTGACCTTCTTTGGAATACTCTGTAATGACGGGTGACAAGGTTTTGGTGACTTTGTGCATAATCATTACAAGAGGAACATTGCATAAAAGTTTAAAATCTAACAGTTTTTTTTGGTAAATGATAGGAATCGGGGATTCTCACATTTACAATAAGGATTTGGGATTGTGAAATGAGTATCAATGGAATCATGTTCAATTGATCTACATCACAATGTAAGGATCATAGACAAACATAGTGTGCATACTTGGAGTATGGCATAACTATTGTTTAGAAAAACAAAGTGTACATGCTAGGAGCATGGGACGACTGTTGTTTTTATTCAAGTCTTAAGTTGATTGTTTGAAACATTATACAATGAATAATGTGTAATCAATATGGTGATAAATAAAAGGTGGTTCTATTTATATTCAAAAGGGTTCTGAGACCATATTGGATTCGATTATTATTGTGTTTCACTTTGCATGTTTTGACTTCCAAAATAGCTACGTTATTCTTTCCGAATGACTAAGTTATTTAAACACTCCACAATCGTTCATATGTTGGAAGTAGGTATGAATCAAGACTTTCATGAATCGAGTTTGTAGATGGCTAAATGGGTTTAGTCATAGCAATGGTTGCTACAACATTCATGAGTGCTCATAAGTTATGAGTATTGGAATAAACCCACGCTCACTTGTATCACTTCATGAAATTTATCTCGAGTGATCGTGAGACGGTAATATCATATAAATCTTCAAACCTAGAGATATGAGTTGTTACCTATGAGTTGGTTGTGCATTGATTGCACGTAAACGCATCAGTAACTTGATGTTACAAAACGTGCCTTTGTGTACAATTCAACAAGTAGTAGAATAAGCATATGAGTCAAAGTTTATCTGTTCCTTCTAGAAATATAAGCGATATCTGGGCCCCTCGATGATTTTGTTGTGACCTATGTACCGGCCGGTCAGAACTAAATTGATGTGTTCGATTAAGTTCTTTGCCAAACAAATAGAAAATCGGGAAACAAACTGCTAGACAATAAGTACGACGTTGTTCCATGTATTTGTCCGGCTGATATCATGAGAACAGAGGATTATATGATCACTTATCTAAAATGGCGCTTCATAGTTCAACGGAGTTTTCGAGAGCTACGATTGCTGGTTGGTTCCTGAAGTAACATACGCAAATATAATTATTAGACTTATCCAAGTGGGAGCCTGTTGGATAAGGTGTTTAAGTCCATAACTTATTTGGTATATACTTGACCCGACCCGGCATGGTCTATTTGGGTTGCATCTCACCCGAACTATTTATGGATAATTTTATGAGAGTTATACACATATGTTTATTAATATATTATAAGTTATAATATATTAATATGAAGTTATGTTATTTAATTAGTATTAGTCTTAAATTAATTATGAATTAATTTAGAGATTAAAAGGAAGACTAATTAGATTATGGGCTATTGGTTTTATATGGTGTGGGCTAACACTCATTGTTAATGGGCTAGGCTTGGATGGAAGTCCATGGATGATCCATGGAGCTTTTAACCCATGGATCCTTGGAAAGGAAAGGTCATGGGTTATTAGGGTTTCACCCTAACCATGCACACTATATAAGCATGCTTATGGAGCATGAAATGGCAACTAGTGAACTAGTGTGTGTGTGCTTGTGTGTGGCCGAAAATACAAGTGTGTATTCTCTCTCAAAGTTTTCCAAGAGTTTGTGGTGTTTTATGATTCCATTTGAGGCATTCACACTATTGGTGCTTGGCCCTCAAACTCCTCAAGAACCAAACTCATCTAAAAGGTATGTAATCTCTTCTAACTCTTTTATGTTGAAATGTTCCCCATGCCATGTTAGATAGGTTATAAACCTTGGAAAATTATTATTTTGCATGTATTTAGACAAACATAGATCCAAGGTTTATTAGGGTTGCATGCACACTTAGGAAGTGTTAGATTGCTCAAAACCCAACATTTATATGCCTGATTGTTTGAGCCTTAGGGTTGCATGCTAGTATGCTTTTAGATAATCAGATATAATGGATTGATTAGTTAGCACGCTGGTTAGATTTTCTATGCCCGAATTTTGTTTGCTTTGTGTTTTGTGGAACTCTTTAGTGATGTGAGTTAGCTATTAAGTGAGTATGCTAAGTCACATGTGAAAAAGGTTAAATAATCTTAGAGTGATGTATTTGACCCTATTGGGAACTCTCGTTTGAGTCTAACTGTTGTAGGGATGAGTCTGTTATTCAAAGGATTATCTAAGCTTTGTTGCATGTGATTGTATTCATGAAGTAGTTAACTGAAATTATTAGGAGTTCTTCAGCAGCTCATGACAGGGTGAGGTCGGGAATGTAGGAAAGCTTAGGAAGTGCTTCAGTAGGTTTGGTTGCGTATTTGGCGTTCATTTGGAGTATCAGTTTGACAGGGTGACTTAGAGGATTTGGGATGATTCTTGAGGAAAGTATGGGTAGTGTGGAAGGTAGTATTGGGCTCATACTACTGAAAGCATATGATCCATACTCTAATCGGGGAGAGTTCCAGAGAATCTAGGAAGCCTGTGGGATAAAGATCCTTGGGTATGTTCTGATCATTTTCTTGTTGTTTTTCTGTATGGTGATAAGCACTCAGGAAGGAGATTCAGGTTCTGGTTCTGGCGCAGGTGCAGGTACTGAGCCGATTAGCGAGCAGATACGAGAGTTCATCTTGTCGGAGATTACCTGCGGTATTGTGGAGCAAACTCCTATGATCTTTGGAATGGTCAAGGAGGGGATTTTGGAGATTTTGGATGAGCGTCTGGGCATGTTTCATGCTGAGGTTTTGGCGATTGTTGGGGCTCTCACTCTTTCCTTCTGTGAGTTTCGTGCTTGTGGAGCTTCCGCGTTCTTTGGGGATAAGGACCCCACTGCAAGTAGGAGCTGGTTAGAGGATATGGCTAACACTTTCCGGATGAGTTTTTGCCCCAAGGGGTCTAAGGTCAGATTTTCTTCCTGTCTTTTGAAAGACAGGGCTCAATATTGGTGGGAGGAGATAGATATTGTCGTGGGAGCGAGGCCCTAGAGACGAAGACTTGGGATGAGTTTGTGACCCGGTTTAAGGCTGAGTTCGAGCCAACTATTGAGGTACAATAGTTGGCGAAGGAGTTTTAGGACCTTCGTCAGACAATGGAGACTGTGGCAGAGATCACTGCCAATTTCCGGGAGACGGCTTTATTGGTTCTACAGTATGCAACGGATGAGGAAATGAAGAAGGTATGGTGTCATGATATGCTGAAGGATGACATCAAGGAGTTCCTTAGTATTTCAGGGTGAAAGACCCTGAATGATATGATTGTTAGGGTCTGTGAGCGGGAAATTGATTTGAAGCACCTGGGAAAGAGGGAGCCAAAGCATGTGCAGGTAGTTGAGTGTCATGCGAAGAGACCCAAGACTTTAGATCAACGATAGAGGGTCCAACAGGGTCGGGGTCAGTGCAGCACGTGTGGGAAGCAACACGATGGGGTTTGTCGTTTTAGGGGCATGGGTTGCTTCAAGTGTGGAAGGGTTGGTCATGTCAGTTGAGATTGTCCTCAGGGGACAAGCCTGTTATGTTTTCACTACAATCAAGTGGGCCACAAGAAGGCCGACTGTTCGATGTTGAGGGGCGTAGAAATGAGTGCACCTGCTCCAGTTACTTAGAGGATCACTAATGGTCGTGAGGGTAGGGTAGGAGCCTTAACAGAGAGGAACTGAGCATTGAAGTGTCAGTCAGGGGAGACCAAAGTTCCATTAGGTGCTATTGCGTGTATGTTATCTTTTGCTTTCTTCTTGGTTATTATCAATATTTATATTACTTGGAATTTTGTATTGGTTTGGGTAAGCATTATGTATGGTTTGGTTCTCTGTTATCGTATGGGTTATATTATCAAGAATTGTTATATTCCATTTTGCATGTCGTGAAACATTAGTGGGTCGTATCTTATTGAGTGGGTTTCAGTTTGTTCGGTTGTGTTCCGGTTCTTTGATGGGTCAATTCGGGGATATTGATTAGAAGGTCTATGATCGGATTAGCTGGTTAGTTCTCCAATGAAGTCAGAGTTTAGTTGTGTTAGCACTTGATCTGGTGGGATCGACGACCTTCTGTTGAAGAAACTTTGGGTTCAATAACTACCGTTGCTAGGGAAGGAGAGGTAGCAGGAAGATGGTGGTGGCAGTCGCACGAGTTTGTTTGGTCACTAGAAGTGTCAGGGGAAGTTATTTATCGCATGGGTTATGGTACCTCTTTGTCACCAGCATAAAGGACTTAGGGATTTGGGTGTTGTATCATGTGAAGCTATTAGGGTTGTCGGACTTGCTGAGATTTCGGGGAGTGTCCATCTGGATTTCAAGATTTGTGCGGTCATTGGGATTGGCCAGTGATGGAGCACTAGTATTGATAAAAACAAGTTGTCAACAGTTCAAATTATAAAGAGGTAAGATGGGGGAGAATCGTTCAGATTTACGGAAGCCGAAACAGGTGTGAAACTAGGATGAGTTTCACATCCCATTCGGGAGGGAAGACGACTTAAGTGGTCGTCTGGATTGAAAATTGTGTAAGTTGGGAGTTCAGGAAACTTCCAACAGCTGGTGGGCGTCTTCTTTGTAATGGATAGCAGGCGTATTGATGGATCTAGGTTGAGGGTTGTGTTAGAGCCTCTCCGCCTATTCTTGTCTGATTAAGACTTTAGGGTTTGAAACATGAACCGAATACCTGATTGGGGTATAGTATGATGTGTGTTTGACTCAGAATGAGTATGGATGGATTGGTAGATGAGCGGTAAGACCATGGGCGGTGGCCATGGCAAGATAAGAGTGTTGTAAGATTGTAGGGTGGCTGTAGCATTCACTAGATTAGAATATGGTATAGGAGTGTTGTAAGATTGCGGGGTGACCGTAGAATTTACTAGATTGGCAGATGGTATAGGTGTGTTGTAAGACATTGGGGTGGCCATAACATTCAGTAGATTGGCAGATGGTATAGGTGTGTTGTTAGACTGCGGGGTGGCCGTAGCATTCACTAGATTGGTAGGTGGTATAGGAGTGTTGTAAGACTGTAACACCCGGTTCCTGGTACGTATTTTAATTTAAGTAAACTCATGTTTTTCTCTGGGAAGGCGAGTTGGAGTCCCAACTCGTCGAGTAGACTCGAATTTGTATCGGCAGGATAAGTGACCTACTCTACGAGTCGGGAGACCGACTAGATGAGTAGGACTGTCTGGATGAAACCCTAATATTTAGGGTTTTCACCATATTTAAACAACTTATAACGCCCCAACACAACCTCCACTGTTCCTCCCAACCCAGAGAAACCCTAACTCGAAACCCTAAGCCTTAATTGAGTGTTCTTGAGCTTTTTGGTGCCTTTTTGTGTGTATTTGAAGTTGGAAGAGGAGAAGGAAGCTTGGGAGATCAAGAGAGAGCATGTAGATCTAGAAGTCTTGGCACATTCCCTGCTCATTTGAGGTATAAAGCTGAAACCTTGGCTATTCATTATTTAGATCTTGATTTGGGGATATTTTCCTACCATTTAATGAGTTGTGGAGTTATAATCGGATTTTGTGAGCATGTTTGGGGTTACACTTCAGATCTGGAACCATTGAGGGTTCCTGTGGCATAAAGGTGCCAACTTTATGGCCATGGAGACCCATGCTTCTTATATACCTCTTTTTATGGCTTTTGAGCCAAAAAACCCCCATGCATGGATGTCAAGATTGGAACTTGACGTATAAAATGGACCCTAGAAGGTCAAATCTATGGTTTTGATGCATTAAGACCCATTATAATCGACTGAATAGTTTTGGAAAAAGAGGGACTCAACAAGTCGTTTGGGTGACTCGGCGAGTCGGGTCGCATTTTCCCCCAAATGTCTTCTGGAAATGGTCTTTGGTTGAGTGGAAGGAACACTCAGCCTATTAGGGGTTTGTTATGGACTTGAAGATCAAAGGACTCGACGAGTTAAAGAAGAAACTCGACGACTTCAAGGCAATGTCCCAACCACATGAAGACAGACTCGACGAGTTCAAGAATGAACTCGGCGAGTCATAGACTGAACACCTTCATATGGATGAAGATGAACTCGACTTTCAAGGACGAACTCGGCGAGTTGGTTGAAGATAGTACGATGTGTTGTTGAAGGCGAACTCGTCGAGCTCTTGCTAAACTCGACGAGTAGGGACGAAATGGTAGCTTTTTGTAGACATGGGGACTCGGCAAGTTGGTGGACCAACTTGGCGAGTCGAGTCAACCGGATGTTGACTTTGACCTGACATGGGTAGGTCAGCACCCCAGAATGGCTTGACATGGGTAGGTCAGCACCCCAGAATGGTTTGACATGGGTAGGTCAAGGACCCCAGAATTGCCCGACAGTATGTATGTTGAATGGTATATGGTATGATGGGGGAACCCTCTAAGCTTTGTGCTTACAATTTTTAGTTTTGGTTTCAGGTACCTCTTCAGCTAAAGGGAAGGAGCCGGCAGGGTAGCAACGCATCGCACACATATGATTTTCGCTTTGAGAACCCTGGGATTATACTATGACATTTTACTATTTGATGATATGATTTTCGAGACTTGTGATTTGTGAATTGATGTTTTTAAATGGTAGCAACAATGTTTTCCGTAAACTATTTTTATAAGTAATGTAATTAAACAAAAAAAATTTGGGTCTCGATTTTGGGATGTTACAAAGACTGCGGGGTAACCCGTAGCATTAACCGGTTTTTGAGTAGCTAGGAGAGCATGGAAAATCTATGTTTTGGCTTGTAGATTTCTTCAGATCGGATTAGACCAGGGTAGGTCAGTTTGTAAGACTGTGGGAAGGCCACAACATTCATGGAATTAAGGAAGTGGTGGGCCGTATGAGACCGGTTGTGATATGAGACTACAATTAGTCATGTAGCATTCACTTTTTTGCATTGGATTTGGTGGCGTCAGATTTGACGGTCGGTTCTGATCGGTTAGATCAGAAAGGTTATTGGAGCTATAGGAGATAGTTAGGGAAATTCTTGTCAGATGAGGCCTTCGTTCAGAAGTCGCATGGTGCGACTGTGTAAGACTATTTGTCTCAGTAACCAGGTGGAAATACGGTGAATCGATTATTCGGCAAGAAAGTTGAGACCAGGGAGGTCTTGACTGCTTTTAGAAAGCAGCTAGTGGGGCATCAAGTTGTGCCCATGATGGTATCAATGATTTGGGACTCGTGTGTGGAGTCCCTTGTTATTCGGTGAATACACTAAGTCACTTGAAGCTTGGATTAAATAAACTCAGAGTAATTGATTCAACCCTGCTGCGCATATCTCGTTTGAGTCTAACCGTTGCAAGGATGAGTCTTCTACTCGAAGGATTATCTAAGCCTTCTGTCAAGTAAAAGTGTTATGCAACAATGAATGGTCAATGGTTTTGTTCCCAGTAGAAGCAACGATATAATCAAGGGTTGGAAGTGTTTTTCTTAGTTTAGAATTCAAAGTGAATTTGACATGGTAGTGGTTCAGTATGGGCGGTCTGTTGGGGATTCAGACCAATTCGAGATTTAAGATTTTGAGTAA
Organism: Lactuca sativa; assembly: GCF_002870075.4. NCBI lineage: Eukaryota > Viridiplantae > Streptophyta > Magnoliopsida > Asterales > Asteraceae > Lactuca > Lactuca sativa. Next base: position 82,062,988 of record NC_056631.2, on the reverse strand, counting down.
GTTAGAAGTGATTTTATGCATGGGATTAATTTAGGCTGAGAAAGGATTCATTCATTATCAGGTTTGGAGAGCCCTGCTAGGGTTGGGTTCGGTTGCCTTTGAGAAGGTTGTGCTCGGGGTTGTGGTTGTGTTGCTCAGGCCGTCTGGCGTGCCTGGGATGGTAATGAATGATTTCGAGGATGAAATCTAATTTAAGTGGTGGAAAGTTGTAACGCTTGGTTCTTTGCACATTTTGGTTTAGACCCTTTGGGGTGTATTGTTTGCAGAATTGGTCCCTAGGGGGGGGTGGAATTGCCAATTTTGGGAGAATTGGAGTACGCTGGACGTACTAAGGCAGTTTGGTCGCGGAGCTCTTCCATGTACGATGGGCGTATCTGGAGTACGCTTAGCCTATGTAAGCAGATTACAAACAATAATTTTAGGGCTTGTACCCTATATAAAGCATAAGTTAGCCTCTTTTGGTATTGTTTAACCAGCCTCCATACCCTTGAAAACCCTAATTCGTTCCTTAGCCTTTATATGGTGCTTTTGAGACCTTGAGAAGCTTTTGTGGGGGATTTTGTGCATCTTGAGGGGGAAGAAGAAACTTGAAGACTCATTCTTTAGAGGAGGGCCTTGAGATCCAGCTTTAACACCTTCTTTTGTAGGGATGTCAAAAAGTCCCGTGGGACCCCGAACCCGTGGGGCCCCGATCCCGAATGGGGAATATTTGTTTAAAAAATCAGGAACGGGGGCGGGTAGTCTCGTCCCGAACCCCCAATGGGGACCCCGTTAATGTATTATTTATATTAATATATATTAATTACAAAAATATAATAAATAATAGAAATGATTTTGAACTTCCAAAATTCAATAAAATATAATGTTTTTAAGTTGTTAGTATAACGTTTTTGAGATGTTATAATATTTTTATTTTAAACATATAAAATTAAGCTATAAATAACTATTTTTACCCAAAATGGCTTCTTTTAGCCCATCAAATAACTTCTTTTAGCCTAAACAATACCTTCGTACGCCGAAGAAAAAGTCTACCCAAACTGGGGCGGGGAAACGGGGGTGATCCTGGGATTCGGGGGCGGGGGCGGGGGAACGGGAAAATTTCGGGGGTGGCCCCCGCCCCGTTTTCCCCCGTTGACATCCCTATTCTTTTGGTGGCTTTTGAAGTATAAATTTCAAAGCTTGTCATCCAATTTCATAGATCTACTCCTTGGCTTGTTTTTGGTCGTTTTGGTCCCTTTGGTTGGTGATTGTGAGTTAAGGTTGTTTTTGGAGCTTATCCTTGTAGATCTGGACTCATTGAGGGTTTCTTAAGCATAAAGGTGCAAACTTTATGGTGGTTTTGGTCTCATGCATGTGTTAAGTCATTTATTAAGCTCTTTTGAGATCTAAAGCCCCATTAAGCCATGCATGCATGTAAAGTTGGCAACTTTACGTGATAAGCCACCTTAAGGAAGTCAGATCCAAGTTTAGGTTGAAGTCTTAATCGATTAAGAGCTGAAATTGGAAAATTGGCCAAGTTGGTGAGTACGCGGGGCATATAAGCATGTACGTTGCACGTACAAGTCCTTTAGCGAGTACGTTGAGCGTACGAGCTGAGTACGCCCCACGTACTCAGCAGATTAGGCTTAGGTCTTTTGGGCTCTCGGTTTTGGGCCATGTTGGACTTTGGTTGTCTTGGGCGTTGTTGGGCCATCAGAATTCTATTGTTAGGTTGTTGATATTTTTGGACTCTCTTGGTTGTAGGCCCATGAAAGGGATTGGGCCCAATTTGGAAAATTGGGTTATATTTGGGCTTTGGGTGATTATTTTAGAATATAGGCTTTTTGGGCAATTGGTTTGGGCCTTAGCATTGGGCCAATTTGGGGAAAGGGTAAAAAAGTATTTTACCCTAATTTGGACTCTTAGTGTGAGTCGGGATCCAATTATTGATTGGATGTTATTTTGTGATTGATAGCGCTGGAATTTTAGCGGATCTGCAGTAAGAGATTTATCTGAGTGTTTCAGCAGTTTGAGGTGAGTCTCCTCACTGTACTATGAGTCAAACACACTAATGCCAGCCCATTGGCTTATGTATTATTTGAAGACCAAGGGGTGACCCTTGACATTGTATGTAAGACCTGGCGGTGGCTCCTGGCAAATTTGTATGCAAGACCAAAGTTCGGACCCTAACAATTAAGTAGATTGTTAGTTTTTTATTGCGTGCTTATTGTCTTTGTGATGCTTGCATGGAAGACCATGAGGTGGCTCTTGGCACTTGTCTGTAAGACCCAGAGTATTGGCCCCCAACTTGGCAAGGAAAGACTATGATATGGCTCGTGGCATAATGGCAAGACCATGATATGACTCATGGCATAATGGCAAGACTATGGCTAGAACATATCATTATCTATTGTATGTATGATATGTGGTATTTTGGAGAACTCATTAAGCTTTGTGTTTACGGATTATTGGTTTTGGTTTCAAGTACTTTCGGTTCGAAAGGGAAGGACACGACTTGATCGCAACGCATACACCCATGTTTTTTCGCAACTTTGTGATTTTGGGATTGTACTGTGATACCTATTTTATTATGAAATACTTCTAACTTTTTGAGTGAAAGACAAATGGGTGTTTTGATTGTAATGAAAATGAAAATTTTACCTTGAAATTTTGGGATATCATCACCATCAACCACCCTTACCATCACCTACCCTTTCAATCAAGAACTAGAACCAATAATTTTCTAATTGATTATAATGCTATAAAATAATAAATATTGAAATTTGCAAATGAAAATCAAACTTGATGAACACTAATTGACAAATTAATCAATACCAACACAAACATTGTCTTCTTCATTATCAAAATCAATTAAATAACACCCCGTACATATACTAACATAAATACCACAAACGTAGTTAAAAACAATAGATATTGGAATACAAATCCCAACTAATACAAGTAATACCACAAACCCAAGAAAAACAACAACTTGGCTGACTCAATCTTCTTGCTCATCTGAAATCATGAAAGTGGTGTGTAGGAAAAAAAATCAACAAGACTAAAATAATCAAAATGGTTTGCGACTACGGTGTGGATAATGACGTCGGGGTCATACAGGTTGGGCAAGGAGCTGCTGGCAGGATGGAGGCAATGTTGGTATGCGGTGTGTGTTGGGAAGTGGCAAATGTAGAAGTGGAAGTTATCATGAGTGACTGGGGGACTGGTGTATTTAGGGATCTTAATTTGAGAGTTCATCTAATTTATACAAATGGTCCCTTCAAATTAAAAAAAAATGACAAAAGAATAGAAAAAATACAAATAAAGGTAAATTCATCATTTCTTTGGAATTTAACGGTGAATCTCATATGTCATTAGCCTCATGGATCACTAGTGTGAATTTTTGAAACCACGGGGATAAGACATGTCAGAAAATTAAGAGTTAGACAAAAAAATGTAGATTGGAGCAAAATATAGGGACTAAAACTGTAATTTACTAAAAAACTTAGAGCTAAGTTGATCGAGCAAATACCTTCGATGCAAGATTGAGAAATCATATTCGCTAACTATACTATAACACATCATTTTAAAAAAATACACAACACATTTCTTATTGAATAAAGATATAACTCTTTATTACAATCAAAATCAAGTGACAAATGTGAAATAAAAGAACGTAGCAGAATTCCGATAATTTACAGAAAACATAAGTTCCAAAAATTAAAAGTGTCAAGGGTGAGCAAAACCGAACCTGGAAACCGAAAAACCGATAAAACCGAAACCGAGAAATAAACCGACAGTATGAGTTTAGATTTTTAGAAAACTGAAAATTTCGGTTTGGGTTCGGCATTTAGGTTTGGTAAAACTGATAGAAACCGAACCGAACCGATTATATATATTGTTTATAAAAATATATAATTTATATATAAATATAAATATATTTAGCGAAGTAATGTCAAAAGCATGAGTTGGTTTAGGTGGGTAAGGCTCTCACATGTTTTTTTTGGAGGTTTCAAGTTCGAAACATGTATCCAATATTTCACATCTTTTATTTTCGTAGCTAGATAAACCCATCCCACATCGATAAATGATTGAAACGTAGCTACATATATGCTCGTGTGCATAAGCATGACAGATATCGTCTTCAGTTTTATTAAGCTATTAGCTTTGTCCCACATCGCTTGAGGTATCAAAGTAGAAGCCATTTTCACTTCTATAGAAGTGAGAATATGAGATGATAGAAAAACAATTTCCGGTTTGGTTTAGCTCATAAACCGAACCCAACAACCCGATTTAGAAACCGATAAACCATAAAACCGAACTCATAGGTTTAGGGTCGGTTAGGGTTCAAACTTTTAGAAACCGATGTTTATTAGTTTGGGTTCGGTTTTGGGGGCAAAACCGACCCATGCTCAGCCCTAGTCATGATTAATCATAAAAATCATAATAATCACAAGTACAGACTACGATAGTTAGGTCAAGTCCTTCCCTTTAACTAACCCGAATGGTCTTGAAAAACTTAAATAATCAAGAGGTAAGTGAAATGCTTATTTGAGGACACAATATCTACACAATTTATTATGGACACATGAGCATATAAACACCTAATCAAATACTTGTTGCCTCTTACGAAGCTATAACGATTTCATCTTGCGAAGCCATAAACTATTGTCCTAGCGAATATATAAATTGTTGCCCCCTAACGAAGCTATAAATTGTTGCCCCTATCAGAGCTATAAATGGTTGCCTCGTAAGAAGCTATAAACTGTTGCTCCTTGCGAAGCCATTAACCGAAAACATATGAGCATATACCACACAACACATAATATCTTCCATAGAGTAGTGAAACTCACATGAATTAAAGATATCTACAAGTAACTACTAGGATGTGGAGTAAGAGGAAAACCTAGCTCTGATATAGAGCCGACAAAAATCGACCCAACACGCCAACACAACTTGAGCCCAACCCAAAAATAGCAGGTTGAATTGAGATTTTCAACCTATTTAAGTTAAATGAGTCAACTCACCTAACCATTTAATAAAATAGGTTGAGTTTGGTAAAAATTATCAACCAATTTTCAACCCACCAACCCATTTATCTTTAATATATATTTAATTTAATAATTATTTATATATTATAATTTATTAATCTAAGTATTACTATTGTATTATTATTTATGTTTAAAAAATTGTAATCATAATTCTCATTTTTTTTTCTCAACATCGACAACACTAATTGCTCTAAACAGTGGCAGAGGGAATGAAGGGGCTGCCGGATGCCTAGCCCCCTCCAATAAAAATCTTATTATGATAAATATAGTATGTAAATTTAAAAGCACAAAAAATAACAAAAAGTGTATAAGTGGGTTAGACCCCTTGATCTTTATGATTGTTATGCTATTAAAAAATCATGAGTTTTTATTTGGATACAACGTCTTGGTTGTAATTAAACAAATGGGGGTAAAAGCCCAATAATATCCTATTTTAATTTAATTGGTATAATTGGCTTTGGAGTTAGAATTCAATATTAAACCTAGCCACCAGCCACAAAGACGTAAATTATATATCATTTTTTTTAGTTAAACGACAACTTTGAAGACTAGTTTCTTGTTTTTGCTTTTGCCTCCTGCTACACCAATTAATTAATCCGGTAAACTTTTATTTTTATTATATTTGATTTTATTAGTAATTTGTAATTGATAATATTATCAATTTGTAAATCAGAAGTAGTTATTGTTTGATGATTTGTTTATTACAATTACTAGGTGTGAGATCCGTATATTATACAGATTAATTTAAAAAAAATTAAACATTAAAATGTAAGTAGTAAATATTTTTTATGTAAAACTTTAAAATAAGAAAGAAAGAAACATATTCATTGCAATTTAATTTCATATATATTATATTTAATACTTTGCATATATAAATATATGAATTTAATTTTAAAAATTGAAACAAACAGAAATTGACAAGTGGATAATATTTACTTCAAAAATACCACAAAATGACAAGTGTCAAAACTTATCAGAGATTGACAAGTGGCAAAAAAAACCTTCATTTATTAGAGGAGACAAATTTATAAGAGAAATCATAAGTAGTGACAGTGATAGTGCTATGGTTTGATGAGTTGTTAATTACAATTATAAATTTATAGGAGAAATTATGAGTAAAAAAGAACCATCGATTCTATTTTCAAACAAATAGAAGATATGTGTGATCCAAAATTGCATTCGGTCAGTGATAATAATAAATAAGATGTTCATAATACACACCCACAACCTGATTGGATGGAAGAGCCCAATAATATTTAACCTGGAAAAGGTGATATATCCGATTTAGGAGAGGTAAAATTAGATTCTTTGATATGTCCGATTTTAATATAATATTATGATGTGAAGTTGTTAGGTCCCTTATTCTTAAATCCTGACTCCGCCCCTGTCTTTAAGACCACTTCGGAATTAAACATTTTAATGTTATATGTTGACTTGTGGAAATATTCTCGGTTAGGGTCGTATTGGTCATCACCAAAAATATATAATACAACAATTTACAAAAGGGGCCCTAAACTATTTATAAATTGAAACTATAACATAATACAATATACTTTAACACACCCCTAAGTTTGAGCGGAAGGTTAATAAATACAAAATATTTCTAAAGTCTAAGAATAACGAAGTAGGTAGACCTTTTGAAAATATGTCTGCAAACTGATGAGTGGAATGAACATGCAAAACAAATACATGACCAATCGTAACACGCTTCCTAACAAAATGCAAATCTATTTATACATGTTTGGTTCTTTGGTGTTGAACATGGTTAAAAGCTAAGTACACGACACTAACATTATAAAAAAGGACAACAATATTGCGAGTGAGAGGACATGACAACTCAAGAAGGAGGTTACGTTGCCATGCAACTTCTACAACTATATTAGCTACCACCTATACTTAGCTTTGGCACTAGAATAGGAGACACCATGTTGGCTGTTTGAAGACCAAGAAACAAGATTATAACCGAGAAAAATGCAAAACCCAGAGGCAGAGCAACGAGTCTAAGGATAACTAGCCCAATCAACATCAAAGTAAGAAACCAAACGATTAACGTCTGACGGACGAAGATGAAAGCCGTGAGAAAGGGTTCCCAGGAGGTATCAAAGAATTTGCTCTAGGACAAGGAAATGAGGTTCACGAGGATCATGGATGTAAAGACAGATCTGTTGCACTACATAGGAGATATCGTGAAAGTAAGATATTAAAGAGCTCCACAGAAACTCCGATTGAGGGTGGGATCGACGACATGCTGCTCGAAAGAGGAAATCTTGGTCCTTGTATATGTGGGAGTGTTGAAAGGGTTACATATAGTCATATCGACACGAGCTATAATTTCCTTAGCAAACATTGTTTGAGACAAGAAAAGACCTTGCTATGTTCGAGAGGCAACACTACTAAGGAAAAAGGAAAGGGAGTCAAGATCAGTAATTAGCAACTTGGTTGTAAGTCGAGTGGTGACTTTAGTGATGAAAGATGATGATGAAGCCATGAAGATGATATCATCAAAGTAGAGAAGAAGATAAATGGTCTCAGATCCTCGATGAAACATAAAAATAGAGATGTTAGAGCGACTACTTTGAAATCCAAGGGAGGTGATATTACCAACAAACCGCTGATACCATGCATGAAGGGCTTGCCTTAGCCGATATAGAGCTTTGAAAAGATGACATACATGATCATGGAAGTAAGGATGAACAAACCTGGGAGGTTGTTTTATGTAAACTTCCTCAGTGAAATCACCGTGTAAGAAAACATTATTGACATCAAGTTGATGAATTAGCTACTTCTGAGTGACAACAATGCTTAAGACAATATGGATAGTCACCGGTTTGACAACATGATGAAAGTGTCATCAAAGTCTAATCCGGGTTGTTGAGAGAAGCATTGAGCAACAAGACGAACCTTTGTAACAATCAAGATTGTCGTGACTGTCTGACTTATGTCAATATAACCAACGACAACTGACAATATTGGCATGAGGAGGTCGAGGAAGAAGAACCTAATTGGTATTGGAGTATAGAGAAGCTATTTTAGAGTCCATTGCTGCTTTCCAGTTAGGATCATACATGGCTTGAGCGTTCAAACGGTGGACATGAGAGATAGTGTAGGAAGTAGAGAGATTAAAAATCTGTTACGGTTGAAGAGAGTTGTTAAAGAGTGAGTAGTTATGTGGTGACCAATAGTTCAATCTCCAAGGATTTCCCGAAAAATGAGACTATGTCTTCAAAAACAAGAATGAAATGGGTGTAAAAAGACATAAAAGAAACTATATCGTTCAATTCTAATCCTTTTATTATTTCTAACTTATAATGTATTGTTATTACTATTATTGCTATTTACATATTAAATTATTCTTTTTCATTTATTAAATTCCTATTAAACCAATTGAATCAACACTTTTAATTCTAAAAGTCTATAATCCTATAACTATTTAAAAATATGAAAACAAGACGTTACATGTGTCAACTTTTGAATACTGGTACTAAATGTGTAATTTGTTGAAGACCACAAGGACCAAATCTTAAATTAACCCTATATAATAATAATAATTTATAATATCTTTATCATACACACATGTTCCTGTGTTTTGGAACATAGAGTACACATGGGACCAATTGCAATGTAGGATTGACGTCATTCGACGTGGGAACAAGGTTCAACACCAACGCGCTCACTACACGCCTATTTGCTATTTATTAGTCGAATTTTGCTCGGTCTTTTTTTTTTTTTGGCCAGTCAACTCATAATTTTATTTTTAAACTATTTTAATACATTTACAATCAACTATTTTGAAACTTTGCGGCAAACACATTTTTTTAGGACAAAATTTCAAAATCGGTGCCTGTGGTTTATAAAAAGCCTTTCTTTAAGGACAATGTTGCAAAACATCACACTATTGGTTCTCGTGTTTTATTTTCTTAGTGGTTTTCGCGTTTTATTTTTTATACGATTTGGTCATTATCCATACAAAAAGACTATATTTCCATTCCTAACATCTTTTTTCCTTTTTCTTTTACATAATCTTATTTTCTTAGTGGTTTTCGCCACCACCTCAATTTAACTTCGAGCATCACCTTCACCATATCTGACCGCCAAGATCAATTTGATTAAATTTTTAAATACTCATAACATCACACCTTCTCATCTAGGGTAAGAAAAGCTTCATACAAAGAACCAATATAAGAGTAATCAAATCATTTGGGGATCTAAATCCTTCAAGGGAGGAAGGCTTAGGTGGAATCAATCTAGAAAGCAAATCAACCTCATTTAAGGCTACTTCGGCAAACATAGTTAAGGGTTAGGAAGAAATGGTTCCAACTTGCATCCTCCTGATCGAGGTCGTTGTCTCAATCAAAAATAACCTTAAAAACCACTAGATAGCTAGGGTAAGAAAGGGTCGAATCTGCGAGGAGTTTGTGGTCAAGCTTTGTGATATAGCAGTCAATGAAAAAGAACTAATACTTGCAATTATCACGAAAAATATTAAACTAATATTTAAATAAAAAAATAGAAACTTTATATTGCAAACGATTACCAATGAGAAAAACAAGGTTACTTCAGGTTCAGTCTCAAATGATTAAGACTCATGTGTTTATCTTCCCTTAAATTCCAAATTAATTATGAAAACATAACTAAGGTCAATTAACATGCAATAAATAACTTTGGACATACAATATGTTATTCCTACTAATTGTCTTACTCCCCATGTCTAAATGGATTAGGAACAATGAGTGGCTTGATAATATTGTGTCTTGTGATTACCAATTACAATGTTTAGCATTTAAAATCACAAGTTTGAAATAGTATATGCTGATTCAACCGATCGTCTTAGTTCCTAAACTATATGAATTCGGCACAATTAGTGAATCGACAATAAACTATCTTAATTGTAAAATTAAACACATGAATAAAACCCAACTTCAATTATCATTAATAGAAATCATAAATTTAAGAACATATAATAACCAAAGTTGATTGGAATAAAAGTAATAATCAAAACATGTTAATCAAATCATCCTAAACATTCCCGGAAGTAACCATAAATGGTTTAGCTTTTCATAACTATCAAAAAGCATACAACTTCAATAAAAACAAAGAATTCCAGTATAAAATCCATAAACAAAGTATAAATCATAAAACGAATGATTTTTGATGATCAATAAATCATAGAACAATGGAACCTTAGAGAACAAGTAATCAATTCTGGAACATGATGGAATTGATGTAAATCCACCTGTTGAACGATCTTCAAATGTTGAATGATTATGAACTTGATGATTTCTTGGCTTTGATTTGGAACTTGATGATCAAGAACGCGTTTGAAGAAGGTTTGGAAGTGTTTGGAACCCTCCAAAATAGGTGAAAATCACAGAGGAGAGGTCTAATTTCGATTAGGGTTAAATCTCCTTTAAATAGGTGCTGAAAAACTGATTTTTGGAGTTGCTTTTCGTGTCGACGTCATAGTGGGCGTCTTAGACGTCATATAGGACGTTTGGGCATCGTTCGTGTTGTTTTACAAGCTTTCCTTCGTCCTTGATTTGCACTTGGAAATGGCCTAAAACGGGTAGGCATCCTAGGAGGCGACTTAGAGACGTTCTAGGACGTTCCTCATCTTTGCTGCTCCTTTTTGGTGATGAAAATGGTAGAATTAGTAAAAACACAAAGCATGAAAGTTTTAGGAAATTTTATCTAGTTTCCAGAACTTATTCACTCCTGTCAATCGGAGCTCTAAATCTTGAGATATGATCAAAACATTGAAGAGTGGTAAAGTTTATCTGCACCATTTTCTTCATTCTTTTAGCCATTTGTCTCCCATGCTTGTTAGCTTCATTTTTCTTGTCTTTCTTGCAATTTCCACCCAATTTTAGTCGTATATAATGACCTGCATATAAAGTTCAACAACTCATCAAAGTAGTGTCATTCTTGGGCAATCACACATAAATTCGACATATTTAGTACAATTTATTGTGCTATAAATATAGACCGATCAAACCTCCCCAAATTTATTCCAAACTCGTCCCGAGGTTGGCCTGAAATAACCAGCGTAGACTTACTCCCTAATCCTAAGAAAAACTCAATGGAATCACGAATTTCGTGGACCCTTGTCAAAAGATATTCAATAAGCACGATATATTGATTTTGGGGATTATTAGTTGTTTTTCCGGGCTTTTAATCTCAAAATACATGTTATGCTTATTTTACTTTGTTGTTTGAAATGTTCCACTTTTTGAACCCTTTCCAATAATCAACCTCATGAGTAATCAGTTGAACTCATTGCCAAAGTCCAGTTTTCAAGGTTCACTAACATAATTAGCGCGGTCGGTAACACTTACTGGACCAACCCATACACTCCCGCTATCGAGCGGTCACATATTGTTTCACATAATGTCTTCAACTTGAACTTTTCTTCATATTTATCTTGATTGTGCATTCTTCAAGTTCTTTGATGGCTTCGTCGGATTTGATCATCTTTGTATTTGACTTAAGCTTGAATATATATACTTGGAAGTTCTTCAATGTCTTCTGAGGCTTTTTGGTTGTGTGAAAACAATAATAGTCCCCTCCCAACCCCAAAGGTGTAGGAGTAAGTAAGACCAAGTACTGAGAGCATGATGACACATATTGTTCTGTTGCGTCCTCAACTGAAAGATCGTTGGCTCAAGCCAAAACCTTCATTTTTCAAACACTTGGGGTATTTCACATAACAATTTTTAAATAAATATAAATATTTCCAAACCAGCTGAGCAACCCACAAAATCAATATTAAATATATATTATGACTCGATGTACGAAACTCCTATCATTTTCCATTTTGATGAGTTACATTCAAGACATAGAGATGCTACTAACTCATCACATATTTCATGGTGACCAACTTCAGGATAAGATAATTAAAGATAGAGTTTAAGATAGCAGTACATTCATCCTAAGTTGATTATCCAAAAAAAATTCATCAAAGTTAATGTAAAAGAAATTAAAAATATGGAGGACGACACACCTGATGGTACTGATAGTAGAGGCGGTTTTGATTTCCATAAAACTTCACTAGTTGGAGGTATATGCATAATATTTTGTTATTCCCGAATAAACATCGAATAATTATGATTTTTTAATCACTTTTTTCTTCAATCCTCCATCTTTTTCTTGTGTACATCCCTCCCCAACTTTAAGTCTTGCATCGTCCTCGATGCATCAAAAGATAAATTCCTAAAACAATAATAGAAAAAAAAACTACAAGCACAGAAATCAAATCAAATATAAAATAAACTAAACTAACTAGCCCTCAATTTCGCTGGGTCCACAATTGCACTTGGCACGTGCAACAAGCCTTTTAAACCACTAGGTTACCCCTAGTGGACGAGCGAAGTCTCGTGAGGGTTTTGCAGTGAACACACCCACAAAGTTCCAAAATTTCCAAGTTTAACGTCATTAGCGGGACATGTTACCTTGACCGATGTCTATGGAGGATCATATGTTAGTGGACTTTTTTGAAAGTCAACTGTCTTGTTATTGACCTTAACCTGAATGACCGGATCGTGTGGCATGCCATCTTTGACCTTGTATAAATAAACCATGTTGCCTTTAATATTTCAACGATGACGCTTAAACCTTGATTTGAACATCCAAGCATAATTTTTATTAATGGACTTCTTGACTCGATGTTTGTTATCATGAAACATCTTCATCTTTGATTTATGGGTAAGCGCGACATCATGTTTCTTGGTCCATAATTTCTTCTTCACTTGTTGAAACTCGACCCCATCCAATTTTATTAACCTATGACAAGGAAAAAGTTTCTCCAAATCGTGGTTGGTGTCAGAGAGCATATTTGTTGTATGCTCGTGGACATAATCAATTTTGACATGTTATCTATTTACAATGCATTGTAGTTTTGATACGTGAAGTTTAGTCGTTGTATTTTTTTACGTGTTTTGTACCATATAAATAGGATAAGTACATAGGTCAGAGTATAGGTTCGAATATTCTTACATTACACATTGTAATCTTTCTCTCTTGTACTCTTCAAACGTTGAATTGAGCCAATCAGATCTTATTTAGATCTTTGTGTCTTGCTTTATTTTTTCTTAATCAATTGATTCATTTATCATTTTTAACACACTACATTTGGTATCAGAGTGGGATTCAAATAATCGATTGGAATTTTCTCACATTTTTCATCTTTTGGAATCGTTCTTTTCGATTCAAAATTTTGTGCAGATTGAAATGGAAAACTAGTGTCAGTTGATTGAGTAGTATGGATTCTGCATTATGTGTTTTTGAACAATTGATCTTTGATTGATTTCACTCTTTGATTTCTCTTTGAATCAAAAAATTCTTTCTTCAAAATCTATTCATCACTGGCGAACTTCAGTGTGAACACGATGAAGGATTTCTCTCATTTGCTTGGATCTATAACAAAAATTCCAATATTGATTTTGGAATACTAAAACAATGGGCTGACAGAATAGGAGATTACTTGAATGGATTTGATGACGATCTGATGAGATCAATCAATAAAGGTCCATTTCTCCAGAGATGTTAGTTGTTGCTGGAACTACTGCTACTGGTGAAGACATGATCATGCAAGGAAACAAGATGAAAGCAAACGAAAAGAAGTGTATGCATAAATTACATGGTGGTCTTCCACTGGTGGTTTACAACTATGTTCGTGGATGTTCGACTACAAAGAAAATTTGGGATACTCTGAAGGAGAAGTATCAAGGTAATGAGAAGACAAAGAAGAGTTCAGTTACTCAATGTTTGTTGGAATTAGGTGGGTTCAAGAAGAAAAAAGGTGAATGAATCGAATCATATTATAATCGATTGAATGAGTTGATCTTCAAATGTTCTTGTTATGGAGTTACTCGTTCGACACTGGAGTTAAATTGGAATTTTCTTTTGGGATTGAGAAAGGAATGGCGAAAGATAAGTTTGATGACTAAAACGTAGGAGAACTTTGATGGTTACTTACCATCAAATCTTTCCAACATCTTGAAAGCTCATGAAAATGAGGTTAAAGATATTGTTGAGGAAGACAAATAAAGCTTGGGTGGACCATTGGCCTTGCTGTCGAAAGTTTATGTAAAGGAAGTTGAATCTGATGAAGAAGCTAAAAATGGCGAAGAAGGATTCTTGTTCAAATTAGATGATGAAGCTGTTGCATACTATTCGAATAATAAAGTTAAGAAGTTTTTCAAGAAGCCATTCAATGCAAAGTTCAAGAATAGATCTGAGGGTAAAGGAGTGGCGACGACTGGAAAAAGTGTGAAGGAGGATACGAAAGTTGAGAAGAAGGAGATAGAGAGTTAAAATGAGAAGAAAGAATTGAAATTGAAGGTGATTTGGGTTACAATTGTAACTACTATAATGGGTGAAATCACCTTGCAAAAGATTGTATGCTGAGGAAGAAAGAAGAGAAGAAAGAAAAAGTGAGAAGCTTGAGGAAATACGTTCTCGAACGAAGAATGTTTCATTGATTGCAAGAGGAAATGATGAAGAAGATGGTACCTATCAAGTCTGGTCTTTAGGATCAGATGATGAAGAAATACGCCATCTCAATCATGGTGCCCTGTATGTGAAGCTTGAGGAGGACAATGATGAGAAGTTGAGTTCGGATGAGGAGAATGAAGAAGAAAGGAATTCTGAAAGGTGCTTTGTGTCAACATATTCAGCCAAGTCACCAACAACAACAAAGGTACGTGATCTTCTTACTTCATTTAAAATTCCTTCGACTTCTTATAATGATGTTTTGTCTTATTTTGATAATACTTGTGCTTATCTTAATGACATGTTAATCTCCATGAGTGGTGGAGCTGAAAAATCCAAATCCTTGTTGTAAGAAGCTAGAAATAAACTTGAAGAAAAGAAGGGATTTGTGGAGTCTCTAGATTTAAGACTTACAAATCTTTTGGTAGAGAGAGACACCATTAGAATGGATAATATGATGCTAGTAAAACAAAGCAACATTTACTGTAATTCAACAAAAAGATTGTATGGCAAATTAACTGAGTTGTACCATTCAGCTGAAATATGTGATGAACAACATCGCAAATTATTCCCTTTTCTTGCTTTTAAAGGAGAACAAATAGACAAAATCACATATGATTGCAAAAGTAAGATTGTTGATTATGATAAAATACCAAATGATTCTTATGCATATCGTATTGTTGATAGTAATGAATGTTTGATTGCTGATGATCTTGTGAAATTGTGAATGTGTCCTTAACCAAAAATGAACAAATTAAGATTTTAAACATGACTAAGAAGTCAACACTTGATTCTCATCAATTTTTTGATGATATAGAAGATAATTATGAAAATATCAGTGAAATTGAGGAAGAGGAATGTGTTGATTGCTCACAATTGTCTGTCATTAATGTCAATACAATGGTTAAAGGCAAAGATAATAATGATCCAATGACGAAATTAAACAATGCTCAATCTTCGACAACCAAAAACTATGATTTTCAAGATATTGTTGTTGTTGAGGACTATGTGAGTAACGATGATGAAGTTTTGAATGAGAAACCAATTCCACGAGTAGTGGAAGATCAAGTTTTTGAAGACTCAAAAGAATACATAGAAGTTTTGAAAGACAAAGGATCACATTATCTTGAACCAAATGCAGTGGTTTATCCAAGGTTCAAGGATATTGATGATGTTGTGTATCCAAATCAAGTATTTGTCACTAAATGAAACGATGATAATGTTGCTCCTGAACTGAACCAGTTGGTAAACGAAGACAATGCTAATGTGATAGATGAAGGATTTTATTCAAATCGATGGAATATCGAAAATAGTTTGAACAAACATTCAAAAAAATTTCAATGTCAAAATAAAGCGATACGTGTTTGGATGGTAAAAACATAAAAGTTTGTCGTTGAAAATAAAAGTAAAGAAAAAAGTGCCAAATCTTTGCCTTAGGCAAAAACACAAAATTTTCAAAAGAGAAATGGAAAAATTGGCTTCTAAAAAAGGAATTTCGAATTTTAAAGCACAAAATAAAGCATATTGGAAATATGAAAAAGATTTTTACAAACAAAAAGTTTTTAAACAAAAATCTCCTAGATGTGAAAAGACGTTTTCGAAAAATGCAAAGAATTTTCAAAATAAATCTTTCCAAAAGCTAAGTAACTTTTGACAAGGTCAAAACCACGATCAAAATAACTGTTGACAAGGTAACAAATATTTTTTAAAAACAAAATGGTTTACAAGGAATTATTCAAAATTGTGCATAGAGGAGTGTTTCTCAAAACCGAAAAGTTTTTCAACAAGATTCACATTTTGGTTATCAAAATAGATATCAAAATCATTTTCAACATCCATGTCACAAATAATCTCCCACAAGACATTTCGAGAAAATGGAAATCAATGGAAAAAAATGTGCCTTTTAAACCTAAAAATCCAAATTTTCCAAATATAGATTCAAAGCAAAAGATGAAAGGTTCATTTGTCAAAGGCAGAAATGATATCAAGAAATTCAATCATTGGCTTGAAGGAAAGGGAAAACAATACCAATCACGAAAGTTTTCTAAAGAGCAAATTCAAAATGCTTACGAGAAGTATTTGAATGAGTCAATGAATGGAAGCCCTTCGTCTCGAGAGTCTACACCAAAAGTGAGAAAATCGAAAGAAGTTCGAAATAAGAAAATTGATGTTTCTCAGAAAAATATTGGAAAAGAGAAAATCAAAGTTGAAACTTCGTCATTGCATGATTATATATCGATTCCTAAAGGTGATGAAGTTGACTTAATTGACTACTTGAAATCGAAAGTTCGTAATGGGGTTTTAAGTTCTTCTTTGCACAATATACAAGGACCCAAAAGGTCTTGGGGACCTAATTTTTTCTAATTAATTGCAGATACTATATGACGAGCAATATGACGAAAATTGGTATTTGGATAGTGGATGCTCGCGTCACATAACTAAAAGGAAAGAAAATTTGAGAGATTTTCAAAAGTTAGAAAATGATGGAGTTGTCATGTTTGGGAATAATCAAAATTGTAAAGTCAAAGGTTATGGAAAAACGACAAATGGAAAATTCACGGTGAATCAATCTGGTTTTGTTGAAAGATTGAAGCATAATTAGATTAGTGTTTCGCAACTTGTTAGAACATGAAATTAGGTTCTTTTCGATGAGGAAGGTAGTACCATTTCAAACAAGGAAATAAAAGAGATTTTGTTAAAGTCAACGAAAAGGAGACATGTTCACTCTCGACATGAAACCAATAATAGGCACACCCTCTGTATGCTTGCTATCGAAAACTTCTTCGGATCTTCGTTGGTTATGACATCGATGTCTTTCTCATCTTAACTTCAATGATCTTGTTTGTGGTTTACCTATTTTGAAATTTGACAATGATTCTTTGAGTGCAGCATGTGAATAGGGAAAAAACAACATCGTCAAGGTCATTCAATCGTAGATTATTCAAAGATCATTGAACCATTGGAACTTGTTCACATTGACTTGTGTGGACCTTCCGATTGTTGAGTCACTTAACAAGAAGAAGTACATATTAGTTAGTGTCAATGCTTTTTCAAGATTTACTTGGGTTTTCTTTCTTTGACAGAAGTCTGAAACTGCTCAAGTAATGATGGATTTTATCAATAACATTGAACTGATTTTGAAAAGAAAGGTTCGAAAGATAAAAAGTGACTATGGAACTGTGTTCAAAAATAGAATCTTAGATTCGTTTTTGACTGAAGTTGGAATTTTACATAATTTTTCGTCTCCATACACACCACAAAAAATGGTGTTGTCAAACAGAGAAGTCATTCTTTTTGTGAAGCGGCTAGAACGATGCTTACATATGTGAACATGCCTCAATACTTCAAGGCAGATGCGTTTTCGACTACTTGCTTCGCGCAAGACCGTTCTTTCATTCATCGTCGTTTTAATATCACACCTTATGAGATAATAAACAAAAGGAAACATAATGTTAAATTTTTCCATTTTTTTGGTTGTAGATGTTTCATTATGAATCTCAAGGATAATGTTTCCAAATTTCAGACGAAAGCTGATGGGGGAGTTTTATTGGGATACTCTCACAATTTTGTTGCTTATAGGGGGTTGAATATGTGAACCGGGAAGATTGAGGAAAATTAAAATCTTACGTTTGATGATCATTATGTC
Source organism: Lactuca sativa (assembly GCF_002870075.4). NCBI lineage: Eukaryota > Viridiplantae > Streptophyta > Magnoliopsida > Asterales > Asteraceae > Lactuca > Lactuca sativa. The sequence goes on along the minus strand of NC_056631.2, from coordinate 82,044,826 downwards.
AAGAGAATTGACCAAATTTCATACATAAACCAATAATTTCTTAATCAAATAATGAATCTGAACAAATGCTTACATTTGATGTTGATTTGATTTAATTTTTGGTATTCCTAATAGGGTGATTGATATGGAGATCAATGTTCAAGATAATCAAATTCCTGGGGCATCGAAACATTCTGACGATTCCAAACTTACAAATGAGGCAAATTATGTCTAATCTTCATCAATCTCAAGAGTCAATGTCGATAGAATGCAAGTTTCGACTGATGATCAAGTGGAGGCGGAGCACCTGACTTCTTTGTCTCATAACAAAAGATAAGTTTCGCATGTTAAGGGGGAACATATGACTACTCAAGCAGATGTTGAGGGGGAGCATATGCATTACCAAACTGATGTCGAGGGGGAACATCAAACTATGAATCCATTGGTTGAGGGGGAACCAAGTGGATCGAATCATGATGAGGGTAATGTTATAGATAATGATTTTCATGATTTTGCTAATAATATCTCAATTTCAGGAGAAGTATCGGATGTTGAAGGAATATCTAAAGATGCACAATTGGAATTTGACCTTGCATATCCACCGATGGACAAATGGACACATAATCATCTAAAGGAACAGATTCCTAGTGATCCAAATTCAGGTATTTTGACACGATCCCAATTTAGTGCCAAAAACAAAGTATTAAATATTCATTAAGAACTCTGTATGTTCAATGTTTTTATTTAATAAATTGAACCAAAAATAGTCAAGACTACATTAGAACATCCTTATTCGGTTGTTACTATGCAATTTGTGTTGGTTGAATTTGAGGGAAACAAGGTTTGGAGATTAGTTCCTAAACCTGATGATGTTTCGATAGTTGGACTAAAATGGGTTTTTAAGAATAAAACTGACAAAGAACGCAATATTGTTAGAAATGGATCTAGGCTAGTCGTAAAGGGTTATTCTCAACAAGAAGGTATTGATTATGAGGAAATAATTTTTTCCTGTCGCAAGACTTGAGGCGATACGATTTTTTCTGGCTTATGCAACTCACAAGCATTTTGACGTTTACTAGATGGACTTAAAGTGTTCATTCATCAATGGTGTTCTTGAAGAAAAGGTGTATGTTGAACAACCACCCGGTTTCGTTAATGATAAATATCTTGATCACTGTTATATCGTATACATGTCAATTTATAGGTTGAAATAAGAACCTCATGCCTGATATGCAACTCTTAACATTTTTTTTGCAAATTGCTAAATTTAAACAAGGATCAGTTGATCTTACTTTATTTCGTAAAAAGTAGGGGGTCATATGATGCTCGTTCAAATTTATGTTGATGATATTATATTTGGTTTAATCGATCCTTCATTGTCTAAGGATTTTGAGGAGTTAATGAAGAGTAAATTTAAAATGAGCATGATGGGTAAGATAAATCACTTTTTGGGTTTAAATATTCGACAAAGCAGGGAAGGAATATTTATCAATCAAGAGAATTATACTTTAAACGTGCTCGAAAGATTTGGATGATGAATTGCAAAAAAGTCAAAATACCCATGGCTGTTTGCACGCACTTAAGTCCTTTGTTGGATAAACGTGTTGTTGATCATTGGTTCACTTTTGTATTTAACTACAAGTCGACCTGATATTATGTTTTCTGTATGTAATTGTTTCAGGTATTAATAGAGCCCAAGAGGAACCCATCTTACTATAGTAAAAAATATCTTTCAATACCTCCAGGGTACAAAGACATTAGGATTGTGGTATCCATCGAAAACTGGATTCTTTATCTAATGATTTTCTAATGCGGATCTAGGGGATTGTTAACTGGATAGAAAGAGCACTATTGGAGGATGTCAATTATTGGACGGGAAACTTGTGAGTTTCCAATCGAAAAATTAGACATGCATTTCTATTTCGACAGCTGAGGCTGAATATATTGTTGCTGCTGCATGCACATCGCAAGTGATTTGAATTCAAAGCGAATTGCATGACTATGCGATCAACATGAAGAAAATTCAGTTATATTGTGATTCTCAAAGCATATTTGTCATAATCCGGTTCAACATTTGAAAACAAAATATATTGCTTTTCATTACCACTTCATCAAGGATCACATTGAAGATGGAAACATTGAATTCCATTTTGTCAAAACAATAGATCAGCTTGCTGATCTTTTCAGAAAACCTTCAGATGAAAAATCATTTTTACGGATTTTGAATGGATTGAGAATGATGGAAGCATGTTCTGTTCCACATTCTACATAATTTTTCTTGAATTCGACATGAACATGAGTTTTACCTTATTGTCGATTGTTTGCATTACTTTCGATTAGTGGATATAACTTTCGACTGTTTTCCTAACTTTCGTTCCTTGTTTTTTGATCTCTTCAGAGGTTACTGTCCACGTTAAGCGTGTGACCGCCTTCACATTCGACTTCTTTCTGAATCATTCAGTATAGGGTCACAATTCGCACATGATGGAAGACTTTCAACGTCAAACTCATATTTGAAGAATAACAAAATTTGCAAAGTCATGATGGAAATGAAATGATCTTGGTAATTTTTTCAATTACTTTATTTTTGTTTTTACTTTATAAAAATAAAAAATCCAAAACGATTCTCTTATTTTTTGTTTTTGCATTATAAAAATCAAAAATCTAAAAAGATTTCCATATTTTTGTTATTGCTTTATAAAAATCAAAAATCCAAAAAAGATTTTCTCATTTTTGTATTTTCATTATTAAAAACAAAAATCCAAAAATATTTTGTTCTGTTTGATTTTTATGAGGGAATCTCATTGTAACATTGTGTTGCACTTTCGCATGCCAAATGAGCACATTCAAAGGGATCAAGTATGACTCGAAACTTTGTACTAGTTAAACGTCCCTAGAAGTATGCTGCAACATGTTCTCCTCATGCCTCATAGACTCTTTGTGTTCGAAGCCTTAACATAACTCTCACACAAAAGTTTCTTCCAATTAGGTTGTATTCACATTAGTCGATGACCTACCTTTCTCTTCTCATGATGAGTAAAGAGATTTATTCTATGTCCAAATCTTTTGCAGAGGTATAATGAGTTCTTCTAACCATTCTTTTTCACCTAAAATTTCTTTCGTGCTCACACATAATGACACATACCCTTGACATTTATGGTCGAAACCTACCAGGATATAGGTATGTCAAAAATATGTGCTTATGATCTGAAATCATTTTTCTGTGATGAAAGTGAAACCCAACAAATCTAAATCTAATGAATTGATGGCGAACATTCATGTTCAATATTTTAACGGAACATTTGTTTCAATGTATCACTTTCAATGTTCAAAATCTCATTTTCATTCATATTGCGTGATCTTGATAAAATGTACCAATCCCACATTATTTTTGCCCAAAAGATCTAGATATTAATTTTTTTTTTATGAAATGAGATTTCCATTTGAACATCTTTTCTGTAATCTTCGTTACTCAAATTTTTTCCAAACCTTAATTTTTCTTAACTACACTGGTCATCCAAGTATTTTTACATAAAGCTCACACTTATGTTAAGTTGTGAACTTGTGTGAAAATGAATCCACCTTCGAACCTAAAGGGAAAAGAGGCCCTTCCTTACTCATCAAAGAGTATTCAATTGTAATTCATAGGATACCACACAATTCTCTCTTGATGTCGAATGTAGAGATCTTTGCTCGGGATCACGTTGCTTTTATATCAAAGAATCTTTGATATCACAATACACACATTTTTTTGATTGCTTCTATCTTTTTCTTTTGCATGCTTGAGCACTGAAATCCTTGAGGATATAAGTATTACCAACTCTATCTTAGATTTCTCAAAGTTTGGCATATGATTTCGTTTATTTTCCCATAGGTAAATGAGCCTAGCCTCCATGCTGAAGGATGGTTATCTCTTGGGAATGAAACTAATGACGCTCTTTCTTGGTAACAAAACTTATAATGGTTCTAATCTGGTTGGGGAAAGCGAAAGATCAGTTGGATGTGACGATTCAAGATTTTCACGGGAATTTAGGAGAAAATTGATCATCACTACACATGGCAGTTCTAATGGTGATGGTTAAATAACCGATGTTCCACATGGCATTTTTTTCATTGGGCAATGGTTTGAATTCAAAATTTACACCAATTATATAAGGAAATCCTTGCTTCCAGTTTTTAGTTTATGCTCTCTGAAAATTCACAAGAACCCTAACTGTTCTTCGTAAATTTTTTTCTCCAAAATTCTCTCTGATTTTCTATGATGGCTGCCTCAAAACACAATGTTGATCAAGTTACAATGAATGACGATGAGATTTCACAACCAACGATGAAGATTTTGCATACAAATCTTTATCTTGTTCCGTCTCTTGATGTGAATCCGAATAAGCCGTAGATGCTTGTTCAAAGTTTGAACAACTCTGTTCTTTCGTTTGCTTTGTATGCATCATTTTCCACTACGATGCAATGGTTATCACTTGTTGCTTCAACTGATGTGTATAACAAGACGACCAAAGTTGTTACGTTTCAGATATCGTCTACCAAAACGAAGAAACTTACAAAGAAGCAGTTCACACAAATTTTGTTGTTACCTTCTTCAGGTAATTTCTCTGAAGTCTCAACTGATCAGGTCATCTACATGTTTAATGAGATGGGACATCAACCCACTCTTACGAATATTAGTCATTTTAAGAAGTTGAGCCTACCATGTGTTTTGAGTTTACGTTTTAGGATTGTTTTAAGGTGTTTGATAGGGAGGAGTATTGGGCTTGATAAGGCCAAACTTGAGGTTTATTTAGTGGTTGCTGGTATATATTATGGTCTTAATGTCGACTATGCTTCAATGTTGTGGGAGGAGTTTGGAACATCTATTTCTCATTCAAAACTAGCGACAGGAGTGTCGAGTGCTAGGTTTTGGGGGTTGATCATGAAGGAGATATACAGTCGCGAAGATATTCTTATTCCATCAGATGTTGATACTGCTGAATTCCCATCGATGATAGTTCCAAAAATAGCTATGAATGATGCTACCATATTTCCAGTGGTTTCTCGAATCCCGAATTCAATGCTTAAATTGATGGATCCAAAAAATTCATTATTTTTGAAATATTTTCTTTCTATCGATTCTACTCAAACTGTTGTTCTACCTCTAAAGGTTTCTTAGAAAGGGGTAGAAGGACCATCAAAAGGGTCCAAAGTTAATAAGACAAAGAAACAAGTAGAAATGTCAAAAGAAGTAGAGGAAGATACGAAGACTGGTAAAGGCGTACTTAAACGAACCAAGAAATCTGCTAAGAAGCCTTCTGATTCTGAAAACACGAAACCTACTCAAGAGCCCATTTTGGAAACTGTTGAGCCAATAGCTAAGACAATTTCCATGGAGAATCATGTCCCAGTACAACTATAATTACACAAGAAGGTGAACCCACTGCGAGAAACATTGGTTCAAAAGGAGTTAAGAAGCTACAGTTTTCCAAGAAGGGTGTTTTAATCCATGAGGTTTCGACTCCAAGATCCCCAACTTCAAATAAACATCAAGCTTTAGATGTTGCTCAAAAGTTAAAGAAACAAAAGCATGATCAAGATGAAGTTCAATGTGAGAAAGTAATAGTGGAGACTGAAAATGATAGTGATAGCGATGAGTTAGACACTCAATTTGTGGATGTTTTTTCATGTATCACCATGAAAGGATACCCCTTTCAAATCGACTTTCGAGGAGATATGGATTCCTGATGTCACTACAAACGTATCTGATGGGGTGCAAACATCGATTCAGGTGAACAAAAAACCACAACCATCCCTAAGAAGACGATAGTCAAACCATCCAATGTTTAGCATACCAAGTCCGTTATGGAGGAGGTCGAAATTCTAGACATCACTGTGCACTTATCTACTAAGGACACAAATTTCAACATGGATGAAGGGATGCATTCTGTCGAAACAACATCACCATTTACACCTTCGATTGGTTATGGAGGAGGTCGAAACTCCAGACATCACCACCAACATCACCAATGACATCTTCGATTCGTGTTACAACCCTTTCACCAAAATTTGTTAGGGTTATGCAAGAACTAATCACAACTCTTTTCTCATCTCAATCAACCAAGTCTAAGAAAACTATTCAAGAAGAAGAAACTGATGATGAAAATGTGATGGTTTCTTTTGCTGAGCTACAGTTCAATCATGACAATGAAGATATACATGATGACTTAATCATATTAGGTAAGAAATTTAAGATTCTCAACTCTAAAATAAACTCGATACTTCAATTTTTGGCTGATAATGGAAGTAAGCATTTAGTTAGTGGGGTTGGAGTTGATATTTTTTGAAAGCTCAAGAGTCTCGATTAAAGACTATAATTGAAGATGTTGATAAGCATAGTGATGATCGAGTTGTTATTCAATCGCATACTTTCAATAATGAAATTTCTTAGTTGCGTGATGTATCGAAAGAACGTCATGACCTTTTTGAGAAACAACTTGCAGAAGTTAAAGTTTTTCTTGAGGCTCAACTGAAGGAAATTCGAATGATGATGAATATAGAGGTGTAGATTCTTGATGAAATTTCCTCTTTGTTTCACAAGAAGATGGATGTTGTAGCTGATGCAACCACAAGATTGATCGTAGATATCACATCCTTTAACAAATATTACTCGACTGATCTTCGACTCAAGACAGAGACATATGACAAAGTTTTTGTCAAGGTTGAAGAATTCTTGTCTAACATGAAGGAGATGTTATAAAAAATTGATCTTTCGACTCAATCATCAATATCTCAAGAATCCTTTTCTATGATGGTTTCAAATGTCAATTCGAGTATCAAGGCTGAATTGGATCTGATATAGAATTTAGTGCTTAGACTCCCAACTAATGCTCCTCATCCAATGCATGTTTCTCAAGGGGGAGATAAAGGGGTTGGTTCGTCGAAAGCTTCTGGTGAAGATACTGGAGTTCTTGTGGGGAAGGTGATGTCTAGTCAAATTCCAACACCTATTTCGATGAAGCCTATTGTCTCAACTTCAACAACAACATGAACAACTGGAATTGTCACACAAACAAGAGCTTAAACAAAAGGAGTCTTGATTAATGAAGGTTCAAGAGGATTGAGTTCTAACTTATTCAAATAAACTTCCAATGTTGATCCGAAAGACAAAGGAAAAATCATTCAAGTTGTACAAAATGATGAAGAAAAGAAGAAATTACAAGCTTTCGAATTTGAGAACCAGAGATAAGATAAACATCATTCTAAGCCAAAGAAAACGACCCATCAGGCTTGAACAAGGGAGATCCCAACAAGAATTGGTCTTATGAAATGATATAAATTGTTGTGCTTGGGAAGAATGATGAGTTTATAAAAAGGCCAAAGAAGAGTTATGACACAGAGAATTTGGATTTCAATTAACTTGATTTTCCAATAAATCATAAGCTATTTACATCTCCACAGTTCAAGACTGCTGATAATTTTAATGATAAAAATTAATACAAGAAGTTGAAGACGCGATTTCATGTTGTTTTGGGAAAGAGTGAGTAGTGAAGATAGTGAAAGTGATGACAATAGTGCATGACACGTTATTCGAAGGACCGCTAGAAAATTTTTGTTATATTTTCATAAGGGAAAATAACATGTTGTTTGAGTTTATAGTGGCGGATTTCCCTCTGATGAATTTAAATGATCACATCATAGTAACGAAGATCCTGAGTTATGTTGATGTGACAAAAATTATAGAGACAAACAATGATCCTTTCATTGTTAGTTTTGCTCACATCAAGACATTTCTTGATAGCTATTATAAGTATTTGGCTATCACTTACATTGATCTAGCCTTATTTATAAACAAGACTTTGAAAGTGCCTTAGTCGTTGCTTAAAGGAAGAATGAACATAGATAAATTTGCTGATGGTGTGATCTTACATCAACCATTTGGTATGGTATTCCATTGAAAGAATAAGAATGGAGAGTTGAACAAGTTCTTGTTTCAATTAACTGATATTGAGAGGTACACAAACTCTCATTTCGAGAATCTCATTATTTGCATCAACAACTGTAAAAAGAATGATAATGAAGACAAGGTAGAAATTAGAAATACCATTCTATGGTACATAGTGACTCGCGGGGAGCATTTTCAGAAAATGAAGATAATAGTTTGAAGTTTCGACTATTCTCACTAAGGGGGAGATTTTGGGGTCAAAAGTAGATAATGAGAGTCCATAACTCTTTCATTCAATTTGTATCTTTAAGTGTCGAAAGCTGTTCAGTTTCGACATGTTATATATTTACAAGGCATTGTAGTTTCGATACGTCAAGTTTAGTCCTTATATTTTTTATACGTCTGCTATAACTTATAAATAAGGTAAGTATATAGGTCAGAGTATCAGTTCGAATATTCTTACATTACACATTGTACTCTTTATCTATTTTACTCTTCAGACGTTGAATTGAGCCAATCATATCTTATTTAGATTTTTGTGTCTTGCGTTATTTTTTTTAATCAATTGATTTGTTTATCATTTTTAACACACTACAACTTTAATTACTCAATCTAGGATGTGATTAATCCTAACTCTAATTATTAATGAACATAAACAATTAGGAAACATTACACTTAGTCCCACCCTCACATACATGAATTAGTCTCTAAATAGAGTTTTAATTTCATTATGATATTTGACCCTTCAAGTTTTAGTTTATATATATTTTGAACTTTATATTTATATTGATTTTGAGGTTATATATTTCGACTTTATTTTGTTATTGTTATATTTTAAATGTGCTAATTATTTATATAATACTTTTTGTTTTTTTTATTACTATTAATTAAATACTCGAACACATACATTAATTTTTAATAATCAAAAGACAATGAAATAAAAGTTTGGTGTTGTATTATGAAACTTACAACAAAAATGGATTAGTTTTTACCCTCTTATGAAAAGTTTCAATGTGAATTTGAATCTCTCAACCTTTCCATTTTCATTTAAAAAAATTGATTATCCATGTGAAATTTTTGATTTTCCCTGCCTATCGAATCTTTAAATTTTTGGTGAAATCCCTCGTCGATCTCAAAAGCATCACATACTCCTCTCATCTTGTTCACTTAACACAATTTTCTCCTGTAACTACAAACCCTATGCACCATCCATTGTGATTTCTCAAATTTATCCCTTTTCCCTGTTGCTAGGATGATCAAACACCCTAACTGTATATTCTTTTTATCTCCATCACATGCACTAGAAGACAACACTAATCCCCTTTTCATGGTGACAACGTTGTCGAGCCTTCAACCGCCATTCAGATTCAATATTTCTACAAGTGTTGGTAAATGAAACATATTCAATCATCATCGTGATTTCCAAGGTTACTGATTGCCATCGGTCTCAGCCTCCGTATCTTTAACCATCACAATTTCCGACTATTGGGTACTCGGTTCAGTGGCATCCCTCTGATATCCTGCTTTTACCTTCTATCAAGACAAGAAAATTGAACCTTATCCTACTGCCACCATAAACGCCAATGTCACACATGTTTGGTGGCATACCTTTATATATCCCCACTTCTACCCTCTGCAAGATGAGAAAACCTAAACCTATCCTGCCGCCATTGTAAATGCCAATGTCACACAATGTTCACTGAACCCTAACACTAAGTTGCCTATACTAAAATCTCTTAAGACCGGGGGAGTGAGCTGCGGCCACTGCCGCACTTTGGTGCCACGTCTGCATGAACACCGCCTCCCACCGCGGTAAGGGTGCTGTAACACCCATAAAATTTGAGCCAAATTAAAACATTTTAATTCATTCAAAAGCCATTAAGTTATTACAACTTGTTTTCAAAATAGTTTAAACATCAGAGTATCCCCAGAACCTTTAACATAAAAATGAGGAGCGGTACGATCACGCCTTAGCCTTGCCACGATCTCCTAAAGTACCTGAAACAATACACTGAACTGTAAGCCCAAAAGCTTAGTGAGTTACCCCCAAAATACCAACCACACATAAACATACTCATAACATATCACAAATAGAACACCCATGCACATCGGGTCTACTGTGTGACTAGGCCGCCCGCAGCGGGCCTTCCGTCCACCTGGTCCACCCTCCGAGTCTAGCCATGTACATCGAGTCTACAGTGTGATTGGTCCGCCTGCACCGGGCCTTCAATCCACCTGGTCCACTCTTTGAGTCTACAGTATGACTAGTCCGCCCACATCGGGCCTTCAGTAGGACTGGTCCACTCTCCGAGCCTTGGCACGTCTGGTTCGCCCTCTTGGGGCCTTCAGCCTATCCGGACCGCTCGCTGGGCCTTCGGGATATCTGGTCCGCCCTGGGTATGTTGGCCTACAGCATAAAGCAGGAACCGCCTCAGCCCAACCCCCATCAAACAACCATGTGCACATAAAACAATTAATCACATAACAAATCATTAACCAGACAAACAGTCTAATAGATCACATAGCATATCAACATCCTAACTAGGATTCCGACCTAACTGGTCACTAGCATAACATTACCTTATATACCGGGGTACCGACCTTAGCCAGGTCACTAACATAACACCATCCTAAATACCCAAATGCAAATCTAGCAAAACAATAACATAAGAAACAATACCCGGATTTCCATCCGATAAAGGGTCGGCCTTGGTGCCGTAGACCTTGTCGATATAGTGAGGATAACTCACCTTGCAACTGCCGAATCGAACCACAAAAACACTAACACGAAGCACTGCTGGAAACTCCAACACCTGATGCCATCAATAGACCAAGACATAAATACTCTAAATTCCATAACACCCCTGAAGGTCAAACAGGTCAAAGTCAACCTTCCTGATTGACTCTACTCGCCGAGTCATCCCGTCGAATCGCCGAGTTCTCATACTCAGAAAACTCTCATAGCACGACTTAACTCGCCGATTCGCCCCAAGACTCGTCGAGTCCAACGATCTCTGAGTCCCATCCTGTCCAACTCACTGAGTCGCCACCCGAATCACTAATCCAAGGCTTTAACCAAAAGAGGTTGGGGTTTTGCGACCAGACTCGCCGAGTCCACGACAATCTTCAACAGACTCGCCGAGTTGTTCTTCCAACTCGTCGAGTCCATGCCTATCTTCATATGACTCGCCGAGTCCACCCATGTGACTCGCCAAGTCTCTTCAGTCCTTTATCCATACAAAGGCTTTTCGAGCCATGCAGGGGCTCCAAACTGTAGATCCATTCTTCTAGGGAATAACCCCCACGTAAAGTGGCAAACTTTACGTGAAACCAAGGACTTAAAGGTCCAAATCACTCTAGGGCTAGGGTTTAAAACAAAGGGGCTTCACCAACAACTCAACGACTGATGCTCTATGACTTTCTGGACCAATACAAGTCTAGATCTGAAGTAGCAAACTCAGATCTAAACTCCAAACCCAAAATAGATCTCAATCATACCAAAATGGCCCCAAATCTCATTCAAGAATAGATCTAGAAGCAACAAAGGAAAGGTAACAACTTATTACCTCCAAGATGTGCCCAAGCTGCAGTAGATCCTGGATCTACACTACTTTCTTGATGCAAGCCCTTTTGATCTTCATGTTTCTTCCACTAGAACATCTTTCAAAGCTTCAATCCCCCTCCAATGGAGTCACACACACGAGCTAGGGTTTTCTGTTCTCTCAAGGGCAATAAGGAGGCTGAGAGAAGGACATAAAGTCCTTTAAATAGGGTGCAAACCCTAAGATTAGGGTTTTTCTCATTCCAACACCAACTCGTCGAGTCCAGCTTCCGACTCAACGAGTTGGTCACTTAATTCGCGACCCAAAACCCGCTCCGACTCGGCAAGTAAGCAATATCTACTTGTCGAGTCCCTTCTTCAAAATTACACTCTAAACCCTTAAATCATACTTCTGAAATTTGGGATGTTACAACTCTCCCCCACTTAAATTAGGCTTCTTCCTCGAAGCCTACTGCAGCACACAATTCCGGATGATACTCCCACAATTCATCCACTGATCTCACATCAGCCCAGATTCCTTCAAACACTACTATCGAGTCCCTATAAAATCCATCTCTTCCCCTAAAGGGTCTTGACAACTGCTTCAAGCCGGCCACCGACTTCTTTTCTCTGATGACAACACTCATCAATTAAGTGTCACTTGATGACACTGACATACTTCCGTCTTACGCATTCATTCGCTGCCTGTGAAAACTGGATACTATTATAAACCACCGGGTCCTGTCCCAGTGTTAACTCGCTATCTTTCGCCCAACTAGCGCTACCTCTATTAACTTTCACCGATGGAAACTCATCCCGTTTCCTCCCCGGATCAAATTCCTTACCGCGCTGACACGATAGAACATTTCACAGCTTCCGAGCAACCCTCCTGAACACCCAGCTATAACACATATACACATCGTGCCTGGACTAATCAGCCTCGAACTGGAAAACCAGGCACGCCTACGATGGTCCAGCCATCCCTAGGATGAAACACCACTGCATACATAACTCATGACCACAACCATAATTCGGGACCCAAGGATCTACCCTTGCATCACTCCCGAGCTCCTCTGACTCGGCATCCGTGCTAACCATTCCACAACCTCAACGGGCATCCAACTCGTATGTGCTTCCATATACCTGGTACAATCCCAATGCTTACTACCAATAACTGAAGCACTTTCGATCATCCATTTACTCTACTGCCTTCCTGTCAGAGGACCCACACTCCCTTCCGGAGCTACATACCTTTCCTTTCCAGGAAGTCTACTCAACAACCCTTACCACACCTATAAGTGACATCAAGCTAAACTCCACTCTTCACTATCCATGTAGAGCTACTGCCATTCTCGAACTCCCATATACTCCGAATCTGATCTCATAACTAACAAGGTCCACGCACGGCCTCCAGCCAACTCCATCATCATGATCAATACTTGGGGCCAGACCATGTCGATTGCTATTGCATGGCGACAAAATTACCCATTCTCCATATACAGATCCACTAACACATACAGAGTCTTCAGCATAATTGGACCACCTTTCCAGGCCTTCAGCCTATCTGGACCACTCTCAGAACCTTCAGCATGTCTGGACCGACCTCCTGGGCCTTCATCCTGTTTGGACCGTTCTCCGAGCCTTCGGCCTGACTGGTACGCCTTCCGGCCTTCAGTCTATCCGTACCGCTCAAAGCTGTCGTACATCACCCTGAACCATTCTTCCCAGGAATCTCTCCCATGCAGTCTGTTCTAGCCCTCTTGGGGTTCTGAACTCCAGTTCCGATTCCGGAATCCTTCCCACGGCCTAAACCTAGGCCTCACATCGACCAACTACCTTACCTGAAACCATGGTCTGTTCGCTGTCCCACTTGTCTATCACTTGCTCCAATCATGCCACACTCTCGGCTAACAGAACTGATAAATCTAAACAGCTAACCAACCCTGAATACTTGCTGTTTTACCGGAAAATTTTCCAATTCTCCCCACTTAGTATACCAACTACTAACTTCTGCTGACAAACCGGCATAACTCGATCGACCTTACTTGATAAAGTTCCTCCTCTTCTCCAGGAAATAAATCCATTTGGAGTGAGCAACCTCCACAAGTCACTCTCCCGACATCGCACATCCCGAACTCCAAGGAAGTTCGAATCTCAATTGAACACTTCTCGCATCGCAGTTGCTATTCCTTGCAACGAGATCATATACCTTATCTTTTGACCAAGAATCCTCCTGAACGCTAACCAATTACAACTCCTAACTACTAAGATCCTCAATCATACTACAAATCATGCGAAACAAGGCAGGCAGATTTACAATACCACACAAATAACAAGATAACAAGATGGAAACATACCCACAGCTGCATCTGGCTCTGCCTTGAACTCCTCTGGAATAAGCTGGAAAACACGTCCCTGAGCCCTCGGAGGCTTCGCTCCCCCTGACCTCCACCTGTAATCCTCAAGGTGGCCGGTGTTGGAGCCTGCACCAGTCTTGCAACAAGCTGTGAACAGTTGACCCTCAAGTGTCTAACCAGATGACAATGATAACATATCCTCCTATCCTGAACCGGGACCGCCTGACGGCAACCCCTCGCATAATGCCCCTCTTTCCCACACTTGCGACACGCACCACCAGACCTACAAAATCCGGCATGACCCTTTCCACACTTCTCACAAGCATGGTTGCTCTAACCTCCAACTCTAGAGTCAACAGTTTTGGACCGTTTCGGCGCCGGCTGCGACTGTACCGGGACCTGCCTCTGCTCTCTTAACTGCAACTCCATCTCTAACTCCCACCTCTTGGCGGCCTCCTGCAGCTCTAACAAGGTATCACACCTCTGCGTGGACACAAACTGCCTGATGTCCCTCTTGAGCATACTCAGATATCGGGACATCTGAGCCTGCTCCGAAGCAAACCCCAGGCAAAACATCGCCCTATGAGTGAACATCCTGGTGATCTCTATCACCGACTCTGAATCCTGCTTCAGCTCCAGGAACTCCTTAGCCAACCTCTCTATCTCTCTCTCTCTCTCAACCTGCAGAACATAACGAGTACTGAAAATTTCCCAGAACCGATCCCATGAAACCGCAGCCCGCTGCGCATCAGAATAAGATCCCGTAGTCAACCTCCACCAATCCGTCGTCCCGAGCCTTAAAAGGTTCAGAGCACACCCCACCCTCTGATCCGCAGGGCATGAACACGTGAAGAAACAACCTAGAACCATCTCATAGCAACGATCGGATCCTGAACTCCATCAAAAGTAGGGGCTTCGTATTATCGAAGTCCTGATACTGAAAACCTCGACCGATTCCTCCCCCTGCTACAACCGCTGTAGCTGCCGCAGCCGTCCCCGTAAGAGCTGCATAGCGCTCATCAAAGTTCTCAACCATGACTGTCTTGATCGACCCAAACATTTCCAGCAACTCAACCCGGAACATAGCAGCAACCTCATCATGCAGGATCTCATGAATCTTGGCATCCAACTCATCCGTACTCATCTGACCAATGACCTCGAGTGGTACTGGTCCATCCTGACCACCCTCTACTGATCCCGATCCCGAACCGGATCCTGCCTCGAAACGTCTCGTAATCGCCATACTGAAAATACGCCACAAGATATTCCTTATAATAACCCCGAGAAATAGCTCCCAACAAAACCCTAGGGGTTGTGACTTCCTTGATACGCATATGGGTCCTGTGCTTTCAGTAGTACGTGCCCATACTACCTTCCACACCTACCCATATTTGTATCAAGTATCACCACAACACCCTAACAATAACATATACATAATGAACACTCGATGCCCACTCCTAGAGGAGCACCACTATCTCATAACCGACCTACTGGTCTCACGCAACCCACCCATCCATGAAGCTTCCACCAACCCTGCAGCACTAGTATATGCTAGTCATACATAATGATGGACCCTATAGACTTTTGAATATCCAATCCTACCCTAAGCTCCCAATCAAACAAGAACAGAACATAAGGCCAAATCAAACATTCTCAGGCTATAAGATCTTAATTATATATAACTGTGATGCATACACCAAATAACTATAGTAATGATGTCAATTTCATACAAAGGAAACCCTAGGCTAGCAGGCATCAAAAAATCAGGCAATTCTATCATGCAATTCATGAAGATCCTTAGCCTAGTACTAGCATGTTGTTCTAACATATCACTTAATTAAATAACTTGTATGGTATTTTGGGGTCTACTTACTGGCTCTGGGTGATCGTACCCTCTGCATCCTCCTTTACTTATTCCGAAAAACCTTTTGAAAACCATTTTGAAAATCCCTCCTTGATTTGAGACTGGATTCACACGAATGTTCCTCCAATTCACTCAAACCAAGGCTTTGTTACCAACTTGTAACACCCATAAAATTTGAGCCAAATTAAAACATTTTAATTCATTCAAAAGCCATTAAGTTATTACAACTTGTTTTCAAAAGATTTTAAACATCAGAGTATCCCCAGAACCATTAACATAAAAATGAGGAGTGGTACGATCACGCCTTCGCCTTGCCACGATCTACTAAAGTACCTGAAACAATACACTGAACTGTAAGCCCGAAAGCTTAGCGAGTTACCCCTAAAATACCAACCACACATAAACATACTCATAACATATCACAAATAGAGCAGCCATGCACATCAGGTCTACTGTGTGACTGGGCCGCCCGCAATGGGCCTTCCATCCACCTGTCCACCCTCCGAGTCTAGCCATGTACATCGAGTCTACAGTGTGATTGGTCCGCCCGCACCGGGCCTTCAATCCACCTGGTCCACTCTCTGAGTCTACAGTATGACTGGTCCGCCCACATCGGGCCTTCAGTCGGCCTGGTCCACTCTCCGAGCCTCGGCACGTCTAGTCCGCCCTCTTGGGGCCTTCAGCCTATCCGGACCGCTCGCTGGGCCTTCGGGATATCTGGTCCGCCTTGGGTATGTTGTCCTTTAGCACAAATCAGGAACCGCCTCAACCCAACCCCCGTTAAACAACCATGTGCACATAAAACAATTAATCACATAACAAATCCTTAACCAGACAAACAGTCTAGCAGATCGCATAGCATATCAACACCCTAACTAGGATTCCAACCTAACCGGTCACTAGCATAACATTACCTTATATACCAGGATGCAGATCTAGCAAAACAATAACACCATCCTAAATACCAGGATGCAGATCTAGCAAAAAAATAACGTAACAAACAATACCCGAATTTCCATATGATAACGGGCCGACCTTGGTGCCGTAGACCTTGTTGATATAGTGAGGATAACTCACCTTGCAACTGCTGAATCGAACAACGAAAACACTGACCCGAAGCACTGCTCCAAACTCCAACACCTGATGCCATCAATGGACCAAGATATAAATACTCTAAATACCATAACACCCCTGAAGGTCAAACAGGTCAAAGTCAACCTTCCTGATTGACTCTACTCACCGAGCCATCCCGCCAACTCACCGAGTTCTCATACTCAGAAAACTCTCATAGCACGACTTAACTCGCCGAGTCGCCCCAAGACTCGTCGAGTCCAATGATCTCTGAGTCCCATCCTGTCCAACTCGCTGAGTCGCCACCCGACTCACTAATCCACGGATTTAACCAAAAGAGGTTGGGGTTCTTCAACCTGACTCGCCGAGTCCAAGAACAGACTCGCCGAGTCCACTACAATCCACAACAGAATCGCCAAGTTATTCTTCCAACTCGTCGAGTCCATGCCTATTTTCGTATGATTCGCCGAGTCCACCCATGCGACTCGCCGAGTCTCTTCATTCCTTTATCCATACAGAGGCTTTTCGAGCCATACAGGGGCTCCAAACTGTAGATCCATTCTTCTAGGGCCTAACCCCCACATAAAGTGGCAAACTTTACTTGAAACCAAGGAGTTGAAGGTCCAAATCACTCTAGGGCTAGGGTTTAAAACAAAAGGGCTTCACCAACAACTCAATGATTGATGCTTTATGACTTTCTGGACCAATACAAGTCTAGATCTAAAGTAGCGACCTCAGATCTAAACTCTAAACCCGAAAAAGATCTCAATCATACCAAAATGGCCCCAAATCTCATTCAAGAATAGATCTAGAAGCAACAACGGAAAGGTAACAACTTATTACCTCCAAGATGTGCCCAAACTGTAGTAGATCCTGGATCTACATTACTTTCATGATGCAAGCCCTTTTGATCTTCATGTTTCTTCCACTAGAACATCATTCAAAGCTTCAATCCCCCTCCAATGGCCTTACACACGAGCTAGGGTTTTCTGTTCTCTCAAGGGAAATAAGGAGGCTGAGAGAAGGACATAAAGTCCTTTAAATAGGGTGCAAACCCTAAGATTAGGGTTTTTCTCATTCCAGCACCAACTCATCGAGTCCAGCTTCCGACTCGGCGAGTTGGTCACTTAATTCGCGACCCAAAACCCGCTCTGACTCGGCGAGTGAGCATACCTACTCGTCGAGTCCCTTCTTCAAAATTACACTCTAAACCCTTAAATCATACTTCTGAAATTTGGGATGTTACATGTGTTATAGGAGGTGAACTGTGGCCGTAGAAGGGTGCACTTTAGGGAGGAATGTGATTGGTTGGGTTTGTGATTGTTGCAAATGGTCATAAACTCAAAATTTTAATTTTAATTTCTTTTCCTTTTAACATTTAACTTCTATATAAACCTATCAACCCTTCACATTTTTTTATCTTTCTACTACATTTCCTCTCAAAAAAATAAAAAAAACCTCATCGTTCGATTCTTCAAAAGAATTTTATGTTATGTTTGATGTTTTACTCGATGCTTCTAAATTTCCGGAACAAATGTATGAAGTAGCATGCAATAGCGCAGACGGCAGTTCTGAATGGAGAACCCGGAGATTTATTTATAGAAATCGTGAAGATGCAAACCAACGTTTGATACAAGATTACTTTCAACATAATGCCAGTTTTCAAGGATACTATTTCAGAAGGCGCTTCAGAATGTTCAAACCTTTGTACGAACTTATAGTCGAAGAACTAACGAAGGAGTGTGATTTTTTTTCCAAAAACGGTCCGATGCTAGAGGTATACCTGGTTTCACCCCTTTACAAAAATGCACATCTGCACTTCATCAAATAGCATATGACATCCCTCCTGATGCGTTGGACGAGAGTTTTAGGATGTCCTCTAGGACTGCACGAGATAGTCTACATTATTTTTGCAAAACTATTATTCAGTTTTATGGTCCAAAATATTTACGTAAGCATACACGCAATGACATCATGAAATTGCAACCTCATCATGCTAGTGTACATGGCTTTCCTGGAATGTTAGGAAGTTTAGATTGTTTACATTGGGCATGGTAAAATTGCCCTACCTCACACCATGGTCAATTTACTCGAGGTGATCATGGACATCCAATGGTCATACTTGAAGTGGTGGCACCAGGGCCGGTCCTGAAAAATGAAATATTTTTAAAGGCCCAGGACGAACAAAAAAAAAGCCTTTATCTTTATTATAATTTTGTATTTTAAAATAAAAATATATAATGAAAAAAATTGGGCCCTGTCCACTTTGCCCCCCCTCTAAACCCCCCATGGGTGGCACCACAAGATCAATGGATTTGGCATGCTTTTTTTGGTTCTCATGGATCCCTTAACGACATTAAAATTCTTAATCGTTCACATACATTTAACAACATATACGATATATATGCACTGGATTCTTCTTTCCAATTGCATGGAACACCATATACATATGGTTATTATCTACTTGATGAGATCTATCCTGAGTATGTATTTTTGTTAAATTGTTTACGTTTCCGAATGATACTCGTCGGAAAAAATTCAAGAAAGCTCAAGAAAGAGCTACGAAGGATGTCGAGCGGGCTTTTTGAGCTCTCAAGAAAAGTTGGTTTATATTGAAAAAACCAACAATTTTTTTCAGCGAGGGAAAAATGCATGAAGTCATGTATGCATGTATAATAGTGCATAATATTATTATTGAACACGAAAGAAGAGCGATATGTGAGTATGATGAGGAGGAAACCATTCCCGTTACACTAGCAATAGAAATTGGGGGTGACGAGTAAATTGAAAAGAGAGCAGATGTTAGTTGCAATGAAACATTTCACAATTTTCGTATGGACTTGGTCGAACACATTTATGAGATGCAACATATTAACCTCAACTTGGATCTCATGGATGACACGGAAGACGAGTTCTTGGAGGACAACTTCATATAATGTGTTTTATTTTTAATTGTTTGATGTATGTTTTTTTAAGTTTGTAGGTTTAAATTTTTAGTGTTTTTTTTTCGAAGTACTAGGATTTCTTTTTTAAGCAATGGAATGTAAAGTTATTTTTATTTTGAAGTAATGAAATGTATGTTTTTTTATTAAAAATATAGTTTGTATTTAATTAAAATGAAAATAAATAAATTCAAGTGTGACACCACTCTTTGGGTGTGAAATGAAACGACACTTTTGTGTTAAAAAATGACGTGTCGCCTACATGACAGTGAAGGGAGTGCAACTTTTATGACATCACTCCCTCCAGTCTAACGTGATCTCCATATAGTCTCTGCTCTCACACCATTATTCTAACGAGGAACCACAACATGAGAAATGGAATTTTGGTATCTCAAATATTAAGTGCTTCTTCTTTACTTTATATTACTCTCAAGTGCGATGTGTTTGTGTGTTTATGTTGTTCCAATTGATTAGAGTACTAGAGAATGGTAACATTGATCAGATTGTTGATAATGATTTACCATATGATTACATATCAACTTTGTTCATGGATCACCATATGGTAACATATCAACTTTTTTCACGGATTATATACCTTCGATTGATGATGAAGATATTAATCCGTGAGTTTCTCCTCAATGATATGTTCTTTGTCCATGGGGTTAAACCAAATTGGGCAAAACTGCCTCGATGAATTTAGTCAGATAAATAACCTAATTGGCTAATTTATTTGTTGTGATTCATAAGCGTCAGTCATTTTTTCAATACATATATGATAGAGACATGATCTATGTAAATATTTTTGCGATATTTCATAACTATTGAAGCATGGATTATTTAATTCATGTTGTGTTTGTCTCTCTGAATTATAGACCAAGGTAGGAACAACTTCATACAACTTTTTTGTACAGTGGTGAAAGTCAAGATGGTAAACTGAACCAACAAAGATAGCAACGCAATTTTGGAGGGTTTTGGAAATGCAAAAACATCAAGAAACAACTCAAGTAATTTTGTAAGTGTATTTTTCTTTATATATGTGAAAATGAAGTTCTCTTTTGCTACTGTTTTCATCATTTTATTAATAGTTCAAATACAGGGAAAAATGATTGAAATTTCACTTTAGTGAAACTAAAAAAATATCGGGTGCTAAGATCGAAACATGTAAAATGTGAAATTTCTATTATATTTTAATATTGAAATTTTTAATATTCATCTGGTATCAAAGTTTGCCAATTTTGTCACATTTGTCAGCAGGTTTGTAGTCTATTTTCTCTCTTTAATTGTTAATCCATCAACATTATATTTTCTTTTAGTAATAGTATTATTCTCTCGATTGGATTCCTCATAGATTTTCAGTTTGATCTATTTCCTGTCTATTTTTCTTTTAAAAAAAACATATGCAGCTTATTGTGTAATCAGTCAAGTTGCAAGGAGCTGTCATTTTCTTTTGTTATAAGTAAAGATAGATAAGTTGGAAAAAAATGTTATAAAACATTGTACTTTGAAAGTACAATGCTATTTTGATTATGTGTGGCTGTATTTTTAGAAAAAATAAGCTAATATTCGGATCAATGGTAGTAATTAATATATAACCAAGCTCCTTTGTTGTTAACAATATTGACTGTTTTTAGCTGTATATGATTATAAAACATAAACAGTTTTTAACTGTTACAATGTTACTATTTTTTGAAAAACCAATTTCTTTTGCAAAGTAACTGTCGACATTTACTATTTCTGCAAATTAAGTTACACGAGGGACCATTTATATAAATTTATTCAAATATGGACCATGTGTGGCTGTACACAAAAATACTACGTGTGGCTGAATTTTGTTTATTTAATTTCCCATTTCTGTAAATTATTCAAATATATACCATGGATTCTATTAAAAGTATTTATTTTTAATAGAATTTATTGTTTTCATTTAACTATAAGGTTGTAAAATAGCACCTATATATTTTGATAAACTTAATTTTTTTTTTGTGGAGCCCCACCTATTTGTGATACATAATCAGATGGTCCTCAAAATTCACTCGAAGTCTCGAATGCTTACCTACTATGTGCTCGGTGGTTCAATATACCTAGAAGGCTAGAACCATAACTCTACAATGTATTTGCGATCCGAGTTGTATGTGTTTCTTCCTGCTTTTTATTTTTGCTTATATAATGTTTAATAATGTGAAATATGTGCCTCCTCCATTCGTTGTGGTTCAGAATGCTTTTTTTTTTCTTAATCTTTACTTGCCCTTTTGCGAATATCATTTCTCTAATGGTGTTTTTTTTCCCTAATCATATTTGATTATAAGCCAAAATGAAATCATAGTTTGAGAAACAAACATCAAACAAAATGAGCGGACTTTCCAAATCTGCCTCAAACATTTGTAAGTTATCTTAAAAACTACATCACTCGATGGTATAACGGGACTATGTTATATTTCGGACAAAAATATAAACCGGAAGAATTGGTGGAGCTTGTAAGGAAACAAAAAGAGCAAAATGAATAACCAAAGAAAATAACTAGGAATTGATTTGTAAATTAACTACATCACTTGATGGTATAAAGGGACCATGTAATATTATGGTTATTATTGTTGTATAAATCTTATTTGATATTTTGTTATTTTTGTTTTATATATTCATACAAAATAACTACGAATTGGTTTGTAAATTAATTATCCATCCGTAGTTATATAGCTTTACAATGAAAATATTCCTATAAAATTTGCTACAAAAATATGTTAGAGATTTTCCTACGACCGTCGCTACGAAAATATTTCCATAGAGGCAGTGTCGTCTTCGACGAGAATGTAAAAAAATCATTTCCTATTAAACTATATCTCCAGCCTCCTACACCACCACCAATAACCCTTTTCATTATCTCTTTCATCGATGACCTCATCATCCCCTCTGCTGCATCCAGCATATTTACCCCTAGAAACCATATATTCACCTCCCCTATCTTTAGTATCCTAACATGTCAACGACTTCATCTGCCACCACCACAACTCCAGTATACTGTAACATCCCAAAAGTACGGAATAAAAATTTCATTTTAATTTAAACAGATATAAACCAATTTGTCTAAAAACCTCATAGTAATAATATATATATATATATATATCCAGAACCAATGTATCCATAGTATATATATATATATATATATATATATATATATATATATATATATATATATATATATATATATATCCAGAACCAATGTATCCATAGTGAAAACATGTCATAACAAAATCATATCAGAGTATGAATCCCATAGATCTTTGGTGCGAAAAATGTGGTGTGATGCGTTGCGATCATGTTGGCTCCTTTCCCTTCGAAGAAGAAGGACCTGAAACAAAAAATGAAAATCGTAAGCACAAAACATAGTGAGTTCCTTCATCATACCACATATCATACAATAAACATATTGTCAGGCATATCTGGGTGCCCGACCTACCCTGCCGAGCATATCTGGGTGCTCAACCTACCCTCGTCAGGCATACCGAGGTGTCTGACCTACCCCTTGTAAGGCATATCTGGGTGCTCGACCTACCCTACCAGACATATCTGGGTGCCCGACCTACCCTCCAATTTATTTCAACCGGTTACGAGGTATTTCACCCTTACATCTACCACATAAAAACATAGCATAACATACAATCATACATATCTGGGTGCCCAACCTACCCTGCCGGTATATCTCAATCGGGACCTGGGACTAGTCCCCTTCCTACCACTATCACATAATATCATAGCATACTAGCACAAATAGCATAACAGATAGTGGCATACCAGACAATTATCACAATGAAAATCATCTCTACTATAATCAACTCCTAGTGGGTACGACATTGGTGCCTTCGACTCACTCCTACTGGATGGTAACTCACCTCAATGTCGCATAGTAGCTGAACTATCCTGGGCTCTGGGATCAACTCCTCTCAAACTCCTACACATAACAATCCCCTTTAATTACCCTTTCATACTCATAACCCCTTTAAGGGTCAACTCTGGTCAAAGGTCATAGTCAAAGTCAACATCCTGGTTGACTCAACTCGCCGAGTTGGTCCATCAACTCGTCGAGTTCCTTAATCCATGAAACTCTGGAAAATTCGATCCTACTCGTCAAGTTCTTTCATGAACTCGTTGAGTTCCCCTTCATACCGAGTCGAGACATTTCACTCACAACTCGCCGAGTCCCTCCTTGAACTCGTCGAGTTCCTCAATCTTCATAACCCAAAACCATGGCCAACTTGTTGAATCATCTCCTAGACTCAACGAGTTTGCTCAGTGACCACGACCCAACTCGTCGAGTTGGACGAACAACTCGTCGAGTCCTCCTTTGTCTAAATCCATTCAGTCACTTCCAGTCGAGTTCAATGCCTCTAAACCATAGATCTGGTCCCCTACGACTAAGTTCCCACGTAAAGTTGCTAACTTTACGTCCATGCATGGTGTCATGAAGTTAGAACACCAAAACTAAGCTATATAAGAGATCTAGTGCATGGGAAAGGGCCAAGGCTTGATAAAGTTGGCAACTTTAAGCCTTATAAGCTCATAGGTGCCTAGATCTAAAGTCACAACTTTATGATACACTCAAATCCCGAGAATGATTTCAATATGGCTCAAAAAGGGTAAAATACAATCCTAAATGAAGATCTAAGCAATAGGAAGCCAAGGTATCAACTTTACACCTCAAATGAGTCTGGAAATCCAGCTCAACTTCTGGATCTACTGGCCCCCTCTTGAACCTTCAAGCTTATCCTTCCTTCTTAAGCTTCAAAATCACCAAGAACACACAACAATGGCTAAATAACACTCAAATATGGATTAGGGTTTCGTGGCTAGGGTTTGGGGTGATGGAGGCTGCATATGAGGCCACATTTTCGAGGTTAAGGTGCTTAAATTAGGTGCAAACCCTGAAAATTAGGGTTTCACTCTAACAACCTTACTCGTTGAGTTGAGGCTTCTCAACACGTCAAGTAGACTTCAAGTCTCGCGACCAAAATCCGTTTTTACTCGACGAGTTTGGGGCCTCCAACTCGTCTAGTTCCTTTGCAAAAAATGAATAATTTGGTTTAAAATACATACCAGGATTCGGGCGTTACATATACTCCCTTCCTTCATTATTTTAGGCGAAATCAAGGGTTCAAATCCATACAAAAAAAAATAAAGAAAATCCAGAAAAGTGCTACTAAAGTCGACTCAAAATCCCAAGGGAAAGGGTGGAATTGATTGAATGTGGAGGCAAGGGAATAGCTAGAGCTTTTCTTACAGACCAACTAGGGTTGCCCAAATCCTTCTTGATTTTTACATCTGATACATGCCTGATCTAATGGCGGATCTTGATTCCGAGCAAAGGAAGTGGTTTTTGGCGATAAGGAAAGCAACAATCAAGGTTCCATCACTAAGTAGCAGGTGTGCAGTAGAGAGTGTGAGGAAGGGATGCAACTCAATGTTGAAAATTGAGGAGGGTGGCATTCGATATTGAAGATAGATGGGAAGCTATACTAAAACGTATGTGAGTGAGTGAGTGATCGAGAGAGAGAGAGAGAGGGGGTAAAGGAGTGAGTTTGGGTGGTGGGGACCATAAGGACTTTTTTTATTATTAATTTAGTCTTTTGAAATAATAAGAAATAAATAATTAACAATTTAAAAAAGAACTAAAAAGGGAAATACAATATGTTTAGATTTGGGAGGGATCAAACGCACTGCATCTTAGGGACCGTTCGAGTTAAGAAAAATAATTAGGGACCAAACGTGCAAATTATCCCAAACCGTAGGGACCATTTACGTAATTTACTCTAAAATATAGAGAAATTGCATAAATGGTCTCTATGGTTTACCCATCGTCAGAAACTCCCTCCCTACAACATGAAAAGATCAAATTACCCTCACACTAACAGACAAAACTAATGGTGCAACCAAAACGGACCATTTACGCAAGTTTTGGATACCACAAGGATTCTATACGTCAAAAACATTAGCAATGACTGAGTTTGTGAACTTTGATAAACCATAAGGACCAATTATGTAATTATATATATAAAGTTTTGTTCATATAAAACCACATATACAAAAAACTCAATGAAGTTTTCTCGTATTTTGTCTCTAAATAATATGGCATTAAATATTCTCTAAATCTACAAACCCTAACTCTTTTTTTCGGTTGAACACTTTATCTCCTTCATGTCAACGCCTGTTATTGCTACAACCACCTTTTTACATCTCTATTTTAGTTATTCTCCTAAGGATTCAACTCTAGTTCTTGTTTTTTGTTCTTTAATTACTTTTGTCTAAATAGGAAAAAATAATAAGTAAGCAGCAACTGATGCTACAGTCAGGATGATCAAAGTATGACCATGATGGGATATGCTATGACCTAAATCAAATGGAATCATGAGAAATTCCATCCCTAAGAAGGAGCCTACGTGAGGAAAATCAAGGTCAAAGTTATGAATATATGCGAGAAGTATAAAACAAAAATCTCAGTCATGCTAAGTGTAACACCTGTTTTCCAAGAAGGATTGATTTAGGGTTTCAAGGAGTAGAAAGGTTGATTTTTAAGGAAAATCTGGTGTCACGACGTGACAAGCAAAATACAAGAAAACATGTTTTGGACCATTCTCACGATGTAAGACATAAGAGCTCGCGACGTGAGAGCTGCTGCAGCCCAAGCCGATGATCTTTTAGGGTTTCTTTCGTGTTTAAGCGCCCTAAACTTAGTTTTAGGGTTCAATCCTCAGCCTTAATCTCTCTAAATCTCAAAAATGCCAACCCTAGTTCTTTATGGTGGTGTTTGGTGCTCATTTAGTTATTTTTGGTTCTTTGAAGTAGAAGAAGAATCCTTGGGTGCATCCTTTTGGCAGTCAAGCTCCTACCTCATCGCCTTGAAGTGCTTTTGGACCCGTGTATGTCAAAAAGCTTCTACCTTTATCTTTAATGCATGCTATATCTAAGTTTTATGCTTTCCATTTTATGGATTGGTTTGATAACATGCACGGGATCCACAAAGTTAGAAACTTTACGGGTCGTTGAGGTATCTGAGTTTTGGTATTGATTTAGACTTCAAGCATGAGTGTTGATCTTATTATCCCTCTTATTAACCTAATTGGTGTTCAAGTCGTGCATTAGACATGCATGATTGTAAAGCTTCGATTTTTATGGTCCTTAGGGTATAGGAGACCATCTGGAAAGTCTCAAGGAACCGCTTAAGGGATTAAGATCTTAATGCTCAAAGCTGGCCAGAGCAGATCTCATGACTTGAGCAATAGCCTATCACGTTGTGATATGTGGTGTTCGCGACTATCTTGTCCTTTTCCAGTCAGTACATGACCATTGCTGATGTTGACCTTTTTACCATGGTTGACTTTTTGTCAAACTAAGGGTTTTAGATTTCAAATTGAGAGGGTACTCTTTATTATTGTTAGGTTCCATGTAGGATTAGTCTTTGCTGAGTGAGAGTTGTGGAATCTAACTGCTACTTGTGAGATGAGTTCTCTCAATATATTTATTTGTGTGGTAGAATGTATTGACCAACTGGGTCTTATCTGTTGATTGTTGTTGCATGTTAATTGAGTTGTTGATAACTCATGGACTGTTGTAAGTTCATGTGACTGGTGATAGTCGCCAGGGTTGCTGATAAACCATGAGGCGTGTTGTTAATCCACAGGGCATTCTGTTATCCACTGAGATTGTTGATAATCCCCAAGGTTGTTGAAGAGCCATAGCTATTATATTGCATGATGTATGTGATATTCATAATTTATGATAGTTCTAAGGCTATTCTTATAGGTTGAACTCACTAAGGTTTGTGCTTATACTTGTGGATTAAATATTTTTGCAAGTACTCATTTGTTTTGTGAAGGCGGCACTGGACACGCACATCTGCAACTTTATGATTCGAGATTTTTTGGTGTCTTCATTATAAATCCGATTTCTGAATAATGGTTTTTAAAAAAATAATTTATTTGGATGTATCATTATTATAAATGAAAATTTTAGACTAGGTTTTCTAGATGTTACAAGTTAGTATCAGAGCCATGGTTTGAGGGATTTGGATGAACACTCATGGGATTCCAAACTCAAACTATGGAGCTGAGAGTTTTTATAAACCTTTTTAGAAAAGATTCATTTCAAGAGAAGAAAAAGGAACATGCAATGTATACAGTCAGCTGAAGCTCGAAAAGTGATTTCCTAAATATCCATATTTTCTTTATATGTTGTAATTGACTTGTTATATGTGTTATATTATGATATGTATGCTATAAGAAAGGCTAAGGATCTACTCAGGGTTGCATGCTAGAGTGCCTTCTAAGAGTGACGATTTTCTGTGTCTGTGCTATATGAGCTGTTAGAGATGCATGTGTATGCTAAGGATCCTTAGGAATTGTGTGTTAGAAATTCATGATCTTTATGATGCCTTTTTGCTTATTGGTTTTCTGCTCGACTGTAGTTTTCTTTGTGCTATGTGAAACTTATAATGACTTTAGTTAGATATTAATCGAATACATGAAGTTACATGTTACAAGGATTAAATAGCTTTAGAATGTTTGGTTTGGCCTATTATGCAACTCTTCTTTGAGTCTAACCAATGTAGTGCATGATCTTTCAGTCGAAGCACTATTTAATCCTTGTTGCATGTAATTGTATTAGTCAGATAGTTAGTTGGCATTAGTAGAAGTTTCTTTCGCAACTGATAGCAGTGTGGGGGTGGGTATTCCTAATGATCTTGGGAAAGTTATAGGGTATGTTGGTATGAGCACATGTGTGAGAGGAAATCTAAGCTAGAAAACTAGCCAGTTGGTAGTGGCTTTTCTAAGCTTGTAGGTATGCTGATACACCTAGAAGTGGTGGAGTTCTTAGAAAAGCGTTATAGTGTGTGCTAATGTGTGAGAAGAATCCTAGAGTGAAAGTGTTTAGGATGGGCAGTAGTGTGTGCCTATGGTGACACATGTATATGAGATTGATAGTGGTTTGGTATAGTGACCTAGAGATTTGGAGGCAATTCTCGGGACACGTATGGATATATGTGGAAGGTAGTAGGGTCCGAAACTACTGAGAGAATAAGATCTATACGGGGATCGAGAAGGGTCAAAAAGGTTTCTAAGAAGCTAGTGGAGGGTAGGTAGTGTGGTATAGCACTAACATTAATTGCATTCATCCTCATCGTTGACATCTTATCATCTATGATTGTGTATAATGGGGCCGATAATCAATTGATTCGGAGTGTATGTGGCAGTTTGGGTCTGCTTGATGCAGACATGAAAGGTTTAGCTAATTCAGAGACATCGAGGACCTTGCTCAAAGTAGTGCTAGCCTGAGTTGCTGGACTCAAGAATGATGATATTGTGATGATCAGCTTGAGGATTGGAACCTGATGTTGAGTGGTCATTCGATGGCAAGGGATGTTACTTGATGGATCGGGGTTGTGTTTTCTTGCCTCTTATGCTTAAGGGAAGAGAGATCGGTGGAGGCTCTGTAGATGGTTAAGATAGGAGATGTTGATCCACTCATTGGTTTTGTTGAAGGAAGAAGAATTCTGATTCGCTGTTTGCTGAAACTTTGCTCAACATTCTAAGTTTAAGTCTAGAAATAAATCCATATTCCTAGTTCGCTTAAACTAATGCTCTGATACCAACTGTGAAATCCCCATTTTCACGACCAAAAAAGACCGATTTTGTTTATGCTTTATAAAAATCCGAGTATCTCTTTTAATCAAAATGTTGCGGAATTTGTTCCCCGTAAAACATGATAAATACGTTATCAAAGCATTTCCGAAGAAAAGTATTTTTATTCATTTTAAAACATTTGGGATGTCATTGTCAATACAAAAACATAAGCATAAACAGAACTTACATTCATTATCACTAGTGATCTATATCTCCTTAATCTCTCAGTGTAATGTGACTTCATATCAACACCTGTGATATAAATAAACTGAGTGGGTCAGGTTGAGAAACCTAGTGAGTACATAGGGTTTTCAACCCACAATAATATAATTTAGACCCCGTCGGCTAATTCTCCTTCTATCTCATATTTACAAAAACTGTATCAAATTCGTCGCGCTCGAAAAGTAGAGACAAAGCTTCATCCATAACTTTCGCATACGATCTCCATTTTTGTTGATATTTATATCCACGCGTTGGTATTTACAAGTACTACAACTTTCATTTAGACGTCGTTGGCTAACTCTCAATCTATCTCGGATTTACAAAACTGTATCGAATTTGTCACGCTCGAAAAGTAGAGACTAAGCTTCGTCCATAACTTTCGCATACGAGATTCGTTTTTGACATTATTTATATCCACGCATAGGTAAAAATAAAATCTACAACTCTCCTTTTTACTCCGTTGGCTAATTATCGACCGGTCTTAAATTTAACAGTAGGAGGTGATTACACTATTAAATGTCCGCGTAAAATTCATAACTTTTACATAGAAACTCTGTTTTCGTCTGTCTTTTTGTCGTTGAGTTCCTATTAATGAGATATTAAACTCTCATTTAGGTCGCGTAAGCCAAAAACCGCTCGAACTAAAATTCGTGTTTCGGGCCATGCAC
Organism: Lactuca sativa; assembly: GCF_002870075.4. Lineage (NCBI taxonomy): Eukaryota > Viridiplantae > Streptophyta > Magnoliopsida > Asterales > Asteraceae > Lactuca > Lactuca sativa. The sequence goes on along the minus strand of NC_056631.2, from coordinate 82,014,587 downwards.
CGCTATGCCAAATCTTAGAAAAATCATAACTTCCTCATACGAAGTCAGATTTGGGCGTTCTTTTTATGGACACTCTCGGTTTAACAATTTCTACGACTTTTGTTTAGATCGCTAAGGCTAAAAGTCGCTCTATCGTAAATTCACTATTTACACTTCCCGGTGCCGTGTCGGTTCCGTCGCGAAACTTCGACGGGTGATGACTTCTTCGTTATAACTCGAATTTCGGCGTTCTTTATATCCGCGGAACCCTTGAGACGTATTCTACAACTTGGTTAAGATTATTTATTCTAAATAATCTTTCATAAAAAAAACTAATTTTTGACGCTCATTGACTCTAAATTGACTAGCCCGGATCTGCGGGCGTTACAATTATCTCCCCCTGAGGATGATTACGTCCCAGAATAAAAAACGAAACACGGCTTGTATAATGATTCGATACTTTATCTCTTCATCCTAAGTAACAATCGTAACTTTGATATTTCTTCAAACGAGTATCTAACTCTAAGACTTCCTGACTGCAGGCGGTGCCCGATCTTGGATTCGCTCTCTATCTCATGTTAGATTTTCAATCATAATATTTATGTCGCAATCTCGATATTTATTGGAGACTTTTTCTTTAACAAACTTGAGATAAGTTTCTTCCTTCGATTATCATAATAGACTGACGGGTCATGTTCTACTGACCTCTCATGGTATGATGCATTGCTTGGACTCAGGTCTTTTAGAATCAAATTCCAGAACAAACTATACCTTCCTTCATGTTCTAATCACATCTACCGATCACTTCGATTATCTTTTACTTCAATCCTATGGCTTAAGTCAGATGTTACATTGAATTTGGTTCTCTGAACCACGTAACATACTCATCGTAGTCGGACTCAATTTGATAAGACCAATGGGGTCGGAATAACAACAATCTTCTTAGTCATTACCGAAACGATGGTAACGACATGCTTGAATAAAATGGAATCAATTACTAGCTTCTTGGTAACCTTGTGACTTTTCCTGATCCAAGCCTGAGTCCTATGCTTCCGGTAGTATATGCATCTACTACCTTTCACACCTACTCATACTCGTCCCAAGTATTGTCTCGCAGTTTTCCAAGTTACCATACAAGAAAATCATATAACAGTTTAACACACCAGATAACAAAACGAAGACTTTATTATTCCTTGAAACGATTACATAGGTGTTCAAGTTCAACCTATACTATGCCTCTATTAGGCTACACCTCCTGATATTATCCGTTTGGCTTCTTCATAACTTGATCCTCGGATATCCATCATCACTCCTGATTCCTTGCATTACCATCTACCTTGTCAAGGATCATTTGGAATGCTCTTGCTTTTGGCTTTAGCGGCGCATTTTGCCTTGCAGCTTCGTTCTTCTTTGGACAGTTCTTCAAAATATGCCCATCATTTCCACATTCGTAGCACTTCTTGTTGTCGAATGTACAATCTCTGGAATAGTGACCAGTCCTACCACACTTATAGCACGTCACTTCTCCATCGCATCTTCCGAAGTGATTCTTTTTGCACTTCTCACACCATCTTGCTTCACCTCCTCCTCCTCCAGACTTCGGGAATTTTCTCTCCTTGTTGGACCTTGAAGATCCTTCATGCTTCCTTTTCTCGCCAACTTCAGCTCTCTCCAGACCCTTTTCTCTTATCTGGGTCTCCACATTCTTAGCAGCCCAGATGGTGGCTTTCAGAATGGTTGCTTGCTTGACCATTGGACCAAAGTCCGCTGGTAATCTGTAGGAAAACTTGTTGACCTTGGAGAGCTTAGTTGAAACTAGATAAGAAACGAGCTTTATCTTCTCTGTAAAACTTGCAGCATACTCGGTGACACTCATCCTCCCCTTCTTCAGATTCTGTAATTGATTGTTGATCTCCAGAAGATCCTGCTCAGAGCAGTACTGCATCTTTAATTGCACTAGGAAATCTTCCCAAGGCCTCTTGCTTTCTTCTCCCTTGGGCATCATGTTAGCTAGTAGCTTCCACCGGCTCAGTACTCCAGACATTAACAGAGGGACCGCAAGGGCGGTCTTTTGTTGGTTGTTACACCCGTAACTCTCAAACATTGTCTCCATCTCGGAGATCCAGTCCATATCTTCCACCGGTGATGGGCTTGCAGAAAGACTCGGGAGTTTGGATGTCATGAAATCCTTGTACTTGCATCCACGTTCGTCATTTCCTCCATTCTGATTGTTTTGTCTAACTATCGGTGGGTTGTCTTGACCAACCGTCCCACTATAGTTCCCTCCTTCTGACTGCCCATCATTCAGCTCGGGCTGTTCAATAGGCATCGTAAGTTCCTCTCGATTTTGTTGAAGTAAATGCCTTGTTTCCTCCATTTGACGATCCAACATCATTTGAATCATCGCTTGTACCCCAGCCATGGTGATTAGCTCAGGTGCGGTCAACAGGTATTTGTTCAATCACTGGGGGTTGTTGATTCCTATTTCCATTCGTGTTCCCGACTCCACTTCGGGTGCTTTCCATTTCGATCTATACACCAAATCAAAGCATTTCTGAATAAAAGTATTTTTATTCATTTAAAAACATTTGGGATGTCATTTTCAATACAGAAACATAAGCATAAACAGAACTTACATTCATTATCACTAGTGATCTATATCTCCTTAATCTCTCAGTGTAATGTGACTTCATATCAACACCTGTGATATAAATAAACTGAGTGGGTCAGGTTGGGAAACCTGGTGAGTACATAGGTTTTCAACCCACAATAATATAATTATTATGTTTAATCGTCAAACAGTTAACCGAATTACCCATCCCCATTATCTTCTTTAGTCTTAAGGATCTACCCTAAGAATCAGCTACTCCTCATTAATTCATTCCTAAGGATCATCCTAAGGAATCGGCACGAAATCCATCGTTTCCAGGATTTACTCAACAGGCACTAAATCCTTAGCTTCCAGGGCTATTTCGTTCATCGACAGTGTCCACTCGCAATACATGTCAATGGGTTTTTATAGTACACCGGTGAACACATCGTTCACAACACCTACAGGTTGCGAGCCTGCTAGTGTTCCACTGGACTGTCTAGAATAGTCCGTGGTTGTCATCCATACTCTGCTGAATGACGAGGCCATCATTTGGGAAAAAGGCTTCTCACATCGTCCACCTCTCACCCTGACCTCACGGTCTATTTCACCTCTCAATGCCTCATCCAACTCATACTCCATCTATTACATTTACCCATGTTGTAACCCAACATTATCGTAGATATAAAATACATATACAGTTTAAATCAATTAAAACGTGTATAAAATCGTTCATCCAGCATAGATAGCAATTGTACAGATAATATTCACACATAGCACGTAGTTTATATAAAATACATCATATCTATGTGTAAGATGAAAGTAACTATGCACTCACCTGGTTAGGTGGTGACTCTGTACTCATACAACACTTCGTTATCTTAAAACAATTTCCTTCGGACAAAACCTAGTATCATTACCACTAGAGTTTAGTCTATTATTCACCGAGACTAGTTAATACTCTAGCTATTATTACTATTATATAAGCGTTAAACAATACTTATATAACCCATAATAATAGCCCAAGTATTTATTATAAGGTCCTAATAACATTGCTATATTGAATCATAAGCTATACTAAAGATAGGTTAGGTGTAACTCACTTACAACAGGTTTTTCTCAAAACCAGGCTTCGCTGGAGCAGCGCTCTCGAGCCGAAAGGCTCTTCTTCTCGGAGCCGTCGGGAGCTCCGGGGCTTCCGCCTCGTGCTAGGGAGGTTCCCTAGGCTTTTCGGAGGGTTTCGGGGCTAGAGAGAAGTTCAAGAGAGAGAAGGAAAGGCTTATGGTGTGAAGAAATTATGAAGAGTTCATCTCTTATTTATAGGAATTTTATAGTAAAGTAGTCTCTAAGCATCGTCCGTATCTTTCGCGTACGAGCTCCATTTTCTACGTTCTTTATATACACGAATTGGTATTTACGAGTACTACAACCTTCATTTAGACCCCGTGTAACGCTCTAAAAATTCCAACCAATTTGAACTTTTCAAAAACCACCCAATTTCATTAAGTTATTACAAAAAAGTTTTCAATACATTTATTATCAGAGTATTCCATGAACCATATCATAAAACATAAACATGAGGAGCGGTACGATCACGCCTTTTCCTTGCCACGGTCTCTTAAAGTACATGAAACATTAAACCGCAACTGTAAGCCCGAAAGCTTAGTGAGATACCCCCAAAATACCAACGACATATACCAACGACATATACCAAACACATAACATGTCATATCATAACAGAACAGAACAACCATGCACTTCGGGTCTACTGTGTGACTGGTGCGCCGCACCGGGCCTACAGTCCACTTGGTCCACCCTCCGAGTCTAGCCATATATATCGAGTCTATAGTGTGATTAGTCCGCCCGCATCGGGCCTTCAATCCACCTAGTCCACTCTCTGAGTCTACAGTATGACTGGTCCGCCCGCACCGGGCCTTCAGTCGGCCTGGTCCACTCTCCTAGCCTCGGCACATCTGGCCTGCCCTCGCGGGGCCTACAGTCTATCCGGACCGCTCGCTGGGCCTTCGGGATAACCGGTCTGCCCTGGGTATGTTGGCCTACAACACAAAGCAGGACCCGCCTCAACCCAACCCCAATCCAACAACCATGTGCACACAAACATATAATCATATATCAATTCACAACTAATCAAACCGATCTTAGCAGATCACATACATAGTACATCCCTGTCACACCCCGAAAACCAAAGGCGGAAACGTTCCCGGGGTTGACTCCATGTTGTGTATCAAATCCAATGTACATAGTAATCACAGTAAACAACCATTACATTACATATATCTGAAAGTTTACATTTGGTTCAAAAGTAAATTATACAAAAGTTATACATATATCATATGAACAAAACGAGACGAGTCTTCGGAGCACTCCGTCTTCACCAAAAGATATCGCCGGGTACCTGTCTAACTTGGACCTGAGAATACAAGCAGTTTGAAAATCAGCATAAAGCTGGTGAGTTCATAAGCGGTTTCGTTTTATGAAAAATGTATTGGTTTCCTTTAGTTTTCCGAAAAGGTTTGTTATCCAAGAAAATCCCATATTTTCTTATGTAAAGTTAGTTTAGTTATCTTTCGTTACAGTTCTGTTACACGTTATAAGTTAACCCCAGGAAAATCCCATATTTTCCTAAATGAAAGATTGATTAAATAACACAGAGTATAGTTTAATACACAAAACTATAGATAGAGAGTATTTTGAAAATCTTGGGACTAACATCCCGAACCAGTTACTAGATAGTTTGATATACTAGAAAATATAGATTGAAAACCATGGGACTACTATCCCGAATAAGATATAAGATTGTTTGATAAAACCATGGGATCACTATCCCGAATTTGATATAAGATAATTGGATAAATTCATGGGATTACTATCCCGTAAAAGAAATAGATTTAAAACCATGGGATTACCATCCCGAACGAGATATAGACACAAGACCATGGGATTATCATCCCGAATGAGATATAGACATAAGACCATGGGATTATCATCCCGAACAAGATATAGATTCTGAACAAATTTCTAGCTGTGAATAAGTTTATATTAATACGTATTGTGAGTCGGGTAACCATGCTGATACGACAACGAGACCTCCTTGACGTTAGTCAGACGTCGGACGATATACATAATTTGTCACCCCAGGCGTGCCCGCCTAACTGTAGCTAGCAGTTAAGGTGTGGGATTGTCAGTCCCGAATAGATTTATTCACAAATTCCTCGCTCTCCCTCCAGGAGACTCTGGTTACACTTCCGGAGAGGATTTACTTGATCATCCATAAAGGGTAGTGACTATCTCACAAGCTAGTATTAAACTATTCACAGAATTCTCATACGATACCAAACATACAAGGATTGTGAAACATAATACAGTGAAAATAGTTACATACAAGAAACTATCTGGCAATACATTCAAATGATACGGAGATAAACTGAATCAGACATAGTTTATCTAATAACTTTATACATATATCAGTACATGATATAAAGAGAAATATAGAACCCCAAATTATTCCCATAATAATTTGATTAGTTTGGTTATTTTCTTAACTAAATTCCATTTAGTTGAAATTGATAAATCATTCCTTATGCTCAACATAATACATAAGGAGTAAAAGAGTTTATAAGTTTGCCAGATATTATTTGAAATACATCAATGCTATAATTCGAAAACAGTTATAGTTTGCTTGTATTCCCCCCCTGAAAACATTGAAAAACACGGAAAAAGGCGTAGGGGTATGAACTCATCGGATGAGAAATGTGTCGATTTGGACGCTAAGAGTTGATCCGGGGCTTGTAAATACACGAGGTTCCTAATTATAATGTAAAGATACACATTTGTATCTAATTAGGACTTAGTTTATTTATATGTTAGGGACACTTGCTTCAAGTCGCGAAAACACTCCGATACAAGTGTTTGGAGGGACCCGGGTGGCTTTTAAGGACGTGAAATGACACTAGGGACTTGGGACTTGAGTTTACTCCCCATGAGTAAACTAATATAAGAGTTTTTGGTCTAAAACACCCATTCCCCATGAGTTTACGGCCGTAAACTCATGGTGGGGTGGTTTATGGTGCAAAATGACTTCAAACACTTTAAGGGAATTTTTCTAGGTTGCTTTAAAGGCTTAAAATGGATTTTAAACATCAAATGGACTCAATTATGGGAGTTTACGGCCTAGCATGGCTTCATGGCCGTAAACTCCTATATTCTCATGAAAATTGTGTTAAATGGAGCTAGAACAAATCACATGTGATTGGTAAATTTATCCTAAGGCCTTATATGAGTTTTTATGTGACTTATGAGGGGTTTTTGGAGTTTATGGCCTATGAGACCCCCCTCATGGCCGTAAACTCTACTATAGAGGGATTTCTTGTGTGTCAAGGCCAAAAACTTGATTGAAAGGACTTCTAAAATTCATCTAAAGGCTTTAGGGGTGTTTAGTTGGCATTCTAACACCATGAATCAAGGAGTTTACGGCCCAAGCACAATTCTTGGCCGTAAACTCATATAAATCCTTCAAATAATGTGTTTAAGGTCCTTAAACTATTTTTGGTTGGTCCTATGATTTATTCCAAGGCTTTTGGTGGTGTTGGATGGCTTTCTAACACCTTGAAATCGAATTTATGCCATGTTTTAAGGAGTTTAAGGCCCAAGCACATGCCTTGGCTGTAAACTCACATAAGTCCCCCAAAAATCATGTTTCAAGTGTCCAAATGCTAAAACCAATATTCTAAAAGTCATATCCATGTCTTGTTGAGGTTTAGGAAGGGTTTAAGGGCTTAAAAACCTCATTATTATGAGTTTACGGCCTAGACACTATCCTTGGCCGTAAAATCCTATTCAAGTCTCCAAATTATAGTTTAAGGCATTCTAAGTCTATTCCATAAAGCCTTCTAGCCATATCTAAGGTCCATTTGTGTTTTGGAAGGGTTTTTGTGCTCTAAAAACCCATTTCTTATGAGTTTACGGCCTAAGACTATTCCAGGGCCGTAAACTCATGTATGTTGTCCTATTCCATCTTTTGAACTCAAATTTGAAGGCTAGGGAAGTTACATATCAAGTTAGGGAAGGTACCTCAAAGATTTGGAGCCTAAAATTGATGATTTTGACCCTTAAACTTGGATTTAGGAGAGAGGTTAGAGAGAGAGTAGAGAGAGAAGTAAAAAGCTTCAAATGAAAGGTTTAGCACGTTTATATAGTTCCCAAAACTTGGACACGGTGGAATTCTACCCGATACCGGCCTTAAACGAGGCTTTAGGTCGCACCCGATTAAGTTTCCGTCACCCGGCGGGGACGTTTCTAAAACTTATGAAATAAATGTTTTGGGCTAAATTCATGAGTTCCTAAATGATTTGGACCCTCATTGAATGATAATAAACATATAATTTTAGTTAACTAAACCCAAAAACGATATCGGGACATTTCGATCTACGACGAGTTATACGGGTAGAATGGGTTTTTGGCGATGAACAACTTCGGGTTGTTACAATCCCTACCAGGATTCCGACCTAACCGGTCACTAACATAGCATCATCCTATAAACCAGGATACCGACCCTACCAGGTGTCTAACATAAACCATCCTAACTACCAGGATGCGAACATAAAGAGAAATAACATAACAAACAACTACCCGGATTTCCATCCGATAAAGGGCCGACCTTGGTGCCTTAGACCCTATCGATATAGTGAGGATAACTCACCTCGCAACTGCTAACTGAAAAAATAGGATCACGCTGCTCCAACCTCCGACACAAACTCCACCACTGGTCAAAACCAAAAGACTTAGCTCAAATAAATACCAACAATTACCAAAAATACCCCTGGAAGTCAACTGGTCAACTCTTGGTCAAAGTCAAAGTCCTCAGTCAAAGTTAAACTTCCTGACTGACTCTACTCGCCGAGTCAACCCGCTGACTCGTCGAGTCTCTATGCTCTGAGAACCCCCAAACCGACACTTAACTCGCCGAGTCGCCCCAAGACTCGCCGAGTTCAAGGATCTTCGAGTCCTTTCCTGTTCAACACACCGAGTCGTCCCTCGACTCACCGATTCGCGACTTAACCAGAAGAGGTTAGGGTTCCATGACCAGACTCACCGAGTCCAAGAACAGACTCGCCGAGTCCAAGGCAATCTTCAATGGACTCGCCGAGTTGTTCTTCCCACTCGTCGAGTTTCTGCCTATATTCATCCAACTCGCCGAGTTCACCCATGGAACTCGCCGAGTCTCTCAAGTTCTCATTCCATGTAGAGGCTTTCCAAGCCATGCAGGGGATCCAAACCATAGATCCACTCCTCTACAGTCTTTCCCTCACGTAAAGTGGCAAACTTTACATGAATCCATGGAGATCCAAGCCTAAAACACTCTAGGGTTAGGCTTTGAGACAAAGGTGCTTCACCAACCACTTTTGGGCAAGAACTTTATGGATTCCTGGATCATTACAATCCTAGATCTGAGGTAGCATCCTCAGATCTAACTCCAACTCAAGATAGACCTTAACTATGCCCCAAGAACCACACAAATGATAAATGTAGATGAACAAAAGCTCAAACAATAGATTATTACCTCAATGAAAGCTCCAACTGAAGAGTAAGCTAAATCTCTGCAAAGCCCCTTGCTCCAATGTTATTGCTCTTCAATTCGCCTCCAATATTCCCTCCTCCAAGGCTCTAATCTCTTACAAAGGAAAGCTCACACGAATCAAGGGTTTCTAGAACTCAAAGGGAAGGTAAAGAGGCTGGGGAAGAGGTGTTATGTTCTTTATATAGGGCACAACCCTCGGGATTAGGTTTTTCTCTCTTCATCACTAACTCGCCGAGTCCCAGCTACCGACTCGGCGAGTTGGTCACTTAATCCCGCGGCCAAACCCGCTCCGACTCGGCGAGTCGGAAGACCTACTCGTCGAGTCCCCGCCTTAATTTACACTTTAGCCCTTCAACTATGCTTATGAATTTCCGGGATGTTACACCCCGTCGGCTAATTCTCCTTCTATCTCATATTTACAAAAACTGTATCGAATTCGTCGCGCTCGAAAAGTAGAGAAAAAGCTTCGTCCATAACTTTCGCATACGATTTCCGTTTTTTTCAATATTTATATCCACGCATTGTTATTTACGAGTACTACAATTTTCATTTAGACCTCGTTGGCTAATTCTCAATCCATCTCGGATTTACAAAACTGTATCGAATTTGTCGCGCTCGAAAAATAGAGACTAAGCTTCGTCCATAACATTCGCATACGAGCTTCATTTTTGACGTTATTTATATCCACGCGTAGGTAAAACTAAAATCTACAACTCTCCTTTTTACTTCGTTGGCTAATTATCGACCGATCTTAAATTTAACAGTAGGAGGTGATTACACTGTTAAATGTCCGCGTAAAATTCATAACTTTTACATACGGACTCTGTTTTCGTCTGTCTTTTTGTCGTTGAGTTCCTATTAATGTGATATTAAACTCTCATTTAGGTCGCGTAAGCCAAAAACCGCTCGAACTAAAATTCGAGTTTCGGGCCATGCACCGCTATGCCAAATCTTAGAAAATCATAACTTCCTCATACGAAGTCAGATTTGGGCGTTCTTTTTATGGACACTTTCGGTTTAATAATTTCTACGACTTTTGTTTAGATCGATAAGGCTAAAAGTCTCTCTATCGTAAATTCACTATTTACACTTTCAGGTGTCATGCCGTTTCCGTCGCGAAACTTCGATGGGTCATAACTTATTCGTTATAACTCGGATTTCGGCGTTCTTTATATCTACGGAACCCTTGAGACGTATTCTACATCTTGGTTGAGATTATTTATTCTAAATAATCATTCATAAAAAAACTAATTTTTGACGCTCATTGACTCTAAATTGACTAGCCCGGATCTGTGCGCGTTACAATTATCTCCCCCTGAGGATGATTACTCCGTTGGCCATCAGTTATATTTGGGGTAGTTGCATAAATTTGGATGGAGGGGTGTTGAACCACTCTTTTGTGCATCAGATTTAGAGGTCATGTGTGACATCCTCAATTTCACGGCCAAAAAAGACCGATTTGTTTATGCTTTGTTTTATAAAATCAGAGTAATCTTTTACAGGAAAATAGTTGCGGAATTTGTTCCCAAAACAAAATGTGATAAGAATTTATCAAATCATTTCTTTAAAGAAATGTATTTTCATTAAATGACAAAATCTCAGGATCTTCGGTGCTTTGGGACTCGCTTCAGGTCTCGGGATGATACCGGGGCTTCGGGGGGTAAAAATACGGCTTAGAGAGAGTATCGGGAGTGGGAGAGTAAGAGATGAGCAACCAAACTCGGCTGCCCCTTGAATTCTATTTATAGGGAAAAAAATGATAAACTCACCTCGTGAGTTTTTAATTCTCACCTCGTGAGTTTTTAATATTCGCCTCGTGAGCTCGATACGTCATTGCGTTCGTCATGGCCACTTGCCCTGGAAGACGTCCATCATCTGCTCACCTCATGAGCCACTTAATGCTCACCTCGTGAGCTCTGACAGGGGTGGAAGTTCGTGCCCCGAACTTCAGAAATTCATAACTTTCGCATACGAATTCCGTTTTCGACGTTCTTTATATCCACGCGTAGGTAAAAACAAGATCTACAACTTTCATTTAGACTTCGTCGGCTAATTTTGAATGTCATTTTAATATATTATTTTTAGAATGTCGGGAAAGGAAAACTTCGTTCTAAATTCATAACTCCTTCATTTGAACTCCGTTTTCGTCTGTCTTTTTATCGTTGCACTACCATTGACGAGTTCTTCGATTATCGTTTAGATTGTTTTGGCTAAAAACCGCTCGATCTCAAATCGAGTATTCGGGCTGTCTACTACTAAGCCGAAACTTCGAAAAATCATAACTTCCTCATACGAAGTAAGATTTGGGCGTTCTTTTTATGCACGCTCTCGGTTTAACGTATTCTACGACCTTCATTTAGATCACTAAGGCCAAATATCGCTCTATCGTAAATTCACTATTTACGTCGCGCTGTGTCGTGCCGGTTCTGTCGCGAAACTTCGACATGTCATAACTTCTTCGTTATAACTCGGATTTCGGCGTTCTTTATATGCACGAAAACCTTGTGACATATACTACAACTTGGTTAAGATTAATCCTTCTAAATAATCTTCCATAAAAAAGTCATTTTTGATGCTTATCATCTCTAATTGACTAGCCCTGATCTACGGGCGTTACAATTATCACCCCCTTAGGATGATTACGTCCCGAAATCATCAACGAAATAGGAATTGTAAATTGATTCCAATCTTCTGACATATGTCAGATGTTACATCGAACTTGGTTCTTCGAACCACGTAACAAACTCATCATAGTCGGACTCAATTTGATATGACCACTAGGGTCTGAATTGCAACCATCTTACTAGTCATCACCGAAACAATGGTAATGAGTTACTTGAATAAAACGAGACCAATCACTAGCTTCTTGGTAACCTTGTGACTTCCCCTGATCCAAGTGCGAGTCCTGTGCTTCCAGTAGTATAGATGTCTACTACTATTCACACCTACTCATACTCGTCCCAAGTATTGTCTCTCAGTCAACCAAGTCACTACACAAAATCACACAATCATCAAATACATCGGATATTAAAACTATAGATACCACCTAGATATCAAAACCATACATATCACATAGATATCAAAACTAGGGTTTAGATTATTTCTTGAAACGATTACACAAAGGTTCAAGTTAACCCTATACTATGCTTCTAATAGGATACACCACAAGTTACTATTCCCACTGCTACCTCATAACTTGAGCTTTGTATATAAAAATCCATATCCCTGATTTCTCGCGTTATCGTCTGCCTTGTCGAGGATCATGTGGAATGCCTTTGGCTTTGCTGGTTCTTTCTTCTTCAGGCAATTGATCGAAATATGCCCATTTTCATTACACTCATAACACACTCTCTTACTAGATGCACATTCATTGGCGTGGTGCCCAGTCTTTCCACACTTGAAACATGTAACCTCCTCGCCACATTTTCCTAAGTGTTTCTTCTTGCACTTATCACACCATCTCGCTTCATCCCCTCCTCCTTCGAACTTTTTCGAACCAGACTTTGAGAATTTTCTCTTCTCGTCGGAACTTGAAGAACCTTCATGCTTCCTTTTGTCGCCAACTTCAGATTTCTCCAGGCCCTTCTCTCTTATTTGGGTCTGAACATTCCTAGCTGCTCTAACAACCGTTTTCAAGGTAGTTGCCATTTTGACTGTTGGGCTAAAGTCTGTGGGCAGTCCGTTAGCAAACCTATCGATCTTGGAGAGTTCAGTAGGCACCAAGTAGGGGAATAGCTTCATCCTCTCGGTGAACACGGTGGCATACTCATCCACACTCATCTTTCCTTTCTACAGGTTCTGAAATTCATTGTTTAGGTCTATCAGATCTATCTCTGAGTAGTACTGCATTTTGATTTACTCCACGAATGCTTTCCAAGACTTTCGCATGGCATCTCCTATTGGCATTGTATATGCCAACAACTTCCACCAGCTCAAGACTCCAGTCTTCAGTTATCTAACTGCAAAGACAGTCTTCTGTTTGTTCCTACTGTCGCAACTTTCAAATACCATCTCCATTTCGGAGATCCAATCCATAATCTCAACAGGCTTTGGGCTCCCAGAAAGACTTGGTGGCTTGGCGCCCAAGAAATTCTTGTACATTCGGCCATCCTTGTTGTTTCCCCTTTCCGGGTCGTTCCTTCGTTTTCCTTGAGTCCTAACTTGACTCACAACGCGACTATTGTTTCCTTCCTCCGATTGTTCGGGAATCAGATCGGGTTCCCCAATGAGTATGATTGGTTCGTCCTTATTTTCATGTAACATCAGTCGCATTTCTTCCCTTTGTTCGGCTAACATAGCCTGAATCATGGCTTGCACTCCAGCCATGGTGATCTGATCTGGTGCAACAGCTTCAATAACTACTTGTTCAATCACAGACGGTCGATTCAGGTTTTCATCCGCGTTTCCAACGCCACTCCTGGTTCTTACCATTTTGATCTATACACCGAATAAGGTGAAATTAGACCCTCATCCATGATAGATAATTAAATAATACTTATCACTCCGAAACGTTTACATGCTAGTTCTAATACCGTCGTCATACGCTTAGAATCCTAAACACATAAGGTTTCCAGATCCGGTCGGCAACAGACCATAGATCCGAACAAATAATATCATATATGGCAACATATAAAATTTAGCACATAAAAACATTTTAGGCAGCTTCTTAGAATATACTAGTGCTGGTGTCAATTTAGGTGTACTACCTAACATATTTGGGACACACTCCACATAATCATTACTTAGCATTCTAAGTTTAAGTCAAGTAATCCTACAAATTCCTAGTTCGCTTAAACTAATGCTCTGATACCAACTGTGACATCCCCAATTTCACGGCCAAAAAAGACCGATTTGTTTATCCTTGTTTTATAAAATCAGAGTAATCTTTTACAGGAAAATAGTTGCGGATTTTGTTCCCAAAACAAAATGTGATAAGAATTTATCAAATCATTTCTTTAAAGAAATGTATTTTCATTAAATGACAAAATCTCGGGATCTTCGGTGCTTCGGGACTCGCTTCAGGTCTCGGGATGATACCGGGGCTTCAAGGGGTTAAAATAGGGCTTAGAGAGAGTATCGGGAGTGGGAGAGTAAGAGACGAGCAACCAAACTCGGCTGCCCCTTGAATTCTATTTATAGGGAAAAAAAATGCTAAACTCACCTCGTGAGTTTTTAATATTCGCCTCGTGAGCTCGATACGTCATTGCGTTCTTCATGGCCACTTGCCCTGGAAGACGCCCATCATCTGCTCACCTCATGAGCCACTTAATGCTCACCTCGTGAGCTCTGACAGGGGTGGAAGTTCGTGCCCCGAACTTCAGAAATTCATAACTTTCGCATACGAATTCCGTTTTCGACGTTCTTTATATCCACGCATAGGTAAAAACAAGATCTACAACTTTCATTTAGACTTCGTCGGCTAATTTTGAATTTCATTTTAATATATTATTTTTAGTATGTCGGGACAGGAAAACTTCGTTCTAAATTCATAACTCCTTCATTTGAACTCCGTTTTCGTCTGTCTTTTTATCGTTGCACTACCATTGACGAGTTCTTCGATTATCGTTTAGATTGTTTTGGCTAAAAACCGCTCGATCTCAAATCGAGAATTCGGGCTGTCTACTGCTAAGCCGAAACTTCGAAAAATCATAACTTCCTCATACGAAGTAAGATTTGGGCGTTCTTTTTATGCACGCTCTCGGTTTAACGTATTCTACGACTTTCATTTAGATCACTAAGGCCAAATATCGCTCTATCGTAAATTCACTATTTACGTCGCGCTGTGTCGTGCCGGTTCTGTCGCGAAACTTCGACATGTCATAACTTCTTCGTTATAACTCGGATTTCGGCGTTCTTTATATGCACGAAAACCTTGTGACATATACTATAACTTAGTTAAGATTAATCCTTCTAAATAATATTCCATAAAAAAGTCATTTTTGATGCTTATCGTCTCTAATTGACTAGCCCTGATCTACAGGCGTTACAATTATCACCCCCTTAGGATGATTACGTCCCGAAATCATCAACGAAATGAGAATTGTAAAATGATTCCAATCTTCTGACTTATGTCAGATGTTACATCGAACTTGGTTCTTCGAACCACGTAACAAACTCATTGTAGTCAGACTCAATTTGATATGACCACTAGGGTCTGAATTACCACCATCTTACTAGTCATCACCGAAACAATGGTAATGACTTACTTGAATAAAACGAGACCAATCACTAGCTTCTTGGTAACCTTGTGACTTTCCCTGATCCAAGTGCGAGTCCTGTGCTTCCAGTAGTATAGATCTCTACTACTATTCACACCTACTCATACTCGTCCCAAGTATTGTCTCTCAGTCAACCAAGTCACTACACAAAATCACACAATCATCAAATACATCGGATATTAAAACTATAGATACCACCTAGATATCAAAACCATACATATCACATAGATATCAAAACTAGGGTTTAGATTATTTCTTGAAACGATTACACAAAGGTTCAAGTTAACCCTATACTATGCTTCTAATAGGATACACCACAAGTTACTATTCCCACTGCTACCTCATAACTTGAGCTTTGTATATAAAAATCCATATCCCTGATTTCTCGCGTTATCGTCTGCCTTGTCGAGGATCATGTGGAATGCCTTTGGCTTTGCTGGTTCTTTCTTCTTCGGGCAATTGATCGAAATATGCCCATTTTCATTACACTCATAACACACTCTCTTACTAGATGCACATTCATTGGCGTGGTGCCCAGTCTTTCCACACTTGAAACATGTAACCTCCTCGCCACATTTTCCTAAGTGTTTCTTCTTGCACTTATCACACCATCTCGCTTCATCCCCTCCTCCTTCGAACTTTTTCGAACCAGACTTTAAGAATTTTCTCTTCTCGTCGGAACTTGAAGAACCTTCATGCTTCCTTTTGTCGCCAACTTCAGCTTTCTCCAGGCCCTTCTCTCTTATTTGGGTCTGAACATTCCTAGCTGCTCTAACAACCGTTTTCAAGGTAGTTGCCATTTTGACTGTTGGGCTAAAGTCTGTGGGCAGTCCGTTAGCAAACCTATCGATCTTGGAGAGTTCAGTAGGCACAAAGTAGGGGAATAGCTTCATCCTCTCGGTGAACACGGTGGCATACTCATCCACACTCATCTTTCCTTTCTACAGGTTCTGAAATTCATTGTTTAGGTCTATCAGATCTATCTCTGAGTAGTACCGCATTTTCATTTGCTCCACGAATGCTTTCCAAGACATTCGCATGGCATCTCCTATTGGCATTGTATATGCCAACAACTTCCACCAGCTCAAGACTCCAGTCTTCAGTTATCTAACTGCAAAGACAGTCTTCTGTTTGTTCCTACTGTCGCAACTTTCAAATACCATCTCCATTTCGGAGATCCAATCCATAATCTCAACAGGCTTTGGGCTCCCAGAAAGACTTGGTGGCTTGGCGCCCAAGAAATTCTTGTACATTCGGCCATCCTTGTTGTTTCCCCTTTCCGGGTCGTTCCTTCGTTTTCCTTGAGTCCTAACTTGACTCACAACGCGACTATTGTTTCCTTCCTCCGATTGTTCGGGAATCAGATCGGGTTCCCCAATGAGTATGATTGGTTCGTCCTTATTTTCATGTAACATCAGTCGCATTTCTTCCCTTTGTTCGGCTAACATAGCCCGAATCATGGCTTGCACTCCAGCCATGGTGATCTGATCTGGTGCAACAGCTTCAACAACTACTTGTTCAATCACAGGCGGTCGATTCAGGTTTTCATCCGCGTTTCCAACGCCACTCCTGGTTCTTACCATTTTGATCTATACACCGAATAAGGTGAAATTAGACCCTCATCCATGATAGATAATTAAATAATACTTATCACTCCGAAACGTTTACATGCTAGTTCTAATACCGTCGTCATACGCTTAGAATCCTAAACACATAAGGTTTCCAGATCCGGTCGGCAACAGACCATAGATCCGAACAAATAATATCATATATGGCAACATATAAAATTTAGCACATAAAAACATTTTAGGCAGCTTCCTAGAATATACTAATTCCGTTTTCGACGTTCTTTATATCCACGCGTAGGTAAAAACAAGATCTACAACTTTTATTTAGACTTCGTCGGTTAATTTTGAATTTCATTTTAATATATTATTTTTAGTATGTCGGGACAGGAAAACTTCGTTCTAAATTCATAACTCCTTCATTTGAACTCCGTTTTCGTCTGTCTTTTTACCGTTGCACTACCATTGACGAGTTCTTCGATTATCGTTTAGATTGTTTTGGCTAAAAACTGCTCGATCTCAAATCGAGTATTCGGGCTGTTTACTACTAAGCCGAAACTTCGAAAAATCATAACTTCCTCATACGAAGTTAGATTTTGGCGTTCTTTTTATGCACGCTCCCAGTTTAACGTATTCTACGACTTTTATTTAGATCACTAAGGCCAAATATCGCTCTATCGTAAATTCACTATTTACGTCGCGCTGTGTTGTGTCGGTTTCTGTCGCGAAACTTCGACAGGTCATAACTTCTTCGTTAAGTTATAACTTGAATTTCGGTGTTCTTTATATGCACGGAAACCTTGTGACATATACTACAACTTAGTTAAGATTAATCAATCTAAATAATCTTCCATCAAAAAGTCATTTTTGATGCTTATCGTCTCTAATTGACTAGCCCTGATTTACGGGCGTTACATCATGGTTGGGTTACGGTGTGGTTCGGTTAGATATGGTCAGGAATGGGCAGTCATTTATGTGGCAGGCAATTTAAAAGTTCGATAAGAGTATTTCACTGGGGTTGTATCCAGTATATATGAAGTCATCGGATTTAGTTACCGAACCATTTATGATCATAGGTTGTTTCGATATCAGTAGCAGTTGAGGTTTTTCGGAAGATTCAAGTTGTATCATCTAAGGGGAAATTGATGAGTCAAACCTTAGTTAAGCTCTATAAAGCTGGTACCTTGGTCCTTGTGCATGTTCCTTCTTGATTCTTTGGTTGTGAATTTTTTCTTCTTGTGGTTGAGTTGGTAGTTGGAATTAGTTATTGGAGGATTGAATAACAGAGCTATGCTGTTTAGTTTTTTGGGTACCATCATGGTTATGCCAAGTGCGGTCCTTGCTAATCATGTCGACTGGATTGGTATTCAGATTGTTTGTGTTTTGGATAGTTGAGTAGTTCTCCTATGAGGATGGAAGTTTTACTTGCTATTTATGCATTGGTGGGATATGTGTAGTTTCATCAGGGTGTGGGATCGTGTTGTGGTTACAAGAAATATGTGTATGATAGCAGTATAAGTTCATCGTTTATGTAGATTCACTAGTACATCACCTTCTGGGTAAGGTCACGATTAACAAGAAACAAAATTGGCTTGATGAACGTTGTGTTCCCTCCTGGGGAGTATGTCATGTTAGGTTTACAAGTTGATGCAGGAGCTTGGTTGTTTATTTTTTCTTTGATTGTGTGCTTTCATGCTTCATTTGACATTGTGTCAATGGAAGTTGGACTGTGGATGAGTGTGTGTATTAGGATGGTATGGCTATTGTAGTCGGGCAAGTACTAAGTAAGATGTTGATTGGGTTCCTATAGTGGAATGATTGTAGTATATCCTTAGGCCATTGGATGCGGGTCGGTAGTATTCATGTTTATGGTTGAGTGATGGCAAGAACGGTGAGGAGCCATGAGTTTCTCATCCCAAAGGCTGGATGACGTAGCGATATGTTGTGACCTATCCTGTGGTGTGTTTTCGTGAATTAGAACGGCTATTGAGTAGCGGAGACCTGGGTGTGGACTCGTTAATCATGTGACTTTTTGCGGGTGTTTGAGCAATATAGTGTCGTCATTGGTGTCTCAGTGATCGGTAGGTTAAGTTAGGCAGTTGCAGAGAGTTGACTTGTTGGGAAGGTCATGGTAGTTATTGACAACTCAATGTTGGAGTTTTCTATTGGACTTGTGTTCATTTTGATGAAATATCATTTGAATTCTCTCCCCATGTCATTATGGTGTGGGTGCTAGACTAGTTGAGTCTTCTAGATGTGTCTTAGTAGCTGATGGATGCTATGAGTATTTTTGGAGTTGCTTTTAACTCTAGGACTGCTGGAAGTCCCAGGGTTACTGATAACCCATAACTATTTAGATTGGCATAGGGTTAGTGGGTTGCTGGTTGAGAATACCAAAGGGCCGGTGGCGCAGGTGGTTTTAAGACCTTGGGAGTTATTGCAGATGATTGTATACCTGTGTTGTTATAGGAGCTTTAGCATCGCACAAATTTTGGTATTGCTCATGGTTGCGCTCGTAAGGGCAGATAATTAGGAAAGACTTGTTAATAAGCCAAGATTTGAAGTTAAGGATCCAAATTGTGATATCTGATTTTTTTTTTGATCGGGGATGGTTGACCTGCAGTTGTTCCGTTTGATTATCTCCATGGAATAATTTAGTGTTTTGAACCAAAGTAGGGAAATGTGTGGACTAGTTTAGGTCTCACTTGTTCCTTCTCGCTCTGAGGGCAGTAAGCGAGGTTGGCAGTTGCTGCAGTTAGTAGTGAATTCGTGTCTTTTGATGTTAGTGGGACGACATAAGGTTGGTAATGTTTTTGTATGGGGACAAACCTTTTATTTTTTGACAACATGGTTGATGCAAAGGCAGGCCTTGTCTGGAAGGGAGACAAACATGTTCGTGGAATCTAAGTGATGAGCATGTGAACCAACTTTTCTCAAATAGTTTGGTTGTGATGTGTTGATTTTCTTTCTCGATTAGTGGATGTTACTTTTGACCTTTGGGAAGTCTCTACTCAGGTTTGGCATGTGCACCTGGTTTTGGAAATTCTTGGATTTTTTAGTTGTTCATACGGACAAATGGGGTGGTGATGGCTCGAGTAAGAAGTAGTTGGTCTTGAAGATCCTCCGAGGGGATTTAGGAGGAGCCGATTTCAGAATGATTGATTGGGGAAGATTTCGTGCGGGAAATCCAATTTAAGTGGGGGAGAGTTGTAACACCCATTTTCGAGGATCGATTTATGGTTTCAAGGAGTAGAAAGGCTGATTTTTTAGGAAAATCGTGTGTCACTACGTCACCTATGGGTGGTCACGACGTGATCATTGGCTGATGTTGACTTTTTTTACCATGGTTGACTTTTAGTCAAACTAAGGGTTTTGGATTTCAAACTCAGAGGGTACTCTTTATTAGGGCTATAAACGAACCAAACAAACACAAATGGGGTCTTGTTCATGTTTGTTCGTTTAAGTTAGTCAAACAAATAAATAAACATGAACGGATAAATGAATGAGTTTTCTTGTTCATGTTCGTAAACATGCTAAATGAACATAAACGAACGAACATAAACAAACACAGATAAACAAACATAATTGAAAATATATTAACATAAATGAACATATAGTATAGTAATGTAATTAAAAATAATCAAGCATATATGAACATAAAAGGAACTTATATGAGTGAACATAAATGAACGTAAACGAATAACATAATCGAACGTTCATGAACATAATTAAGCAAAGGAGACCATTGTTCATGTTTATTTCTTTAACTAAACGAACGACAATTTGTGTTCATGTTCGTTCATTTATTAAATAAATGAACAAAAATGATCTTCTCGCCGAACGGATCACGAACAGTTCATTGAACGTTCAGTTCATTTACAACCATACTCTTTATTACTGTTACGTGCCATGTAGGATCAGTCTTCGTTGAATGAGATCTATGGAATTTAGCTGCAACTTAGGAGGTGAGTTTTCTCACTATGGTTACATATGTAGTACTATGTGTAACTGGGTCTTATCTATTAATTATTGTTGCATATGAATTAAGTTGCTGATAGCTCCTGGATTGTTGTAAGTCTATGGGACTGCTAATAGTCCTTAAGGTTGCTGATAACCCATGAGGTGAGCTGTTAATCCACAATGGATGTTGCTAGCTACTAGGACTGCGGATAGTCCTCAGGGTTGCTGAAGACCCATAGAATTTATATTGCATGTTGTATGTGATATTCAGAATTTCTGATAGTTCCAAGGTTGTTCTTATATGATATGTTGCATGAGATATTTAGGGAACTCACTAAGCTTTATGCTTTTAGTTGTGGCTCTAGAGTAGGATCATCTGTTCGGGTGGCTATCTCACCTCTAATTACTTATGGTTATGCATTTCATAGAGGTTAGCAGGTAGTGGAGCAGTGTGTTGTGAGAGGACTAGTAAGCGGTAGTGAGCTTGTATTATTGATAATTTCATGTATTTTATGCCTACTTCATCATTAATTGTTTATATGTCAACATATGGTGGTGGATGAGGTTGAGGCGGTCCTATTGTGTGTTGTAGATCAAGATACCTGGTTTGGGCCGACTATAAACCATAGCAACGGACGCTTGAGAAGAGCGGTTAGGTTGAGGCGGCATGCCAACAAACTTTGGGTATTCCAGTCTGATGACCAATTAGACCTATTGCATGTTGGCATTACAGTCCGATGACTGATTGGGACAGGGTATTCCAATATAATGATTGTAAGCCCATTATGCATGCTAATGCATTTGTTGTATGTGGTATTTTGGGGGAAACTCACTAAGCATTGTGGTTACCCAGTTTTTTATGTTTTCAAGTTCTATGAATGATCATGGGAAGGTGAAGGCAGGATTGTACACACTCATCAGTAGCATTAAGGATTCCATGCTTCTTAAATTACTCTGGTTTTCGATAAATGTATTTTGGAATACAATATTTTTCTTAATAATGGATTTATAATTAGGAAGGTTTACGTTATTTAAAATGAAAATTTTTGGTTATGAAAATGGGACGTTACAAGTTGGTATCAGAGCCCTGGTTTGAGCGAATTGGAGGAATGCTTGTGTGAATCCAAACTTAAACTAGGATCCAAGATTTTTCACAAAACGTTTCTGAAAAGGAAATTTATAACAAAAGAATTGGGTTAGGGACATGGGCTTGGTCTCTTGTCATGTTCTTGTTTGATTGTTGGCTTAGGATCAGGAATATAACATTAATTTAATCTTGGTTTTACAGATAGATGCGGTGTGTACAGTCAACCACAACCATAATACGAGAGTGGTTCCCAAAATACCTATACTTGTTATTTGTGCTGAGTTTGAACTTGTTGATATATGAATTGCTAGAAAAGCATGCTAATGGATAATCTAAGGTTCTTATAGGGTTTGTTAGATAGAATTGCCTGATTTCGGTGATGCCATATGATATAGGGAATTGCTTGCTATATGTTATTTGATTGCGTGATTGCTACGTGTATGTTGTATAGTTGTATATGGTCGGGATTAAATATCCTTAGAATGATAGAATTAGCCTTATTTCTTGTTCCTTGTTTGGTTGTGGACTTAGAGCAGAGTCGAATATTCGACAGTCTATCTGACCTCGTATTGTATCCAACAAACATGAACAAAAGTAACCAGTGGTGTAGGAGCAAGGATAATCCTAGGAAGTTAGTTGTAGCTAGTAGGAGAATTAGGTCTTAGCACACCCAGGAGTGGTCTAGTGCAGTGACTAAGGACCTTGGATGAATTCTGAATCGACTATGGATAAGTATGGAAGGTAGTATGGGCCCGTACTACTGAAAGCATATGATTCGTATTCAGGAGGAATCTTGAGGCTACTAAGGAACTAAAATGAGGGTGGATTGGTGTGTTTAGAGGGTGTTTGAAAGGAAACTTCAAGAACTGATTTCAAGGACAAAATCTAATTTAAGTGGAGGAGAATTGTAACACTCGTTTCCTAAAGAAGGTTGACCAGGATTAAAGGAATCAAAATAAGTTTTTTTGGAGCAAACCCTCAGCCACGACGTGACTTGAAATTTAATGGAATGCGTGTTTTAGAGGGAGGTCATGTTATGACAATGGATGGCCACGATGTGACAGTGGTAACAACCCAAGCCCATGTATTTTTAAGGTTTCTCCCATATTAAATCCCCTTAACTCACATTCTAAGTCATGTACTTCAGCCTCCATCTCCCCATTCTGAAACCCTAACCTTATTTCCTTAATTTTGAGCCGTTTTCTCCATTTGGTGAAACTTGGAGAAGAAGGTACTTCATTTTGGTGCAAGGAAGCAAGGATCAAGCTTGGACCCAATATCTTCTTCACATTTCTGAGTTGTTGGAGGTAAAAAGTTCATATCTTGACCTTTGATCTTCTTGTTTCACGTATGATCCTATTTTTGGATGTTTTGGTCCCATTCTTGAGTGTTATTGGAGTTTGAGGAACTCTGAAGCTTGATGTGGTGCTCATTTGGTCCTGAACTTTTGAGCTAGTGAGAAAAGGTCTTAGCTTGAGTGTTCTTAGCCATATGTTTGAGTTTTGGTCGTATTAAGGACTCAATGGACTTAGGGTATTAGATCTTGTCCTATGGCGATGTCCTAATGGATAAAGTTGGAAAATTTATTCATTAAGTCAGTGTGGAAAAGTAGATCTAGAAGTATTAGCTTAGATCTGAAAGGATGGTGAGTTTCCAGTAGCCACAACGTGGCGAAGGTAGCTACGACGTGGAAAAGTCAAAAATTGCAACTGCCTTATTTTGTCATTGCCACGGCGTGGCAATGTCCTAGATGTTGACTATTTGACCTTGTGACCCTACAACGTGGCCAAGGAGGGCCACGAAGTGGCGTTGACCTTGACCAAGTTTGACTGTTGACTTTTGTGACCAATTGTAATATCCAAATTCCTGGAGGTATTTAAATTGAATCTATTTTCTGAATTTGGGTGGGACCACGTCGTGGTGAAGGCATCCCACGATATGGCGATGGTCGATGTACCGTTGGTTTTAAATGACCACCATGACATGGCGGCCTATGTCCATGACATGGTGTTGGTTTAATGAGAAATGTTAATCTCTGAGGTTTTCACCCTATTTTTGGGAATGTGATGGCTAGGGTTGCTCACCTTCAACCTCCATCACACTCTCTCACCCTCCAAGCAAACCTTAACCTCCATTTTGCTCTCTAAGCCTTATGTGTTGATTTTTGGGGATTAAAAGAAGAATAAGGTGACATTTGGACTTAGATTCAACAAGCAACTCTTTTCATCTTCTTGTTGCGTATCTTCTAGACTTTTGTAAGTCCTAAAGTTCCATTATTTTTGATTTATTGTGTATAGATCAAGGTTTCTATGCCTTATTCTTCATGTTGGGACATATTGGAGTATTGGGATTCCATAAAGTTGCCAAGTTTATGGATCCCCAAAGTCCCTTTGGGGTTAGGAGTTTTAGATCTGGAATTTCTTAGAGTTTTGAACTCTTGCATGTGATATTGGCCCTTTTTTACTCTATTTTAACCCAAGTTAAGTTCAAGACATGCATTATACTTGCATGCTTATAAAGCAATGATTTTTATGGTTAACTGGATGAGAGAATGCCTTCTAGAAAGTTTAAATGGTTGGTTTGATGGATTAAGAGCTTATTGGATTAAGCTGGTCTGAACGGTCACCACGACATGGTGAATGGGTCACCACGACATGGTGGATGGCTGCCATGCGACTTTTTTGTCCAATAGTCGCCATGGTGTGGCCGGATCTAGCCATGAGGTGGCGATCGACCGAGTTGACTTGTTAACTTTGACCTTCGACTAGGGTTTTGACCAAGTTTGACCTGAGGGTAATTTGGGTATTTTGGACAATAGTTTGAGACAAGGTCACTATTTGTTGTACATGTGACTCGTAAATTTGGTACACGGAGCTGTGGTGTATCAAACTATCTTTTCGGATTGAGAGGTGAGTTTTCCTCATTGTACTTGTGGGTCGAAGGCACCAATGCTAGCCCACTAGATTGGTTATCCCGATATATAGGATGTTGATATGTTGTAGTGTTCTGTTAGATCTGTGCCCTGGTTTATAGGATGTTGCTATGTGGTAGTGATCTGTAGATCTGTCTGTTTGTCTATTGACTGGTTATATGATTATATATTGTTGGATATATGTTATTTGTTATGTTTATGTCGACATGGTATGGTGGGGTTGACACTGTATTGCTTTGTGCTGTCAGTCAACAGACCGGGGCATTTTAACCAAGAGGTTGTGGGCCAGGTTTAATCCAACTAGGAGGTCGTGGACTCGTTATGTATTGGGCAAGCCAACTGAAGGGTTTTGGGCTGGGGCATTCTAACTGAAAGTATACCGATAATTATGAGGTAAAAATTTCATTATTAATTCAACCAAAACATTAATTATCTTTAAGTCAACATTCAATATCATTTTTCTAAATATTCAAAAGTTCTTTATAAGAAAACAGTTATCAGAGTACAATCCCAAAATCATCGTAATGCGAAAACATGGGTTGATGTGTTGCGATCAAGCTGGGCCCTTCCCTTTCGAACCAGAAGTTCCTGAAACCATAACCACAAGGCCTAGTGACTTCCCTAAAATATCACATACCATACATAATAAACACATACTGGGCCCCCGCCCGACATTGAGTCCCATCTTGCCTCGGGTCTCACTCGGTTTATAGATCTGTCAATCACTAGGTCTCGCCTGACATCGGGCCCCGACCGTTACACATATAATCGTATAAACATATAATCATACTAGCACATGCGATAATCACAAAGACAATAGCATACCATATAGTCATCGAGCCCCGCCCAGCATCAGGCCTTTCCCGATAAGCATAAAACACATACTGATAACTAGCATACAATATCCTCATCAGGCCCCTCCTGACATCGGGCCTTGCCCGGTAAGCATACCATTACCTAACACATGCAAGAGTCACACAGACATCCAACATCATATCATATAAACCATGGTTCGGCATTGGTGCCTTCAAATCGCTAAACTTAGTGAGGAGACTCACCTCGATCCATTGATAACCAAATAACTACTCAAACCGCTGAACTAGATAATCTCGTGCCAACTATAAAAAAAATACAATCTTAATCAATACTTAATCCAATAACCCAAAATCTGAGGCCCACTCCATAAACCAACTTCCTAAATAGTAAAAGACCATTTTACTCTTTTCTTACTTGTTCCATAACCGAGGTCCAGCCGAAAAGCACAAAAGCCTAAAATGACAACCTAAATCCCAAATCAAAAGCAAAAAAAGCCCATTATGGCCCAACAAGGCCCAAATCTCAAAAATCCCAAAATGACAAGCTCGGAAGTACACCCCGCATACTCACCCTCGAATCACAAAGTACAAGCGGCTTATGCACGGAACCTTCATTACGCTGAGCGTACATCATGAGGACGCCCATCATACTCACCAGGGAGCAAAAATCTATATTAAGCTCTTAATGGTTAAGACAATGACTTCCAAACTAAGATATGACCCTAATGAGATGTCTTAACACGTAAAGTTGCCAACCTTACTCCTTTGTATGGCTTAATGGGACCAAAACCTTAATAACATCCAAAATAAACATCCAAACTCATGCATGGTCCAAAATAACTCGTCACGATGACATTTTTATTAACAAGGGACCTCCTAAAGGCCAAGATCCAACATTCTAAGCTCTTGGAGTAGATCATACTCACAAGGGTGACACTAAGGACCAAAATAAACCCAAAATACTCCTTAAACTAGATCTAACACCTAAATTTATCAAGATAGAAACTTTATACCTCCAAAATGTAGATCAAGATGCAACAAGCCTGGATCCAAGAGCTTCAAGCAATCCCACATTTCTCCAAGAAGTTCCTTCTTCTTCTTTGAACACCAAAAAGCATGAAATACCACCAAAACCTCTAAGACCACTCAAATGGGGGCTAGGGTTTCGTTTCTAGGGTTTAAAGGGATGTAGGTTGAAGATAATAGGGGTTGGTGGTGAGCTAAGGAGCTTAAATAAGGTCCAAGACCTTAAATTAGGGTTTGGGTCTGACTAGAGTACGTCCAACGTACTCCTGGTACACCCAACGTACTCCTTACAGAAACGTGATTATTTTTATTAGTACACCCAACGTACGCCAATATAGGCCCCACATACTGTCCTTCTCACTAGTACGCCATGCGTACACTTGTGTACGCCCCGCCTACCCGGTTAAACCCTAAAATCACCAAACTTTCAAAGGCCATAACTTCTTTGTTATAAGTCTGTTTCAAACAATCCTTATATCCACAAAAAGTTAACGAGAAGATCTACACTTCTATAAATTCATACTTTCCTTAAAATATTCCACAGTAAAATCCAATTTCCATAAAAGCCCGAACTCACACTTCACTGATATAACCCTTGGTTCCTAAACACAAATCGAACTCCCAGATAATCTAAATTACATTACCCACACCTAATATGGTTCTAAATCCATTTTCCTCAAAGGTCATAAGCCTGATGATACCCGATCTTCGGTCACTACCCTGCACTAGGAAACAATTCGGAACTGGGTGTTACAAAAAGGTTGTAGGCCAGGGGTAATCCAACCAGGAGGTTATGGACCCGTTGTTTGTTTTATTTGTGTGATGGTACTTTGGGGGAAATCACTAAGCTTTGGCTTACAGTTTCAGTTTATTGTTTTAGGTAATTCAGGTGACCGTGGCAAAGCGATGACGTGATCGTGCACATCTTTCGGATTTTATGCTATTTGGATTTTGTGATACTTTGATTATTGATTAACACTTTTGGAACAATGTTTTGTAAATAATTATGGTTATTTAGTTTTTTCAAAAAAAAATATTTTACTCTGATTTTGGGATGTTACACCGGTTTGACTTTAGGTCAAACTTGAGGGTTTTGGACTGTTGGTTAAGGTTGTACCTAGTTTGGTGATTAGTAGATTCGCGGGAGCTAGTGGTGTAGAAAGGGAAATGCGTCTCAGTGTTTCGGGGTTCTTCATTCATGTGATTTTTTACTCATTGTACCTGTGGGTCGAAGGAAGCAATGCCAACCCATTAGTTTTGGTTATAATTAGTAGAAGGATGATATATAGATTGTTCGTGGTCACGTAAGATAGACTAAGGACTCTTGATGTAGGATTTCCTACATGTTCCTTGTTTGGTTGTGTCTTTAGAGTATGCTCATCTGTCCAGGTGCCTACATCACCTCTGGGTACATATGGTTTTGCATTCCTTGGATTGTTGGTTATGCATCATTGTGTATACAATGTTTTTGTGCTATAGTGATATGCTAGATTTATGTACATATATCCTTGTATGATAGGATGTAACAGTAGTGGTGTGCTGGTTAGAAGTCCAGTAGGTTGGTTATTGCCTAGTGGAGTGCCCTAGGGGCTCTAGGTAGTCATGTAGGATAGCCTAAGAACCTTTGATTTATGCTTTCTTGCATGTTCCTTGTTTGGTTGTGGCTCTAGAGTAGGATCTTCTGTTCGAGTGACTATCTCACCTTTGATTACTTATGGTTATGCATTTCATAGAGGTTAGCTGGTAGCGGAGCAGTGTGCTGTGAGAGGACTAGTAAGTAGTAGTGAGCTTGTATTATTGATAATTTCATGTATTTTGTGCCTACTTGATCATTGATTGTTTATATGTCAACATATGGTGGTGGATGGGGTTGAGGCGGTCATATTATGTGCTGTATGCCAAGATACTTGTTGCGGGCTGGCTGTAAGACGTAGGCACGAAGGCTCGAGAAGAGTGGTTGGGTTGAGGCGGCAGACCAACAAACCTTGGATATTCCAGTCCGATGACTGATTAGACTTGTTGTATGTTGGCATTCTAGTCTGATGACTAATTGGGCCAAGGTATTACAATTCGATGATTGTGAGCCTGTTATGCATGCTAATGTGTTTGTTGTAAGGGGTATTTTGGTGGGAAAATCACTAAGTTTTGTTCTCACCCAGTTGTATATGTTTTTAGGTTCTATCGATGATCGTAGGAAGGAGAAAGCATGACTGTATACACTCATCAGCAATATTGGGGATTTCACATTTCTTATATTACTCTGATATTTGTGAAAATAAGTTTTTTCAGTTAATACTTGTATTGAGAGCACACACTTTCACCGTTGACATCTACGAAATGTGTATTCTTGATCAAAACTTGCTCTTAACAATAATAAACATTCAAACAATAACTTTAAAATAAATTTCCAACACCTTAAAATGTGATATTTGAAGCTAAGTCGGTGTTTGAGAGAGTTGAGACTTAAGATTTCAGAGAGTTTTTGGTTCCATTTTTTTTTTTTGTGATATGAAGGTAAAAAATAAAAATAATGCAGTTTATACTACAACTAATAGAGCTCAATTTTTTTGTGACGTTGCGAAAATCATTAAAATGTTGTCATTTTATCGTGATTTATAGATTATTCAGAAATGAAAATTTACACAAAATAATGGCTATCTGAATAAACTTATTAATTTCTGATTAAATATTATAAAGTGATAAATGAGACCAACCTCCTCTTTCTTTTTCTCTTTCTATAAATATGAAATTCCTATTATATACTCTAAATTACTCATAAATACAATATATGTTTCTAACAATATTAGAACCCTCGACCTCAAAAAGCAAGGAGAACAACTGATACCGTTGGACTAAATTTTTTTGATAAACATATAAGCCCCTCAAATACTAAAACAATATTTCATCTTCAAAACGCATACCATGTCATTAAAGATGTTTTCCTAGATGATCCAAACAACTTTGCTTTTAGCTTGACATCAAAATCTGCCTTTTGTGAGATCTCTCTCTAAAAGTGTATCTATATTTCTCTGGAATTTAATATGGCTAATTGAAAGTAAAAAAAGATTTAGAAAAAGATTTACCAATTTTACTCATGCATTCCATCGATATCCGTATGTATATTTCATAGGGAACAACACATTCCGTGTAAACCTATTCTCTAAATAATTTCTTATGGGTTGTATATTATTACCACTAACACACAAACTGATTGTAACAACATATGTTTTACAATGTCGGTAGCTCTTACTCTTGTAGCATGGTTACTCATATTTTGTGGTACCATCTACACGAGGTTTGTAATCGTAACACGTAAACCACATCAAAGTTAATAGGTTTTATAGTACATGATGGATCCCCATCATGAGTTTGTCAAAATTAAGGATCGAGCATTTCTAGAATCAATGAATCATCATAATGAAGAACAACTAACTTGATTTATTGATAGGTAGAAATTAATGAATGTGATTTTGTACATTGTCATGGGTTTCCTCACGTTGTGTAGTAGATTAATTACTTCTAGCTTAGTAAGTCTATCATGCCAGATAATCATAGACTAATACTTACTTTGTGTGATTTCACCATGAGATCATCAAAATAACAACACACATTAAGATCCAATGATTTACTGCCTATAGGTATATATTAAATTCAACATATCTATATATATAGAAATACGACTAACTATAAATTATATATAATTTTAGTTTCTAATTTTAACAATTAAAATTATCAATATTCTAATTCTAATTAATAAATGACAATTCTACATGTTAGTTTTTGATAATTTTTCTTTCAAAACGTGACCCCCAAACAAAAAGTTTAAAAACAAACGAGGACATGCATGAAAATACGCGTATCGGTTCCCTGGACAGGTGTCTTCATTGACTTTTTTCAGAATGCTGACCTTTTCAATATCTCAACTGCCCACCTCCTTCCTATATATTCCCCAAATCCTTCTGTTTTTTTCACTTTTCACTATCAATTCCTTCTTCCGCAATCCATCAACCCAAAATCCCAATTCCAAATCCAATTCAAACTCCTCCGATGACCAAACCGACCAATCTCCGGTGCTTCACCGCCATCCTCCTCGCCTTCCTCCTCCTTTCTCAGTATTCATTCGCCGCCGCCAGACCGCTTACGACCGGCAACATCGCAGCATCTTCCACGCCGGAAAAAGTTCAATTCGACGCCGGAAAGTTTAAGAGTTTGTATTTAAGTTCGTTACCGAAGAACACCCGTGTTCCGGCGTCTGGACCTAGCCGGAGAACCAACGCCAACAAGACTTAAGAGTTAAAATCACTGGTTTCGTTGTTCTTAATCTTATATACATATACGTCTGTAGCATAGATTGTTGAAGATATGATCTCAAGTTATTTTGATTTTTTAGGACTTTAGGTTCTTTGATTCATTTGTTCGTTCTCTAGTTTTGAGATTAGGATATATGTTTTTTGGATTTTGAGATGTAAATTACATACAAATGCACTCACTATGTGCGAATTAATCATTGATTTATTATATACCAGAAACAGAAAAAGTTATAGAATTCGATACATGATCGGACTTTTACTAAATTGTCGGTTTTCTGCTTTATTTGTTTATTCATCGGCTTAATCGAGATGAAGCTTTCAGGAGCATTTATCCCTTCAGCTGGTTTTGTATGCATTACGAACTTGTACTTTATGCATTCAGCAGTGGTACGTTAGCGTTGTTTAATGTTCATTGCTTCGTTTTTCGGTTCTACAAACGCGGCATTATACATGCAGTAATTATCTAGTTAACATGCTTGCGCGTTGTGGTGCTTCTTCGTGAATTATATTCGTACGTACATTCGTAGTGTGAAAAATGGTGTTTGACAGATAATATAGGAAACAGCTATTATGTGAATCTAACATTCATGTAATAAAAGTAAATGAATAAGGGATTGTTTTCTTTGACTTGATAGAGTTTGTAGGTTAAAAACTTAACATATATAAAACAAATTTACATTAATGGTCCCTGTGCCTGTGTTTTACAAAAAATCAAATGTTGGGTTGCTAACTTCTTGTTATTAGAATGGTCCCTTTGGCTTTAAATTATTGTTTGAATGGTCTAACACATATAAAATGACATTTTTATTATTTTAATTTTTTTAACTAATTTAATAAAAAAAATATTGGATGGACCCACCCCCAACGCACCCTTCGGTTTCTCTTTCGGTCTCTTTCTATCTTCTCTTTCTTGTTAGGGTTTAGAAGGGTTGTGGTGGAAAATTGGATTTCGTATGGATCGTATAAGTTTACTTTATGAACTAATATTTTTATTTTATATCCGGGTAACAAAAAATCTAGTCTAGGATAATCTAAATGGAAATTTAAGAATTCAGACACTGAAATATAAGTCAAATAGCTAGAGAATTTTGAGATCGTTCAGAGAAGAAAGAGAGATGAGAAGGGTCAGATACAACTTAAGAGAAAGTTGTAGTTATATTTGACAATTAGGGGTTCGTCTTCTAAAGTACTTCAACAAATCACAAAATTAATGACATAATCAATAGCAAATGTCAGGGACTCTGCCCCTTGGACCATGCCAGGGGCTCTGCCCCTAAGACCCTGTAAGGGAACGTTGTCCCTTTGATCCCTGTCATTTGTCGTCCTAGCTTATCATTCGATCTTATATATGTGTGCACTCCGCACTCACCAAACATATAATGTAGAGTACAAATTATAACCCTTAGCTCACATATTAGTTTCAATTATACAAAATGTCTGGTGACACCAATAAGCATTAGAGGGTTGATGACAGGGTTCTTTATCTTAAGCAATTTTCTGGTTTAAACATCACCATATTTGTCTAGATGGAGGTGTAGAAAGATTAGGGTTCTTGGATTTCACATGCAATATCGTTTGACACCAAAAAGTAATTTTTCAGATTTTGGAGGTTTACAAACCAAATGAATAGGTTTTGAAGATTGAAGAATTTGTTAGTCATTAGTTCCATAAGCGTTTTTATTTTGTTCATGGTTAATGATGCAGATGGTGGTTCGTGGATCATATACATTGAATTTAATTCTATGTTTATTTCCAGATTTAAGATCAATTCCAAAGATCTCTATGTTCATATTGTTTACAAAGTATTCAAAACTAGTGAACTGATGTAGATAAACAAAGGTTCCTGGTTTCGATAATGGTTTATGTTATTTCGTTAATAGGTTATACTCTTTGTGTGTATGTATGTGTATTTAGACACAACTGATTAACAAAATCCCCCAAAATATTTTTTTATTTTCTTGAAACTGGTGGAGGAGAGTGACAGAAATGTAACGGAAGAGGTAGGGTGAGGTCTTTTGTAACTTAATATTATTATAATTTGTAACTCAAAATAAATAGATGAAATATATATATATATATATATATATATATATATATATATATATATATATATATATATATATATATATATATATATATATATATATATATAACAATAATTTTATATTAGTTATGGACAAATCAGTTAAGAATTTGGAACCATTCTAAGAATGGTTCTCATTAAAAAGTTAGAGTACGACATTTAATAAAAAATTATATCATAAAAAAGTTAAGAGTCCTAATTCATAACATTTTATAAAAATTAAATCATAAGGATCATTTATGTAATTTTGTCTATAAACAAGATCATAATATGGATATTTGTCAACTCAAGATACATCACTAGACATCAACCTTTTGCATATTTGTCTTTTAGTTTTTCTCCTCTCATATTAAATCTGTTAAACTTTATTAAAATTAATAAATTTTATATTTTTAAATTGTATTCATATAGTTTATTCGGATTAAAAAGAAAAAAAAAACATGTACACGAGCATTTTAATCCATAAAAGAACATCATAATTTATACTAAACTTAACGAAGAAAAAAAAAACAATTTTTTTGAGCACATTGTAACTTTTTTATTTGACTCCTTTAAAAGTTGAATTTTATTTTTTGAAATTTAACTATTTAGTATTTATTTTGAAATCTAACTTTTTATCTCATATTTCATTTGGACTAAAATTAAAGCTGATGCTCATCATTCATCAAAATGACGTCATTTTGCATATTTTTCAAGAACAATTGTGTGAGAATGTCATACATTAGACGATCTTACTATTACAAATTATCTGACAATATTAATTAAATTACTCCATTAACTTATCTTTTTACAGGAGTAAATATATAATATATATTAAATCAATTAAATTAATAAATAACCATGTATAGCTCTAAGACGTTCAACGTGCCTACAAGTCAAGTTGTCATTTATGAACACCTTTATACATTTGTTATCTTAGTTGATCCATCAAGTCATAAACAATTATATAACTATTTGTTGAAAAACTGTTTTCAGACATGGATCAAATAATATATTTCTCCCACTTTGACCCACAAATAATACTTTTTTCTTAACTGCTGAGAGTTTTTTAATTACTAAAATAATATTAATTCTTTTACAAATGTCAAAGTCATTTAGTCGTAATAGGAGGCTTGAAACTGGGACATGATATGAAAGGGGCAACAACGCTTGATTTATTCTCCGGCAGATTTGGTAGATTGCCATCTGCCTTGACGGTGGCCGGCGGCAAGGCAATGAATGGAGATAGTGTTTTTCGTTTAAAAATATGTTTACACTCTCCACATTTAATGCACATAATGTGTTTTGTTTGAAATTGTGTTTATTCTCCACATTATTATGTGTGCATTATTGCAATTTGTTGAATATGTAATTTTAGGAAAAATAATGTGTTTTGTTTATACTCAACTTTTTGCGTTTCGAGGATCTAATTGTTTAGTTAAACATAATAAGAGTGTGGGAAATAATCCCGAATTGCATAATCTTTACAACTATCTCAAACGGGTGTTACTAACGTAAGAAATATAATTTATTTATATTTTTAAAGTTCCGGACGTATAACTTTTTTCAAGTCTCTATTGGGTAACCTTTTTTTATGTCTACTTTTAAAGTTACCGACAAAGTGATAAGATTTTTGGAAAGCTTGAGGTGTCGGTTCTTTTGGGAGGTGAAGTTGATGAAAAAAATTGTTGGATTAAATGAGACAAAGTTTTGGCTTCTAAAAGTAAATATATATGGTATTGGGAATTTGGGATTGAAAGTTTGTTTGTCTTTAATTGTTGAAGGAGGTTTTGGTGTGAATTTGGATGGTGTAAAAATGCATGACATTTGTTCTAGAGTTGTGGACTCGATTAATCATCTACACGATAAATGTATTATCTTACACTCACATCTAAGGAAAAAAGTAGGTTATGGTTTGCCGACTAAATTCTAGGTGGATGTTTGGATCAGAAATATTCCTTATAAAGGCTTGATTTCCTTGGTATTTTTTATTGGAAATTGACAAAAATGGTTTGATTTGGGATTGTTTCTATAATGGAGGTTGGATTTGGAATTGACATCACCATAAACGGGGATTGGGGCAAAGATTTTTAATTTTGACGTCTTATTTAATTTACGAGTTTTGACTTTTTAACCGATCGAAATATTAAAATCGACTTTATTTAGCGGTTGAAGATTTGATATGTTAAAATGGATCATAAAATCTCATTTTTGACTCGATTTGCCCACAACAAATTGTTGTAGCTTCGTACCCCTATCCATATGGCATGTTAAATTAGACTCTCAATTTCTATTCATGCTAAATTAGACCTTGAAGTTAGAATTCTTTTTCTAATTTTTTTATTAAAACTAAACTCGGTTTTATGTTTTTTTTTTTAAGTTTCTTATTTTCATTTTTTTGGTTTTTTAGTAAAAACTAAACTTGGTTTTAATTTTTTTCATTATTTTTAATTATTTCGTATTTTTCTAATTTTTTTTCGTTTTATTTTTCATCAATTTGATAACCTTTTTTTTAATTAAGAGTAAACTTGGTTTTAAGTTTTTTCAAGGTCTTTATTTTCTTTTTTTTTTCGTCAAAAGTAAACTAGGTTTTAAATTTTTTTCGTTTTTTCATATTTTTATTTTTATTTTTATTTTCTTCATTTTTTTTCATCAATTTGATAACTTTTTTTTGACATTTTTCAAAAAGTGTAAATTAAAAAAGTCGGGGTTTGGACTAAAACCCTAAAAAAATACATACCACAGGAACCATTTTTACAATTTTATCATGTATGAATATTTAGAGTATATTACATTTTTGGTGTTTGAGTTTATTTTTTTTTGTTTTCTATTCTTTTAAATAATTTGGGTACTTTATGGTTTTTCTATTTATTTTTATTTTGATTCGATGTGTGATATTTATGATATATAATTATTAAAATATGAATACTAGCTAAACTTATTAAAAATATAACTTGCAAATTAAATCATATTGTATATATGATATCAATAGTTTAAATTCAAAATAATATTTTTCAATATGGTAATAGACTAAAATAAAAATAATAAAAGAAATAATAAGGGTTCGACTGTAAAAAAAAAACTTGTTACAATAATTTAAATTGGGTTTTTTCATTTATTTGAATCAAAATAAATAAAAAAAACATTAGAAAAATAATAAATAACTAAAATTATATAAAAAAAAAAGTACAAAAAACAATAGGTCAAAAATTAAAAACAAAAATCAAATTGATGAAAAAAAACAAAAGATGAAAAAAATAATAAAATAAATATGAAAAAAACAAACGAAAAGAATTAATAAAAAACCAAAAAAAAATAAAGCATAAAACTGAGTTTTGTTTTAATAAAAAAAATCAAAGTTCGGGATCTAATTTAGCATGAATAGAAGTTCAAAATCTAATTTAACATAACACATAGAGTAGAACCGGATAACCGACTACAAAAGGTTGGGGGGGGGGGGGGGGGGGGGATCGAGCCAAAAATGAGATTTTATGGTTCAATTTAGCATAATCAGATCTTCATTGGCTAAATATAGTCAGTTTTGATACTTCAATGGTTAAAAAAGTCAAAACTTCTTTAATTTATTGTTTTTACCTTGAGATCAAGTAGAGAAGCAGGTTTGCGATGTTAATGAATAAGATAAATTCATGGCTAGTTCTACTGGACACCATATAGACCATATTTACTTTTGAAGTCGGGAGTGGTACGACAATGTGGAATATGTTCAAAAAAATAAAGCAAGTTTTTACTCAAAATATTGTTAGATTATGTGCCAATCATAACAATTTGGTCAATATGAGAGTGACTTAGGTGGTGTTTGTTTTAAGATTTTTTTTGAACATGTATGTCTATAGACGGGAAGACATTTAGGTTTATAAGTTCTGACAAACTGTTTGTTTTTAAGAAGACTACAAATATCAAAATATATATATGCGTCATTGTCACCAAAAAGAGATGGACTAAAGTCTACAGATGGGAAAACATTTTTCGCAGACGGGACAAAAAATAAGAAACAAACATATATGTATAAGTTAAGTCATAAACACATACATCGGGCATTCCTTTTTTTTTTATTTCATTTTTTACATACACATACACGCCTTTTTTTCTTTTTTTCCTTTTATTTTTTATACAATATATTAAAAACAATAGATAATTTTATTTTTTTTTTAACATAAAATCTAGGATTTTATAACATCGATAAAACTAGGATTTTATAGCATCGGCTAATTTACTCAAAGTCTAAACATTGATTGTTTGATGTTTAGCCATACTTTTATGTATTTAAATATTTGATACAAAAAAATAAGTCCAATTAAATTCTTGGAAACATGTACTTGTTTGAAGAACTTTTGAGTTTTAATAGCATCGATACACTATCTGAAGGTAGCGAAAACAATCAAAAGATTTGCATAAGTGTACATGCACCTTAAATCTAGGTTAAACTGGTTATAGAAACCTACTTTTGAATTCAACTAAAGAAAAGATAAAACACTTTCCTCATGATCTTTGATTGAGACCTTCTGATTGACATCTCTTGCAATGGATGAAGGACCCAAAGGAGAATCACTCTAATGTAGTCAGACCCAAAACTTCAAGAAACATAACAAGGAAACCCTAAATAGTGTTAGGTCGACAATTATATAACCCTAGAAAGGCGTTATAATTTTTTATCCCATGGATAGACAGGAAAGAGGGAGAACGAAAATAAGATGCTCAAAAGAATACTAGGGTTTAATCCCAAGCTCTCTGTTTATAGGCAACTGATTAATCCTTTAAGGTTTTAAACTCTTAGGGATTATTCTTACCTTATTCAAAACATGACTTATCCCTATCAAGGATAAGCAAAACTTATATTTTTTCCATTTCCTTAGTGTTAATTGTGATGTCACTTCCGTGGTGAGTGGCAGAAATCGTCGGGCGGCGCGACGTTAGGATGTTGGATCACAATTATTGAGGATACATTGAACAGTACAAAACAATATGTAACATTAATATCACTTGCATTATAAAGTATATAAATTACATGGAAGGGTGTTTTTGAATGTACTAAACATCTAACATAACTATATATCTTGATAGGTAGGCATCTCAATAAACTTCAAGTAGTTCCATTAGTCAACCACTATTGTAGGAAATGAAATCTTCCATTTCTTTCCGTTTCATAGGAATACATGTGAGTTTTGACAGGTCAACATAATGTTGGTGAGTTCACATGTTTTTGATAATATAGAAAATACTTAGTATTGTAACATCCTGTTTTGTGATTTAGGGTTTGTGGGCTGCAACTCGGGCATAAGGAAGCCTTGAGGCTGCGACGAGTTACTAGAAGCGTAAGGCTTCTCACCACCTTTCCATGGATATGAGGTTCATTGGAAACGGAATTATAACGTAGAAGCTATGATAGTTTGAATTTTTGGCAAGTTTAGTCCTTATTGAGAAATGGGTGGCAGACGAGTACGTAGGGCGTAAGTATGTGTATGCTCATCGTACTTATATGCGTAGCATAGACACGAAGACCACTTAGTAAATTGGGCGTACCAGAGGCTACATTGGGCGTACTCGGCAGAGAATGTATACCCTAATATTTTGAGGTGACCCTATTTAAGGAACATGATGGCCTCATTTTCAACCACCATTTCCAGCCTCCAACTCCTCTCAAAACCCTAATATCATTTCCATGGCTTGTGTGAGTGTGGTGGCTCATTTGAGTGTTTTTTATGAAGCTCTTGGTGAAGAAGGAATCTTGAAAGAGGATAGCTTCTGCTTCTAGCTTGTAGATCTGAGTTCTAACCCTGTTGGTGTATCATCCAGAGGTATAAAGTTCGAAACTTGCTCATTATTGTGCTAGTTATTGTTTTGGGTCCATTTTTAGGGTTTTATGTCCCAATATCAAAACTTTATGAGTTTGGTGAACTCCAGATCAAATCTCCTGTTCGTTTAAGTGTATTGGGTTGCCCTGATTCATAAAAATGAGAACTTGGTCGTCTAGACTTCTTCATGCATGAGTTAAGAGGATTTAAGAGAGTCTTAATTGTTATTTTGGAAGTTGGGTCCCATTAAGACATTACCATGTCGTGGTGATTAAGAGAGTCTTAAAATGAGAACTGGTGCCATTACCACGTCGTGGTGATTAGATTTTCGGGAATCTATATATTTCGATCATCTGGACGGTTTTTATGGGGGATTTACGACTTTTATTCATCCTTGGTCGGCAAGAAACCTCGGAGAAGCTATTTTAAGGGTCTAGAAGGCGACCGGAAGGCCGTTAAGTTGACAGGAGCAAATATCTGAAGGATTAGGGAGCGGATTCATATTGGAGATCATGTGGTTTGTTGTTCTGACCATGATTAGCATTCCATTATGATTCCATTATGTGTTTACTTTCTAATTTGTGTGTTAAAACCTTTTACTTTGTATTGATGATTGAATGAATATTTGAGTTTATGGTTTAAGTTATATTTGGATTGTTTATTCTTATTTAATTTATTTTGTCAAGTATGATTGAAAGATCCATATGTGTTAAAGACTGTTACTTTGTTCCCTATTGTTGAATTAATATAGTTTAGATGACCATATGACTATGTTAATATGAATCATAGTTGTCCAGTGACCAGTGGTGATTATGACTAGAGTTGGAACAAAACCTAGGGTTAGGAAATAAATTGGTGAACTTTTATGTGCATGCATGAGTATATGACCATTCTATGCATGATTTAACTCCTATGACCATTAGGGTTAAATAAGATCAAATCTTGCTTAATACAAACTAAATACTAATTTGCATGATTGTGTGTTCATTACCCCCACACTAGCCTTTTGCTTGCCCCTAAGCAAAACTGATTTTATTATTATCATATCAAGACTTAGTTACCAACATCGCATAACAAAATCCATTTTGATCCTCTCCATTACTCCAAGATCGCAATGCATATATATATATATATATATATATATATATATATATATATATATATATATATATATATATATGTGTGTGTGTGTGTGTGTGTGTAAATTTTCCTAAGAACCTCCCCAATCCTAAATACTCACAATCTTCATAAACACTTGCCCACATTTTTTTTAAATAATGGTCATTTTATGTATCCCCCCTGAATCCATCCCTAGAAAACTTTCTTAACCTCAAGGTATTTTTGGTTAAACCCCCAAGCATACATATGGAAAAATAACCTAAAAGCTAAAAAATACAATAAATAACTTGGCAAATTTCGCCTTATTCATGAGTCTTTGATAATTTGGAGATTTTCTTCATGATATTTCTTGATCTTCATTGCTTTGTAGACTCTTTCAAACTTTGCACTTTTTTTTCTTTTCAACTTTTTCTTTTCTTTTTTTCTTTCTTTTTTCACAACTTTTTGCAATTTTTTTCTTTTCTCACTTTTTTTACTTAAAACTAAAAATCCTAAAAACATATGCTTAAGCAGGGGGAACTTAACTTCAATCCTTATTTGTTAGAGATATTAGTCTAATGTGCAATGTCTACATAAGCTCTCCTAGATACATTTCTCGTACACAATGCTAAACATATTGTGGCCCACAAACTAAGCAAGATCGTGTTTTTGTTCCATGATTTCACTAGGATAGGGAAGCCACAAATACACTAGAACACATATTGGCTCAAATAAACATTGAAACTCACATCGGATCATCCCACACAATGCTAACAACCTAGATCTCAACACAACAATTTTTTCAATAGATTCAATTTTAGATTATTGTTTCAAATCTTTCTAATAATTTTTAAATCCTAGTCATGTTTCAAAATTTTAATTTATTATTAAGCTTGTATTCCCATATTTGACCCCTAACCCTCACTTATTTGATGCAATGTCCCCATTGCATGCTAAAACAATTAAAGAACATAAAATTATAGAGAGTGGATTGGAACAGAACCCCCTGTGGTAGTAGTGGCGAGATCGAATAGGGCTGCTAAAAGTTTCTCCAAAAATTGATGGAATACTGGAAACTATAATGTTGCTTCTAAAGGTGTTGGAAGACTTGGACATCTCGTATAATGGTTTAAAACAATACTTCTGGGATCTTCTCGAATGAATGCAAATGTGTTGAGTCAAAATAAACCAAAGAACCATCTTTAAAGAGTGTGTTGATCCTCATCTGCAACCTAGGAAAGCAACCCCATGTCGTGTTTTCGAGTGAGGGGTCGTAATTATTGTGAAAAATAAGGACGCCACAACGTGAATGGTTCCATGTCGTGGTGACTTCTCAGAATGTCTTTAAGAGCCAAAATAGTGCGTCTTTTCTTCTTAAGGGCTTAGGACCATTCCCGAACTCTTCTTTCTATAGAATTCCTTCAAAAATCTTCTCTTCATCAAGTGGGGAATCCCACACTTATTCAAAATTATGGTCTTTAATTGTAATCTTCTAAAATCGTACGACTTTTTCTCTCGTGACAAATTAGCATTCGACCCCAATTGTTGAAATTTCTGAAAGCATCCGAAGGGCAAAAAATATGAAAAGATCTGAAACATCAAGATCATCAACATGGAAAAAAAATAAACAAACTAAAAATAAAAATAAAAATAAAAACTCACTAAAATAACAAAAAAAAATAGCAAACCAAAATAACTAAAAAGGATGTCACGATCACTCGTCTTCGTCGAAATCAAGATACAATTGTTGATTAAATCCCTTGCATGCAAGATGTGGTTTGTGAAAAAATCTTTCCAGACCTATCAGACTATTTCCTTTGTTTTCTTTGCACCATTAACTAATAAGTAGAAAAAAAGTTGACACAACTAGTCAAGAGTAGCAAGAGTTCAGTCTTCCACTTAACCACCTTGATACGCCTTGCTATACTACGCCTCATGGATTGAGATGGAAAAATCACCAAAGTAGTAGACTAAACAAGTCAAAAATTCCCTAATCACTTGCAATCTCAAAACCCATGCAAAAGTTAAAACAAAAAAATGCGTATGATCATGAATTCCTGCACATAACAACAAAAAAATCTTTCTAACAAGTTATATGATATCAACAAAAATAAAAAATAAAATAAAATAAAACTAAAAATTAAAAACAAATAAAAAATAATCAAACAAACTAAATTAATTGAAAATCGTTCCCCTGCAATGACGTCAAAATTTTGATGTGTGTTTTTATGTGTATAATTTACTTGCTCAAGTTTTAAATTTATAAAACTGATTGCATCACAACCAAACTATTAAACACACTAGGTAGTGAACCTAATCGTTCAATAGTATATTTGTGGTAAGACCATGTGTCGAACACTAGGAGAATGGGGGCGGATTAATTTAGAGTTTTTTTTATTATAGTTTACACATAAAAGCAGTCAATAGGGGTTTTATGGAATTTAATCTCAAATGAACAACTAAACAGCAAATATCGATAAACTGACATAAGACAAATCACTTCAGCTACTTTTGTTTAGATTGGATTACATCTCAAAATCATGGTTAATTACTCAAGCTTAATGTATATTCATTCATTATTCACCGATTCCTAATATGACTAGCATCATGGTCACGCTACTAATCCTTTGATTTCAACATACCTATTAATTTATTGATTAGATACCAACTTGTAACATCCCAATTTCACAACATTTGTTTTTCATTTTAATAATGGTAAAACATCACGTTTAAAAAATACAAGTTAAGAATTCAATTTGTTCCAAAATACATTTCTTTGATAATCATAGAAATATGATAAATGCGGAATCCCCCATTATTGCTGATGAATATGTACAATCACGTCATCACCTTCCCACTGTCACCACTAGAACCTGAAAAACATTTAATCCACAAATATAAGCCAAATCTTTGTGATTTCGCATAAAACATCACACACCACAATATACATACAATGCATGTACACACATGAGCCTTTGGTATGTCTGACTTGCCTCGTAAGGCGTACCACATACATGGACCGCTCCTAGCCTACAATCTGACTGGCCCACCTTGCAAGGCCTACAGTGCACCTATACCGCTCTCTCTCTCTCACACACACACACACACACACACTCTCTCTCTCTCTATATATATATATATATATATATATATATATATATATATATATATATATATATATATATATATATATATATATGTAAGGTCACACTTATGATCTGATGATCCAAACACTTCATGTTGACCACTAGCACCATCGCCAGCGCCAACATCTATTCCAGTTTATCAACATCAGTGTGATTCATAATCTTAGTGATTAGGATTAGACCTTT
This sequence comes from Lactuca sativa, assembly GCF_002870075.4. Classification (NCBI taxonomy): domain Eukaryota; kingdom Viridiplantae; phylum Streptophyta; class Magnoliopsida; order Asterales; family Asteraceae; genus Lactuca; species Lactuca sativa. Next base: position 81,971,202 of record NC_056631.2, on the reverse strand, counting down.
ACTTAGACAGGTATACATCCCCTAAATAGTGGGATATTCTTTATTGTAACTATATATAATCATCATTAGGGTGAAACCCTAATGTAATATTTTGTGCTGTCTTTGTGACCTCGTTCTCTTTGTGAGAACCCTTCTTTCTTAGTGAAAGTATCTTTGTGATTATCTTGTTCTTTTATTCTTTGTTTATTCTTTATTTTTATACTTGAGTGTATCTCATCTATACAAACCTTCAATTGGTATCAGATCATAGTTTGTTAGAACTTTCATTTAAAGATCTGCTTAAGATTTAGAAGTTCAAACCCTATTCAGAACCTCGAAAATCAGAAGGAGAAGAAGATGAAGAGCTCAATCAGGTAAGTTCTCTAAAGTATATTCTTCTTTAAATATATCCTTTCACAAAGTCAAAAAGAAAAAGAAAAAGGTGTTGGGTATCAAAAAACCAAAGAAGATTTGGGTTTCAAAAGGTACATCTCCTGATTCTGAAGCAAAGCCAACAAGTGAAGTTGGAAAGATTCATTGGAAACAAAAACCTTCAGAAAGGGGTGTCGGATGCGATCTTATATGAGCGTCGGTGAAACCAGACGAGAGGAGATTGGAACCAAAGTGAAATAGTAGCGATGCGATTGGATGCGAAAGCCAAGAGTCAATATGGTTAGATAAGAAAGCAAAGATTCAATGCGATTGGAAGCAAAAGTCAAGAGTCGATTGGAGGATTGGATGCGAAAATGAGATCGTTGCGATTGGAGGATAGGATGCAAATGGAAGTTCGCTGCAAAAGGGCATAAACTATTATTCATACTGAGTTTTCATGCCTAAACCACCTCTCTAACCTTCAGGAAATCTCTCTTGGACTTGCTCTGTCCTTTTTGTTCTTAACTCGTATTCACCCATATGTTATTCTTTTCGTTTTTCATTGAAAAAAATGTGCTTGTTGCAATTCATGGTTGCAAAAATAATTTGGTTACGATCATTTTGATACGGGTCGTTTCGATGCGATCCTATGTTAGTTGTACTGACGCAATCCATCAAGGATCGTTACGATGTGATCGTAAGGATTATTCTGATGCATATCATTCCAACAGGTTACGAACGATCACAATTGAGCAGTAACTTGCTATCTGATGTGATCTAACCCAATGCGATCCAACTCGATGCGAAAGTTCCAAAGTGTTGTGTTGCAACTAGTTGCGAACGATCGCAATTGAACAATAAGATACTATCATTGCGAAATCGCATTCGCATCACAATCAGGTCCATCGCGTTCACATCACTTCTAGTTACGAATTCAGTATCTCCATTCTAACTGTTCAAGTTCTTGTTGATGCTCATGTTGATATACATCTTACGCTGACTTCAACTTCAACATCACAAGAAATCAGAAGCAACAAACCAATGGTATTAAAAGTTTTAAAGAAGCTCTTGTCGCTTTCTTATCTTGGATATGAGAAGAAGGCTTGAATGGTAATTCTCAATGCACCTCGCCTCTCTCTAATTCAAAGCATGTATATGAAAAAGCTGAAATATATTAAAGTGCGTGGTCTGAAATACATTGGAATGGGATGACAAGCAAGAAGAAGTTGCAGATGTAGATTATTAAAAGAAGGATGATACCTTCTTAAGTTTTCGAGGAGGAATTTGTGGCTTAAATTCTTTATTCTATATATTGTCTTGGACCGATGGTTTCAACAAGGGAACATGTTTATTGTATTGTCACATTTATAGGAGAAAGACTGAAGGAATGTGACAGATCAAGAAAAGCATAGAAAGCTGCATTTTCTCTTCACATGATTTCTTTGATCAATGCCAAAACCAAAAAGAAAATTAAGGGTATTATTTTCAAGAATAAAAAAAAATGTTTTGTATAACATAGGAATTGGTTTAGTCTTTCATATTTATTTTGTTGTTTTAAATTTGTTTTTTTAATTAGTTTTAGTTATTTTCCTAAAAATAAATAAATAAATTGTTAATTAAATTTCCTTTAAGTTAATTTTTTTTTGTTTATTTTTGTTTCTGGTTCTTAAATTTATTTCATTCATTTAACTTTTATCTCGTATATCTAGTTTTCTAGTTATAGTTTAAATATTAAAAAATAAAAAATATATAATCATATTTTTCAAAACTACTAGTTAGTTTTTGTTTAAGTTAAACTGTTTTTAGTTTTTAATCTTGTTAGTTTCTATTTTCTAATTGATTTTATTTAGCTTATTTAAATTTTCTCACACCCCCAAACCAGAACGACGGAATCGTTCAAGGGCGGATGACTTCATGTAGTATCGTAACAGTTGAATACATAGTAAAGAAAGTAAAACAATCATCATATATATAATTTAAAAGTTACATTGTGGAATGATACTTGTTTCAAAAAAAATTACAATATGATGACAAAATGAGTTTTAAATTGACGCCTTAGCGTCACTTCTCCAAAAGTTGAAGTTTACTTGTATTACTGAATCCCTGAAAAATACAAGTAAGTTTGAAAGAGTAGATCAACATTTAAGCTGGTGAGTTCATAAGTATTTAATGTCAATGTTTGTATAAATTTGAATGAAATTGTTTGTAGATGTTTGAAAACTCCTAGAAAATCTCATATTTCCTACTAGTATAAAAGTAGTCTTCTATCAAGACCCGACATATTTGAATGATTTCTTCTAGAAATCTAATATTTTCCCATAAGGGTGTGGTAGTTTAAAAGTTCCAAAACTGTAATGCAAAAGTGTTTTTCATGCCTTGAATAATAGATTTATGTATGTATAAAATCGCTAAGGCATTTGATAACCCCGTAAATCCACGCATTGTTAATACTCCATGTGAATTTTATAACCATGCTATTGACCCAGACTGTCTATAACAACGTTCTTCAGGCGTTGGAATGTTATGACGTTTATCACCCCAGACCTTTCGGTCTAACTGTAGCTAACAGTTTAGGTACGGGATTGTCAATCCCATATAAATCTATACACAAGTATCACGCTCTCCCTACAAGAGAATATGGTATATAATACAGGACTTTAACTGCATACTTGAAAGTACGTGAAGTTGAATGTCTCACAAAACTTAGTATCAAATAAATTTACGTATGAAAAGTCCATTAGTTCTTGTATATGAAAGTATTTCTTTGCTATAGTGCTCATAGTATGTAAAATCTCCTGAATAGCTAGTAAACTATACCTATTATAGTTTTTCCAAAAGTATGTTTCGTTTGTATGGTAAACCTTAGTATAGTGTCGACTTTGTATGTAAAGTATAACACTATTGAACATTTATACTCAAAATATAAATAAAGTGTTTGATATTTATATAACAACATGTTTCATTCCAAAAAGACAAAGTGTTAGCATGATATGTTGTATGAGAATGTTTTCTTATGGTAGTTATAAATCACATATGATTGATTATAACAAAAAGTATAACAAGAGATTGATGTTTTTCACACGAGGATAATCGTGTATTTACTTGTATTTCCCCCCTTAAAAGTGTATAAAAGCATTTACAAAGCATTTGAAAACGTAGTTATAGGGGTATGAACTCATTTGATAGAGTGAAGATGGTGAGATGAAAACCAAGCAAAACTTCGATAGGAGAATGTTGATTTCTCGGGATTCTCGGGAATATCGGAAGTGTAAAACCTTCCTTCGGAACTTGGATGTGAAGACTGGGGCTTCGGGATGGCTTCAGGGGTTAAAACGTAGAGCTTCGGCATGAGAAAGAAAAGAATTGAGCAATGAAACCCGGAACCCTTTGAGCTCTATTTATAGCCCAATTTTTGGGTCCCACGTCGTGGCAAAGGGTTTCCCACATCGTGGAGTTGATCATATCCTCTTCCATGGATGAGATGTCTTCTGCAAGCCTGAAAACCCATCTGTTAGGGTCCCTACGTCGTGGCCATCTGTGCCATGTCGTGGCCAACCAGACAGCCTCAGATTTTGTTTCTCGAACTTGTAAAATCCGTAACTTCTGCGTACGAGCTCCGTTTTCGACTTTTTGTATATGCACGCATAAGTGAGAATATGCTCTACAACTCTTGTTTAGATTTCGTCGGCTAATTTTGAATTTATTTTGAATTAATTATTTTTAACAGTCCGGGACACGAAAACTCCATTATAAAGTCATAACTTCTTCATCCGACGTCCGTTTTCATCAGACTTTTTACTGTTGCGCTACCATTGTTGAGATCTTCAATTCTCATTTAGGTTGTTTCGGCCAAAAATCCCTCGATCTTTATTTCGAGTTTTTAGCTGTCTACTGTTATCCCGAAACTTAGAAAAATCATAACTTCCTCATACGAAGTCAGATTTTGACGTTCTTTTTATGCACATTCATGTTTTAGTATAATCTAAGACTTTCGTTTAGATACCTAAGGCTAAAAAGTATTTTATTGAAATTTCACTTTTTACGTTTGTCAGTGTTTTACCGGTTTTGACATGAATTTTCGATTGGTCATAACTTCTTCGTTATAATTTAGATTTTAGTGTTCTTTATATTTCTGAAAACCTTGAAACGATAACTATCATTTTAGCCAACCCAATAGAGACTTTTGAACATTTTATTTTTGACACTAATTTCATTATATCAAAAGAGATTACAATTGTTGACTTTTTAGGTCATTACATTGATTCGAAATATCGGGTTGTCACAAATTTTGTCTCTTATGTTTATTTTATTTTTCTAAAAATCAAAAAACTAGTGTATGCAAGTGTTCCAAGCAAGGTGTTGCAAGTGTATATTTTCCATCGGCTTGATAGAAATATAAGGGGGAGAATGCACTCAAGTATCGAAATGGAGTTAATAATTCAACTCTGGGAGAAATTTTTACCTAATGTGTCTGATGTTCAAATTATATATGAACATAAGAAGTCATTCACCGCATAAAAGTTTCTAATTTTCATATTTTTTTGAGTGTTCAAAGTTCATTGGTTTCAGGCATTGATCTGTGGTTGAACAAGTGATAGCATGGATATTATATCACGTGATGGTTCTTTTTTATTTGAATTTATAGGTTCTAGTGGGTCTTGGTGACGATCTACCTATGTGTGAATACACATTTGGTTCAAGATTTGCAATTTCGTTGCACCATTTTTGAACTATTTTATAGTGAACTATGTGTTCTGAGATGGCATGTTTTATGAGCCGAAACTGAAGTTGTTGATGAACCACAAGCTTAGGGGGAGCTATCAAGTTTGACAAAGGCAACCAAGCTAAAAATTGACTAGCTAGTCATAAAGTTTTCTGGAGTTGGTTGATTTCTGGAGTTTTCTCTTACAAGCTCTATCAGGTATGGTCATTCCTTCCAAAGATTATAGTATCTTTCATAATTTGACTATGACATTTCGTAAGCCAAGTATGAAACTATTGACAATCCTTGTCCCTAGAAGCAAGTTGTTGTATGCACCTAAATCTCTCTAAGTATCTCATCATCAATACCATCAGTTGACATGACATTGAGTCGCCCACTCACGCTGATTGTCTAGCTTCGTCTAAACTTTCAAATTTAGATTGCCTAGTCAAAATTGGAAAATTATAGAAAGGCTTCGGTGTTTTCTTTCATGGTTAATTGGCTCTTACCTGGCTCTTGTCCCTGGAAGCATGATTGTCATATGAATCAAGTCTCATGTTCTCTGAAACATCGAGCATGACCTAGTGGCTTACCTTGAATGCATAGTCATCATTGTAAGAGATACTTGCCTCGTCCATAAATGACAAAGGGTTATTCATGTCCTTAACATCCGAGTCTAAGGTATGACATTTTACCATTGAACGAATTGATGTAGAATTTTAAATTCTAGACTGAAACTTAATCTCATGATATAGAAGATGAACCACTTCTTATTGACAAGTTTACACTATTTAGGATTCATGCCGATTTCACCTCAGCATGATTGAAACATTCCATTCTCTCCTTAAACTCTTTTTTATAAAAGTTAACGATTCACTGTGATATACCAGATACTAACAAAAGTTTGAAACTATGTGACGATGGTTAGTTTATGTATCGTAGGCTATCATATGCATCAATCCATTCTCGCCTTACATCCTTCTTTAGAGTTTTATGATTCAGCGTATGAAACCAAACACTGATGAGAATTTAAAAAATATGTGTCGATGGGTATATAGCACGACCCATGTTGTATTACACGCACCTACCCATTCTCTCCAAAAAAATATTCTATTAAAGAAGTTGATGATTCCCTATATTATCCATCTACTAATAAAATTTTGACACTATACCGATGGGTACTTTTCGTACCTGAATGTTTTACATGCATCATCCCACTCTCTCCCTTTATTCTTCTAATAAAAGAAGTTGATGATTCAATGTATGAAACCATATGTTGATGAGACTTCACAATACTATGTCAGTGAATGATAGTTCAAACCTATGATATCAAGAGACATCATAATCTCACGTGTTGACAGCTACAATCTAGATTCCCTAATATGTTGATCACTTTCTCTAGTACAATAAAGTTGTTGATGTTAAAAAAAGGGAGAGATATGTTCATAACATATTCATATTATCTCCTAAAGTTGTTGATGTTAAAAAAAAGGAGAGATATGTTCATAACATATTCATATTCTCTGGAGGAGATACCCTAAATACACTTCACTTGCTCATGGGGAGATATGTTCATTCGTGTCTAGGCAAAAATCTCTAAACTAAGATTAGAATCTATCATAAGAAAGGGGTATTAGATGCGAAAAGGGTTGCGAGTAGGAATCGAGTTACAACTAGATGCGAATGGATGCAAACGATCACAAACCATCGCAGTGTCTCTTTTATTGGATGCGACTAGATTCGATTGGATGTGACTGGATGCGAACGACTGCAAGCCATCTCTGTCTCTAGTCTTTGGATGCAAATGAGGAAGCGACCCATTTCAAAACCAGTTGCAACATATCACATCCAATTGAAGTTTTCATTTTCAGCGGGAGAAAAATATAAAGAACTTGTTTAAACATCATCATATAGGGGAGATTTTAAGGTCACACCTTATGATCTTATGAGTCAAACACTTCACGTTGACCACCAGCACCATCATCAATCCCAGTTTATCAACATCCGTGTGAACTTCATAATCTAAGTAATCTTTGTATATTAAGCATTTATATATATATATATATATATATATATATATATATATATATATATATATATATATATATATATAATTCGTAATCTTAGTGATTAGGGTCAGACCTTTACTTACATAGGTATACATCCCTTAAATAATGGAATATTTATTATTGTAATTATATATAATCTACATTAGAGTGAAACCCTAATGTAATGCTTTCTGCCATCTTTGTGGCTTCGTTCTCTTTGAGAGAACCCTTCTCTCTTAGTGAAAGTATCTTTGTGATTATCTCATTCTTTTGTTCTTTGTTTTATTCTTTATTGTGTTATACTTTAGTGTATCGAATCTATACAAACCTTCACTCTTAGCACATAGTTGACCCACTGCTAGCCTACAACACACCATTGGCCCGCCCGAGTATGTTGGCCTACAACACAAAGTAGGACCGCCTCAACCCACCCCACCACAATATGTCAATATATGAAGCAAGAAAGAAATCAAGTAAACACAAAAAGCACATGAAACAATCTGCACAAGTCTACATGTCTAATAGCTCACTACCTTATACCTAGACTCATACACTACACTACACCACTACTGACAGATCTCTAAGGAATGCATAGCTATATGTAACCAGTGGTGAGATAGACATTTAAACACGAGATCCCACTCTAAAGCCACAGGCAAACAAGGAACAGAAAAGAAAACCTAGATTAAGAGTTCTCATGCTATCCTATATAACTACATACAACCCCTGGGGCACTCCACTAGACGATCACCAACCTACCAGAACTCTAACCAACATACCACTACTCCTATATCCTAAAATGCAAGGATATACAGTGTAATACATAGTATAACGAGGAAAATCACCTAAATCGAATACCTAAGGAAGCACATAAACACGCTCACTTCCTACACTGATCTCTCCCGCGAACCAACCAGCACCAAACCAAGGTGGAACCTTAATTAATAGCCCACTTCATTCAAGTTTCATCAAAAGTCAAACTTGTCAAAAATTCAATGGTCATTGGTCAACAAAAGTCAACATCGAACCCTCACCACGACATTGAAGACTCTTGGTCACATCATGGAAACATCCCTACAAAATAGTCACGAGGTCCTCAATCGTCACGGCTTAGAAAGCATACCGCCACATCGTGGGAACTGACTTTGTACTACTTAATAGATTAATCCCTTAATCCATTAAGTCGCACACTCATCTCCTCTAGGAGGCTTCCTTGCACCCAAAGAGTCATAAAAATTGTTTCTTTATAGAAATGCATGTCGTATGCAAGTCTTGAGCTCATGCTAGGTCACAAATGATGAAAAAGTGGTCAGAACCTAATGCATGAGTTCAAAACCCTACCAAAATTTACACCTAACAAATTTAACCACAAATGGACTTTACTTATCCATAGACTTTCTAACTTTAAGGAATCCCAACACCCGAACTAGTGTAAACAAGGAGAATAATGCATAAGAGTCTAGATCTAGCAACATAGAATCATAAATCTTGGAGCTTGAATAGTCACAAAGGTCCAGAGTGAGTGCTAGAAAATGATAAGGAGACTTGCAAGTTAGATCTATGCACCAAGAATTCTCATTTCTCCTTCAAGACAACAAAACACCACTAAAATCTTAAGAGCTCAAAAATAGAGGCTAGGGTTTAGTTGAAAAGTTATAGGCTGAAGAGCATGCCCTAAACCTTGAGTTTAAGAGCTTAAATATGGAAGAACCCCTAAAAGATCATGGGCTTGGGTTGCAGATGGGTCACATCATGACCTTCCTTTCATCACGTCATGATCATCATCCTAAATACACGTTCATCCAGTTAGCATGTCATGTCGTTATGCTCCATTCATCACATCGTGACACAAGGTTTTTCCCCAAAACCATACCTTTGATCCTTTTATGCCCTCAGTCGATCTATTTTGGAAAACGTATGTTACACATAACAAACTAAACCCTTGTTTCTACATGATGGACACTAACACGGACAACACCTTCCATCATGTACTAACAATCTGATTCTTGCTCATATGAATAGTGGAGTTCGACATACAACCACATCCTAGAAGTTAGCATCTCCATCCATTGGCTACTTAGCACTAACAAAGAATACAATTCTTCTGTTGATCACTTCGACCATCTCCTTCTTAAATTTCCCAACTAAAGTAGGTTACTACATCAAACAAGGTTCTCCAAACCAATCACCTCGCATACGTAGATCTTATTACATGAACTCGGACCTTCATGGCCACTTAGGCTTAAGCCAAAACCTACTTTCATAGACATAACAATATCGTAGTTAATGACGAAAATAGACAAAACGAATTTGTATTATCCACACTATTTAATCAGTTACCAATGCCTTAGTAACCTTGTGACTCTTCTTGATCGAAGTACGAACCTTATGCTTCCAATAATACAAGTCTATACTATTTTTCACACCTATTCAAACTTGTCAAAAGAATTGCCCTGTAGTTCCTAAGTCAGTATACATGAAAGCCACAAAGCAATTTAACACATATTTACGTGTTCAACCGAGAAAATACAATGAATCTCCTTAGACTCCACAAGGGGTTTTACGTGTCTATCAGGCGCTTTAACATTAAACACATGCTTTACTAAGCAAATACCAAATTTTCATAGTCTTTACTTCTAGGATCCTTTCGACACGTATGCTCGATATAGCATATTCTAACACCTTTCGAAGGTCACTAGGAACTCCACTTCAAACTCTTTGGTGGTTGTCGAGGCCAACACAAATAATAACCCTAAGTATTACACACTAAAATAGTGTATAGTGGTAAAGGGATTGAATCCACAGAGATTGGTTCAATTGATAACTCTATGAAAAATCTCTTTGTAAAAATACTTGGAATATGACAATAAATTAAAAATGGGGGTTTTGATGTTTTGAAATACTTGAAACAAACTATAATTAACTATGATTTAAATAGATAATTGCAACAAAAATAAGAGTTTGATGTAAAATCAATAAGGGAGAGATGGTTGACTTAAAGTTTCCTCACTTTGAATTTTGATGAACATATCATTAGAATCCAATGGTGCAATACTTTGATTTAAATCCTTAATTTGGCTATGGTAATCCAAGAAGCTTGAGATTACCTAGACTTTTCTTAATTGTTGAAATGGCTAGAGAAGCTCATAACAATTTCCTTAGTCAAAGTCACTAATTCCAAATAGCATGTAATTAGTGAAAGCCAACTAGCATTAAGAACCAAAAATTCACCAAATCCAAGAGGAGTCAATTGCTTTCACTACCATGTTGGAGAAAATGTTTTTATGATTGTGTGAAGCAAAAACAACACAAAAATCATTTGTTGCTTGCTAATTTGAGGATCATTTACTTAATCAAGAAATTAGCCAACTAATCACCACAAACACATTTAAACTAATGAATAAAAACATACTAATAGTGATAAAATGATAAAACACAAAACATTTCCATAAAGATTTAAGAATAAGTTCATGGATTCTTCAACATTCAACAAAAGTTCAAAGGATTCAACAAGAAATCAACCAAGATTTGTTTAGCCAAGCATGACTAAACTCAAAGAAGAAAAGTTAGATGAGATTGTACCAAACATTTTACAATAATCAAGAGGCGAAATCAAGATGTTCTTGAGGTGTTCTTGGCCTTCAAAAGCACTCCAAACTCTAGAGAGAACAAGTCAAACTCAGACCTTCAAGATTAGGCTAAAGAGGCACACCCACCTTCCCAATATAGAGCTCTTAGCAAAATCCCGAAATTTCCCTTGTCAGGAATCCACGCGGGCTCCGGGCTCTGACGGGTATTTTGGGCTTCTTCAAGTCTTGGGCCCCCACAGCTAATCCATTGGCCCAGTTCGAGTCCAATCAACTCCTAGCCCATTTTTCTTCAATATTTCTTCAATTAAAGCCCAATTTGTCTTTCCATATCACTCAAAACTTCCGCAAACTCTTAAACATCGATCTTGCACACTCAAGAATTCTTTCGCGCCCTTTCAAATTTAAAGTTCAACACTTCTGCGCCTTCAAGAAATCGACAAGCCTACTCCCTGGATCACCTCCAAAGCCATCAAGCATGATATCCCCATTGCTCTTCAAGTCCAAACGCCAGCCAAAAGATCCCGCACACTCCCGCTCCTCTAGTTTCCTTAAAATCTGCAATAATGCTCAAGAAACTAGAAAGTACCCGCAATGGTCATAAAAATAACAAAAAGGAAAATATGCTTGGAAATTAACTAAAATGCGAATGGAATGCGCTAAAAAAAACTATAAAAAGAAGTAAATAAAATGAAGCTATCACGCTTCGTATAAATTCTTCCTAGTGTCTAGTCAGCATGGCATACTACTTCTGAATTTATCTAATGGTATACACTCTCCAACTATTTGTACCATTTTTTACTCATGCAAGTCAACATGCATATTGTTTCATCTCTTCACTTCATCATCCATCCATAACATCGTTGTTGGGTCGTGTTTTGTATTTTATGTTGCGTCTATTGGGCTCGTTAGCTAGTCCATTATGTATCTCCGGTATGGGCCTGTCCATCCGTGAGTTTAGTAGGGTTTAGTATATATAGGAGCTTGCATGCTTCCTAGAAAACAACGATAGAATAGAACGATCAGAGATTATTCAGCAAGTTTATTATTATCGTTCTTGTAACCCTAAAATCCTCTACAGCGGAAGTTCTTAGTTGAGCTCTGCTGAGGATTGTTTGATCTAATCATTCGACATATCTTGATCCATACTTGTGTTATTTACTGATTTTTACATTCATCACATTACCTGTTAAGTAGATCTAATCGATCATTAAGTTTGTTTTTAACTTATCAATTGGTATCAGAGCAGGAGGCTGTGTAATTCATACACATCTTTTTTGTGAAAAAGGTTGCGATTAGGGTTATTCCGCATTAACTAATATTTATTGAGCCGTCATCCCATAATTGACGTAACTCAACATTTATTTGTTTTGCTCTAATTTAATATATTACAAGTCTGATCTTTCAAACAGGTTATACGATCAAGTATGGACGAGTCACAATCAAATCCCATAAACATCTCAAACAACATTGGATCAACGACGAAGATTCCCATCCTTTACACCCAGGATTACGAAGTCTGGGCACATCACTTTGAATATTATGTCATTGGATCTGAAGACAATGGATATCTTATTTGGGAAGCAATCGTATCTGGACCATTCGCTCATTCAGCAACGTCTAAAATCATTAAAACTCAGAAAGAGTATAATGATCTGTTGAAGGACGTAAAAGATATTGCTCAAGACGAAAAAGATAAGTTTCAGTGCAATATTAAAGCATTGAGACTAATCAGATTCGCTCTTCAATCGGATACTTTCAGGCTAGTGAGTTCATGCAGCACTGCCAAAGAAATATGGGTTAGGCTTCGAGAGTTATATTCCACAGACGAAGATCTGGAGCATTCCATTCAGATTTTACTTTTATCTGAGTTTGGCGAATTTAAGCAGAATCCCGAGGAAACTGTTACTCAGACGTTCAATCGATTCAATCATCTTCTCAGTAAGACGATTAAACACGATATTGAAAGGAAGTTGATTGAACAAAAAGTTACGTTTTTGAATGGTCTTAGATCTGAGTGGAGAGCGATTGTGTCCACTGTTAAAGCTCATGAGCAATTCAAATCTTATTCATTGGCTAAGCTGGTAGGGATTTTGAAATCCCAAGATAAGATTGTCTTGCAGGAGAAAAATGTGGTTTCAAGCTTGGGTTCCTTGGCCCTTCTTTCTAAAAGCAAAAGTGTAATGGAAGATGAAGACCTTAACTTAGAAGACTATGACCTTACCTCTGAAGACTATGCAATGATGGTGTCAAATCCAAAGAGGTTTATTAAGAAAAGGTTTCCTACCAATAAGAACCGGAATTGGCAGGGAAGCTATAGTTCTGAAAAAGTGAGGGAGGAACTGAAGGCAGAAGAAGCAAAGAAAGAGCCGAAAGCTGAAGGGAATTCTGGTGTGAACTGCTACTACTGTGGAGGAAAGAACCACTATGCCAAAGACTGTGTCCTAAAGAAAATGGCAGAAAAGGATGAAGAAAAAGATGAAGAAGCTGTGTTGATGAAAAAGCTGGAAGAGATCAAGAGAAAGAAAACTACTGCTAACCCTTCTATGAATGCTCTAATTGTGTAGGGTTCGGTAGCGGATGATGAGTTCGGTGGCGTGGAGGTCTGGTCAACCGATTCTGAGGATGATGAAGTCAGAAAGCCATCTCATGGAAAGGCTTATGTTGCGAAAGGTGAAGGAAGCGGTGGAAAGTGTTTGATGGTGTCGGATGTATCTCAAATGAGGGGATACAACACAAACGGTGGGAATGAAGACACGAAGGAGCGAGAGGACTTGTGCTTCACAGCAAAACCTCTCAGCATGCAGTTTAATGAGCTTGATGAATTAATCAAGAAGGTACAATCCATTTTTGTTTCGTTCAAAGTCCCACAAAATTCATATGAAAAAGAATTAAAAAGCGTAAATTCAAGAATCTCATATCTAGACAACAGTTTAACTCAAACACGGGTCACCAATTCTAACCTAACCGACCAAATAAGCAGGGTGTCTTCAAAGAGTGAGGAACGGAGGATGTGGATAGAGCTGAAGGAGTCGGAGTTGATCAAATCCAAAGACGAAAACATTTATTTACAAAGAGACAATTTAAAACTTTTGAAACAAAGAAATGTGTTTTGTTTGATTGCTAAGCGTCTTTATTCTAACATCACTCAACTTCATCTTACCTGTGAAATAGGACAGAAAATTCATCGCATGATTTTGCCCTTCCTTTAGTTTAAAGAAGATGAAATCGACGCTAAAGCATATAATTGCGAAAGTGTAGTTTCGTCTGAGGATGTGAATCCGACTTATATGTATGGTCTAGACAAAATCGAATCTTTCATAAAGTCCAAGGACCATAAGGACATGCTGAAAAACCTTTTGGATGAAAATGATAAATTAAAACTAAGGACCGAAACCATACAAAAGGTTGACTCATTGAATGCCAACTTGAGCTCAGAAAATAAAATTGATGTTGAAAATGCATCTGAGCTTAATGAGGATGATGATATGAGTGAAATTTTTTGTAGAGGATGAAGTTGATTGTTCTGAGTTTGTCAAGAGTGAACTCGAAAACCACAAAAATCTTATTTCAGAAAATTCTGTGGAGTTTGCTCATCTGTCCCAACAAAAGTCCCCGATCCTTGAAGAAAAGGCTGTTGTTTACCAAAAGGTAAGGACGACTCCAAATCAGGTGTATAAGGTCACAGGAGTAACCAAACATCAGACAGCCGAAGTCACAGCCATTGTAAATGAAGATAATGCTGATGGTTGTGATGAGTTCTTCTGGTCCGCTCCTATCGATAATACTGACGAGACCGTTGGTTTGTCGGAACGGACGTCCTGGAAAACCAAAGGCAGATATGTGCCAGAGCCTTTGAACAAGTCTGATAACTTCAACGTGCCAAGTACTAGTGGTACAAAAGATGTTCCTGAAGAAAAAAGGAGTTCCTGCAAAAGAAGTCACCCCTTCAAGCGAAACTTCATCAGTTCAAAGTGAACCGGCTGACAAGAAGCAAAAGCAAAAAGCCAATATCCATTGACAGCCGAAGCAATTAAAGAATCAAAAACAGCAAAGGAATCAAAGATACAAGAAGAATCTCTCTGAACGAAAACAATTTTGGCAATCTCAAAATGCCCATTTCTCTTATCATGACAGAAATTCGAAGTCAGAGAAAAGTACTGATAAACCGCAAGAAAGTAATAACAACCGAAAGGAGAGGTTCGGTTCTGAGGATCATAACAACCGAAAGGACAAGTTCGGTTCTGAAAAATATGACAACCGAAGGCGAAGGTTCAGTTCCGAGAGCAAAAGCGACCAAATTTCGAGGTTCGTTCCCACAAATGACCAAAAACAAAAGTGTCACTTAGGACCTCAAGTCTATAAAACTTCTCAGTCTAACTTCTCTCGTTCTAATTCTTCTAATTCCTCTCAACCTCATTCTAAATCCAATTCTGCTCATACTCAAATTCCAAAATCTTCAACAGATTTGAAAGGAAAATCGAAGGTTTCCTCAGTCAAGACAGATCAAAATCATCCCAAAGTCCAAATGCCTAAACCTGAATCCAAACCGAAAGTAACAAATCCTAATAAAATTAAGGTTTTCACCATTAAAAAGAAAGATGAAACAACTTTAATAAAAAGAACATATCTTGTTGACATCTCTCTTATTATTCCTGTACCTGTGAAAGGCTTACGTGGACCCAAGACACTTTGGGTTCCTAAATCTACTTAATTTTTGCAGGTTATCAGTGACGAGTAGTTTGACGAAGAATGGTATATTGACAGTGGCTGCTCACGTCACATGATAGGAAGGAAGGAAGAGCTGAGGGAATTTCGGTCTCTTTCAAACGGTGGAAATGTCAAGTTCGGGAACAACTCATTCGGCACGATAAAAGGCTATGGAATGATAACAAATGGAGATTTCGCGATTAGAAAGGTTGCATACGTTGAAGGACTGCAGCACAACCTCATCAGTGTATCTCAGCTTGTTGGAGGTACTGGTCTTAAGGTCTCATTCGACGATGAGGGTTCAGAGATAATAGAGAAGAAAACGAAAAGAGTAATTCTCAAATCGGAGCGTAAAGGCGAAATGTTTCCCCTGAACCTCAAACCCATCAAAGGAAATCCAACTATCTGCCTGTTATCCAGAGCACAATCTGACAAAAGCTGGTTGTGACACCGAAGACTCTCTCATCTCAACTTCAAGGATATCAACAAACTTGTCACCGGTGGTCATGTTCTAGGTCTTCCATTGCTCAAATTCGATCGAGAACATTTATGTGTTGCGTGTGAAATGGGGAAGCAGAGTCGTCAAAGTCACCCATCGATTGTAAACACTAAAGTTGTTGAACCACTAGAGTTAATTCACATTGACTTGTGTGGTCCATCATCTATCGAAAGCGTCGGCGGTAGCAAGTATATTCTTGTCATTGTTGATGACTTTTCACGTTTTACATGGGTGTTCTTTCTGACGAACAAATCTGAGGCAACTTTCAAGCTAAAGATGTTTATCAAGCAGGTCGAAGTGCAGCTGAAGAAAGTCATTCGCAACATCAGAAGTGATAATGGGCTGGAGTTCAAAAATAAAGAATTTGAAGACTTCTTGGCAGAAAAAGGAACCAGTCACAACTTCTCAGCTCCCTACACCCCTCAACAAAATGGAATTGTCGAAAGACAAAACCGATCTTTGTGTGAGGCGGCCCGAACCATGCTAAGTTTTGCTTCTTTACCCTTATACTTTTGGGCTGATGCTATTGCTGCAACATGTTTTACGCAGAACATGTCCTATCTCAATAAACGCTTTAATCTCACTCCTTATGAGATCATCAACAACAGGAAGCCAAACGTCAAATTTTTCCACGTATTCGGCTCACGGTGTTTCATCTTCAATTCCAAAGAACATCATAACAAGTTCGACGTAAAAGCCGATGCAGGGATATTTCTGGGATATTCTCTCACTTCGAAAGCATACAGGGTTCTGAACAAGCGTTCGAGGAAGATTGAAGAAACTTATTATGTGACTTTTGATGACAGCTATGTCAAAAAGCTGAAGGCCAGTGAAGACACAGTTGGAGAAATCTTTTCTCAAACAGGCCAAGTCACAGCCTCGATTGCAAACCTATTTGAGAAGTTTGTTGAGTTATTCGATGAATCAGAGAAGGCTACTCTCTCGGAAGCTAGTGCAGCAGACAACAAAGTAGATCATCTGAAGTAACTCATCGAAGATGCTGCCAAGCAAATGAATGAAGGAGGATCAAGGCCAAGCGACACTCCACATCACGATGCTTCAGTTAAGGGGGAGGATCCACCTTCTTCATCACAGTCGGGCTCACATGTTGAGGGGGAGAACTGTTCTCCAGCTGCTCCCGAAAGCCCAACTGTACCCGAAAGCCAATCTGCACCCGAAAGTCCTGTGGTACCCGAAAGCTCAACACCACCCGAAACTCCTGTAGCTCCGGAATGTCAAGATACACCTGAAATCTTATCTGTCGAGGGGGGAATGAAGATATGTCTTATGACGATGATAGTCAATCTGAACTAGAAGAGCTGGTAAATGCTGAATTGGATCCATCCTATGATCCAAATTACCCTCCTCTTGTCAAATGGACCAGAGATCATCCTGTTTCACAAGTTGTCGGTAATGTCTCTGAAAAGGTCCTGACCCGATCACAACTAAAGGCAAAGCAAACTTCCTTCTTTTCAAAAGTAGAGTTATGTATGTATAACTCTTTCGTCTCAAAAGTTGAACCAAAGACAGTTAACACTGCTCTTGATCACTCCGATTGGGTTCAAGCTATGCAAGACGAACTTAATGAATTCGAAAGAAATAAAGTTTGGCGTCTCATTCCAACTCCTCAAGATGCCTCGGTTGTTGGTCTCAAATGGGTCTTTAGAAATAAGATGGACAAGGAAGGCAATGTGATAAGAAACAAAGCTCGTCTAGTGGTGAAAGGATACTGCCAGGAGGAAGGAATCGACTATGAGGAAACTTTTGCTCCTGTGGTTAGGCTGGAATCTGTTCGAATATTTCTTGCCTATGCTGCACACAAGAACTTTGAGGTCTACCAAATGGACGTAAAGTGCGCATTTCTAAATGGAGAACTCGAAGAAACGGTGTACGTAGAGCAATCTCCTGGATTTGTCAGTGAAAAATACCCCAATCACTGTTATATTTTGGACAAAGCGGTATATGGACTGAAACAAGCACCGAGGGCCTGGTATGAAACGCTAACCAAGTTTTTAAAGATGTCCAAATTCAAACAAGGTTCGGTTGACCCAACCTTCTTTCGTAAGAAGGAAGGTAACCACCTTATGATTGTTCAAATCTATGTCGATGATATCATATTTGGCTCAACGAATCCTAGCTTAACGGCTGAATTCAGAAAGCTGATGGAGACAAAATTTGAAATGAGCTCAATGGGTCCTATTAACTTTTTCCTTGGTTTAAATATTAGACAGGGACCCGAAGGCATCTTTATTAACCAGGAAGCTTACACGAAGACTCTCCTTGCTAAATTTGGCATGATGGGAGACTCAAAGGTTAAAGTTCCAATGGCGTTCGACACCAAACTCACTCCATCCTTGGATAAGCCAGCAGTCGATATTACGCTATATCGCCAAATGATCGGTTCACTAATGTACCTTACTGCTAGCAGACTTGATATAATGTTTTCTGTTTGTTACTGTGCAAGATTTCAGGCGAATCCTCGTGAACCTCACATGCTCGCAGTGAAGAACATACTCTGGTATCTCAAGCGAACTACCTCTCTAGGCTTATGGTATCCATCCAACTCAGGCTTCTTCGTTCAAGTCTACTCAGATGCAGACCTTGGAGGTTGTGGAATAGACATGAAAAGCACCACTGGAGGCTGCCAATTCCTTGACGGGAAGTTGGTCAGTTAGCAATCAAAGAAACAGACCTGTGTATCTCTGTCTACCGCTGAAGCAGAATACATCGCAGTTGCCTCTTATACATCTCAAGTGATTTGGATCCAAAGCCAGCTCCGGGACTATGGACTCAATATGAAAAAGATCCCACTATATTGTGACTCTGAAAGTGCAATTAGGATCTGTCATAACCCAGTGCAACACTCCAAGACTAAGCACATAGAACTGAGGTATCACTTCATTAAGGATCATGTGGAAGATGGGAACGTCAAAATATACTTTGTTCGAACCACTGATCAACTGGCTGACATCTTCACCAAAACTCTTCCTAAAGCATGTTTTAACAAAATACTACAAGGGCTAGGTATGATGGAATCGGAGTCAGTATCAAAAACTACCTCTCACGATCAAAAGTAAGAAGCGAAATAGACCGAACGTTCGGGTTCGGGTCTTGTGCTAATGTACCGAAATGAACCGAACGCTCGGGTTCGGTTGCATAATCTGCTTTTCGCTCATCACTCAAAGGTAGTTTCCTTAGTTGTAGATCTTATGTATAATTTTTCCAAATTCATTTTTCTTATTGTCAAAGTTATTCTCTTTTTCAAACCTATTTTCTTTGGCAACCGAAATAAACCGAACGTTCGGGTTCGGTTCCAAAAATTTTCTCACCCGAAATAGATTGAACGCTCGGGTTCGGTTCCAAAGTTTTTCTCAACCGAAATAGACCGAACGCTCGGGTTCGGTTCCAATTTTTTTGTGTGTTTATTTTTTTGTGTGTCTTATTTTTTCACATTATCAAAAATTCCAAAAATATTTTTTCTCGCAAATTCAAAAACTCCAAAAATATTTTAATTTTTTTTTATTATTTTATTTTTTTTATTTTGGCTTTTTTTTTTGTGTCTACTTGTGGGTATATCATTTCATTAGCTAAGTGTCCCTAGAAGCATGCTGCTGTATGTGTCTAAAGCCTCACCTGATTCTAAATAATAAGCCTTACTGACTTGGTATAAACAGACCTTGTCTTCCCAATTAGGCTTTCATATTTATTCTAATCATGAGCTACCTAACTCTTTTCTCACATGAGATATGAGTTTTCTGCTTGGTCCTATTTTTTTTTATAGCAGAGGTACTTTGATTTCTTTACACCATCTACATTGCATTTCTCCATCACATTCGCTTCACAAACGTAACCCTTGAGACTCTCAGAAATTACCACTGAGATTTATGGTTGCACAATTTCTGCGTTTATGATCTTAGCTTCATGCCACTATGTGCTAAGTGAAACCCAATATTCAAATACCCAAGATGCATTGACGGTGAACAATTAATTTGTTTTAGCTTTCACTGATGAATTGACGGACTTCTCCATGGGGGTACAACATGAAATTTCTATTTTTCTTTTGAGTGATTCCTATGAAATTGTTAAAAACAATAACATCTCTTCCCTTGGGATCCAGTTTTAGTTTTTGTTGAGATTTTATAAATTTCCTAGCCAAATCAAATTATCTCCAACCTACTTGTTCAACAGACTACACCGGTCTCACAAGTACTTCGTTCGATTTCTGTCTTATATCAAGATTATGAATTTTGAATCAACGCGAAAGCCACCCTCATAAGCCTAATTAAAAGAAGCATTTCAACACTTCTTAATAAGTGTCTGATCGTTATTCAACGGGAAACCACACAAACACTTTAAGGTCTCTCTTGACTTTGAAGGAAGAGATTCGTGCCCTGGATCCTTTGTTTTGTGTCTTTATGGACATCACATATTTTCCCAAAAGTGTTGTTTTATTTCTTTTCTTTTACACACTCAGCATGAAAATCTTTTTGATTTTCCAAAATTCTGGTTTCATTAATTTCAAGGAGTTTTAATTGGCTTGGTTGTTTTAAAAGGTTGTGGTGAATTTTAATCCACGTGGGAGAATTTTTTTTTAAAAAAAAAAGATGACGTTACAATTTAAAGGGATAAGATGATGACATGATGACTCAGGCGGGAGTCCAATCAATTTGATTTCGAACGGCGCAAGAGGGAAAGCATGCGAATCGGAACCGTTTCATCTCCAAACGGTGCCTGATGGGAAGGCGTGTAATTAGGGCCTGACACACACTCTCTCATACGTGATCATCGGCTACCCCAACTGTCACGCGTCAGTCAACTCAGCAAAAACCCTTCGTCTTTCGATCAAAGATTTGGAAAGATTTTTCTCTCTCCTTTACCCTCACTATAAAAGGCCGTGTAAACCATCATTTACCTCTTTACCGCGCCTATATTTCCAGAGAGCCAGAAATTCTTTCATCTTCACTATTCATCATCTCCTCCACTCTCTTCAAAGCAATGGCAGATTCTTCCTCAGTTCATGCAACATCCCACATCTTGCCCATTCGCCCACAGCAAAGCTTGATCACCGATTTAACCCCTCATTCGTACGATGCATTCATGTTCCCCATCATCGAATGCCTGAAGTTTTCTCCAATCGCTCCTGCACTTACCAGGGATGAAACAGTTCCAATGGAATTCTTGTCACAGATCATTGCCACCGCTCACTACGACAAGATCGTCGGCAGAATCTTCTTCGATGTCTTTCAGCACAAGGCGTCGATTTCAAAGCAGCGGTTTTGCTCGTTGTTAGGGTTCGACGCAGATTCTTCCAGGGTCAATCCGGAATCAATCCCCATGGGTCATCTGTTCAACATGTTCTACAACATGGGATACACGGAGGTGCTTACTACGGTGACGAAATTCAAGAAGTCGTGCCTACCTCCACAGTGGAATGGGATGTTCACTGTTTTGTTCAAGGGTTTATCTGAACGAAGTGTCGGGTCTGATGGAGCCAGCCGTTTATTTCTCTCCATCATGTATGGGATCTACAATGCCATCAACATGGACTACGGGTCCATTCTGTGGCAACAACTCATTCAGAGTCTCTCCTCCACTTCCAGACATTCAGAGATCTCGTATGCTCGGTTCTGGACCATTATCACGAAATGGGTGATGGACAAGTACCACGTCCCCATTGTCGCTGGTGCTCCAATGTCTTCAATTGGTACCTTCCATACCACGAAGATCATTGTGTCGGACGCTTCCAAGTTTCCTTTCAACGGGTCTATCCCGGAAACCATGTATGGGGATGTTCCCGCTGATAGCCGGATTATCAGGACGTACAAGGAGTTCAAGCGTTCTGGTCTGAGGGATCTTACTCCGGAGATGCTGAAATCCATTCATGACGCCGACAAGCCTGCTCCAAGAGGCAAGAAGGCTGATAAGGGAAAACAGGTGGTCAAGGGGGCAAAAGGCCCGTCTCCAAAGAAGAGGAAACCCACCAGGGCTGCTCAGTCTCCACAGCAGAAGTGGAGAAAAACCCAACCGAGGCGAAAGCTGGTTATCGCTTCCTCCTCAAGCGAATCTGAGGGTGAGAGTTCTGATTCTGACGACTCTCCACGTGGCAACACTCCCCCACGATCTCCAACCCCTGAAGTTCATGTCTCTACTTCTTCTATTTCCTCTCCACCTAAAACCATTCCTATTTCTATTCCCCCCATAACTTCCACTACTCAAATACCACCCACTTCCATCCCAATACCTCCACCAATATTCACCGAAGCACCCACAACCACCACTGCAGATGTTAGAACCATCGTATCTGATACAGGGGTTCATACTGACGCACCAAAATCCACCCCAGCACCCGAAACCACCCCAGCACCCGAACCCACATCTACACCCGAACAAACAACCCAACCTGAACCTACACATACTACCGAACCACCAGCTTCACCACCACCATCTTTTCCTGGTCACGCATCAGAGGGAGAAGAACCACTCCTTGGCGGGGAGAATATGACTTTTGACTCGGTCTACTATAGTACGTTTCAAGTACAAAGTGATGACGATGACGACGCTCCTGTCACCAAAAGGCATCTCCAGGAGCTCCATGACAAAATTGACTCGCTCATCGCCTCCTCTTCCACTTCTCAGTCATCCCTATCTGAAGCTGTTGTTCAGAAAATTGTTGACGCTTTCTCCAAAGCTCAGCAAGCTTCCCTTGCTTCTGCCACCACCGCCATAGATGCCTCCACCAAAGCCTGTCAGGCTGCGACCGAAAAAGTCGATAAACTATTTACTGATGCCTCTTCCCTGTTGAAGTATTTACAGGAGAGTGCCAACGCTGCCAAGACTACGCTGGAACCTATTGTCCACCAGCTGGCAACATCAGTCGCAACTGAGTTGAAGTCCTTTGCTTCCCTTCGTCAAACAATTTCTGACGACAACTCAGCTTTCCGAACAACCATCGAAGAGCGTCTCTCCAAGCTTCAAGAAGATTTGGCTGGCGAGAACACTCTCATGGATGTTCTTTCAAGGAAAACTACCGCTTTGAAGGTCAAGAGCATTCAACTCTCCAACTCTCAACAGGAGATTGACTCTCTTCGATCTGAAAGAGAGGTGATAAAATCGTGTGTTTCGGATGTCCACTCTGCTATCTCCAACATCCTAGAAGCACATGATACAATTCTCAACTACACTGTGAGGCGTGACCTTGCAGAGAAGCTCGCTCCCACCCTAGCCCTACTCAGCAAAATCGAAGGGCTCCTTGATTTCGTGTCCATTCCGAAACAAGGGGGAGAGAAGGAAACAATGTCTCAACCACCTCCTACCTCAACAACAACTCACATAACCGAACCTCCTCCAGTAGGCCAAGCCTCCGGATCCGGTGTGAAAGACAAAGGCAAAAAGATTGCTGAGGAGGAAGAAGAAGAAGACAAAGAGACAATCGCCGACTTGTTGAAGCATAAAAGTCAAAACAATGAGGCTGACATCAGTGCTCGTGTGGCAAGAGAGGCTGAAGCAGCCGAACGTAAACAGAAGGAAGCCTACGACCTTCTTGAGAGCAGGAAAACTCTGTTTCCTTCCTGGACTCTTGAGAGGATGATTAAAGAAGCCATCGACATCCCAAGTATCTTGTGGCTGGAACCTGTGATCTCTTTAGATCAGTCCAACACTGTCGACTCACAGTTCGACATGCCACTGACCCGAAAGGCGTTTATCTTTCATGCCTTTTCCAACGTTGCCGAGGTCCCTCACCCTCATCCACAGGTTGATCGGGACTTAATCAATTTCTATCTGAAGGCTGCTCAACCCCAATATCAGACCTGGAGCGCTCAGAAGATTTTCAACGTTCGGGTCTTGAAGCCGTACAGTGAAGGTAACTTCATCAACATTCGGTTAAGGTACTTCGGGGATCTGCCAAAACCGAACATGCTATTTCCCTTGCAGATCTTCCCAACCTTAATCCCCATGATTGGGTTATCGCGCACAACATCCTCCTTACCAACGAAGCTGAATACGGTCCGATCATCGACCACTTCAAAAGGATGCTCGTATGCTACATCATGGAAGTTGCATTGATGGATCAGGAGATTGCGAGCGTATTTAAGAAGAAACCAACAGTATATCCTGTTGGCTCTGCCGGTGATCTCAACCTGATGCAGATGGGGAAGATTGACCCGAGGAGGAACTCGGTCATGTTTACCAGGAACGAAGGACAGAAATGTCTCTTTGCCTTGGCAGACAAACATCTATACACCACTGCCTGTTTGGAGCACGTTTTGGGGATCATCCACAGATGCAAGCAGAACACAGCGGATGATGTCAAGTACTTTGATGACATGATTCAATGGTACATTCGGTTCAGACAGACTATTCTCGCTCTAATCTCACGTCTGTTTGATACTACAAAGAAGGTTCCCGCTGCTGGCCCAAGCAAGAAGAAGAAGTAGTCTCGCTCCAATTTGACGCAAAGGGGGAGATTGTTGGGTCGTGTTTTGTATTTTATGTTGCGTCTATTGGGCTTATTAGCTAGTCCATTATGTATCTCCGGTATGGGCCTGTCCATCCGTGAGTTTAGTAGGGTTTAGTATATATAGGAGCTTGCATGCTTCCTAGAAAAACAACGATAGAATAGAACGATCAGAGATTATTCAGCAAGTTTATTATTATCGTTCTTGTAGCCCTAAAATCCTCTACAGCGGAAGTTCTTAGTCGAACTCTGCTGAGGATTGTTTGATCTAATCATTCGACATATCTTGATCCATACTTGTGTTATTTACTGCTTTTTACATTCATCGAATTACCTGTTAAGTAGATGTAATCGATCATTAAGTTTGTTTTTAACTTATCAATCGTCATTCCTTTATAGGAGTCAATCCTAGGGAATCCGCATCTCAGCCACATATTTTCTTTTTACATCCATCTAATAGGAGTGAATCCTAGGAAATGTGTATTTCAGCTATATGTCAACATGTTCCACTTGCTTCAACATGGTTCTTTGTCACCATCGTCGCTCCTCGTGCAACATCATAGATTGATTTCCATTTAAACTACATAACTTAACTTACTCAACAAGTAAGTTACTTATCACTTCGTAAACCAATTACTATTTTCACCATCCTAGTCTTGTATGTTAATTTTGGCTTAACATACTATGGATTCAACATATCTAGTATACATCCCTTGTATGGTTACTACTTATTTATTCAAATTACTTTGAAGTCAATGTCCCTTGAAAGTCTTAGTTTTTAGCTAGCCTTAACTATAATATAAATAGTCAATTCTCAATGCAATATCATGGGACACAGAGTAAAACTAAGCACTTATTCAAATTACTTCAATCTAGCATCATTTATAAGTCTTAACTTATCACTAGAATAGAATATCATGCATGTAATTAACTTCCAAAATCTTTTTCCCATTTTATAAAATATTTTCCATCCTACAGGTATTTATATTCAGCATAAAATTCGATCAGTAAATGTTTGCTACACCTTAAATCTTTTAAGGTAATAATAATACTTGTAATAAGATTGTCACATGATATAACTAAAAATACTTTTAGCATTTATATAATAATATCTGGATCACACAGAGTGTTATGTAGTATTATCAAATATACAATTAACACGTATTCCAAATAATAGGCATTTAATTCATATATAAAGTATACTATTAGCATAGATTACAAATAATAAACTTTCAGCATATATTTAATCATTTAAGTATTCAATACTTATATTAATCGTGTTAACAAAAGTAAATATCCACTCACCTTACTATAGGTGGCAGATTCGCGGAAAACTTAGCTCCTCGACGAAGACTTCAACTTTCCCATTTTAAACGACCTAAATACGAATATTACTTTGTCTTAGTATTCATTCGTATTTATAAGGTTATATTGACAATTTCTCAAATTCGTCAATAATCCGAATGAAATACCGAGTTCTATCAAATAAGGAATGGCCAGTTAAGATCACTTTGGAGATAGGATCCGTTTGGTATATAAAGTATACTGTTTGGAAAATCCACTTTAAACACATCATGAATCTAGCCTAAACATCACTCCCATATGTAGATCAATCATTTTCGCTAGAATTATGGATAAATCTTATTTATAGGTTGATAATATGATAATGAACATAAATATAAGTTACACTTAACAAGTGTAGTAGTTGCAACTCATATTATAGTTTTCTAGCAAAAATTCAGAAACTTTCGGGGCACAATTCGTCTACTTCTTTTGTCGGACCTTCTGTTGTTGCAATGCCTCGTGATAAATTCTCCATAACCACAAAAACTTCTAAAACTCGGAGCTTTAGAAAGAGAAGTTGAGAGATTTTGGAGTGAAAAAAGAATGGAGATTGAAACTCTATTTATAGGATGTCTAATGGGAAGGCGTGTTGCACCTTAACATAGAAGGAAAATGTAACACCGTAAATTTCAAAACAATTTTTCATTTAAAATAATCGTTAAATTCTTAGAAACACTTGTTTAAAATCTCATTTATAAACGAATTACAAAACATAACTCCTTTTTCACTTGCATAGAAAACCAGGATCCTCCAAAACATGACTCTTTCTCTGGTGTGTACAATCAAGCCGGTGCCGTCCCATGAACCTGAGAAACCTGAAACACATAACACAAAACACTGTAAGCACGAAGCTTAGTGAGTTCCCCAAAATACCACACATAACACATATTAGCCACTCGAGGCTATAACTCTGTGGGTCCGTGGACCCTGCTCTGTGAACCCTCTGGTTCTAACTCTGTGAACCTTCCGGTTCTAACTCTGGGAACCCTTCGGTTCCAACTCTGTAAACATGCACAACATAAATCACATAGAAATAATGCAGTACAACACATAACATACATAGCATACAAATACTCTGTCACATAACTCTGGTTACCTACTCAAGGTAAAGTATAGTGAGAATACTCACCTGGCAAGTAGAAAGCAGATATCTCCATACTTGAATCTCGAACTCGCCACTGCCTAACACGTAAGGCAAACACTCTCATGAATATAACTCTCGAGACTAGAATCAACCCTCTCATGGCACCCTCTTAAGGGTAAAAGACTATTTTACCCCTCACTCAGCCCAAAGGCCACATTGTTGACCAAACTCTAAGTTAGCGATCAACCCTTGGTCAAGGACAAGGTCAAAGCCAACCCCTGACTGGCCCTACTCGCCGAGTCAACCCTATGAATTGCTGAGTTCCCATACTCCGAACTTCACTCAATCCACGACTCAACTCGCCGAGTCACCCCGAGACTCGCCGAGTCCCACAACTCTGAGTCCTCTCGCACACAACTCACCGAGTCATCCCTTGACTCGCCGATTCTCGACTCAACCAGAAAATATTGGGACTCTTCGACAAGACTCACCGAGTCCAAGAACAGACTCGCCGAGTCTTGGGCTTCCTTCATCCTACTCGCCGAGTTGTTCATACAACTCGCCGAGTTCCAGGCCATCTTCATCCAACTCGCCGAGTTGTTCTTCATGTGACTCGCCGAGTACCACCGGTCTGAATCCATTCAGAAACACTCCAGGCCATGCAATTGATCCAAAACATAGATCTAGCCTCCTACAACTCATCCATCACGTAAAGTGGCAAACTTTACGTGAATCCAAAGAGATCTAGGCCTTATTCACTTTAGAGCTAGGGTTTGGGACATGATAGCTTCACTAAACACTCCAACACAGGGACTTTCATGCTCTCTGATTCTTCTTCATTCCAGATCTGAGGTAGCAACCTCAGATCTAACCTCTAGACTTCCAATTACAACCATAGACAAGTTCCCATAAACCCCAAAATGAATAAACAACATACAATCAGTCCAAGAACGAGATATTACCTCCAATGGACGCCCCAACTGCAATGTAATTCGAATCCAAGCAAAGCCCCTTGCTACAAGCCTTCAATCTCTCAAGATTCCTTCAATAATCATCTCCTTTAAGCTCCCAATTGAGATATAATCACTCCCACACGAAGGCTAAGGGTTTCTGGGTTTGGGGATGAATAATGAGGCTGAGAGTGGGCTGATATGTTCCTTATATAGGGCTCAACCCCGGGAATTAGGGTTTTCTCCACTCAGCGCCTACTCGCCGAGTCCTCCTTACTGACTCGCCGAGTCGGCTACTTAACACGCGACCCAGTCGCGACCCTACTCGCCGAGTCCATCCTTGGACTCGCCGAGTCACTATTTCACAACTTACCCCTATTTGCCCTTCAACTCTACTCCTGATATTTCGGGATGTTACAGAAAAACTCACACCTAGTTGTGACACGTGTCCTTCATTGGATGGTTCTATGTTGCTCATGCTGAATAATTTTTTGAATTTTCAAAAATTCATATCATTCTCACACGAGCTCCGTTTTCGATGTTCTTTATATCCTCGGTTTCGTATTTATGAGTACTACAACTTTCCTTTAGATCTCACCATCTAATTTGCATTCTATTTTTAATTTTATAGTCTATAAGAATTACATCAACTATTTTTTAGATTGTTTTGCCTAGCGAGCAACTGATCTCCGTTTCATCTTTTACGACACATATTATTGTGTTGGACTGAATGTGAAACTTTGCAAAAACATAACTTCTTCGTTTGAAATTAGCTTTGGGCGTTTTTTTATAATCATGGGTTCATAATCACAACTACTACAACTTTCTTCGATTATTTATCCTAAATAATCTATTATTTATAAATGTTTATTTAATGTAATACTAATTTATAATAAGGTTTTGTACAAATATTATAAGCTCATTATATTTGTTCTTATAACATGTACATAATATATAGATATCATTTATATAACATGTATCACGTATGAATGATTCTTATTTATTTACAATTATCTTATTCAATGATTTATTTGTTCGATAAAACGAATATTTAAAACTTATAATCCTTAAAACTTCTAGCCAGAATTCGTGACTCGTGAGCGTTACATATAATGTGCACAGTATGCGGACACATATGAAAATATGCATATATGCACATTAATGTAAAGATGAAAAACATAATAATATGATAAGATGCTGCTAGAAGGTAATTTGTTGAAAAAAATTAATTTTTTTATTTTTTGTATATATGGTGCAAATTTCACGGTATACGCAAAAGAAATTTGAATATCAGTATAGAAAATGTTAAAATGATGAATATACATATTTTTATTTAATTTTTTTCAGTAGAAAATAAACTCTAAAAAATATTTTTTCAAGTGAAATATGCATATGGTGCATATTTTTTTGTAATATTTGTTTCTAATAACAATATGAAAAGAGTTTTAAAAATGGTATTAATGATCTTAAAAACATTAGTGATCATAATGGATCATATATATATATATATATATATATATATATATATATATATATATATATATATATATATATATATATATATATATATATATATACTAACTTATAAAAAAAATCCTACTATTTCTATAAAAATATCCAATAAAATAATATTATTTTTTTAAGACGTTCAACTCTCTAAACGTAAAGTACAACTAATCATGAATAAAATAATATTAAATTTTAATCTGATTACCTTTGAAATCTTATCTCTTCCAAAAATTTGACCCGATCTCTTATCCAATTAAAATAAAACAAATAATCCATTATATAGGCCCTTTTATTTGTAATTTTTTTAAGCTTTATTTATTATTTATGCATTCTAATCGAAATTGACCAGTCAGTTGTAAAATCAAATATTTTGTTTAATATTAAGAAAAAATATTTATGTATGATTTATGACTAATAGAAAATTAGTATTCCATTTGTTATTCATGTTCCATGAAATATGGTTGTATTAATTTTATTATTTTTCGGTTTAAAACTTTAGATAGTAAAGTGGATAATATGATATATCCCTTTAGACTTATCTGTATTAAGCAAACCGGGTTGTTAAGATTAACTTTGATTCTCCCATTTATTAACTTTATCAATACCAATAAAGGTATAAACAAGTCACTTCGTATGGATGTATATTGATTTCTAAAATGAAGGACTATAAACGTACACTACACACCAAAATATTTATTTTCTTTTGTATTGCGAGGGTTACATTTATTTGATGCCGTAAAACCGATCAATAACAATATGCATATATTTTGTGTTACTTGAAATCTAACATGTTTCCGTATAGAACTTATTGCCGAATGAGAAACTATTTTTCGCCGCCGCTTTGCGCGGGTCTACGGCTAGTGTATATATATATATATATATATATATATATATATATATATATATATATATATATATATATATATATATATATATATATAGAAAAGTTCAATAGAGAACCATTATTATTCAAGGAACCAATCCAAAGCGTCGGAATTTAAAACGATCAACGGCAAAAGGAATGGTTGTAAATTTTTATAATTGACGCACATGTACCGGATTATAACAAAACCCACTTCATTTTTTTCATTTAAAATTTTTTTAGGCCAAATTTTTATCGAAAAAGAAATCCGAATATACCGTTGTTCACGATTTTTCGTCATCTTTCCATAGAGATCCATGATGATATATAAAAAACGAACTTTTTTTTTCCGAAAAAAACCCACTTAATTTTTTTTTTCAATATTTAAGCTTTTTTTATAAAAAAAACTAATTATACAAAAAATATTAATTGTTTGTACTCTATTAATAAACATCAACACAGAATAAAAAAAAATAAAAAAAACCTTGAACAGTGTAGATTCACACTGTGAATTTAAACTGTAAATATTTCAATTTTTAACATTCACAATATGAAAAGTCTCGAACAGTTTAGATTCACATTGTGAATCTGAGAAGGTTCACAAAAAAAAACCCTCGATCAGTATAGATTCACATTATGAATCTAAACTGTAAATATTTCAAATTTTAACATTCACAGTGTGAAAAAGCTCCGATCAGTTCAGATTCACACTGTGAATCTGATTTATTATTATACAGACTGTGAATCTGAGGAGGTTCACAATGTGAATCTGAACAAGTTTACAATATGAATCTGAGCAAGTTCACAATATGAATCTGAACTGAAATATCATTTTTTTTAATATGTATATGAATCTATGTTTAAAAAGTATAAAAAAATATGAATTTTGATATATTTATTAATTTTTTTCTATAAAAAATAGATGTTAACTTTTTTCATTAAAGAAAATGAAGTGGTTTTTTTCGAAAAAAAAAATGTTCGTTTTTTATATATCATCATGGATCTCTAAAGAAAGAGGACGAAAAATCATGAACAACGGTATATTCAGTTTTTTTTGATAAAAAACATGGTCTAAAAAATATTTTAAACGAAAAAAAGTGGTGGGTTTTTTTTGTAAAGGGTGAATTTTTTGATATAATCTGATGTGTGTGCGTCCAATGTAAAAATGTACATCTATTTTCTTGGCTGTTGATCGTTATGATTTCCGATGCTCACGATTGGTTCCTTGGTTAATTATGGTTCTCTATTGAACTCACCATATATATATATATATATATATATATATATATATATATATATATATATATATATATATATATATATATATATATATATATATATATATATAGACACACGCGCACATACACACTATACTATAAAATAAACATTTTTATTTGAAACCTTATAACTCTTCATATTTCATTCCAATATATATATTTTATTAATTTACATCTCTTATTAAATGTGAAATATTTGTAACATCCCCAATTTTATGAAAAATTAAAAACTTTTTCTTTATGATTATTTAAAATAGATTTTTCTTTTTTTAGTTTGGAATATGTCCCATAACATTATTAATGTGAAATAATATCAATATCAAAGAATTTCTGAAGAAACGTTTTTCATTAAATTCTAAAAATTGGGATGTTGTAACCGATACAGAAACATAAGCATAAAGTAGTATTTATAGGTCTTAAAACAATTTCTTTAATGACCTAAAAACTCCTTAAATCTCTCACCGATTTCAAACGTCGCTATGCATGTACCTTCCTACCACTATCTGTGATACAAAGAAATTGAGTGATCAGGATTGGGAGCCTTGTGAACACATAAGGTTTTCAACCCACAAGAATATAATTTACATATTTTAAATATTAACTTGATTACCCATTCACATTATTCTCACTCCCTGATCCTAAAATGATGATCTCGAGGGACCTATCCTAAAGAAATTAATGAGTAAACAATAATGCTTCGTGGATTCCGTAACAATATATGTCAATGAGGATAGAGTACCTATATGAACATTCTTTCCTTTTCCTTGAAAACAATGATCATTAACACCTACAAGTGGCAAGCCTGCTTGTGTTCCACAAGACTATCTAGACTAGTCGATGGTCGTCATCTATACTCTTGTAGATGAATGGTCTCAATGGCACAATAGTACCAAGGTCACGGTCTCACATAAGTATTTTACACAACCCTTCACTACCCAATATAATTTTATGTATAATAAAATAATACACGGTTTAATCAAATCATATCTATATCATGATGCACAATTATTTTAAACACAAATAAAGAGTATATGTAATTTAAGAATTTAGAATACTTGTATCTATGTGTAAAGTAACTATGCACTCACTTGTTAAAAGTGAATGACTTGTGATTAGGTCAGCGCTTTGCCTAACACCTTAGATTTTCCTTTCAAAATATCCAGATTTTAATATCACTAAGTCTTACTCTTATTTTTCATGACTGTAATAACGATAGTCTAGATTCCTCAATAATCCTAATGATTACATCAAGATCTACCAAATAAGGAATAACTAGGTAAGATCATATCGAAGGTAGGATCTGTTTGGTATACAGAGTATATTGTTTAGAAATCATACTTAAACACCTCACTAGATCTAGCCTAGAAATAATTCATGTAAGTAGATCAATCAATATTATAACGTAGAATCATTGATAAATATTGTTTATAGGTTCATGATAACTGTAATGAACTTCAACATAAGGTACACTTAAATCATAACATTTTTATCATAACTTATAGATCTTCTAGCGAAAATGTGGGGAATTGGGCGGGAAAAATCTCGACCTGAAAGCTTCTATTTATTGGACTCTCCGACGACTCAGAGTCCCGTTATAACACCCTGTTTCAAGTCATTTCATAATTCAGGGGTCGTGAACTGAAGATCAAGTATCATAAGGCGTCAGGCTATGGGGAAAAAGCGGTGTAGACCCATTTGGAAGTGGGTAATGTAGATTATGTGATCTAAGAGTTCGGTTTGTGCTTTGGATCCCAAGGGCGTAATGGTAAAATTGATGCGTCAGGCCTTTTATTTGAATGAAGAATTTTAGTTCGATGTGTTTTAAATAAAAAGTAATTAGGTAGGGTCGTAGAGCTCCCTAATACCTTTTTGTAGATATAAGGATCATCGAAAACAGAGTCAGGACGAAGAAGTTATGGCCTTCAGAAGTTAGGAGGATTATGGGTTAGCCTAGTATGATGGGCATACATAGGTGTACGTTGAGCATACTGGACTAAGTGATCGCGAATGCTTAACCTGGTATGTTGGGGGTACCAGGAGTACGTTGGCCATACGACCGCCAGGTGCAAACCCTAATTTAGGGTCTTGGAACCTATTTAAATAACTTAATTCATTTCCAACCCTTCTTATCTTTAGTCTCAATCGCCTTTAACCCTAAAATCCAAACCCTAGCCCCCATTTGAAAGGATTTTGAGCCTTGGAGTAACTTTGGTGTATTTTTGGTGCATTTGGAAGAATGAGAACACCTTCGAGAAGAGTTGGTTGTCTTGGAGCTTGGAGATCCCATCCTTGATCATCTTGATCTAGCTTCTGAGGTATAAAGTTTGAACCTTGATGATGCATTTGTTAGATCTAGCTTGTCTTGGGTGTTATGAGCTTTTGGTCACTTTAGTGCATAAAGTTTAGATCTTGAAAGTTTGTGACCTTGTTATGGACAAAGTTCGAAACTTTATCCATCTAAAAATCATATTGATTCATATATAAAGGTTTGAGACTTGGACTTAGTGGATTAAGTTTAAAAAGATGCACTTTTGGTCCCTTTGAGATTTAAAGACTAGATCTTGGTTGTTTGGACCATTCTAATGGATAAAGTTGCAAAGTTTATCCATTATGGAGTTATAAGGAACCATAAAAATGTAATCCTGGATCTTAGTTTCCTTCCATGCATGATCTAGGATGCATTAAGGAGTTAAGAAGTTAGGGTTTTTGGTATTGAGCACTTAATAGCCATGCAAGACCATAAAGATGGAAAATTGATGGTTAAGGACATCATTTGAGGACTATATTTGGAATTTGGACAGAAGAGCTTAAAAGGATTTAACTTCTTAAGAGAAGAAAATGATGGTTTAACGTACAATGGTCGTACGTTATGGTACGCAGGGTGTACGAGTTCAATACCCCGTTTGTGGTCAAGGCCTGGCTATGCTAAGCGTACAACCTGAGTAAGCTGGGCGTACTCAGCTGAGTTGACTCGATTGACTTTTTTTTGAATTTTCGAATTTGACTTGTTTTTTTAACCAAGTTGACTTAGGGGTGTTTCGGGTATTTTGATTATAAGTTAACTTTGGTCATGTTCTAATGAATAGGTGACCAGTAGAGCTAATATTCGGAGGAGTGTCCTGTTCATCTATCTTTCAGACTGAGAGGTGAGTTCCTTCACTGTACTAATAGGTCAAAGGCATAATTTCCATCCAACTGGATTATGTTCATAGGATGATATTTGTCTTCGTGACAATTTCATGTTATGCATATATATGCTTGTTGTCTTTGTGACTCTTGCTAATATGATTGTATGCTAGCTGTAAGGGTGAAGTATACCCAATGTTGGTCGAAAGAGACCGAAAGGGTGAAATAGACCCAGTACCGATTAAAAGAGACTGAAGGGGTGAAATATACCCATTACTAGTTGAAAGAGACCGAAGTGGCTGAAATAGACACAATATCGGTTGAAAGAGATCAAATGGGGTGAAATATACCCAATTGCGGTTGAAAGAGATCGAAGGGGATGAAATAGACAATGTTATGTTTTGACTGTTATGCGTGTTTAGTATGGTATGTGGTATTTTGAGGAAACTCACTAAGCTTTGCTTATAGTTTATGTTATGGTTTTAGGTACTTCTAGCTTGAGAGGGAAAGGCTTGGCATGCTCGTACCGCATCCACCCATGTTTTCCTCATTATGTGATTTTGGGATTTTGTACTCTGATGTTATTTTCACTATGATATACTTTTGGTTTATTTGATATGACTATTGAATGCTTCGGAATGAATTAAAAACAAAATTTTTATCTGAAATTTTTGGAATGTTACAAGTTGGTATCAGAGCCTTGGTTTAAGGGATTCAGGCATACTCTCGAGTGTGTCTGGACTCAAACTGAGGGTTTGGTAGATTTTTCATAAAAACATGTTTTATTAAAGGGTTTTCGAATAAAAGAAAGGGGTGTGGTGTGAGCAATAAACCGAGCTCAAGTAAGTGATTCCCAGAATACCCATACATGTTGTTATGTTATATGAGAACTGCATGCTACATTAGGGATAAGGATCTGCTCAGGATTTCATATTAAGAGAGATGCCTTTATATGCCTGATTATTTGAGCTGTTAGAATTGCATGCTAGTATGAATTTCAGATGATTGGATGGATTGGCCTGATATGTGATGACTTGTAGCCTAAGAGGAAAATGGATGTTATATTAGATTTGGAATCTTTATTGGAAGCAAGTGAGCTTGCGATGTCCTATGTTTGGTTTGTGGCTCGGAGTGTTACTGCACGAATGTTGGTTGCTTTGTGATTTACGAGATTCCTGATGATATGAATTAACTATTAAGTGAATATATTAAGTTACATGCTGAATTAACTATTAAGTGAATATATTAACGAGCATGCATGTTGTAGGCCCAAATATGGCAGGTACGGTCGAAAGGGTCATGTTCGCCAAGATTTCACCCTAGAAATGGATTGTGTCATTGTTGTCATCAGCATGGCTATATTAGGGCAAGTTTCCCATGATTGTTGATCGGGGCGGCTTAAACCCCATCACCTGTGATCTTCCTGGAGGTAGAGCCAAGAATTCAATGCCTCATGAGTATGTATTACTTCATGCAGTTTAATTGATTTTGCTTATGAATTTGGGTGTTAAGATGTTATGTTGGGTTTAGTGTCTGGATATTATTATTGGAAGATCGTCATATGCCATTTTGCATACCGAGGGTCATGATCGGAGTGTACGTATACGAGTTAGTCTCAAGGAGTTGGCCACTGTTAGTGCGAGTCTCAAATCGAAATGAATTGAGTGTCCTGCTCGAAGGATTAGCAGCCAGATTGATGTGATAAATTCAACACAAGGAGCCAGAATGAGCTGCAACACGAGTTCATTTGAGTAATTAAATTTTGTGATGATTGAAATCTTTCATGGTTGAGAGGAGTAAAGGATTGGTCAGAACACGAGTTTAAGGGAGTTGCGGCCAGGTTCGTTTTTTCGGAATTGTGAGTGTGTTCCTCGCATTAGAAGCTTTTAGGAAAATATCTCATGGAAACTGGGGGTTCTCTTCTGGGGAAACGAAGTCATAATTCAGAAGCATTGTGTCACTCAGTTTGGATGTCAGCTGATTGTTGATAGGCTTTGAATCGATTGCGACTGTTGATAGGGCAAGAGCAGTAGTGAACCATCACTCTAGAGTATGGGTGATGAATTGACCACATAGGTTTGTTCAGATGTTGGGATTGTCAAGAGGATTTAAATGGGATTTGTTAGAGATGTTCTGAGTGCATCAATTTCTTTTTCATCAGGTTAGGTAGTTGGATTGATGATCCGTTCATTTCGGTCGAGGGTTATACTTGTTTGTCATTAGTCGAAGTGGCACAAGGATTTAGAATTGTATCACATGATGTGCTTTGGGCAGCGACACGTTTAAGCTGGTATTGGGTGTGGGTACCCTAGCTTGCATGGTTTTGCAATCCT
The DNA here is from genome assembly GCF_002870075.4 of Lactuca sativa. Taxonomy (NCBI): domain Eukaryota; kingdom Viridiplantae; phylum Streptophyta; class Magnoliopsida; order Asterales; family Asteraceae; genus Lactuca; species Lactuca sativa. Next base: position 81,934,365 of record NC_056631.2, on the reverse strand, counting down.
AGTTCCTGGAGGCTCAGGATGATAGGAGTGGAATAGTAAGGTATTGACCTGGTTCAGAAATCCATCGGTTATGGGGTTGGAAGAATGCAAATGAATCCAAGTCGGGGAGAATCGCTTTGGGTTAATGGAATTAATCCCAATAAGGGATAACTTGGAATGACATGTTGAGGGCAAGTGAAAGTCAGTTCTGATAGTGATTGAGCCTAGAATCTTATGTATGGGATAATATAACTCGGGAAGTGGTGATTAAAGAAGAAAGGGAAGAAAACAAGGTTACCTGGTTCAAGGACAGGAAGCATCAGTAGTGGTGCATTTTGGGTTCATGACTAGTCTAAGGTTGAGGATTGTGTTAGAGTTTCTCTGCCTGTTCTTGTCTAATTAAGGCTTGGGGGTTCGAAGCATGACCCGAACACTTTATTGGGATTCAGTCGACATGATTTTGACCCATGGTTGATTGTAGGTTTTTATGGTAGATGCAGAGAAAGACCACATGCCGGGCTCATGGCTGATATGGGAGCATTGTAAGACTACGGCGGTAGTCGTAGCATGCACCACGATGATAGGCAGTCGAGGAAGTGTTGTAAGTCATCAATGTAGTCGTAGCATTTACCGGAATGAGGTAGGTCATTATAGGAGTGGTCGTTGAGTTGAATGAGGATCAGCGCATGCCAGGGTTAAGGCTGACAATATTGATGAAGGACAACACCTTGATTAGTATGTGGATCTTTGGATTTGAGGCCCTTTCGATTGTGCAGACTAGGTGAGACCCGTGGGCGAGGCATGTTCGGTTATAATAGTGTGAGTGAGACCTGATAGAAATTGTCTTGAGCAATGTATTGGATCACGTTAGAGTGAGATGACTCTGTGGTCAGTTGTTGACATTCGTGTGGTGACATAACTCACACCCTAAAAGCCAAAGATTCACACTTGCATCTATCCATAATCTTCTAATTCCATGGTGACTTTCCACTAAACGAAAATGTAAAATCCCTTAATCGGCCATTGAGACTGACAGTCTCACATCCGGTCCCACCACAAGGCTCTGACTAAGACTCTAATTGACACAAGGGATGAGACTCGCGTTAGGATTCACCTTTGTTTATATGAAAGATCTATTGTCAGCAAGGTATGGTCAAGGATTTTCTCTTCCAGAAGTGTCAGCTAGAAAATTTAGGGTCGAAAGGATTTCTTTCAGTTCGGATTTCAGAGAGAGGTCTTATTGATAGTATTTCGGAATGGTGTTGTATTTCGGGAAGTCAGATAATGTATTAGATTCCTGGATTTGAGCTGAGTAGTGATGGTTGTCTATCATTGGTTAAGGTTAGTGGGAGCAAGCATTCGTTCGTCGTCAGTATGTAAGTTAGGCTAAGGATGGGTTTGATTATCAGAAGGCGATCGTATGATGGGGTCGACTTTCATCAGGGATCTGGAAGAATTGGTTGGATCGTCAGATTTCGTAGAGATTAGAAAGGAGAGATTTCGAGGACGAAATCTAATTTAAGGAGGGGAGATTTGTAACACCCTGTTTTGATTCATTTCGTAGTCTTGGGTCATGACCCGAAGATGATGTATCATAAGGATTCAGGCTTTGGGGAAAGAGAGGTATAGACCCATTTGGAAGTGAGTAATGTAGGTTATATTATGCAAGATTTCGGTTTGTGCTTTGGATCCCAAGGGCATAATGGTAAAAGTGATGCTTCAAGCCATTTATTTGAATTAAGGATTTTAGTTCAGTGTGTTTTAAGTAAAAAGTAGTTAGATAGGGTTGTAGAGCTCCTCAATACCTTTCCGTCGATATAAGGATCATCGAAAGCGGAGTCGGGATGGAGAAGTTATGGCCTGCAGAAGTTAGGATGATTACGGGTTAGTTTAGTACATTGGGCGTACATCGTTGTATGTTGAGCGTACTGGAATAACTGATTACGGATGCTTAACCTATTACGCTGGGCGTAGGACTGCCAGGTGAAAACCCAAATTTAGGGTCTTAGATCCTATTTAAAGACGTTAACTCATATCCAACCCTTCTTATCTTCATCCTCTGTCCCCTCTAACCCTAAATTCGAAAACCTAGCTCTCATTTGAAAGGATTTTAAGCCTTGGAGTGATATTGGTGGATTTTGGGTGCATTTGGAAGAAGGAGAACACCTTGGAGAAGAGCTGGTTGTCTTGGAGCTTGGAGATCCATGACTTGTTCATCTTGATCGAGCTTCTAAAGGTATAAAGTTTGAATCTTGATGATGCATTTGTTAGATCTAGCTAGTCGTAGGTGTTATGAGCTTTTGGTGACTTTAGTGCATAAAGTTTAGAACTTGAAAGTTTGTGGCCTTGTTATGGATAAATTTGGAAACTTTATCCATCTAAACATCATATTGATTCAGATCTAAATGTTTCAGACTTTGACTTAATAGATTAAGTTGAAAAGGATGCACTTTTTGTCCCTTAGAGCCTTTATACTAAATCTTGGTTGCTTGGACCATTCTAATGGATAGCGTTGGAAAGTTTATCCATTATGGAGTTATAAGGAACCATAAAAAATGTAATCTTGGACCTTATTTTCCTCCCATGCATGAGCTAGGATGTCTTAAAGAGCTAAGGCGATAGGGTTTTTGGTATTGAGTACTTAATAGCCATGCAAGACCATAAAGTTGGAAACTTTATGGTTAAGGACATCATTTGAAGACTAGATCTAGAATTTGGACGGAAGAACTTAAAGGATGAAGCTCTTAATAGAAGGAAACGATGGATGAATGTACACTAGGCGTACACTATGATACACAGAGCGTACGAGGCCAATAACCCATTTTTGGTCAAGGCTTGAGTAGACTAAGCTTACAAGCTGTAACGCCCGTAGATTAGGGCTAGTCAATTTAGAGACAATGAGCGTCAAAAATGACTTTTTGATGGAAGATTATTTAGAAGGAGTAATCTTAACTAAGTTGTAGTATATGTTACGAGGATTCCATACATATAAAGAATGCCGAAATCCGAGTTATAACGAAGAAGTTATGACCTGTTGAAGTTTCGCGACAGAACCGACACGTCATAGCGCGACGTAAATAGTGAATTTATGTTAGAGCGACATTTAGCCTTAGTGATCTAAACAAAAATTGTAGAATACGTAAACCGAGAGCGTGCATAAAAAGAACGTCAAAATCTAACTTTGTATGAGGAAGTTATGATTTTTCTAAGTTCCAGCTTAGCGGTATGCAGCCCAAAGTTCGATTATGAGATCGAGCGATTTTTAGTCGAAACAATCTAAACGAGAATCGAATATCTCGTCGATAGTAGTGCAATGGAAGAACGACAGACGAAAACGGACGTCGGATGAAGAAGTTATGGATTTTTAACAGACTTTTCCAGTCTCGGCCTGTTAAAAATAATATAATAAAAATAAATTCAAAATTTGTCGACGAAGTCTAAACAATAGTTGTAGAGCATAATCTCACCTACGCGTGGATATAACGAACGTCGAAAACGGACCTCGTACGCGAAAGTTACGGAAGTTCAAAGATTGAGGCACAAACTTCGAGGCTGAGCTGGAGGCGAACGCCATGCGTTCCTTCAGGGAACGCAGCGCGTTCGGAGCAACAGACCCTGTCCCATCACCTGTCGAGTCCAAAGTTCGTAAGAAATGACGCATTTGGGAACGCCCTGCGTTTGTTGAGGGAACGCACCGCGTTCGGGGAACGCCCTGCGTTCGTTGAGGGAACGCGCCACATTCACGGCCAGACTCCAACCCTATAAATAGATCATTTGGGTAGCCGAATTTGGTTGCCTATTTCTTCTCTCTTTCTCTCCCGTATTTCATCGTTTTACGTGAAAACTATACCCCCGAAGCCCCGACATCATCCCGAGACCCGAAGCAAGTTCCGAAGCCCTGAAGATCCCGAGAAGTAAAGTTTCTGATCCGTAGTGCTGCCCGATCATCTTCTGATCAAGTGAGTGTGTAGTTACTTTCTTCTACCGCATAGATATGAAGTATTTTCTATGAAATACGTCTATATGTTTATACGTTGTTTGTTTACTTGAGATGGTTGCTGAATGAATGTTTTATACATGTTCTTAAACGATTTAAACTATATATGTAATTTATATCTACAAATATGTTGGGTAGAACATGGGTAGATGAAATGGTTGGTGTGTGATGAAAGATGAGTTAGGTGATGAGAGATATGTGATGATAGAAAGGTGATGATATGTAGGTGATGAGAAATAGGTGATGTGAGATAAGAGGAGGTACCATATCCTGGACCGGCGATGTGGCGATGTAGTCATCTACCAGAGTATAGATGGCGACCACTGGCTATTCTAGACAATCATGTGGAAACACCAGCGGACTCATAACCTGTAGGTGATGAATTACGAGTTCAGGCAATGTTGTAACTACGTATTCATGCGATGATACTCTAATCCCTTACTATGAATTACGAGTTCAAGCGATGTTGTAACTACGTATTCATGCGATGATACCCTAACCCTTACCGGACACGTATTGACCCTAGCAGCTATAGACTTAGTGCCTTATAATAATACGATGGTAGCTATGGATTTAGTACAGTGTATATGAACCTTGGTAGCTATGGATTTAGTACTGTATAAATGAACTTTGGCAGCTATGGATTAAGTGTTTGTTATAGGAACCTCGGGTAGCAATGGACTTTGTGCCAATTCCTTAGGTCAAACCTTAGGAACGAATGAATAAATGATAGTTGATTCTTAGGGTAAAACCTTAAGAAATAAAGAAGATAATGGGGATGGGTAATTGGGTTGACTGTTTGATGATTGAATATAATAATTACATTATTGTGGGTTGAAAACCCTATATGCTCACTAGGCTCCCAAGCTTGACCAACTCAGTTTTCTTTGCATTACAGGTAATGGCACAAGAGTATAAGTTGGTGGACTTGACGAGAGATTTTGGAAGATCAATAGTTATAAATAACTATTGTAAGGTCTATTTTATACTGTTTATGCTTTTGGTCTGTATCGGAACATGACATCCTGAGATTTTGTTATTTAATGAAAACACGTTTCTTTAAAGAAATGATTTGATAAATTCTTATCACCTTTTGTTTTGGGAACAAATTCCGCATCAGTTTTCTTTAAACGATTACTCTGATTTTAAAACGAAGCATAAAAAATCGGTCTTTTTTGGCCGTGAAAATGGGGATGTCAGATTTGGTATCAGAGCATTAGTTTAAGCGAACTAGGAATTTATAGGATTTATAGACTTAAACATAGAATGCTAAGAGATGATTGTGAGATGAGTGTCTGCCATATTTTAAGACACGAGCACTAGTATATTTTAGGAAAGATGCCTAAAATGCTTTTATGTGCTAAATGTTATATGTTTTCCGTATATGATATTATCTGTTCGGGTCTATGGTCTGTTGCCGACCGGGTCTGGAAACCTTACGTGTTTAGGATTCTAAGTGTATGACTACGATATTAGAACTAGCATGTAAACGTTTCGAAGTGATAAGGAGATTTATACGTCTATCGTAAATAAAGCTTTCTTATCTTAAATTCTCGCCCGGTACACCGAACGTTTGCTTGGGTGTACAAAACGTTATGGCGAAGACTCGTAGAGAATTAAGTAAATGGAGTAAATGAAAGGCTTATGATAGTGAATGACACCTATCGGAAGATATCGTAAGAGTGGTATCTTGCCTTTAGAATATGTTGATAAAATAACGGAACGTTTAGAGGAGTATGGTACGTCTAAAGTACACCTTCAATTGGCAGTATGATGGAACGATTAGTGTAATTCTTGAACTTGTCCCATAATCTAGAATTTCCATCACCAACTGAGTTGAATTAGAATTGATGATTGAAGATACGCATGGAAGAAGTCCTAGTAGAGTCTAGGAAAATTTTATGATTAATTGGACACATTCGTATGTGTTAAATTGTTTTGTGATTTTAGGACTTTGGGACTGCGAGACAATACTTGAGACGAGTATGAGTAGGTGTGAACAGTAGTAGAGATCTATACTACTGGAAGCACAGGACTCACGCTTGGATCAGGGAAATTCACAAGGTTATCAAGAAGCTAGTGATTGGTCTCGTTTTATTCAAGTATGTCGTTACCATTGTTTCAGTAATGACTAATGAGATAATTGTTATTCCGACCCTAGTGGTCATATCAAATTGAGTCCGACTACGAGGAGTTTGTTACGTGGTTCATGGAACCAAGTTCGATGTAACATCTGACCTAAGTAAGAAGATTGAAATTAGTGTGATCGATGGCATCGCGCTCGTTGTTATGGAAGCTTGTAGATAGAGATGCTACATGCTAAAATATGATTATATCACATTAGAATATGAAGGAAGATATATTTCATTCTGGAATTTGACTCTAAGAGACTTGAGTCTAAACGTTGCTTCATACGATGAGAAGTCATTAGAACATGACCCATCGGTCTATTACAATAGATAAGGGAAAGTACTTATCCTAAGAAGAAGAAGGAGTCCTCAATAAGGATTTATTTTGTAACTCGAAGGTTACGATTGAAAGTCCAACATAATACGAAGAGCAGGTGCAAGATTGAGCATCACGGTGATTACTTAGGATGGAAGGATGATGTATGGAATCATTATACAAGCCCTATTTCGTTGATGATTCCGGGACGTAATCATCCTAAGGGGGAGATAACTGTAATGCCCGTAGATCAGGGCTAGTCAATTTAGAGACAATGAGCGTCAAAAATGACTTTTTGGTGGAAGATTATTTAGAAGGAGTAATCTTAACTAAGTTGTAGTATATGTTACAAGGATTCCGTATAGATAAAGAACGTTGAAATCCGAGTTATAACGAAGAAGTTATGACCTGTTGAAGTTTCACGACAGAACCGGCACGCCATAGCGCAACGTAAATGGTGAATTTACGTTAGAGCGACATTTAGTCTTAGTGATCTAAACAAAATTGTAGAATACGTTAAACTGAGAGCGTGCATAAAAAGAACGTCTAAATCTGACTTCATATGAGGAAGTTATGATTTTTCTAAGTTTCAACTTAGCGGTATGCAGCCCAAAGTTCGATTATGAGATCGAGCGATTTTTAGTCAAAACAATCGAAACGAGAATCGAAGATCTCGTCGATAGTAGTGCAATGGAAGAAAGACAGACGAAAACGGACGTCGGATGAAGAAGTTATGGATTTTTAACGGACTTTTCCAGTCCCGACCTGTTAAAAATAATATAATAAAAATAAATTCAAAATTTTCCGACGAAGTCTAGACGATAGTTGTAGAGCATAATCTCACCTACGCGTGGATATAACGAACGTCGAAAACAGAGCTCGTACGCGAAAGTTACGGAAGTTCAAATATTCAGGCACAAACTTCGAGGCTGAGCTGGAGGGGAACGTCATGTGTTCCTTCAGGGAACACAGCACGTTCGGAGCACCAGACCCTGTCCCATCACCTTTAGAGTCCAAAGTTCATAAGCAAGGATGCATGTGGGAACGCCCTGCATTCGTTGAGGGAACGCACCGCGTTCGAGGAACGCCCTGCGTTCGTTGAATCAGGTATTTTCTTTCCTTGGTTTTTATTACATTGCATTGTTTAGGTATGATAATTGCATCCAATTATGCTTTCAAAATTGCCTAGGATCGTTAGTTGTTGCCCGGTTTATTTGGAAAACTTGGTTTGAGAATAGTTGAAATTGGTTAACTTGCTTGGGAATTTGTTCAAAAATTGTTTAAACTTTGGTTGGGATTTTGCTTATTTTGTCTAGAAATGTTGCTGAGTTTTTGTTAGAATTGTCAAATAAACCGAGTGGTGTTGTTGAAACCATTTTGAAGTGTCAAAATTTGAGTGCCATTATTTATTGGAATTTTTGTGCTCGGTTTAAAGATAATCGCATTTCTTTGAGAGTGGTAAGGTGAGGGATTACTTTGGTGAAATTGTTTTTGATATTGTAGGTCTTGGAAAATGGAAAAACCGCAGCTCGGGCATGCACCCATGGATCATCCGTTGATCCTAACCTACAAAAGGTTGTCGGCGGTCCATCACGCAAAGCAACTGGTAAACGAAAAAAAGGAGGAGTAGACGGAAGCGATCCTTCCCTTACCAATGCTGAAATCAAAACCTATCGCTCCAACCTTCGGGGTCGCACAATCCGTCCGACAAAATTCTACCATAGAAAGTCCATGAAAAAGCTTGGGGTGCACGATGGCGTATCATTTTTGTTCCAAAAAATGGGTTGGCGCGGTTTTCTTAGACTCTATGCAAGCAACCCACAATGGAATTTCTTAGCACATATGCACGAGATGATGCTGCGAAAGTCCTCACATTCAGTGCCATAGGCTCACATACAAAGAGCTTGATTCCATCATGGTATAGACGATCCATTCCGAATCAACCCCCAAAATCAAGAGTACCAAGATTTTCTGTGTAACCCGAATCCACACTTTTGGATGCAGATTTCCGGTCTCGCTACCTTCAACCCGAGCCGACAGCGAGCCAAGCACATCGTTCACCCCTGCCGGCGAATTGCTCATCGAGTTCTCACGACAAGCATCTTCGGGCGCCTCGAGCCCGGTCAAATCAGCAGATGTGAGCTATTTTTCCTCCGAAGCATGAGGCATGCAATCTCCCTCAGTTTTTTAGGCTTCTTTTTAGACAAATGCAACTCCATACGCCAGTGCACCACGGGGGAAATTTTCATCGGGGGACTTATCACGATCATAGGTCGAGCCGTCGGCCTAGACTTCCTGGCTCCCGAGTACATACCTGTCGACGCCCCACCGAACTTCCTGCTAGACTGTGATGCTCTCATTAGGATGGAGATGTTGCTCGATCGGGGAACCTGTACGTACAGATGGTTAGACTCTGAAAAAAACCCCGGTCTACATCCTTCCAAGTTGGATCGGTTCTTCATTCGACCCACATGACCCCAGCACTTGGCTTCCTCCAGATCAGTTGACCCAAGCAGCTGTATTTCCAGAATCCAGTGATGATGAGGGTGGCAACACAGAGGTGCCTGAGGAAGAAGATGACGAAGAGGACGACGAGAGGCCCGAGGCTGAAGACCATTTTGACCAGCCTTTGGTGCAGCAGCCGATTTATAAGAATGACCACTTCTAGGCCCCTCCACAACATTTTGACCAGCCGCATTAGCAGGGGGGACACAAAGTCCCATCATATTTCCCCCTAACATTTTTTGACCAGTTCGCCACGATGTTCTCTACAGTCCAACGCATTGACACTCAAACGCAAGCAAACACCCAAGCCATCCAAGATGTTGCAACACGTGTTAGTCGACTAGAGCAGTCCTTCCCATCCACTTCGCGTCAGATCCAGGATATGTGGGACTACCACTATCGCCACGGGCATTTCCCGCCGCTCGATCCCCCGATTTAGGTCATTTTTGCCCTTATCTTAAGCATTAAGGACAATGCTTGTTCTTAAGCTTAGGGTGGGGCTTTTCTCTTTTCCTTTTATTTTTTTTATTTTTATTTTTTGCATGCATTTTTAGTTAGGTTGCATATCATTTTAGGTTTAGGCTAATTCACATTCATTTTCTTTATTTTATAAAATTCCAAAAAGATTTTATTTTCTTCTTTTCTACTTTTATATTTTTGCATAACATTTAACTTAGGCCATTAGCATTCATGCATTTTTGTTGTCAATTTATTCTCACCCCTTGGATGCCATGGAACAGATTCACAGTTATTTTATCATTATTGGTCCAGGATGTTGTTGTTATCTCACCCAACCGAGACCACTAGCTGCAGTTTGGGATTTCATACTCGGGATCAGATGCTGGAAGCTTAAAGGGGTAAGTGATTATGATCAGGTAGCTTTCATGAAAAATTATACATGCGGTACTAACAACTGTAGGATATACTATAACAATGGATGTTTTTAGCCTTGCGGTTAATACCGCTGAGAGGATCACACTTGATCATGTTTGAACTGTTAGGATGAAGCACTAGTGCTTGTCCCCAAGTACAATCCATATCCGGTCTCTTTACATCACCATATCTTTTGCGCGATTTTTTTAGGATTTTAGAGAGTCTTTTAGCCCACATTAGGGCATTTTCTTTATTTATGGAAAATCAAAAGTTTGAAAAGGAGCTCGCATATTTACGTTCCACACATGGTCATTTTCACATTTAGACTATTCGGATTATTATTTCTACTCATTCGGTTCCACTTACAAACTTTCGGGAACCAAATTTTGAGTCAAAGAGGTTTTCTATTAAAAAAAAATCAAATAAAAAAAACAAAAAAAGGCAAATATCCAGCTGCAGAAATCTGAGAAGGGTGACCGGTTCAATTATTGAACAAAATTTTCCAACATTTTGGTCACCCGGAGTTTGATATTCATTTGTATAGGTTTGATTTATTGTATTTAGATCGAGTTATTTTTCACAAATTGGTGATGTTAGGAGATTGTCGAGTCGGATACTACGGGAGGTTTGGGTCAACACCAAGTGAGCCGATTCCTACAACGGTGCCCGAGCGATTAAACCTAGTTACACATGAGAGAAACCGGAAGACGTGAGATCAGAGTGTACACTTAAAAAGAAGAGCTCTATACGAGCCCATGCATTTGCTTTCTCCCTACCACATATGTTCTTCATTGTATGCATGTTCCATTGGGGCTGCGACTGACCATCCCTCCTTACTCACCTAGAGGAGTTGTTCTGGCTGTGGTTTATGGTTCCATTGTCATCGGATGAAAAATCCATGAGATAACAGCGAGATCGATTCTGACCATGTTGGCTAATGGTGATCATGTTCTACGGTTCTATCCATTCTTTTTATTTTTCTTAGGATAGTTCATCCCGAGTTCATTTTAATCTTGTCTTACTTGAGGACAAGTATGGTTTAAGCTTGGGGTGATTTGATAGTTTGTTTTATTTACTTCTTTTTATAGTTTATTTTAGCATATTTCATTCATAATTTAGATAATTTCCATGCATATTTTCCTTTTAGTTATTTTATGACTATTTCAGGTACTTTCGAATCTTGTGAGCATAATTGCAGGTTTTCGGGTCTAGCGGAGCGGGAGTGTTCGGGACGTATGGAAAGCGATGGGAGTTGGTAGACAAAAAGGATGTTAGGCTTGGTGATTGTGGAGATGATGCATGGAGCAAGCTTGATGGTTATTTGAAGGCTTGGAGAAAATGAAGTTTGAATTTGTAAGAACCGGAAGAATATTCGAGCGTGTGGAGATTGTTAATTTGGCGAGCGCACGAGCTTTGGAGGATTTGGAGAGGTCAAATTGGGCTTAAAATGAAGAAAAACTTGAAGAAAATGGGCTAGGAGGTGATTGGACTCGATCTGGGCTAGTGGGATATGCTTTGGAGGCCCAAAAACTCAAAGAAGCCCATGTCAGGCACCACCCGCGCAGCAGTACGCGGGTCGCGCAAGGCCCTACAGGGGCATTTCCAGGAATTCATGTTTTGAGCTATATGGGGAAGGTTGGTGCCTATCTTTTGCACACTCTTAGACATCCGATTTTTGAAGATTCTCTCTGGAGTCTTGAAGACTTTTGAAGGCCAAGAACACCTCAAGAACATCATCTTTTTACCTCTTGATTCTTGCTTAATGTTTGGTATAATCTTCTCTAACTTTGTTTCTTTGAGTTTAGTCATGCTTGGCTAAACTAATCTTGGTTGACTTTTGTTGAATCCTTTGAACTTTTGTGTAGTGTTGAAGAATCCATGAACATGTTCTTAAATCTTTATGGGAATATTTTGTGTTTTAACATCTTATCACTACTTGTATGTTTCAGTTCATGAGTTTAAATGTGTTTGTGGTGATTAGTTGGCTAATTTCTTGATTAAGTAAAGGATTTCAAATTAGAAAGCAACAAATGATTTTTGCGTTGTTTTTGCTTCACACAATCATAAAAACATTTCCTCCAACATGGTGGTGAAAGCATTTGACCCCTCTTGGAATTGGTGACTCTTTGGTTCTTAATGCTAGTTGACTTTCACTAATTACATGCTTAATGGAAATTGTGACTTTGACTAAGGAAATTGTTATGAGCTCCTCTAACCATTTTAACAACTAAGAAAAGTCTAGGTAATCTCAAGCTTCTTGGATTACTATAGCCAAATTAAGGATTTAAATCAAGTATTGCACCATTGGATTCTAATGATACGTTCTTCAAAAGTCAAAGTGAGGAAACCTTAAGTCACCCATCCTTCTCTTACTGATTTTACATCAAACTCCTATTTTTGTTGAAATTGTTTATTTAAATCTTAGTTTAATTCTAGTTTATTTCAAGTATTTCAAAAGACCAAACTCCCCATTTTTAATTTATTGTCATTTTACAAAATGATTTCTCATAGAGTTATAAAATTGGACCAATCTCCGTGGATACGATCCCTTTACCACTATACACTATTTTAGTGTGTAATATTTAGGGTATTAATTTTGTTGGCCTCGACAACCACCACAGGAGGTCCTCTTACCTTTCTTGGTTGTGTCAACCCACTTATTCTGAACCCATCTGTGTCAAATCCTTTCGGAACTATCCCACCTGTTTCACCTATTCAACCAACATTTCCTACTCTATCTACTCCACTTGTTCCAAACCATTTAGAAGATCTTGATCTCGATCTAGCTCAGTCTGAACTTCACTTTCAACAGGATTTTGCACTATTGTCCATGCAATACAAGCGTCCATGGAATCCTAGTCATAAACCTTATCAAAACTGATTCCAAGCCCCTCATCAAAATAATCCTCAACCATTCCATATACCTTTCGAGAACCCACCTGCTTACAAACCAAACATCTCCTCATACAGTCCCCCCTCAGAATCCCATGTAATTTCGAAGTCAGAAAAACCCATGATAGTTTGTCATAAGTGTGGACATGATAACCATTTCGCCAAAGACTGTTTGGCTGAAACCTCTCAAAAACCGAAGGTTAAAGATTCTACATACTATGCTCGCAGAGCTCAAGAGCTGGAAGAAAGTGAGAAAGCTTTTGTTACTACTATTTCAAGAGATGTTGAAGGGTACTGGTCTTCTGGGGATGAGGATGAAGTGAGAACTAGAAGGAATATGTGTATTATGGCAAGTCATTCAATCGAATGTGATGAAGGTTACTTGTCATCAAGTTCAGAAGGATACGATGAAGAAGCTGAGCCAAACTTTTGCCACATGGAAACCAATGATCCATTAGGCAGAAGCATCATTTTTTAGGTAAAATCTATGATTACTGAAAATAATTTTGATTTATCTCTTTGTGAACCATATCTAACCCAGATCCAATTAGATATGACCATCATCCATAAAGCCTATGAGTTTGCCACAGAAGTAAGTGAGAAGATGGAGAGTAAACTTACTCGCCTTAGATTATGCTTTGAAGATCGAAATCTTAAGATAGAATCACTAGAAAGAGAGCTTTTAATGTCTCAAGATGAATGTATCATTTTAAAAGACAAATGTGAAATCACTTTTTTTAAAGGAATGCCTTATTTTCTGATAACAAACATCTTAATGCCAAAATTGATGATTTACATCACTCAATTTATATTCTTGAAGCAAACGAACGGATGACACATAATTTTTGTCAGCCATGGTCCAAAGCACCAGGCCTTGGAAGCAATTTTCCAAAACCTGTTGTCCATCCCTTGAAGGAGTTGCAAAATCTAACTTTTATGGGAGACGTTCCGAACCGCAAATATTCAGATACCCCTATCTCACCACTATCGCCACTTCCTGAGACTTCAAACCAGTTCCAATCTCTGATTCCTGAGTTCCAACCTGTAGTTGTCAAATGTCTTGATTCCACACCTATTCCACCTCTGATACCCCTGAACCTAAATCAGTCTTCAGATTCATTCCCTGACATCGTCTATACTGGAGTTCAAATTCCGAACTTCGGTCCTCTGAACAATTATGCTTTTGAGGAAATAATTCCTGAGACAACTGGACATGACGCTGAAAAATCCGACTTCGTTTTAGCATCATTATATAGTGATGTTGATGAAGAAATTTTATGTAATGATTCATCTGACTTGTGTATCTCTAATTGTGAAGTGATCTAAAAAAACAACTCTAGTGCCAATTAAGCCTATGTTTGACAATCCATCATATGGACAAACTTCCAAGTCATCATCTGACTCTCGGAAGAAACCTTGGTTAAATAAGAAAGATGTTGTCTACCTTAAGATCGAAGGCCAAAATGCCCTTAAGAAAGAAACTGGGTCAAGGCAAAATTCTAGATTCATTGAGAGATTCAAAAAGAAAATGTGTCATACAGTTAGTCCAATCACTAGGAACCACAATACCTTTGTGCCTGTTAAGATTCTTAAAAGGCCATCCAATCTTCCTATTCCAGTTGTTCAAAACAAGTTTGTTAGTCCTAATCTGAAAAAGGTTACCGTTGAGACTCATTCTATGAAAACTGAATCTCCACAGACATTTTCTTTTGTATTTATTGCTAAATCTGATGGTATGATTTCCAAACCACAACAATTTCCAAAACCAAATTTGCCATCAAAAGCAACAAGCAAAGAACGGGTTGGTAATGACACCGTTGTTGAGAAATCCTCAAAAGATACAAAACAAAAATTTGAGTGGAAATTAAAACAGGTTGAAAACGCTTATGTAACTTCTGTCACCCCAGTTATTCCTACATCTTAGAAAACTATTAGTCAAAGAAAATCATTGTCCAAAGAACCTTTAGTTGAATACGATTTTTGGATAAATGAAAAGACCATGGCATTCTACTTCTTTCCCAAAGTTTCTTGGAACAAACCCTTGGAAATACCAGTTGCTCAAAAGTCACAATCCAAGTCCAAAGCCCATTCCAAAGTACCTAAACCTAATTCGGGGCCTAAAAACTCCAAAACTCACTGGTCTTGCAGGCACTCTGTGATGAATTTTGATCACTATAACAATCCTTTGGTGCACATACAACCCTAATGCTTTGGATCTAAGTTTTCTCAAGTTATACATGCAATTTCATTTCATCCAAAGCATAAACCCTAACTAGCATACAATTGGAGGTTTACAACAAAAAAAACTAGTTTGATGAATACCTCTTAGTTGTAGCTTGTAATTCTTGGCCTTTCAAGAGCTTAGTACCTCAAATGTGATACCTCTAATAAGTCACAAATGCCAAAAGAAAATGGAGGATTATGAGAGTGAGGCTAGGAGGCACTAAAAACGGCTAGGGATTCTTCTTGGAACACAAGTGACGATTTTGGGAGTGCAAGGGTTAGTATTTATAGTGTGGAATCACACCCAGGGGTGCATCTGAATCCCTCAAACCAAGGCTCTGATAGCAACTTGTAACACCGTAAAATTTTCAAACAAAAAATTTCATTTAAAAACCCAATTATCTTATTTCAAAATCTCAAAATTCCACAAACAACAAGTTATCAGAACACATGTCCCAAAACTGTTTATAACACAAATCCAGGATCTTCCAAAAACATATCTCCAACTCAGGTGTGTGTACAATCAAGTCGGTGCCTTCCCGTGATCCTGAGAGGTACCTAAAACATATAACACATAACACGGTAAGCACGAAGCTTAATGAGTTCCCCAAAATACCACACACATCACGTTAGCCACTCGAGGCTAACTCAATATGACCCTTCAGACAATGTGTCTTAGTGGAGACCCTCCAGTCCCACAACTCGGGTGGAACCTCCGGTCCTAACTCGATAAGCTCATAATAATAATACTCAGCACAAATCACAAAGACATAATGCAGAATATCACAATACACAAGTAAGCACATAAGACACTTCGGTCATACAAAGATACCACTCATGGTAAGTATAGCGAGAAGACTCACCTCGTAATCAAGTAAATGATAATCTCGTACACGAATATCGAACTAGCCTCCGCCTAACACATAAGATAATATTAATATCTAATCAACACTTAAATCACGACTCGAAATAAACTAGGTTAATCTCTCTCTCAAACTTTTGGAATGGGTAAAAGACCATTTTACCCCTCTACGGTCCCCATACTCCCTGCCTTGACCAAACCCTAAAGTCAACAAAACGTTTAATTAATATAACCATGAATTAATGTCCAAAAAATCAAAACAAAATAAAGTACTTTACCTTTTTATAGATATTTGAGTTATTTGAGTCGAATCCCCTTTTGGAGCAGGTAGAATAAAGATAAAAAACTAACCTAACCAAGATCAACCAGCCAATGATTTTTTTTTTCTGAGAGAGAAAGTGTTGTTGGAACTGTGAATGTGAGATGAATAAGATAATTTCCATAGAAAAACTTTAATATTATCACCTCCACCGGCATCGATTGTTGCAATTATGATAAGATATGGCAAGAATCCTCCTTGTTCTCCAACATACTTTCCAATTGTCGTATAATCTCTTTCAAGCTTCCTCCGATTTCTTCAACTTTGGAATCAAATATCTCAAAACTCGTCTTCAGTTTTTTGTCGTTTGAAATGTAATGAATGTATTACTGTTTGTTTCTGATTTGGTGGTTCACAAAGGCAAGAAGGTTAACATTAAGGAGAGGGAATGTGATATAAAGAGAAGAAGGTTGACATCAATCTGGTGTGGCGATTCCTTCGGCAAGTTGGAGACGATGACTATAGAAAAATTTGATTGTGATATAGTTTTACCTAGGTCAAATAAATCTTTATAATTTATGAACGATATCAATGCAAATTCCATAATTATAGGCTTATAGTTTTATATATTTAATTAATTAAGTACTAAATTTACTATAATGCCCCTATCCATTTAT
The DNA here is from genome assembly GCF_002870075.4 of Lactuca sativa. Taxonomy (NCBI): domain Eukaryota; kingdom Viridiplantae; phylum Streptophyta; class Magnoliopsida; order Asterales; family Asteraceae; genus Lactuca; species Lactuca sativa. The sequence goes on along the minus strand of NC_056631.2, from coordinate 81,917,653 downwards.
TGGTTTAGAATTGGTTATACATTCACACAATAGATATGATTTATATATAAACCTAACTCTCTCTCTCTCTCTCTCTCTCTCTCTCTCTATATATATATATATATATATATATATATATATATATATATATATATATATATATATATATATATACATACTTGATGTGTGCCCGCACAAAGCAACGACGATAAATAGTTTTTTGGGCGAATAGTTTTCTTACTGGAAAATAATTATTAGATTTTGTTATTAGTTATTACTATAAATATTTATGTTTAGAACTTATATTTATATTGTATGTTTATACATTTGATGTAAATTAATTATTATCGACATATAGTTTAAGAAATGTAAATTAACTTATATTGATGGATTTAATATTTTAAAATTGTTATTTAGCTCAAAATTAATTTTTTTAATAACCTTCCTTAGTAAAAGTCTTTAAAGTTTGGCAAGTATTAATCGTTTAGTTATGCATTATTGATTTGTGTAAAAAGCTTTGTATCTTGTATCTCTTAAAATTCAAGATATGACTAATATGTTTTATATGTAGTATAAGATATATATATATATATATATATATATATATATATATATATATATATATATATATATATATATATATATATATATATATATTAAGTCACAAGGATCTTAGCAACAATAAGTTTTTGGCCTTTAGTTTTTTAACGCAAATCTTTGGTGAATTTGACAATTTTTGTCCGTAAAGTCAAAACTTTTACAATTTTGTGTTTAGATTAAGTTTTTGTGCCTTTAGGTTTTTGCCACAAATCTTTAGAGACTTTGACACTTTTAGTCCTTGCAGTCAAACGTTTTACATTTTGGTGTTTTTGCCACAAATCTTTAATGAATTTGACACTTTTTTTCCTTGTACTCAAAACTTTTACATTTTGACATAAAAAATACAAAAAACACAAAAAACCTCCTTTTGAATTTTGCTACCATATTTTCCCAACTTTGACAACTTTAACATTATTGCCACAACATTTTTGAATTTTCTCCACCAGTGTCTCTTCTTTTGGTTGTACACTTTTGACATCTAGTTTTAGGGGCTGTCGACTTTCTCCCCTATTTGTGGTGATTTACAATTTCAACACATATCTTTTAAAGTTTGCCGATTTTTCTCATATTACCCCAAAAGTAGCGTGACCGCGGGTTCTTTACTAGTTTTAAATAAACTCGAGAGAGAAGTCGTTTGATTTGAGCTACTGAGCCAGGCCCACGGAGGCGAAACAAAACTGTTGGATGGATAGGGAGCTTGCTAGGGTCGGCTGTATGATTTTAAGGGCCCTATGCTAAGAAGAAAAATGGGGTCCTAAATACAATTTTTTAATATATAAGGAAAACAAATTTAAGACGGTGAATTATCGTTACGGAAAACTTATAAGTAAATAAATTAATTAAAAAGAAGCATATGAAATTTTATAAAAAGTTCAAGGGCTAATTATGTAACTTCTGAAAACTGATTTATTAAAAATATTGGAAGGAGGGGTTTATTATGAAATATATAACATAAAGAAATGATCAAATGTGTAACTTGAATTTAAAACATCAAAATGCTCCCAAAAAGAGGATTGAACCTCCATTGCTTTTGAATAAAAGACACCCCTTTGCCAATTAGGCTAACCAAACTCTATAAAATATTTTGAATAAATTCATATATATTTAGTTTTTAAATATTAATTTAATTAAAACTCAGACCCTATTTTTTTCGAGGCCCTGTGCGGCTGAAGCTCCTGCCCCCCTCCTCCCCCCCCCCCCCCCCCCCCCCCTAAAACCGGGCCTGGAGCTTGCAGACTGAGTTGCTAAGGAATTTGGGCCTGAGGTATGCTGCCTAGAAGCCCATCTGATGTGTTAGAGGATGGCATGGCCCAAGGTGTGAATGAGGGCTGCTGCATCAGATTAATGATCCTCGAAGGGGTATTATGTGAAGCGACAGGGGAAGACATCGTCTCTGGGAACGGATTGAAGGGTGGAGGAGAAATTAAACCCAACCCATTGTTGGTGGTCGACAAATGGTCCGATGTCAACAGAGTAGCTTCCGATGACAACATAGGGTCGCAAACAACGATGACTGGAGGGATTTTGATGGCCTCCTCGATTCTTGCGATGAGAATATGTTCCTCTTCCTTGATTAGAAGGTTGATTTGAGACATAAAGAAGCTGAGGAAAGAAGAATGGTTGTCATGAGATACAGTGGGAACCTGATTTGCAAGAAGTATATGTTCTTCAACAAGTAGCATGGAGCGATCTTCTTCAAATGTTGTAAAAGGATTACTATGATGAATAAATCCAGCAGTAGCATCAAATTTTCTTGAAGGTTCTTTAATGACGTAAGTCACAACATGATTCTTTTTCATTTTCTTTTCAATGCCTTTTAGTAGATCTGCAATTTTCTTAGTTTTATTAAAGTATTCATGAACAGAAAGGTCTCCCACTGTGAATGAGCGCAATTCACTTTCAAGTTGCATGACGTTGCATCTTTGTTCTCACAGAAAAGGACTTCACTGTTACTTACACCAAATCTTATGGGTTGTGACATTAAGGGTATAGACAGAGGTGGTGAGAGATTGAGAGATAGAGATAATAACCATAGTTTACAAGCTAATGAAGTTGATGCCATTCAAAATGCATAGGAGTGGTGTCACGAGCATCATAGGTTTTATCTATGTGGTAGAGAACCTTAAATGCGATGAGTGTACTAAGAAAAGGTCCCTCCATGGATCATAGTTGTGACTGGAGAGATCAAAGATGAGTGGGACATATGTTTTAATGTTGGTGACACTAAAGCCTTGGCAGGAGGAGTAGGTGGTTGTGATGGACCATTGCTGCTCATTAGGGCTAGGAGGGAAGAAGACGCTGACAAAGAATGAAGGGATTGGATTAGAGAAGGAAAGTGAGAGATTCTAGGAGTGGTTGGAATAAGTCTTTGATACCATGTAGAATGGTATGATTTTCATTGCATTAAAACGTAACATACACAAGATACATGGGGGCTTAAGGCCTATAGAAAATAGTACTTGAGCTATATAACATACATGAAATACATATACTAATAAAATTTTCTGTCATAAATTCATGAGCGTCATATTTGTCTGTCGTTAAAAGTCTTTTCTGTAGTAGTAGTGTGGAGCCATGAAATGTATTGACAAAGCCAAGACAAGCTTTTTAAAACATAGATTATAATAAAATGTTCGATTACCAGGCACGCTCTTCAATTATATGTGTGTTAAGAAACATATTTCTTGTATCATGGAACTTAATCTGCATTTGAATTTCAAGACAAAGTCATACAATTTTCATAAGGGTAAGGTGGAGTTGTTGGCTCTTGGAACATTCCTTATAGCGGGATATTTCATTTATTTGTTCGGGATATAAACCAATGAAACAATAAAATTCACAAATCTATTTGAACTCACGACAGGAAATGTAGCCTTTAGCAGCAACATCAAACCGTACATGCCTAGTGTGGTTGTGAAAGCACACATCGCCACTAAAGGGTTCGTCGCTAATATAATCGATGGGCAATCCGTGTGAAGTTGCTGAGAACGAATCGTAACAGTATGTTTTTATGTTTATCCAACAGATAGGGTCACCAAGGTCGCTAATGCCCACGAAAAAAGACTGCGGATAATTCCTTCCGTCTCGTCGCCGCAAAAGTGGTCACCACTAAAGGTAAGTTCCCTTTAGTTCTCTTCCATATCCCATAACTCGTTGTGCTCCCATTGTTTCCCCTTTCGATTTCTACAGCAACTAAATAATTTCACCGATAAATTTCGACGATTATCACCTACATCATTGACCGAAGCCACCCGTATCCATCCTTACTTACACCGAACAATTTCTAACCTTACCGGATCACGACCTCGATGTTACAAACAATGAAAAGGGAAGCTTCTCCGAGAATCTCAAGCGATGGTTTGTGGTCGACATCCCTCCTTTCTCTTTCTCTTTCTCTTCCTCTCTTGACTTTAATATTGAATCTAATTAGATGATTTTTGTGGTTTTAAGGACTACACATCACCACTGCCACTCCACCGGCGGCGACTGCAAGCACCACAACACCTTTGATTCTCTTCCCTCCTTTCTCTTTTTGTTTCTCTTCAGACCTTAATTTCAAACCTAATTTCATGAATTTTATGGTTTTAAGGCACCACCAAAGCCACTGTATACCACCACTACCACAACAAGGCTATTCTCCGGCGACCACTACTACCACAACACTAGGGATGAGATTTAAAACCGGAAAACCGGACCAGAACCGGAACCGTTAGAACCGGAATATATAGAACCGGTTCCGGTTCTAGGTTTAAAAATTGGCTTTATCCGGGTAATCCGGGTTTGGGTCCATCGGGTCCGGGCAAATCGGGTCTAAGAACTGGAATCGGTGTTAGGAACCGGAACCACTTTTAGAGGCCGGAACCGATTTTTGTGAAACATTTAAAACATGCATATCTCATTCGTTTTAGGTCGGATTGACATACGGCTTTTTCCAACGTGCAGTTTAGAGTTTGTACATGATTTTAGACTATAATTTTGTCATTTTTAGTTTTATATTCATTGAATTACGGTTCACCAAAGTCGAGATATCAAAGCTGGAAGTTTTAGTTTTTCAGCTTTTTTGTATTCTGTGAAAGTTTTAAAACACGGATATCTAATTCGTTTGAAGTCGGATTGACATGCAGTTTTTTGCTACTTGTATTTTGGAGTTTGTACATGATTTTAGACTATAATTTTGTCATTTTTGGTTTAATATTCAATGACTTACAACCCCCTAAAGTTGAGATATCAAAGCTGGAAGTTTTTAGTTTTTCAGCTTTTTTGTATTCTGTGAAAGTCTTTAAACATGCATATCTAATTCGTTTGAAGTCGTATTGACATGAGGTTTTTTTTTCATCTCATAGTTTAGAGTTTGTACTTGATTTTAGACTATAATTTTGTCATTTTTAGTTTAATATTCAATGACTTACAGCCCCCCAAAATGGGGATATCAAAGCTAAAAATTTTCAACTTTTCAGCTATTTGTTTTTGTACTTTGAATTCTATGAAAGTGGTAACACATGCATATCTCATTTGTTTGAAGTCATATTGGCATGTGGTTTTTTCCGTAGTGTATTTTAGAGTTTGAACATGATTTTAGACTATAAGCTTGTCAATTTTGGTTTCATATTCATTGATTTACAGTCCCCCGAAGTCGGGATATCAATATGAAAATTTTTAAAGTTCAACCCACTAAGTAGTAAGTAATTACCAAAAAATTCCAGGTTTTTCGGGTTTTCTGGTTCTAAACCCACTTTATCCGGTTCCAATCTACCCATTTTTATATTTCCGGGTTTTCCGGCTCTAGACTCACTTTACCCAGAACCGTACCCGGAACCGAACTAGAACTAGTTCATATATACCAGTCCGGTTTTCGGTTCTACAAAATCCCATTAACCGGTTCCGGGTTTTCCGAGTCCGGGTTTGGACCCACTTTCATCCCTACACAACACCACCAGTGGATTTTGCTGATAATTTTGCACATGTGCATTTTATTGATAAATTGTGTATATCTATGTGTGTGTTTGGTATATATGTGTATTTGGTAGTAAAAGGATCAAAATTTGTTCATCTGTTTTTTGTATATGATTTTCTTTGAATTTTTTTTTGTTTTTTGTGTTATAGTATGAAATTAGTGGTACAAAATAATGTTAATTTCACAAAATGACTCAACCGTTTTGCCAATAGTTAATGGATATGTATTTGTATATATGTATATGTGTATTTGTATGCATACAAATAGAAATTATATGTATATGAGTATTTGGTATATGTGTATATGTGTATTTGTATGTAAAATGTTATGACTTAATTAGGCTAGTCTTCAAAACTCCATAATATGTAAAGTACAATGTTATAATTAAAAAAAACTATGATTAATTCAGAATGTAATTTAAATATATATGAAAAAGTATGATGTTATAATAGAAAAATAAAACAAAAGCAAGATGTTATATATAATAACAATATGGAAAAATAAGATTCTATAAATAAAAATAATATACTGAAAGTCTAATAAGTTATTTAAAGTAAAATGTTATAATATAATAGGAAAAAAGCAAAAACAAAAAACATAAGACCATAAATCTACCAAGTAATAATTTAATAAATTAATTATTTAAAGTACAATGTTATATAAAAAAAAGTAAGTTTTTTAGTTTATTTATCTCCTGTTTAAATCATCTGGAGCCTAGAACTATCCATTCGAAACTGATTTAGAAAATAATTTTGGATTTTTCCTATTTTGGGGACTGCTTTTTGAATACTTTATGTCATTTAGGATGTGAATGCGTATTACATGATTCATTTTTTAAGAAAAAATTGGTTGTTAGTTTCTCTTTACTCCTTGAGGATATATTTTTATATATACTTAGGAGCTGAGGGGGAATGTTGCCGAATTCTTCTTAAACGTTCAAGCATGTAATCCACATTCACATATCTGTATTCAAAAAGTGGGTTTAGAATCCTACACTTGTGTATAATCTATCCATTGTCCAATTTTTTGTTATTGTTTCAATATTGCTTTTTGAATCGTTAATTTTTACTCTACCTTTATGAATATTCCATTCGATATAGCAGTTACTCTATTCTTATAAACATTTCATCTGATTTTTAGTTCTTATAGAGTAAAGAATAAAACCTAGCTTATGTTTTAGTTGCAACATCTCTATTGATAAAACCTGAAATACAATTGAAAACTATAACTCTACCATGTTCCAACAAGGATTTGAATCTTTTCTCGAGAGTCCAAAGCACACGTCAACAACAAAGGTCAAATCAGATGCCCGTGTATAAAATGTGATACTAATAAACTTATACTACTAACCATAATGAAATTTAACACACTACAACATGGTTTTAGTCCAATTATAGTAAATGGAAGTACCACATGCAAAGTACAGCTGATGCATATCAAGGTGATGAACAAATGGACTGATAGATCATTCGATCAGCTTTTGTAGTTGTTGCAAACTATATTTCCTCAAGGGAACCCCCCCCCCCCCAACCCACATCACATTATGAAGTAAAAAAGACATTTAAAAATATCAGCTTGGGTTGAGTTGATACATGTATGTAAAAACGACTGTTTTTTTTATTGAAAGAACACAAGTTGTTACAGTACTTTTGTGTGACCCCCATAATACAACACTTTTGTACACATGTGGATGCCTTTACTTACACCGTTTGCATATTGAATGATGTTAGTTTCATGGTACCTATCTGTGCCCAACGAACAACACAAACTCAGGGGTTCTAACTGAGAGAAAGAAAGAAAGAAAGAAAGAAAGAAAAATAGAATTAGCAAAAATATTATGTTCGACTAGAAGAGATTATTGAGGTGCATTATCCCCATAATTATTCTACTGTATTTCTTCGTTGCAACTAGTTTGACACTAAGGTGGTGTTTGTTTTTTAGAAAAAAACTCTTCTAACCTCTTAGTGCTGCGTGGCGCAGCACACGCGCAGCACTTTTAGGTTCGCAGCTGTTTGTTTTTCTGCAGACTTCGGGCTTAAAAACCTCTTCCCGTCCTCTTCCCCACACAGCAGTGGGCTTACCTCTTCTAACTACTTCTAACCTCATTAAAAAATCACTCTATGCCCTAAACAAAAAAAAAAAAAGCGCCGCTGCCTTTTCTTTCCCGTTCTTCTTCTAGGCTTCTTCTCGGTCCGACGACTCCAGCCTCCGACCATCGCCGGTCGCCTCCGCTGCCAGCCATCGCCGGTCGCCTACGCCGCTTGCTGCTGCCCTCGATCTTCACAGGTAAATTTTTTTTTTTTCTGATTTCTTTGAGCACCGATTCAATGAAATTGAGTACAAATTCTGTGATTTCTTATACATTTGAGTACCGATTCTTTGAATGAATCAAACATAGGAATGTTAAGTGGGAATGGAATCTCAAATTCCAATACCATTGTATAAAGTATGCATAAAAGTAGGAAAAAAGTATGTTGATTGTAATCTTTTGGAATGAATCAAACATAGGAATGTTAAGTGGGAATGGAATCTCAAATTCCAGCAATGAGGTCTCAAATTCCAGCAATGGAATCTCAAATTCCAGCAATGTTAAGTGGCTTTACAATATTGCAAATATATGATTATATTATAAATTATAAATTTCTTGCATGCCCTCGGTTTCTAGATCAGTTATTTTTTTTGATTTTTTTTGATTTCTTATTTTTTTGACTAACGATTGTATGAAATTGAGTACATAGGAATCAAACATAGGAATCAAACATAGGAATTTTATTTTTTTTTATTTTTTTTGATTTCTTATTGATTTGACTAACGATTGTATGAAATTGAGTACAAATTCTGTGATTTCTTATGCATTTGAGTACCGATTCTTTGCATTTGAGGACCAATTTTGTGATTTCTTGCATGCCCTCGGTTTCAAAATCATAATCTTTGCTTAATTGTTTTTTTTTTGTTCATTCATGATGTATTGTTGTTGAATATCTTAAACTTATTTGTTGATTATGTTGGAATATGATTAATCTTTGTAGCTAAAGTATGTATTCTATATTTTTTTTTTGTTATTAGCAATGGGAGATAAACATACATGGACCAATGAGCAAACAAAATGCTTATTGCAAACTTGTATTGAAGAAGTGCAAACCGTGGGTAGAAAAGGTTTGAGTTTGCACAAACAATCATGGCACAAGTTAGGAACAACTATTAAGGAAAAGTATGGCGTGGATTTGAATCAACGACAATTAAAAAACGCCTATGATAACCTTAAAGCCAAATACACAGGATGGTTATACTTAAGAAACAAAACTGGAAACCTTTACAACCCACAAACAAATACTTTTAACTTAACAAATGAGGAGTGGGAGGACTTTAAAAAGGTATACATATATACATATATACATATATACATATATATATATATATACACACACACACACACACATATTTATTCTTATATTACTTTTGTTACATTGATTGCGTTTAGGGACATCCGAAAGCTGCTTCTTTGAAAACCGTCCCATTATTGTTTCCAGAGCTTTGTGCAGAACTCTTTGATGGAAGCAGTGCATCTGGTAATCTCAGCTATGCCACATCCCAAACACCATCGGGATCATCTTCTTTCCATGGCGCACCATTACAGCTTTTGGACGCGCCTTCCATTAACATAGATGAAGATGATTTTTTTTCCAATCATACAAGTGAACATTTTACTCAGACTCCACCTTCTGCTGCTTCACCTTCTGCTGATTCACCTTATGTTGCTTCACCTTCTGGTAACCCCAACAAAAGGGCTAAACCTTCAACTCCTAGACCTCGAGCTCCCAGTGCCTCACCTGATCCACCTTCTTGTGCCTCGCCTAAAGCTTCTATTACTGCTGATGATTTAGCACTGGAGATGCAAAAAGCTCTACGCCATTTGACTCAAGGGCCAACAATTCCCCAGTGTTTAGAGAAGCTTGAGTTGCTCGAGTTAGACCCAATAGACCCTATACGATTTGCTGCGTATCACATTTTTGGAGGGACCATGAATATTAGAGAGATGTGGGTAAATTTGCCTAATGATCCACAAATATTAAGAGGATGGATCGAGATGACAGCTACAAGTTTAGGAGTTTTAAAGGATGGAAAGATTGTTCGTTAAGTTTATATGTTATTTGGTTATTTGCTACTTGGGATTTATGATATGTTTTGGTACTTGAATGTTATTTTGTTATTTGGTACTTGAATGTTATTTGGTTATTTGCTACTTGGGATTTATGATATGTTTTTTGGTACTTGAAATTTATGTTATATTTTTTTGGTACTTGAGATTTATGTTATTATCTTATGTTATATTATTATCTTATGATATATTATTATCTTATGTTATTATATGTTTTCTTTATTAATAGGTTTGTAATGGATCACGACAAAAAGATACTACTCATAATTCTTATGTACTTGTATGTCCGCTACTTTTGGAAGAGGGGTGTAAAACGAGTGCGGGACAACGATTCGGAAATGACAGGACATGAATTTACGTTAGAGTTACTTCACCGTAATCCTCTACAATGTCTTGAAGTGTTACGCATGTCTCGTGAATCATTTGTCCGACTATGTGCTCATTTTAGAGTAAACTACGCGTTAAAGGATAGCAAACATGTGTCGGTTGAGGAGAAGATGGCTATGTTTTTGATGATGATCGGTCATAACCAACGTTATGTGATTATCAAGCGGAGATTTCAACACTCAAAGCAAACAATTCATAAGTTTTTTCATGAAGTGTTGGCCAAAATGTTGCTTTTCGCACATGACATTATAGTACCAACATCTTTTAATCCGAATCCAAACATTCCGGGACATAATAGGAGGCTACGACGGGTGTTCAAGGGAGCAGTTGGTGCACTTGATGGCACTTTGATACATGCTGTTGTCCCTGCAAACAAACAGGATTTATATAGAAGTAGGGGAAAAGGCGATTGTTACCAAAACGTATTGGCAATATGTGACTTTAACATGATGTTTACGTTTGTTGTTGCCGGTTGGGAAGGGATAGCACACGATTCTAGAATTTTATTAGAAGCATTAGCAAATCCACATGCACCATTCCCGCTTCCACCTCCAGGTAAATTTATGGTTATTTAAATAGTTTTATCTTTATTTGAAAATAAATGACTTTTTTTTACAGATAAATATTATCTATGTGATGCCGCCTATGCAAACATTCGAGGTTTTATGGCACCGTACCGTAATGTTAGGTATTGGCTTGGAGATTTCCGTCGAAGACGTGCATTAACGAATAAAGAAAAATTTAACCATGGACACGCAAAACTTCGGAATGTCATTGAACGTGCTTTTGGTGTCTTGAAAGCACGATTCCCTATACTGAAGAGGATGGCACCATTCTCGTTGGTTACACAACGAAACATTACTCTAGCATGTTTTGCGCTTCATAATTTTATAAGAAGAGAGGGACTACGTGATGAGTTTTTTGCACGATATGATGAACCAAATGTCTCGGTTCGGAATAACAATGCGGTCGTTGATAATGATGAAGATGAGATTCCAACACATGGTACTGCTGCGGACCGTGAATATATGAGCCAGTTACGGGATGAAATTGCCGAACAATTGATGCAAAATATGGAATGAAAATTATTAAAGTTTGGTTGTATGAATTTTATTTAAAAATGTTATTGTAAGACTAATTTCGTTGTTTGAATTTTATTTCAATGTTTTAAGACTACAATTATTAAATTTTTGGTATTAACAAACTATTTTCGGTTTATTAAATTACTTTATTTTAAATTTTTTAATATCTGCAGCAGTCTGCAGACGTTAAGAAAACAAACATGCTTCTCATTACAGTCTGCAGCACTTTGGTCCACCTCTTCTACTGCAGAGGTCTGCAGAGGTGGTCCGCAGACTTCAGACAGATTCACTTCGAAAAAACAAACAGCACCTAAAGGAGTTCTATCTAATAATAATTTCAGTAGTATCGACCCACAAATCGAATTTTTTAGAGAATATTCACTAATATTTTCTACACAGGTAAAATAAGTACTTTACATGCAAGAACCTACTCGAAGTGACCAAAATAACAACCAACGGTAGGTTGTTGAAAATGTTAATCATGGAAGAATTTGGGATCTACTGATGAATGATGTCGACCATGATCGCATCGAAAATGCCGACAATGACTCAGTCGACATTGATCTTAGTAATGCTTCTTCTAATTTCACTCTTTCAGTTAACTTTGCCCAATACTTTCAAAATCCCCAATTGGTTGAATATGAGATTAAAGTTGGTCCGTTAACAGTTATGGTCAATGTGTCTGACTATAAGACTGATTATGATGAGAAGGATTCCAATTATGATAGTGATGTGTCTGAAGTAACACTAAAGTGTTCGAGCGCAAGAACGATTAAAACAACTTTACATTTGACTTGTAATAATATACGGTTTGTATTTATTGTAATCATATCACACTTGCTGTAATAGAAAGCTTTATTGCTGACATTGCATAGTATTTCATATTGTCAATATATATATATATATATATATATATATATATATATATATATATATATATATATATTCATATTTTGTTATAACTTTTGAGGATGTGTCATTTTTTTTTTGGATTTTTCTGCTCCATCTTAAGGCTGATGTGATGGGCCACAGAGTGACGGTGGTGAGGAGCCACAAATACGTTCAGTTGAGCCTTTGGTGTTTACCAGCTCAATGGTAATTAAGATTTATTCAGATTCATTTATCAAAAAATTATCGTGACTAATATCTTTTTATGCGGATGTACTTCCAAAATGAAGAGGTGGGGCACAAAACAAAAAATGCACATGCTATATGATGCAAACGTTAAGTAGCCTCTTCATTTGGTATTTGGCAAGGCTATTTACATGACGGTTGGTCCTATATACGATTGTTTCATTCGAGATGTTGGAAATTATATGTAATCATATCACACTTGCTGTAATAGAAAGCTTTATTGCTGACATTGCATAGTATTTCATATTGTCAATATATATATATATATATATATATATATATATATATATATATATATATATATATATATATATATATATATTCATATTTTGTTATAACTTTTGAGGATGTGTCATTTTTTTTTGATAAGGACGCCTAGAAAGAAACTTCTAAATACAAAAAATGGCATGTTCCAACATCTTTCAGTAAATTATTTATAAATTTATATTTAATATGTTTAAGTTTGATTTATTTTAACTTTTCTACTTTTTTGTAGACATGGTTCGATTTTTAAGCGATTTCAAATGATCCCGAGACTCCAATCTTATGGACATCCTTGAACACTTGATATGTACATGGTATAGAATCCACAAATATGATGCAAAAAAAAACATTTTAAAAGTTTGCAAGGGTATACTGATGTGGAAAGAGAAAGGGCTTAACCCTAATGGTATGGATGCATGACAGTGGAATGGTAAGCATCAAAAACAATCTAATGAAAACACAAAATGTCAGTATAACATATTTTCTAATGAAGCAAGTTGTTACGAATCGTGGATGGATGAGAAGCTACAATAGGCTTGTTTCAAGATTGTAAGTTACAAGAATGTTTATTCAAGTATAACATATTTTGTAGTGTTTATTCAAGTATAACATATTTTGTAATGTTCATTCAAATATAACATATTTTGTAATGTTAAACAAAATTGGAATAAACTCAAAGCATATCACAGTGCACACGTCAATGAGCAATATATAAGTTTTTATTACTTAAACATGAAGTCGATTGTTGTTTCTTATGTTAGTTTTAGAGTATATTAATACTCTTTGTAAAATACAAAATGCTTTAGTTTGTGATATTGCTCTACAAACTCAACTCATAACCTCCTCCGATGGTGATCCGTGCTCGATTGATTGGATAAATATATTGAGAAGGTATTAGGTGCTCGAAGGGGCATATGAGAGGCATTGGTCCTTAACATCCTTCTGTAGTGGGTACTAATGTTCCCTCATAGTGGAAGTCATAGTTACAAGCCACGCAACAAACTCGGGTACTTATTAAACTCTTAATGCATTTATTATGAAACTAGGTTAAAACCCGTGGAAACCACGGGTAAAAAAGAAAAACACTATTGATAACTTAAGATTTACATATTAGAATTTTGAGTTTTTAGTTTTAAGGTCGAGTGTTTATAGCTATTATAACATAATATTATTCATTTGTTAGATAAAGTTTATAAAAACCATAAAAGCAACAATATAATATTAGTGTTTATCTAAATAAAAAGATATAACGTAACTTACAACTAATATTTAATAAAAAGTTAACCCTTAATATTTTAGAACGAAAAGTAAAATCCAAAAAATTTTCTATACTTAATAAAAAAAATTCAACTAATAACAAACATGAACAAATTGATCGTTCGTTATAGCAATGCATATTTCATTATACAATATTCACAATAAATCTTAAGGGTAATACAAATGCACCTCTGTTTTCCTCCTCTAAAGAAATAAAAACCACAAATTTGTATCAAAAGCCAAAATATGGTCCCTAAACAAAAGAAACCAAATTACAATTTCTTTTTGAAGAAAATTACTTTACACCATAAATCTTCTAAATTCAAACCATACATCACAATGATTAAACAGTAAACTATCAGACCATTTTGAAGAAATCATTAAAAAAAAAGACTTCTTTCTATGATCATTGTATCCAAATAAAATAACTACACGACTTCTAGATGTAATCATTGTACAGAAAAGGTATCAATATAGCCAAATACATGTCATGAATTTTGAAAAAAAGATTAGTTTGAAAAATTGACATCCATGATTATCGATTGAGAAAAAAGGGGGATGGAATATCATGAAGGTTAGTGAGACAACAGTGTAGTTTTAAGTTTTTCTTATTTGAAAATTATACTTTGAAAATTTTACATAACTACCTTTTGCTATAACTTGTGGATAGTTTAAGGTATAATGTTATAATAGAAAATTAAATGAAAGTATCATACTATCATAAACAAATTTATAAAAGTACATTGTTATTTCTTGTGTTTTTAGCCTTGTATTTATTGATTTTTTAGCATGTTATATAAGAAATTTTCATTTCATCTACAATTATATAAAATATTTTTATGTTTTTTGAAGCTATAGGACATCAACATGGACTCCGGTCAAAATGATAAGCACTAATTTACATGGTTTAGTTGTTCATCTACAACTGGATCTTGAGTATGATCTGCATTTTTAACAGAGAATCTTGTAGTCATATCATCAAAAATCCATCTATTTATATATATATATATATATATATATATATATATATTTTTAAATATATGTTCACATGGATTTTTCCTACCTTAATCAGCCATGATATCATGGGGCTAGAAAAATATACCTTTTTCATTCAGTAACATGGAGGGTAAAATTTTATGTCATTAACCCTTTGTATTATAGTTAAAATATAGTTATTAGTAAGGATACTCAAAGTCTAGCCAAGTTCCCCTAAACTGTTAACATTGAATTGTTAGTCAATTGAAGTAACCAAAAGAAGAATGCATATAGTTATACCAACAATTTGGTGCTAGGAATCATGGCCATGCAGTTGATGGAAATCTGGACCAAAATACCCCGGTCAAAGGATCTGTGGTATCATCGCACCTGTTTACCGCTTTGCTGAATTGAGGGTGTGGTAGAGTGTGTGGATGCTCTATATTTGGATATTCCTATCTATAGCTCTTCTCCCCTTGGATTGACGAATCTGCCCCTGCTCAAAGCCTCCCCTGATATGGACTTTTCATCATAGATTTGCACTATAGATGTTAAAAATCATTGTTGCTGCTGTGCTTTGGAAAAATATATTGCCATTACCGTATTTAGATCTTACTGTATGATGGTTAAAGATATTTACAACATATTTATATAAAAAAAAAATTATACATACTTGCATGTGGCAAGATTATCTTTACAGATCTGGACACTACACAAGTCATAACACAAAGAAAGATATGCAAGGGTTAACTTCTGTATGATTTAAATATAATATTACAATTTACAAAACAACTGCATTACCTTTCACGCAGAGATAAAATCATCCCAGTTGCTACACCTGATGCAGTTTCTTCTATTTTTGAGTTAGCCTGAGATGCAAACAAAGTGGCGATAAATAAGACATTAATCATGAAGACATGAGAACACACTATTTATAATATGGTTTTAATATACTTTTCTCCAATCTATTTTAATATACTTTTCTCCAACCTGATGCTTCTTGAGCTGCTAATGCTTTCTTGCTAACGATATGATATATATTTGTGAAAATAGTTTGAAATGCTTTCTCAACATTATGTGCTTCAAGTGTTGATGTTTCAAGAAATGAAAGGCCTTCTTTTTCAGTGAGAGATTGGCCATCTTGTTCAGCCACTGGTCGGAGTTGATTCGGATCAGACTTGTTTCTGGCCATCATTATCATAATGTTGGAGTCTGTGTGGTCTCTTAACTCGCGCAACCATCTTTGAATGTTATCAAAGGTTTGGCCCTTAGTTATGTCATACAACAGAAGAGCTCCAACTGCACCTATGTAGTATGCACCCGTTATGGCTCTGTACCTTTCTTGCCCTACTGTGTCCCTAATTTGTGCCTTTACCGTCTTTCTATCAGCCTGTTTTCATGTCATTTAGTCAAATCTTGGTGAAAAATAAACCCATAACAGCCCTACACATTCTATCAAACACTTGGTGTGCCAAATTGGATTGGACACTTTAGATACTTGACATGGATTATCAGACAGGAGTAATTCCTAATTAGTCAATATATGTCACACCCCCAAACTAGAATGACGGAAACATTCGGGGATGGATGACTTCACGTAGTACCATAACAATTGAATATTGTAAAGAAAGTAACACAACCATAATATATATAATAAAAACGTACATTGTTGCGTTATACATAATTTCAAAAGAATATTACAATATGATGATGTAAAATGTTTAATAATAAACGCCCTTAGCGTTCCTTCTTCAAAAGCTGGTAGTTACCTGTATTACTGATTCCCTGAGAAATACAAGTGGTTTCGAAAAAGTGTCAACAATAAAGTTGGTGAGTTCATAAGTGTTTTGTATTGAAAAGAATGTCTTTATGGAAGAAAATCGATGAACGTGGTTTTCAGAAAATCCAATATTTTCCATATATAGTTTGAAAAGTTCCCAAAGTCGGAGGGCGTTAGTATGTTTTGTAATTGAATGATAAAGATAAGTTTGTACTCAAAATAATGTAAATACTGAATGCATGTATGAATCTCGTAAACCAAGCTTGTTTTTATACTTTCATGTGAGTCTTATAACCATACTATTGACACAGACTGCCTGTAGCAACATTCTTCAGGTGGTGTAGTGTTATGACATTTGTCACCCCAGACCTGCCGGTCTAACTGTAGCTAACAGTTTAGGTGCGGGGTTTTCAATCCCGTATAGATCTATACACAAGTATCACGCTCTCCCTCTAAGAGATTATGGCTTATAATACAGGACTTGAAATGCATACATAAGAGTACGCTGAAGTTTGAATATCTCACATTACTTAGTATAAATAGATTTACGATAAGAAAGTCTTTATTTCACTTTAGATGAAAGTATTTCGCTTTTCAAAATGTATATGCAAGAATGTATGAATAACTCGCAAACTATACCCATTATAGTTTTCCAGAAAACATGTTCCATTTGGTGAAGATAACGTGGTGATATACTAAACTTTATACGTAAGGATAGTTGTTGCATTTAAGTTTATAAAAGGATACGTTTTCTTGTATTAAACTTGTATTCCCCCCCCCCCCCCTAAAACATGAAAAGACTTGAAAAGTAGGGGTATGAACTCACTTGTTCGGTTTAAAGAGAGCGGGACTAGAGTCGAGCAGAACTTCAACCGCGGAAAGCTGCGTCTTTGAGCTTCTCGGGGATCTCGGTAGTGTAGAACCTTCGTCGGGGGCTCGGGTGCGGAAATCGAGGGTGTCGGGACGGTCTCTGGTGCTTGTAAGTGTGTGAGAGTAAGTGTGAATTTGGGAAATGTGTGCTAAAATCCGGAGCTTATGCCTTCTATTTATAGGGCTGAAAATGTGAGTACGTTGGGCGTACTACCAGAGTACACTAGGCGTACACGTTACGCTGGGTGTAACTTTGCGTCATGGCTGATGACTCAAGTCTAGCTAGGCGTAGAGCTGCAGCCGATGGGACTCGACCCTGCACCAGAGTATGCTGGGCGTACTCCTGAATTACGTTGGGCGTAATCCTGGCTTCCCTCTTCTAAATTCCATAACTTTCGCGTACGGGCTTCGTTTTTCGCGTTCTTTATATCCACGCGTAGTTGGGATTATGATCTACAACTTTCATTTAGACTCCGTCGGCTAGTTTTGAATTTATTTTTAATGCTATGTTTTTAATAGGTCGGGACTGCTAAAGTCCGTTAAAAATTCATAGTTTCTTTATCCGACGTCGGTTTTTGTTTGTCTTTTTATCATCTTACTCCTATGGTGGAGACCTTCAACTTTCGTTTAGGTTGCGTTAGCTAAATATCGCTCGATTTTCAATTCGAGTTTTTAGCCCTCTACTACTGTTACGAAACTTAGAAAATTCGTAACTTCTTCATACGAGGTCCGATTTGGGCGATCTTTTTATGTACGTTTATAGTTTAACGAACTCTACAACTTTTGTTTAGATACTTAAGGCTAAAATGCATTTTATTGTAATTTCACTTTTTACGTTAAATAGTGTTTTACCGGGTGTGTTGTAAATATTTGATTGGTTATAGTTTCTTCAATATAACCCGGTTTCGGATGTTCTTTATGTTTTTGGAAACCTTGGCACGATATCTAACATTTGATGCATCCTAATTTAGATATTTGAACACTTTATTTTTTGAGGTTAATTTCGTTGATTCCAAATAGTTTTCGTTGTATTTGACTTTTGAGTGTTACATTGCTTTTGGAAAAACATAGGGTTGTCACATCATTCCCCCGTTAGGGGAATTTCGTCCCGAAATTTAATCTAAGACTGAGTTTACGGGTTAGGGAAGAGATACGGGTACTTTTTTTCATCTGATCCTCGCATTCCCAGGTGTATTCAAGTCCTCGCTTGGCGTTCCAGCGGACCTTTACAATAGGTATGCGGCTCTGTTTAGTCCTTTTAATTTCTCGATCCATGATCACTACTGGTTCTTCTACGAATTGGAGATTCTCATTTATTGCAATTTCGTCTAGAGAGATGACAAGGGTCTCATCGGACAAGAACTTCTTTAGGTTTGATATGTGAAAGGTAGGGTGTACGTTGTGGAGTTCTTGAGGTAATCGAAGTTTGTAAGCCACCGGACTGATCCTAGCAAGGATCTCGAATGGTCCAATGTATCTTGGGTTCAGTTTCCCACGCTTTCCGAAACGTATTAATCCTTTCCAGGGCGAGACTTTTAGTAGGACACGGTCTCCAACCTGGAATTCCAAGGGTTTCCGTCTTTTATGCGCGTAACTCTTTAGTCTGTCCCTTGATTCTTTTAGTCGTTCCCGGATCTGAACAATCTTCTCTGTAGTTTCCCTTATGATTTCTGGCCCAGTGAGTGTGTTGTCTGTTGCTTGTCCTTTTGCTAGTTGTGTGTCCCCCACTTCAGCCCAACACAGAGGTGATCTGCATTTACGGTCGTAGAGGGCTTCGAACGGGGCAGTCTTGATGCTAGTTAGGTAGCTATTGTTGTACGAGAACTCGACCAAGGGTAGATGGGTGTCCCATGCTTTGCCAAAATCGATTACGCAAGATCTCAACATATCCTCCAGAGTTTGTATGGTTCTCTCACTCTGGCCGTCAGTTTGTGGGTGATAAGCAGTACTCATGTCTAGTCTTGTTCCTAGAGATTTTTGTAGCAATTGCCAGAACCTTGAGGTGAATCTACTATCTCGGTCCGAGATAATGGATATGGGCACACCGTGCAGTCGTACAATCTCTCTGAGGTATGTTCTAGTTAGTTTCTCCAATTTATCTGTTTCTTTGATTGGTAGGAAGTGCGCTGATTTAGTTAATCTGTCGACGATCACCCAGATGGTGTCGAGCCCACTTGTCGTCTTGGGTAATTTGGTTATGAAATCCATGGTTATACGCTCCCACTTCCATTCAGGTATTTCTGGTTGTTGCAACAATCCCGAGGGATTTTGGTATTCCACCTTGACTTTGGCGCACGTCAGACATTTGCTCACGTAGGTAGCAATTTTGGCTTTCATGTTCGGCCACCAGTACAGTTTCTTGAGGTCGAGATACATCTTATCGGAGCCGGGATGTACGGACTATCATGTCTTATGGGCTTCGTTCATGACGACTTCTCTGAATCCGCCAAACTTCGGTGTCCAGATCCGATCCATGAAGTAACGAACTCCATCATTCTTGACTTCAAGCTTCTTATCCATTCCCCTCAAAGCTTCCCCTGTCACATTTTTAGATTTTTAGGCTTTTATTTGGGCTTTCTTGATTTGCGTAGACAGGTGTGAATGGATTGTCATAGTTAAAGACTTCACTCTGCGGCCCGAGTATTCCTTTCGGCTGAGTGCATCGGCCACCACGTTAGCCTTTCCGGGATGATATCGAATTTTGCATTCGTAATCATCTAGTAGTTCTACCCACCGTCTTTGTCTCATGTTGAGTTCTTTCTGGTTGAGGATATGCTGGAGGGTTTTATGATCGGTGAAGATTGTACATTTTGTGTCGTAGAGATAGTGCCTCCATATCTTTTGAGCGAAAATGACTGCTCCTAGCTCGAGATTGTGCGTTGTGTATTTTACTTCGTGCGTCTTTAGTTGTCTTGAGGCGTAGGCGATGACCTTCCCTCGTTGCATCAGAACACACCCAAGTCCTTGGTTTGACGCATCACAATAGACCACGAAGTCCTCCGTTCCTTCTGGTAAGGTTAGAATGGGCGCACTACATAAGGCTCGCTTTAGTGTTTGAAACACGATGATATGTGTATTTTTATATATATTTTTATGCACTTTATCTTAATATTTTGGCCTTATTTATTCTATTTTAGAACTAAAAAGTACTCATAATACTTTGAATTATGTTTTGCAGCTATTTGTTGTCGATAAAGCGCAAAAGAAAAGACTGAAGCGGAAGCCGGGCTTAGAAGCTAAAAGAAAGAAAAGAATACTAAGGTAGCGAGTACGCCCCGCGTAATGAAATGGTACGCGCCGCGTACACCTTTGCACCGGATAGACTTGATCGAGTGATTATCTTGAGTACGCGCTGTGTAATCCTAAGTACGCTCAGCGTACTTAGGTCTGCCACAAAGACTATAAATGTCGATTTTTAGCTAACCAGGAAGGGGGATTCGACTTCTAACCTAATTTAGTCGACAATTAACTTCTGTTAAGCCGTTTTGAGGGTCTAGAAGGCGGCCGGAAGGCCGTTAAGCTAACGGGAGCAGAGATCGGAAGGGTTGGAGAGCGGATACATGTCGGTTATCATATGGTTTGCTGACGTGACCATGTTTAGCATTGCATTGTGGTACTTTTCTGTATTTAGTTTCTGATTTAGGTGTAAAAACCTTTTACTTTGTGTTTATGATTGAATGAAGCTTTGATTATTAGACTAATTGCTATATTAAATAGTTTATTTGTGTTTAATTTATCTTGCCAAGCTTGTTTAAAGATCCTCATGTGTTAATGATGATTATTTTCTGTTAATTGTTAAGTGAATTGAGTTGCTTGAACATCTGCTTGATTTGCTTGTCTCTTATGATTTTTGATGACCATCGAGATTATAAGACTAGAAATAACGAATGTAAAACTAGAATTAATTTGAGAATAAGTAAGTTAATGTGTGAGCCTTGTTTGATGACCATCAACAAGAGGTTAATTAAATGTCTACATTGATTAACTATATTTACAAATCTTGCTTGATACGAACTGAACACTAGGAAGCATGTTAGTTTAATCAACTGATCACTGTTTGAATTGACTTGTTTGCTAAAGGATTAGTTATAGTGAACGCGAATCTGATCATTTTAGGAATCGGTGAACATTGAATAAATGAATTTGTGTATGCAATTGTCTATGTTTTAAGGTGTAATTTATCTAAACCAAAGTACCTGAAGAGATGTGCTTTCCTGTTAGTTTATAAAGAGTTGTTAATTAATTGTTAGTTTGATATTTATTTCTTTATTCTTTTCGTGTGACATATAACCTATAACCAAATATATTAAATTAATCCACCGTTTCCTGTGATCGACACCCGACTTACCTAAGCTATACTGTAATCTGACTAGGTACACTGCGTATAAGTGCATAGATAGTCTAAGTTTGTTAGGTTATAAATATTAAAATTAGTGGGTACTTTTGTGCACAACACACAACGTCTTGTTTTTCTCCCCAATCAAAGGTCACACTCTTCTGAGTTAAGGTGGTAAGTGGCTTAGCAATCTTCGAAAAGTTTTGTATGAACCTTCGGTAATACCCGACAAGTCCCAAAAAATGTCGGATTTCTGTTGGGGTTCTCGGAGTCGTCCAATTCTCTATTGCTTTGATCTTAGAAGGATCCACGTGTATCCCTTCTTCGCTTACTACGTGACCTAGGAAATCTACTTCCCGAATCCAAAATTCACACTTTGAAAATTTTGCGTATAGTTTTTCTGCTCTCAATGTTTCCAAGACTTGGCATAGGTGTTGGTTGTGTTCTTCCTTGCTTCTTGAATAGATGAGTATATCATCTATGAACACGATCACGAATTTATCCAGGAAGGGACGACATACCCGGTTCATCAAGTCCATGAACACTGCTGGTGCATTTGTCAATCCAAAGGGCATCACTACAAACTCGTAGTGACCATAGCGTGTTTGGAATGCTGTTTTGGGGATGTCTCCTTCCAGCACTCGTAGTTGGTGATAACCAGATCTTAGATCAATCTTTGAGAAGTAGCTTGCTCCCTGTAGTTGGTCGAACAGATCGTCTATGCACGGTAGGGGATATCGGTTCTTGATCCTGAGTTTGTTCAGCTCCCGGTAATCGATGCACATGCGAAAAGATCCGTCCTTCTTTTTCACGAATAGGACCGGTGCTCCCCATGGTGAGAAGCTCAGTTTGATGAAGCCCTTGCTCAGCAGCTCGTTTAATTGACTGGACAGTTCCTGCATCTCGGCTGGGGCTAGTCGGTAGGGCGACTTTGCTACTAGAGTAGCTCTGGGGATTAAGTCGATTCTGAACTCAACTTGACGTTCTGGTGGGATTCTTGGGAGATCTTCTGGGAAGATGTCTGGGAAGTTGCAGACTTCCGGAATGTCTTTAATGTTCTTCGGTTCTTGTTTCTGGTCTACTACTGGAGCTAGAAAGGCATGATATTCCTTGCGAAGGTATTTTCGTGCTTTAACACAGGAGATGATTTGTAAATTTGTACTAGGTTTGTCACCATAAATGACAAGAGTTTCGCTATTTGGCAAATTGAGGCGAACGGCCCTTTCGTGACAAAGTATATCAGCATGGTGAAGACTTAACCAGTCCATACCAATGATGACATCAAAACATCTTATCGAAATGGGAATAAGGTTGATTTGAAATAAGTGTTCGTTTAAATTTAATGTGCACCAAACGTACATATCGCTTGAGCTTTCCGTTTTACCGTTTGCCATTTCTACAGTGAATATTTTATTGAGTGGTTGGGGTTTTTGATTAAGTAGGTGTTTGAATTTATGACTCACAAAACATCTATCCGCACCGCAGTCAAAGAGTATGCATGCATAAATGTTGTCGAGGAGAAACGTACCCGTAACCACCGTGGGGTCAGCTATTACTTCATTTTGACCTATCGCCAGCACTTCCCTACACCGCCAACATTCTTTGCCTTAGGGCAATCTCTCTTGAAGTGCCCAGTTTCTCCACACCCATAACATGTCTGGCTTATCCCAGTACCAGGAACTTGAGTGATTGGTCGCGCCGATGCCTTACAGAAACGGGCAGTGTGCCCTTTCCTGTCACAGTTTTTACAGTGCATTTCGCAGAAATTACCGTGGTGATGGTAGTTGCATTTGCTGCACTTTGGCAGGTTCCCAGCATATTGTTTTGTTGGCGCAGGGGTAGCAGGAGTTGTAGTGGGAGCAGTAGCAGCATGAACCGCCACCATTTGTTTCTTTGAAGGTTCTTGCGAAGTTTTCCCCTTCCTCTTGTTCCATAATTTCTTCTTCTTGTTGTTGTTGGCATTGTTATCGTTGTTGTTGTTCCCTTTGGTTGGTTCAGCGACGATAGCCGTGACGCCTTGACAGACACCATGATCAACGAGAGATTGCGCCAGTTCCTTGGCGCTGTCGAATGTCATGGGTTTAGAGGCTAACACACACCCTCGAAGTTAGGGTGATAGTCCCCAGATGTACCTTTCCACCTTTTGGCTTTCCAGGATCAACATTCCTGGGCAAAGTATTATCAAGTCACTGAATCTGTTGGTATAGACTGCGATGTCCGAGCCTACCATCGTAAGCCCCCACAGTTCCTGTTCGAGCTTCTGAATCTCGCCTCTTGGGCAGTACTCTCGTAGGAGCATTCGTTTCAGGTTTTCCCAACCCATGGAGTTCGCCACCACTAGGGTTAGTGCCTTGACGTGGCCGTTCCACCACGTTAGGGCTCGTTCGGAGAAAGTAAAAGCGGCAAATTTTACTTTGCTTTCTTCAGGGCAAGCGCAAATTTCGAATACAGCTTCCGTTTTCTCTATCCATTGGGATAGGGCCATCACTCCCCCAGTCCCATAAAAGGGAATAGGTTTTCCGTTGGTGAAGTCTTTGTAAGTACATACTCCAGAACGGCCTTGTCCTTGGCCATTTGTAAAGCTGTTTATTCCTCCTTCTGACCCGTTGTTACTCATTTGAGCTATCGCTGCGGTTACAGCGGCTGTTACAACAGTTTGAAACATAGCTGCATCCATAGTTGGAGGGGGTGGTGGAGGTGGTGTTGGAGCTGAGTTTTTGCG
Source organism: Lactuca sativa (assembly GCF_002870075.4). Taxonomy (NCBI): domain Eukaryota; kingdom Viridiplantae; phylum Streptophyta; class Magnoliopsida; order Asterales; family Asteraceae; genus Lactuca; species Lactuca sativa. Next base: position 81,893,154 of record NC_056631.2, on the reverse strand, counting down.
TGCTGATCTACGAGGAGGCATGTTCTGGTAGAGAAATAATAATGAACACTATAAGTTTCTAATGATTTGACAATCGTGTACTAGAGGGTTAGTTGTATCTTGTAACTTGTTTTGACTTTGGTTCAAAGTAGATATAACAATTTAGATGATCCCATAAGTTTCGAGAGGTATGTAAAGAAGTACTTCATATTCATATATGTGTCACACATACGGTGCGTTACATTATGCTTCATGTTTAGGAAAATTTGACCTATCTATAGGTCCCTGATTACAAGTTCAAAGGAAATAAGAAAAACTTTATCCGAGGTCCTATTCTATATCAAAATTATTGGAGTTGGGCAAGTTCTACTTGCGGCGTGTTGTGCGTTTGGAGCTAGACTCAACATCCGTTTGCTTAACTCCCATTAAGCGCCTCTCGAGAACTGCCTGTTGTTCTTTCATCTCTCTTTTTTCGGCAAGTGCTGTCTCAATTTGGCTTTGAAGCGTCCCTATGTGGAGTTGGGTACCTTCGTGTAGTCTGTCCAGACGACGAATGTTTGCGGCGTTACCCTGTGTAGCAGCATTGATCTCACGAATTCTGGCCGCTTGCATGTCCGACTGGTAGTTCTGGGTGGCTATTGTGCCCACAATAACGGGAAGTGCTCGATCAGCTGAGCCTCCCCCACTGACATTGTAAAACTCCCGACACATGCCAAAGGGAGGGCGTACACCTAGTTGACGGCTCCAATGGTAGAGATGGCTTCCCCAAATGGGAATGGGACCTTGGTAACCTATTCTGATTTCGGGAGGACGAGAAGCGGAAGGGTTGATTACTTCCGGCTCGGAGTCTGTTCCATCAGTAGCTTCTTCTTCCTCCTCGACCTCCTCGTCAACTTCGAATTCCTCTCCGACTTCAACTTCGAATTCTTCTTCGACTTCCTCTTCGATTTCCTCCGGGTCTTCTTCTATCCATCCGTCGTTGCCTTGGTTTGGGTAGTAGGGATCTCCCGGTAAATGGAATCCGGCCATTTGTCTGTACTAGGATAGAGGTATGAGAATTTTATAAGAAAAGAAATTTCTATTTAACGGCATCCTAAGCTTAACTACATCTTATGGTGTGCAGGTTTTTCATTGTCCTATTATTTTATAACAATTCTCCTATAGTATTTCAAATTGGCGAGTCTAAAAATTTTATTTGGTGAGTTTTTGACTTGTTGTCCACTACGACCATTCCTTGACGTACGTTGGTCAAATCCAGGATAAATATAGTTGATCAAGCTATATTTATTCTCGATTTGATTACATACCTCGAGGCCCAATCGTAGTGTCGCAACTTGCCTTAATACTTTTTAGAAAAAATTGTTATGATACGAGACCGATACATGCGAGTAAAAATGTATATTTTTAAAAGAAAATATATTGTTTATGAAAACGTTTTGTAAGAGGGTTTTTGATCCCCTTTGCATTTATAGTTTGTATATTTTATGTGGTTTGATATACTTAGTTCACTATAAACAATGCTCTGATACCAATCTGTCACACCCCCAAACCAGAATGGCGGAAACATTCGGGGATGGATGACTTCACGTAGTACCATAACAATTGAATATTGTAAAGAAAGTAACACAACCATCATATATATAATAAAAACGTACATTGTTGCGTTATACATGATTTCAAAAGAATATTACAATATGATGATGTAAAATGTTTCATAATAAACGCCCTTAGCATTCCTTCTTCAAAAGCTGGTAGTTACCTGTATTACTGATTCCCTGAGAAATACAAGTGGTTTCGAAAAAGTGTCAACAATAAAGTTGGTGAGTTCATAAGTGTTTTGTATTGAAAAGAATGTCTTTATGGAAGAAAATCGATGAACGTGGTTTTCAAAAAATCCAATATTTTCCATATATAGTTTGAAAAGTTCCCAAAGTCGGAGGGCGTTAGTATGTTTTGTAATTGAATGATAAAGATAAGTTTGTACTCAAAATAATGTAAATACTGAATGCATGTATGAATCTTGTAAACCAAGCTTGTTTTTATACTTTCGTGTGAGTCTTATAACCATACTATTGACACAGACTGCCTGTAACAACATTCTTCAGGTGTTGTAATGTTATGACAATTGTCACCCCAGACCTTCCGGTCTAACTGTAGCTAACAGTTTAGGTGCAGGGTTTTCAATCCCGTATAGATCTATACACAAGTATCATGCTCTCCCTCTAAGAGATTATGGCTTATAATACAGGACTTGAAATGCATACATAAGAGTACGTTGAAGTTTGAATATCTCACATTACCTAGTACAAATAGATTTATGATAAGAAAGTCTTTATTTCACTTTAGATGAAAGTATTTCGTTTTTCAAAATGTATACGTAAGAATGTATGAATAACTCACAAACTATAACCATTATAGTTTTTCAGAAAACATGTTCCATTTGGTGAAGATAACTTGGTGATATACTAAACTTTATACGTAAGGATAGTTGTTGCATTTAAGTTTATAAAACGATATGTTTTCTTGTATTACACTTGTATTCCCCCCCCCCCCCCCCCCCCAAAAAAAAAAACATGAAAAGACTTGAAAAGTAGGGGTATGAACTCACTTGTTCGGTTTGAAGAGAACAGGACTAGAGTCGAGCAGAACATCAACCGCGGAAAGCTGCGTCTTCGAGCTTCTCGGGGATCTCCGTAGTATAGAACCTTCGTCGGGGGCTCGGGTGCGGAAATCGAGGGTGTTGGGATGGCCTCTAGTGCTTGTAAGTGTGTGAGAGTAAGTGTGCTGTGCTAAAATCCGGAGCTTATGCCTTCTATTTATAGGGCTGAAAATGTGAGTACGCTGGGCGTACTACCGGAGTACGCTGGGCGTACGCGTTACGCTGGGCGTACTTCGGTTACGCTGGGCGTAACTTTGCGTCATGGCTTACGACTCGATTCTAGCTAGGCGTAGAGCTGCAGCCGATGGGACTCGACCCTGCACCTGAGTACATTGGGCGTACTCCTGAATTACGCTAGGTGTAATCATGGCTTCCCTCTTCTAAATTCCGTAACTTTCGCGTACAGGCTCCGTTTTTCACGTTCTTTACATCCACCCATAGGTGGGATTATGCTCTACAACTTTCATTTAGACTCTGTCGGCTAGTTTTGACTTTATTTTTAATGCTATGTTTTTAATAGGCCGGGACTACTAAAGTCCGTTAAAAATTCATAGTTTCTTTATCCAACGTCGGTTTTCGTTTTTCTTTTTGTCATCTTACTCCTATGGTGGAGACCTTCAACTTTCATTTAGGTTGCGTTAGCTAAATAACGCTCGATTATCAATTCGAGTTTTTAGCCCTCTACTACTGTTACAAAACTTAGAAAATTCGTAAGTTCTTCATACGAGGTCCGATTTGGGCGATCTTTTTATGTACGTTTATAGTTTAACGAAATCTACAACTTTTGTTTAGATACTTAAGGCTAAAATGCGTTTTATTGTAATTTCACTTTTTACGTTAAATAGTGTTTTACCGGGTGTGTTGTAAACATTTGAGTGGTTATAGTTTCTTCAATATAACCCGGTTTCGAATGTTCTTTATGTTTTTGGAAAGCTTGGCACGATATCTAACATTTGATGCATCCCAATTTAGATATTTGAACACTTTATTTTTTGAGGTTAATTTCGTTGATTCCAAATAGTTTTCGTTGTATTTGACTTTTGAGTGTTACATTGCTTTTGGAAAAACATAGGGTTGTCACAATATATTAGCAGAAACTGTTCATCGTATCGTAGGTTTTTTAAGTTCAAAAGAGAAATCAACAGGAAAAGAAGGAAATTCGGACCTGAAGAGTTCTAGTAACAAGCTCAACTCCAATCCAATTTAGCAAACTAACCTAAAGAAGATGAAGTCTTCGGGCCTATAATACGAAGAATACATCGATTAACCTGAAGTATGAAGCAATGATTATCTTAAAGTTGATACAAACAATAACTAAACCGAGTAAAATGAGAAAGATGTGCCGAGGGTGAAAGCGAAGAGCGTAACTGATGGTACCAGAAGATGTATGTGGCTAGAAAAAAGATGGATGTGAATAATTTCCGAGATTTAGGGATATTTTTAGGATTTCAAAATTTGAATCCAAAATCTAATTTAGGAAGTAACAGTAGATATGCGAGATTAGGGGAAAAGAACGCAGAAAGGTTATTTTCAGAACTTCACATAGAAACTTTCGGCGGGAAAATTCAACTGGGAGGGGCTAATAGAATGTCACCTGGCAAAATTGCTCTTATTTATTAGATTAGGGGATTGATACATTAAACCTATGCTATATTGTTAAGGACTTGATGCATTTTATAGTGAATTTTGGTAGTTTAGTACTTTGCTTATTTGTTAATTGCTTAATGCATTTGTTATGAATTTGGTGGTTTGGTTGTTTGTTAAATTGTTAAGAACATAATTGATTTGGTAGTTTGATTGTTTGTTAAATTGTTAATGACTTAATTAGTTTGGTAGTTTCATAATTTGTTAAACTGTTAATGACTTAATGTGTGTTGCTTAATTGTTAAGTAATAGTTTGTTTTTTCTTAGTTTGTTATTTTAACTTATATACTTACTTTGTAGGACATGGGTGTTAATATTTTTTCTTCAAAACTCGACATTTGTGACGGAAATCGGAGATGTTATCTGCTTGTTTACTAACCAAGTCAGCAAAATGAGCAACAAGGACGAGGAAGACGTCGATGGGGAAGATGAGTGGTATTTCTTGTTTTATGTAATGGGTGATATTATTATAGATTTATTAGATCGTTTATGCATTGGATTAGATCGTTTATGTAATGAAGTATATTTTGTTTTATGTTATTTGATGGTTCATATAATGCGATTTTCTAGATTCTAATTTTTCATTTTTATTATTTCTGCATTTTTGTAATATAAATTATATAAAATTTTATATTAAAAAATAAAGCATTAGAGGCGGCATGCATTTGCGACGACATGTTTTATTTGTGACGACTTGTGACTCCGACCATTAGCGACGATGGCCTATTTTAGCTTTGGCCGAAAGAACATCGATCGGTATACTAGATTGGTATTAACGACGACACCATTAGCGACAATGGCCTATTTAAACGACAACGCTAATAGCAACGACCGATTTGCGACTACATGTTGTTGCTAATGCCTTTAGCGACGATTTTTGGAATCCATTGCGACGACTATTGTCGGTGCTAAAAGTGAGATTTTTTGTTGTGCTTGTGGCTCATGTTTGGATTACGACTACCTTAATGCTCGCACTTTACTTTTGTATGAAAACAATTTTTTGTCTTCGAACTCTCAATACTCTACAAAAATGAGGCTTGTCATATTATTTGAGTTGATACTAAAATACTCTTCATACTCTATAAACGTGCTAAAACTTTTAATCATAGTAATCTTAATGTAAAGTTGAAATAAAAAATTGGCAAAAAGTGTCGACGGATTGCTCAAATCCTGTTTAGTGGATTGTCTATGTCGAACCATGTCACCTTCTTGTTCTTTAATTATTACTCCACTCTTTTTTAAAATACTCTTTAATATCATATTTTACTTTAACAAAAAAAATTATTGATAATTTAAATAACTTATAATAGGAAAAATTAAGAAAACCTTTGGATTCAAAACCGATTAAATACTCTAACAATTTATAACATGTGAATATAATTTTTATATTTTTTTTAAACTTTATTTAATATATATAATATTCTCTGCCACAATACAAAAGTTGTGTAGCAGTAGCACAATGGTAAGTGCATGGGTTTTGCAGCAAGAGGTGCAATGTTTGAATCGTCTCCCTTGCGATTGTTTTTACGCAGTTCTATGCAAGTTCTTATTTAAATACATTTGCCGTCGTTTTTATTTCTTTTTTGGAAAATAAGAAGTATCATAATTATACAAAAAATTTCTTAGAAAACTTTTATACACGTAATATCAAACAAACTATAGTTTTTATACACGTATCAGTGGTACTAGTAAGAATAAAAATATGACATCAGCGACAAATTCTCAGAAGTAATACACAGGGCCGGCCCAAGGGCAGGGCAAACTGGGCCAATGCCCAGAGCATCACTATAGGATAGGGCATCACATTTTTTTCAACTCTTACTGGTATATGTAAATTGGACCAAAGTTTTGCCCACAAAAGTAGTCTAGTAAGAATGGCGCGATCTGAAACGTGAAATTAGAAAGAAGGCGGGCAATAGCGGCTAAAAAAGCGCACACCTAAGAAGACGAGGAGACTGGCCGACTGGGAGAATTACCGAGGAATCCCTGAGAGTTAGTTTTTCTGATTCTATCTTATATATATCAAGGAATCGGGTACCGAGTATTTCGTTTCAAGAAAATAACATGAACACTATTTCCGATTCTTTCTTTCATATCGAAGGGCATTGTCTGAGGTTTTCTGTTTCTATCGTTTATAATGAAGGGCAAAAACCGAGTTCCGTTTTTTTGTTATTTTCTTTCAAACAACACTGAAAATCGTCTCTTTCTTTCTTTGCTTAAGTTTTCTGAATGATATATGTGTTTCTTTTTAAAGTTATAAGTTTTCTTCGGTAGCACTTTTGTGAAGAGCACCAGAGAATGGTCAAGGTTTCCTTCTAGTCTTGAAAATTGAACTTTGGGCCTCCGAAGTTCTTAAACCTGCAGTTGGGTTTTTTGCCCCTTGGCTTGAAAGTTGAATTTACCCAAGAGGAAAATGACCTAAGTTGCTCTTTAGCTTAAAACACGAATCTACAATTTTGCAAGTTAGTTAATCTTTTTTTTTCTTTTTGTCTGTTTATATATATCACCCTTCCTACGTTTAAGGGTGTGGTTGTACTGTTAATGGCTTTTTGATTATCTCATTCATAGTTCTAGTAATTATTTTTACCAAAAAGATTAGTAAACAAACTTAAAGTTGGAGTTATGTTTTGTTTTCAAAAAACATTGCATTTGTATTTGTTTAATTTCATAAATGAATGTTAGAATTATCTTTTTGACTCGAGTCGATTTGATTATAAATGATTGAGCTATAACTTTGAAATCGAATTATTGTTTCTAAATTGAAGCCTCTTCTTATAGTTACTTGGTGTTTCTTGTTATGAATTTTTTTTCATAAATATATGCATTTTGAATATATTTATGAGTAATACATATCATTATATATATTAGTTGTTAAACATAGGGCATCATTAAGTTGTTTTTCCCGGGGCATTGAAAACCTTTGGACCGGCCCTCGTAATACAACTTAGAATTAGGCGAAATTCACATACATGTAAAATGGACCAATTAAGAGAACGCATAGATTCATCATGACATGAGGTGATTTTCGGCCATTCAGAATCGTTTAGGGCCTCAAAACATGTTTTTTATGTTTTTTTTTTATTTACAACAACTTTTTATTTTGAGTTTTGATTTAGATAGTTGATTAGGGATCTTAACCAAATCAAATATGATCTCTTTGGGTTAAGGAGTGGAACTTATAGTCTCCTCCTAAGTATCTCGTTTTCATTATGTATGAGATAGTTTTTTCAATTATTAATTAAGAATTCAGTGTTGGAGTTATCTTTTGTTATTTGTGTTCTTGTTGGTTGTACTTTGTCATTCAATTCAATCGTCTGGGCATTAACTTTAGTACACCTATGGCCATTAAAATTTACATTTTGTTTAGAAAATATCAATGCGTTATCAGAGTTAATATGTTATCAGCTATATGAAAGCTAGAATTATTGTTGATGATATACACATTTTACTATTAAATTCTTTGATATACAATTTATCATTAAAAACATGGTTACAAATTTTAGATCTATATAAGCGGCAGTTGGGATAAGTCGGGTTCTTTTCCAAATTAGTGGTAATCAGTTCCATCTCCTTCCCCTGCGTTTTTACTTTCCCACAATTGCTTGACTAGGTCTAAAAGTTTATTTATTCATTTATTTATTTTTTTGTCAAGGAGTATAAGAAAGTCATCCGAATCCCGACTCTTTATTCTTAATTTTCCTTCTTCTTCTGCCATTTCTAATTTGATTTTTTTTTGCAAGTCTGAGGCAATTTGAAGATGTTTAGTGCTCGGTGACATCAAATCTCTATGGCACTTTCTTGCATTAAGCTATCCACAAAATGTTTTGGTCATAGAATTCACCAAACCTGATAACTTAATCGCCTGTCTCATGTGTTTCTTTTCCATCTCCATCTTTTTCTTGTTATCAATTCCCAGATAAAATCCACGGATCCTAGAATGCACCCTAGCTCGAAAATAATTCATGTCGCTCAACATGGTAGGTAATTTAAATAACATATTTTGTGAATGTATAACCACCTTACCTAAACATAGTTGAATTTCGGTCTCCTCTGTTTTTTGTGTTTCTGTTGATCATTGCAGAAGTCGTGCTAGAATTGGATATCCTGGATGAGAAAACCAAGCAAGAGGCCATGGGAATCCTCTCTTCTCCTCTGAACGACAGTTTCATGTGGTTGAGATAAGTAGGTTCGTTTTTTATAATCTCTATCAGTTTTTTGAATTTGTTTACCTACGCGAAGTATTGGAGGATTGACAACCTCTGGTAATTCCTTAAAACCTTTTACACGTCATTGTTTTACCCCCCACCCCCAAGTCCTTCCTGACTCTCAAGTTCAACTGCTACCAGGGTTGTTTATATAATATGTGTTTTGGTCAAAATTTACACAAGTATAAATCAACTAAATTGAATGAGAGGTTGTGATGTTCGAAATGTGAAATAGAGAAAGGTATAGAGAATGACACGATTGTTTACAGGGAAAGCCCTTTATCCTTGCTAGGATCTCCGACACAAAACCTTGGGAGGTGATAATGATCACCTGCCTTGATGATTTTATTAATATAAAATGACGATTACAAAGAGTATTTCAGTAAGAACAAATGAAAAAGTTCTTAGAGTAAGCTAACAGTCAGTCGTATGTCGTGTGCGAGATACATGTGCCAATTTATAGTCTAAACTAGCTAACAATATGTCCAATATTCCCGGGATCCTCTATGACCAACTTTGTGAACGTTGTTGGACTTGGTATTCCGGGTCTTTAGCATAGTTGAGACGATTCTCTATTGAGAATAATTCTTCTCTTGACTATTTCTGCGCATGTGTCAATTAAAAATGAAATACAACCGTAATAAATGTTAGTAAGTAATAATAATGGTAATAGTCGGGATCCTGAATATTTGATGAGGTTTGAGGATCCTGAATGTTTTGAGGATCCTGGCCCTAACAATTGCCCCCAAGTTATTCCTGAAAATAAGTGACTTAGTTTCGATAATATTGAAGGAATAACTTAAAGTAAATAAATGAAAAGAGATAATAATAATTTTTAAATTTTAACCCTTAATGGCTAGAATAATTCAAATTCTAACGGACAGATTACTAGTCGTTATCAAGCGGTCAAATCAGCTGTAGGTTCAGTATAAATAGAGATGGTTTGTCTCATGATTTTATTTACTCTCCCTTTCTATCTTTCGATTACCGACGATTTATTAGAAAGTAAGTATCTCTTTTTCTTCTACGTTTTTACTTCTTCTATCATGGTTAGAAAAATGGTCGTTTCTCGCAAAAACATCTTAGCTCTCCCTGAAGACGATTTCATCAACCAAAGGATTCTGTCCTACGAGGAGACTTGTTCCTTCAGCGACGATGATATTGAGTCTTTGAGACTCAATGGACCCTTCCCTCCTAAAGTCGTTTTTAGGCCCTTCGACCCTCTCATCCAACCTGACTTTGTTTCTCCTACCTGGGGTGTGCTTCCCTAAATACCCCTTTTCCCTGGGTTTGAAATACCCTTTCCCTGGGATTCTCTCTAAATTCTTTAGGGTGACTGGGGTCTCATATATTTAGCCCATGTCGATTGTTTGGAGGATCCTATAATGGATTGACCAAGTAAATCAATCAAAAGGCCTTGATATAGGTCTTCCTGAAATGACATGCATGTATGATCTCACAACCTTCAGGAATTCTCGCTTTCTCCTCAAAGTCAAAACCCACAGATCTCCTTTAGTCCTAAAAACGAAACATAATGACGGAGCTTGGAAAGAAAAATACCTTTTCTGTGAGACGTGACTCTGTTCCTAGCGGGGATCTCCTGTCGGATGCTTGGGTCAAGAAGGGTAGGATTATTTTATATTAATATAAGGATCCTGATATTCACATCTTCTTATTTTTTTTGCTTTTTTGTAGCTTTCAAATTCGAAGAGCTTGTCCCTGTTGTTGAGGAATCTGAAGAGAAGATCGAGAAGTTCTTCCCCCTATTTGAAGCTGAGAGATCCTTTTGATTTAATCAAGCCACTCTACAAGAAAGCTCTTCTACCACTGACCTCATGTCGACAGGTAAGGACCCTTGATTCCTTTCGCTTGTGATGAAGGTTTTTAATAGTCTTCTATTATATAGGATCCGAAGTCACTCGCTCTAGTTCTTTCTTCACACGCGCTGAAGAAGGAGAATATCTCATCTTCTCTTCCTCCCAAAAGATCGATCATTGACTTGACAGTGAAGACCCCGGGATCCCGGAAAAGGAAAACTATTGAGACTGCAGTTCTATCTTTGGAGAGCCTTGGGACTGAGGAAGCGCTCCAGAAATTGGTCTCTTTCTCCCAAGCTGTTAGTGATGGTTTCATTCTCGTTCAACCTTTTATTCTACCTTTTGCTGACCCACTATGTCTTTGTTTAAGTCTCTGATCATGTTTCCGCTGATCTAAGGATCTGAGTGGTGAGGGCTGAACAACCCCTTTAGGGACAGGAGAGGATGTGGAAATCAACCAACAAGGATCTGTTGAGGATAGTAGAGTTGCTCGGCAAGGAGAAGGATAAAAAAGAGGAGGAGCACTTGCTCGATATGAAGTAAGTGACCTTTGATTCGAAGGTCAGTGATGTGGTGGCTGTTTGGGTGGCCAAGATCCGTCTTGTAGAGGATCTAGAGAATGCAGGTTCTTAGGATGTTGACGGTTGGTGCAAGGAACTGGCCAAATTGACTGGAAAGCCTGCTACCACCAATTAGGATCCTGTACTGCGGCTGACCGAAGGAGGGGAGAAGAAGGACGCGGCCGATAATGACCAGGCTAAGGTCTAGACTTGCAAGAAGTTAGTTTAGGTAGTTTTTGTTTTCATCAGTAATGTAAAGCAATTAATCTTTTAGTTGGGTTGGTGTGTAACCCCTTTTCAATGCAATGGTTGTGTCGTCTTTTTATATCTTTCTCTTGATTTTTCTACATGACTATTAAGATACTAGGATCCTTAAATAATCAGGATCCCGAAAAACTTGGTTCTTGCAAACAATCCTTAGACAAAATTCTTTTAGTGAATCATTTTTAGTTTACTTGAATTCTGATAATCAAATTATTTTTGCTTAAGATCCTAGAAAGTTCAGAATCATTAAACTTTACTTAGAATTTTTCGAGAATAAGTATAGATGGAACCTTATTGTCTTAAAGTTTTTCCTTAAGCTTCATAAGCTTTTCAATCTTAGAATTTACTGAATATAAACTCTCAACTTAGGAAAGAAATTAGGATTGTTGTTGACTTCTTATGATAAAGTTCTTACCGATGAGGATCCACAGCGATGAGGATCCTTAATGATGAGGATCCTTAGTGATGAGGATCCTAAATCATTAGATCATACGGGGGAATTTCCTTCCTAGGATAACCTATTTAGGTTACAAACCTTGACAAAATTCTTGGGTAACATCATAAGTTCAATTGATAACATATTAATGTTATGTACTGGGGAGGATCCCAACTTGTGACATATTTCATGGGAAAGATCCCTACTTATGATAACATGAATATGCTATGATTCGTGTGTATTTTTTGGGGAAAAATCCCAACGTGTGATAAAATGAAGATGTTATAAACCTTATGTAATTGCTGGGGTAAAATCCCAATTTTAGATAACATGAAATGTTATAAACCTTAAGGATCTTAACTTATGCTCAAAGATAAGAGGGTTGCCAAGCCACTGGATCGTGAAATGATCCCCTTATTCGTATCCCATAGTTAGACATCATGCGTTCAAGCTAGGTGTATAAACGTTAGTTCGTGTGAAAGAGGTAATTAGCTCTTTAAACCTTAGAGGGGATTAAGTACCCTTAAGCGTAGGATGGATGCTCAGTCTCTAGCTTGTGTATATGATAGTTTAAAGATGATACAGTTGATATAATGGAATCGTTCAAGTGTTAAGATGCTGAGATCTTCGTATGTCAAGATCCTTATGTTTCAGGATCTTTAACCTTGAGGATCCTTATGCTTCAGGATCATTGCTTAAAGAGATCCTTAGTTGTACGTTGTTTTGCATAGAAAACATTAGCTAGGGGTGGGCATAAGCCTAGCTAACTCCCTTCCGATGATTAATTTAGTAATGTATTCAAGGAGAAAATAGGTAGTGACGAAAAGTTTAAGGTAAAGAACATGTGCACCTTGGTTTTGTTGAAGATTAATCGATCTTGTTTACATATAGTATGCTTTGAGATTTATAGCATTCGAGGATCTTGGTAAAATGTCTTCTTCGAGTGTTGCTAGCCAATATGCTCATTTTACTGCTTCAGCATCTATGAGATATGGTCCTTCCCACTTAGGAGCTAATTTACCTGCACTAGGATTCTTGGTGTTTTGGAATGTTTTCCTTAATACTAGTCTCCAATTTGGAATCTTCTAACTTTTATGTTCTTGTTGTAAGCCTTGGTGATCATTTGTTGACGAGCAGCATTGCATATCTTGGCAAGATCTCTGAGTTCGTCAACAGTGCCAAGATCCTGGGCTAGGATCTTGTTATTGTTTTCTTGCTTTTGGAGCAAGTATCTTGCTGTCGGGATCACTACTTCGGTAGGGATCATTGCTTCTATCCCAAACACCAAGGAATAGGGGGTCTGACATGTGGCTACTTTGGAAGTAGTCCTATCTGCCCATATGACGAAAGGAAGCTCTTCTACCCATCTTCATTTCTTTTCATCTAGCCTTTTCTTCAAGTTGTTTACTATGATCTTGTTGCTAGATTTTTCTTGACCATTAGCTTGAGGATGAACAGGAGGGGACATTATCATTTTGATTCCCCAACTCATGCAAAGTTATATTGTCTTATTGCTTATGAATTGGGATCCATTATCACATATGACTTCATTTGGGATCCCGAACCTGGTCAAGATATTATGTTCAATAAATGAGACTACCTCTTTGTCTCTAACCTGAATGAAGGCTTCAGCTCCGATCCACTTTGAGAAGTAATCAGTCATCACTAACATGAAGACTTTTCCTCCTAGAGTTATTGGTAATTTTCCTACCATATCCATTCCCCATTTTATGAATGGCCATGGAGAGATAATAGGATGTAGAGGTTCCTCTGGTTGATGTAGGATATTGCCATGTCTTTGGCAAGCATCACACTTTTTAGCACGTAGAAAAGAATCTCTCTTCATGGTTGGCTAGTAGTATCCTATTCCCAATACCTTGGAGAATAAGGATCTACCCTTAGGGCATCTCCAACCCACCACCAAACTCCATTTCTTCTCTCATTCTTCTCCAACCCTACCCCATTTTCACCTCCATTTTTGGAGATATGAATAGTATTCCCCCATTAGTTTGGTTGCCAATTTTAGTCCCTCTCATTTTTATTTTATACATTTCTAGATTATTTTATCTACTAATTATAATTTAAATGCAATATTTAATATTTATAATATCAATGTTATATACTAATTTATATTAATTAATCATAAATATAGAGTTTAATTAGTAGAGGGGTATATTTGACAATATATATAAGTTATAAAAATGGAATATTCTAGGAATATACTTTTTAGGGTAAAAAATGGGATAGAAAATGGAGTAGGGTTGGAGATCAAACACTATTTACTACATTTTTACTCCATTTATGGGGGAAAATGGAGATGGGTTGGAGATGGTCTTAGTGTGATTGTCGTAGTCTCCTTCATGTATGTCCTTTAAGACTTCCGTAACTTCAGGATCTTCCAATCATCTGAGATATGAACCTGCCATAGACTTTATATAGAGTTTATGTCACACCCCAAAACCAAGAACGGCGGAAACGTTCTGGGGCGGAGGACTTCATGTATAATATCAACAACAATGTAAAGTAGTAAACAAGCAACAACATCATCCATTGCATTAATAATATAATTATTATACAAATATGTTCTGTCAAATTTTGATAAACACTAAAGCATAAATCAAAATGAAAGATAAGTCTTGAACAAGCTCCATCTTCCTTTCTCCTTGCATCGGTACCTGTCTATGATGACCTGAGGATACAAGTAATTTTGAAAGCGAGTATCAACTTTGAAGCTGGTGAGATCATAAGTATTTAGTGTCTTAATTTGTATGTAAGTATTTGTATGTAAGAATTTGTAAGTCTATGTATTGTAAGTATTGAAAGTGTATATGAACTGTAAGTGTTTGAAAAACCCTAGAATCCCTATGATTCCTACTAGTATATGAAGGTGTCTTCTACCAAGACCTAACTGTTCTGAATGTATGTCTTTTGTAAGAGTATGTATGTTCCCTAGTATAACTATCATTATCCAAAAATATAGTTTCTACATTTCCGTGCGTCGTGTGAATGTTCACGAGGTGAATGTAATGGGAAAAGAAATCGTACTATGGTGTAGTGCTATTAGAACTACTGCCATACTAACTACCTTAAATCGTATTTTAGATTAAGGCATTATGTGATAAATTGTACCATACTATCGACTGATATCAACGACATACGAATGGTCGTAATAAGGAATGACATTTGGCACCCGCAGACCTGCAGATCCCACTATAGCTAGCAGTAAGGTGTAGGATAGTCAATCCAGTATAGATCCATACACAAACTCATACTATAAACTGGTTACAACGACATAAGAATGGTCGAAAATAATGTATGACGTTTGGCACCCGCAGACCTGCAGGTCCCGCTGTAGCTAGCAGCAAGGTGTAGGATAGTCAATCCATTATAGATCTATACGCAAACTCACGCTCTCCCTTCAAGAGACTCTGGCTACAACTCGGGCCATGTCATTTAAGTCATGCTCCGATTTAAATCACAGTAATTAACGTATTCTAGTATATGTAATGTAATGAACTGTCCTAGCTGTAATGTACGTGCTCTCTACCTAGCAAGTATAGTAATGTAATCATTCTAGTATCGTTGTATATGTTCTCTTCCTAGTATAGTTGTATATGTAATGTAATGAACTGTTCTAGCTGTAATGTACGTGCTCTCTACCTAGCAAGTATAGTAATGTAATCGTTCTAGTATAGTTGTATATGTTCTCTTCCTAGTATAGTTGTATATGTAATGTACAATAATTTTCTAGAAAGTATTGACTCATGAATGAACTGACTCATTGTATGATATCGCGTTCTAGTAATGGTTCTAGTATCTCCCTAAACTACCCATATGGTAGTTTTGCTAGTAATCTATCTGGTACGTATGGTCATGGATGTATACCCTTGCTACCCAAGGGCATGGGATGAACTGGAAGGACCTTTTATGACTATATATGTACACATGATATATAACTAATATTTAAACGACCTTCGGACGAGTACCGGATATCCCACCAGACCACATCTCAAGCGCGAAAAGGAAATAGGGTGGATAGCCTTCCTAAGTCTTTTAAGCATTTCTTATATAACTATACATATAGAGGCATGCAATTTATAATATAAAAGCATAACTAAGTTTTGTAAAACATTTGAAACATAATTATTATTTTAAGAAAATATCGACTTGATGTCAATCTATAAAACAATTTGAAGGCATAAGTTTGATAAAACAGTTTTGAGTATAAGGAAACATTTGTTTGAAACACAGTTGTAAATAAGTTTGAAAGGTAATGTACAGAGTAAGATGTACAGTGTAATAAGTAGTTTAAAACATATAAAATGTTTATAAAGATCATTTGAAGGAAACTGTTTGGTAAAATGGCTAATGAGTAGCCAAATCTTTTGAATGTTGTATATTAATCACATGTGATTGATATAATAACTAGTGTAATTCTACTTATTAATCGCATGTGATTGATATAATAACTAGCATAATTCTACTTGTACCCCCCCCCCCCATAAAACATTTAAAAATAGTTTAAAACATTATTTAAGGGGTATGAACTCACCTGCAGTAAGTGACTGGAATTGAACGGACTGTTATCGTAAGGAAGGATCGGGCAAGTGCTTGGTGTCAAGTGAAGACTTAGACACACACAATGATCCTAATTACATATGAAAACATATGTATATAAATAATTAGAGATTAATACACTAATTATACAAGTATAAACATTTAAGCGTGAGGAAAACACTTTTGGTCAAGTGCTAGGAGGCTAAATGGTTGCAACAAAGGAGTGCAAAGCCCCTAATGGGAGTTTAAGGTCTAATGACCATATTCATTGGAGTTTACGGCCCAGGGGAGTAAACTCCTGGCCGTAAACTCTCAACCAAGGCTTGAAATGGTGCTTAGAATTATTACAACTCTAGTGGTGAATTGTTTCAAGGCTATACAAGTGTTTGGGTACCATATTGACTCCTTTGGGGAGTTTACGGCCCAAAGACCACATTCCCTTGGAGTTTACGGCCGTAAACTCCCTTGGGAGGGTTTTATGGTGTTTTCAAGTCTCAAACATTTCTAGGAACTAAACTAGGCTTTTGTACTTGGCTTTAGAAGAGTTTATGGCACCATTTGGCACCATTTTATGGAGTTTACGGCCCTGGAACCTTTTGGGCTGTAAACTCCCTCACTCATGGAGTTCTAAGTGTTTTAACTAGTCCATAACTCATTTAGGTACATGCCCAAATTTGTCTCTTGGCTTAAGGAAGGATTTAGGGTGTCATTTGACCCCTTTTTAGGTGTTTACGGCCCAAGAGTTTGTCTTGGCCGTAAACTCCTTTTTCCTTGTGATTTCTTATGTTTGCTAGGCTATAAACACTTTAGGGTACTTGTCCTAATTTAATCTAAGCCTTAGGAAGTGTTTCAAAGCATTTTGGCACTTAAAACTTGGAGTTTACGGCCTAAGAAGCTCGTTGGCCGTAAACTCCCTTCTAGCCATGATTCCTAAATGTTTTGTGGTATAAGGAATGAATTGGAGGCCCCTAGTTCGAGTTCTAAAGCTTTGAGGGTCATTGGAACCCTTTAGGACCTTAAAATGGAGTTTACTCCCCAAGAACATTCTTGGGCGGTAAACTCCCGGATCTCACATATTTGGCATGTAATCTATGTTATTAAGCTTATAACAAGTATTATAAAACAACTAGAGAAGTATAATCACGATTTGGGATAAAAACCCGAAGATCCGTGAGAGAGAATTTGGCTTTTCTCTAATTGGAATTCAACTAATGAACCAATTTGGTTCAGAATTCTATTTATAGTCCTGAGATTTTTGGCAGAAAATATTTCTATTCTCGGAATGAACTCTAATGTCCTAGAGTATTGGAACTACAGTGTTGAACCAAACCCTAGTGCATCCACTCTCCTAATATCTCCTTAAGTGTAAAATCCTGAAAACTGCCAAACTTATACTCGAAATCTGAGTTTTCACTGTAACTGTTTTACATCTATTGGCTTGATATGGTTTTTTCATAATGGAAATTTTGGGTTGTCACAGTTTACCTTGAATTATTATGAATCTTGAGACTCTTGTTCTGAATGCTCTTTTGCTTTTTTCTTCTGTTAGGATCGTGCCATTTTGGAGATACTCCACAATGGGTTGGATCCATGATTGTGGACTTCTTCGAGGATCCTGTTCGTCGGGATCCCTTTGAGGAGGGATCTAAGGGTTAGGATCTCTGACGGCTACTATACTTATTGGTTGTTCAGGATCGTCGGCTTTTCGGAAAGGGCTTCTATAGCTGGAGCTGGAGTTATTATATGGGTTATAGTAATCTTCATTTCTGGTAGGATCCTTAGGGAGGATCCTAAGTTGGCTAATGCATCCGCTTTTGTGTTTTCTTCCCTAGGAACTTGGGTTAGGCTAAAGTTTTCAAAATCAGAGGCTAATTTTTTGAGGATCTCGAGGTATAATGCTAATCTTTCACCTTTCACTGCATAAGATCCATTGAAGTGACTAGTTAATAATAAACAATCAGCAAATACCTGAAGATCCTTGATTTGAAGATCCTTAGCCAATTGTAGTCCCATGATGAGTGCTTCGTATTTCACTTTCTTGTTGGTTGCGTTGAATTTGCAACTAACTGCCTAGGGTAGGATGTCCCCCTGTGGCGATTTTAATATGATCCCAAGCTCAGTTCCTTTTTGGTTTGAAGCTCCATCTGTGAATCGTGTCAATTGTCCCAAGTGTTCATCTTCTAGGAGTTTTTTAGCTTCATTGTCTACTTCGTTTTGTAGATCATCACTAAATTAAGCCATAAAGTCTGCTAATGCATGTGACTTTATGGCAGATCTTGGCTCATATTTGATGTCAAGCGTGCTTAACTTCACTGACCATTTTCCATCCTTCCTGACATCTCTGGTTTTCTCATCACATTCTTAATAGGATAATTAGTTTTCACATGTATAGTGTGTGTCTTGAAATAATGTCTTAATTTAGTAGAAGCAGTTACTAATGCAAGAATTAATTTTTCGATATGAGAATACCTGGTTTAAGGACCCGGAAGACTTTTACTTACATATTAGATAGGATGTTGGTCTCCGTTAAGATCGTTGGCTAGGACAACACTTACCGCACTTGAGGATACCGAGAGGTAGTGTAACAACGGTCCATATCATAGATCTAGGCACTCTACTGCCTTCTAAACCATAAATTCGAAACCTTTAGGCCTTTGCATGGCTAAGAAGGTTATAACTTCTTCCAACTCTTATCCCCTTTTCTCATAAAGACCATAACTCATTCATGACTCCATAATGATGACCAAGTTTGGATTTTTATGCATCTACAACACATCCAAAGCTGAAATGGGGCAGATCAAGGCTTGTGGAGACCATTTACTCAAAAAGTCTCAATCTTGGGACAAAACCCTAAGGAATTGGACCATGAAACACAAAACCAAAATGAAGAGGAAAGTTCTGAGCTTTTTACTTCCAAGTGATGTTTCCCCCTCTGAAAAGCTTAGATCCAAAGCTTGCACACCAAGACTAGCTTCCACCAAGGTCCTTTCTCCATCTTCACAAACACACAAAGGAACTTCAAGCTCAAAACACACACACACACACACACACACAAGCTTAGAACGAATGTAGACTCTCTCTTAGGGTTTCACTCTCTGAAATGGTGGTTGAGGATAAGGCCATCACATTCCTTATAAAGGGTTCAAGCCACAATTAGGGTTTTGCATCTGGGTCGGTTATGCCCGGCGTAACCTTGGGTACGCCCAACGTACCTAGGCGAGTCCGCGTACAACTTAAGCGCATGAGTACGCGCAACGAACTCTTCAGTACGCCCAACGTACTTATTTGTCATAACTTTCTTCTAAGGGCTAAACTTGACAACTTGGAAAAGAAGAAGGGTTTAAGAGATGCACCTGAATTTTGGGATGTTAAAATTCTCCCCCACTTGAAATAGATTTCGCCCTCGAAATCACTTCTCAAACCATATAGATAGAAACCAACCGCTCGAAAAGCACCACTGTGAGGTTCTCACACCAAAACGATATCTTTCTCCATGAATACCTGGATTCAACCAGGAACTCCAAGTTTAGAACAAAACCAGCCCCTCTGACGCTATAATACCCCCTTTCTGACCTTCCCAGAATCGGGAAAACTCTAATGGCCTGGCCTGCCGCCAAACCGCCCACTCACGCAATCACCATGATATTCAATCCTCGAACATCAAACCCTTACAACTCGCTGCTCCTCTGATCCTCACAAGACAAATCCTACAATAGGCTACTGATCACTCATACCAACGTACCAAAGTAGTCTGAATCACGCCCCGAGGGACGAAAGGGTTCACATCCCACCAGGGCTCATCCACTGAACTACTATTAGAATCCATTCGAATAATAAACTTTGAACATCTTGTTCTCTGATACAAGAAAATCATGCTCACTCAGAAGTCCTCAGAAATCTAAAATCATAAGCCTCAGCTGCCTCCTCATATCCCTTTTTAACACTGAGTACCAGGTCTAATCTCAAACCAACAGTTGCACCTCCAGGGTCATCCTGTTCTCCATGTTTTCCTCCTTACTATAACCACATCGGCCCAAAGTGATACACAAGTAACGAAGTTCGCTTAACCCTAAGCGAATGCTACCTTCCCAACTGGAGATCGACTCAACCCCAACCTCTGTTATTTGTTACTCATAGTTTCATGCAACTTGCGGTACTTCCCGTACCCTAGTACTGACCCACACCGGTCTAAGACATCGGATGACAAACAATACTCCTCAACATGGAACCTACCTCTAAATCCAGAATCTCATCTCGCCTATCCAACGCACCACCAGAGCCAAACTTAAACTCGAGAGTTTGGTCCGATCCAGAGTTGGGACCACTCGTCCCAACGAAGCACTCAACTCAGAACTCATTTCCCTATAATTAAGGAGACCCCGCTCTCGCCCCTGGTCCGACCACCAGGTTCCCAAAAACTCATAAATTAGGGCCACCCCATGCCTAAAACTCTTATGCGCCCTGCTCTGATCAAAGAGTACTTTACCATAACAACTTCTCGCTGACTAGTGTGTGCTACGTCTTCCTATGGCATCACCACAACCTTTGAGTAGTGAGTACTACAGCTCCCCGTAGCATCACAACAACCTCTGACTAGTGAGTACTACGGCTTCCCGTAGCATTACAACAACCTCTGACTAGTGAGTACTACGGCTCCCCGTAGCATCACAACAACCTCTGACTAGTGAGTACTACGGCTTCCCGTAGCATCACAACAACCTCTGACTAGTGAGTACTATGGCTTCCCGTAGCATCACAACAACCTCTGACTAGTGAGTACTACGATTTCCCGTACCATCACAACAACCTCTGACTAGTGAGTAATACGGCTTCTCGTAGCATCACAACAACCTCTGACTAGTGAGTACTACGGCTTCCCGTAGCATCACAAAAACCTCTGACTAGTGAGTACTACGACTTCCCGTAGCATCACAACAACCTCTGACTAGTGAGTACTATGGCTTCCCGTAGCATCACAACAACCTCTGACTAGTGAGTACTATGAATTCTCGTAGCATCACAACCTCTGACTAGTGAGTACTACGACTTCCTGTAGCATCACAAAACCTCTGACTAGTGAGTACTACGGCTTCCCATAGTATCACAACAACCTCTAACTAGTGAGTACTACGACTTCAGGTAGAATCACAACAAACTCTATCTAACAATCCACAGATCAATCATAGATAGGTGCATGCACTTACCCAAATTATGCACCACTATACATGGCGGCAATTCTCATAACAAAACACCCTTCCCTGCTACAGTCCATATGATTGGACAATCTCACTTGCTGTCATTAACCGAAAGGGCTCCCACTGGAACCATCAATGCTCGACCCACCACCTGCCGTCTCCACTCAAGACTCAAACTTATCCGAAATCTAATGCATTAAATTCGGATACCTCGATACACTACATAGAACCTTACGACGACTCATCTCATCCACTGATCTTCCTATGCCACAACCTGAAATTGGTTGTCTAATCAACTTCTGCCCTTCCCAAGCTGAATAACAGCCCCATCATTGACCCAAAATTTCTCAACCGCCGAAATCAACGTATGAGACAACCATCTCGAATTCACCATTATGACCTTGAAGAATTCCCATTCACCCCATGGTCTCTGATCAACGGCCACTTCCCGTGGTGGCACTCATCCGTTTCAAACATAACACATGCATTATCTCACTATGCACCTCGTCTCAGTCACCAACAACCTCGGGCTCAATAAATTCACACCGCCGTCGAATCCCTGATCCCTTCAATACAATACTCGGTTCTCCCCCACTTACGGTTTGAACCATCCTTAATCGGCACACCAATAATCTATCACACAGACTGTTTCCACCAATAATCATCGCACCTATTCTTGGAAGGTGCTATGCGACGCTCGATGATCTCCCGACAGAGACCGAGCAACTTCAAATGCACTGAAACTTAGATTAAATCCTCAGAACTTCCCACTGTGATTGTCTCCAGTCATTCAAGATCTCACACTATTCCATCATCGGACCCCCTAACTGTCCAGTATTACCCTGACTCTTAGTCTGAAAGTAATGATCTACCGTACTCCCCATCATCGACTCATCAACCAGCGTTCCATCACATCACTTATCATAAGAGAAGAAACCATATTTCCACTTTTAATACCCATCAAAGTCAATAAGGGCGACCATCCTGATATACTCCTCTTGGTCGCTCGACGCTGTTGTAACGTGCGCAGATCCGGGCTAGTCAATTTAGAGACAATAAGCATTAAGAATGAGTTTTTGATGGAAGATTATTTAGAAGGATTAACCTTAATGAAGTTTTAGTATATGTTACAAGGGTTCAATACATATAAAGAACACCGAAATCCGAGTTATAACGAAGAAGTTATGACCCGTCGAAGTTTTTTTGGCAAAACCGGCACGGCATCGGGAGACGTAAATAGTGAATTTAGAATAGAGGAATTTTTAGCCTTAGTAATCTAAATAAAAGTCATAGAATATGTTAAACTGAGAGCGTCCATAAAAAGAACGCCCAAATATGACTTCGTATGAGGAAGTTATGAATTTTCTAAGATTTAGCATAGCAGTGCACAACCCGAAAATTTGAATTTTAGATCGGTCGATTTTCAGCCAAAATAATCTAACCAAGAAATGAAGATATCGTTAAAAGGAGTTAAACGATAAAAAGATAGTAAAAAACGGAGCTCGTATGCGAAAGTTATGGACGAAGCTTAGTCTCTACTTTTCGAGCGTGACAAATTCGATACAGTTTTGTAAATCCGAGATAGATTGAAAAATAGCCAACGAGGTATAAATGAAAGTTGTAGTAATCGTAAATACCAACGCATGGATATAAATATCGACAAAAACGGAGATCGTATGCGAAAGTTATGGACGAAGCTTAGTCTCTACTTTTCGAGCGCGGCAAATTCGATACAGTTTTTGAAAATATGAGATAGAAGGAGAATTAGCGGACAAGGTCTAAATGAAAGTTGTAGTACTCGTAAATACCAATACGTGTATATAAAGAATATAGAAAACGGAGCTCGTACGCGAAAGATACAGACGATGCTTGGAGGCTACTTTACTATAAAATTCCTATAAATAAGAGATGAACTCTTCATAATTTCTTCACACCATAAGCCTCTCTTTCTCTCTCTAACTTCTCTCTAGCCTCCCTAAACCTCTCCCAAGTCTAGGGAACCTCCCTAGCATGAGAAGAAAGCCTCGGAGCGCCCGACGGCTCCGAGAAGAAAATCTTTCGAATTGGAAACACTGCTCCAGCGAAGCCCGATTTTTAATAAAAAACCGTTGTAAGTGAGCTACACCTATACTATATTTAATATACCTTTTATTTAATTATAGTAACGTTATTAGGAACTTATAATAAGTACTTGGGCTATTATTATGGGTTATATAAGTATTATTTAATGCTTATATAATAGTAATAATAGCTAGACTATTAATTAGTCTCGGCGAATAGTAGACTAAACTCTAGTGATAATAATACTAGGTTTCATCGAAGGAAATTATTTTTAAGAAGCGAAGCGCTGTCTAAGTTCGGAATCATCACCTTTTCAAGTGAGTGCATGGTCCCTTTCATCTTACACATAGATATGAAGTATATATATATATATATATATATATATATATATATATATATATATATATATATATATATATATATATATATTACGTGTTGTGAGTGCATAGTTACTTTCATCTTACACATAGATATGAAGTATTTTATATAAATTTCGTGTTATGCGTGCATATTATTTATATACTTGCTGTCTATGTTGGATGAACGGTTTTATACATGTTTTAAAAGATTTAAACGATATATTTATTTTATATCTACAAATATGTTGGGATAAAACATGGGTGGATGAAATAGTTGATGTGTGATTAATAAAATGATGAGAGATAGGTGATGATAATTAGGTGAGGATAGATAGGTGATGATGAATCGGTGATGTAGGTTGAAAGATACTATAACCTTGTCCGGCAATTTGGAGATGTATTCATCTACCAGAGTTTAGATGGCGACCACGGACTATTATAGACAACCCCGTGGAATCACCAGCAGGCTCATAACCTGTAGGTGATGAATTACGAGTTTAGGCGATGTTGTAACTATGTATTCATGCGATGATACTCTAACCCCTTACTATGAATTACGAGTTCATGCGATGTTGTAACTATGTATTCATGTAATGATACCCTAACCCTTGTTAGGCATGTATTGATGGAGTAATCCTTGAATTAATATTGTCCATGCGATGTAGGCGATGATCCTTAGGGAGAGTCCTTAGGAACAAACATATAAGGAAATGCGACATAAGGAGATGAGAGGTAAATATGATGTAGGAGACGACCCTTAGGATAAATCCTTAGGGAAGGTACTTAGGAATAAAGAAGATAATGGGGATGGGTAATTGGGTTAATTGTTTGATGATTAAACATAATAATTATATTATTATGGGTTGAAAACCCTATGTACTCACCAGGTTTCCCAACCTGACCCACTCAGTTTACTTGTGTCACAGGTGACGGTGTGAAGTTACATTACACTGAGAGATTAAGGAGATATAGATCACTAGTGTAAATGAATGTAAGTTCTTTTTATGCTTATGTTTCTATATTGACGATGACATCCCAAATGTTTTAAAAGGAATAAAAATACATTTCTTTGGAAATGCTTTGATAATGAAATTATCATGTTTTTCTGGGAACAAATTCCACAACGTTTTTATTGAAAGAGATACTTTGATTTTTATAAAGCATAAACAAAAATTAGTCTTTTCTGGCCGTGAAAAGGGGGATGTCATAGCTGCAGCTAACACATGCCATACTATACTCCATTAGGGTGTATCCTGGTCCTGGACCATCTCAGTCCCCACTGACGACCTTTTCAAGCTATATCTTTATCTCGTGGCAGACCTACTGCCATATACTCTGGTTGAAGGTTACCATCCGTGCAATCCCACAGGGCTCACCCCCCCCCCCCCCACAAACTCAAAAAAACCGAAATCTCAACACCTTTTATGTCTCCCATAGGAAGCAGAAATAGCACCACTTGGGTCACAGGAAGTGACCTCTCCACTATCGGCTGGTTGCCCAGTGCAGACCGTATTCTACCATAACGCACCATCCATACTCGTCCCTGAGTCTTGCGACTCCAACTGACATATCACCCACATTCCCTCGGAGCTCACTCGATTTTCCTTTTCAAGTGATGCTCCACTAAAACTTGTTCATCATGGCCTTCTGGCCCCATACTCATTCACCTCTGATCTCAGTCTAGACAATCCCCACGGAATAACCGGTAAAAACTAGAAACACTATCCTCCACCTGTCATGATACTCAACCCGTGTGGCCACCTCTCAATCTGCTATGAATCATGGTACGTGTACCATGTTATCTCCTCTTAATCTTCTACGAATCATGGTACTCGAACCATGTTCCCTCTTCTCAATCCCTCTCACATCATGGCACTTGAACCATAACATCACCTCTTGACCTGCTACAACTCTTGGTATTCGAACCATGACGTCACTCCTCAATCTGCTACTTATCATGGTAATCGAACCATGACATCACTTTTCAATCCACTACTTACCATGGTACTCGTACCAGGATATCGTCTCTCATGGATATTGGATACTGTCCCATCAAACCCTGGTGACTTCATGTTGCTGAGCTCCCGGTACAGCAACGAGTCACCTCCTCGTGGCCTAGCAGTTGCGACAGCTTCAGTGGCTGCAGCAACAACAGCTTCTGAATCAGCAGCATATCTCTCATCGAACGTCTCAATCAACGTGATCTCGATAGACCCAAACATCTCGTGTATGACCTCACATATGGTCGCGACCACCTCACGGATCATCCTGCGAATCTCGTCATGGCTAACTCCGCCGCTCTCTGGGGTGTGACATGTACCCACCATGATGTCTCTGAAACACAACACAAGGATACCAGAGACTCGATCGAGTATACTCGCACTCTATCACCCAACCCTACTTGTTCCTTGGTATCCTAAGGATTCTTACTTGGACTACACATTGATCCGGTGTTTTCAGTAGTACGGGCCCAATAGTACCTTCCACACCGCATCAACATTCATTCCAAGTCCTCCTCCTAGGATCCTAGATCACAAGTACTCCACATCTCGCTAAGCATAGGCTACCCTTCGGTAGACTTCTCATAAGCTCCTCACTGCTACCTACTCACTCTCGAAGCATCTCATAGCAGCAATAATCTCCTAGGCTAAGGCATCACAAATCAGGCCACTCTAGTCCTAATATGAATACCTAGCCTACTCTAGCATGCATTACATATCATATCATATCTCATAACATATAATGTAAGGGTATTTTGGGAAATCACCATTCGGGCGCTGGCTGATCGTACACACTGCTCCTTTCTACTTTTCTCAAACTCTTTTACTCTTTTAGAAAAATTGTTCCTTTCTATGAAAAACTTCCTCAAATCCTCAGTTTGAGTTCAGATACACCCGAAGGTGCATCCGAATCCCTTAAACCAAGGCTCTGATACCAACTTGTAACCACGGTCCATATCACAGATCTTGGCACTCTATTGCCTTCTAAACCAATAAGTCGATACCTTTAGGCCTTTTCATGGCTAAAAAGTTTATAACTTCTTCCAACCTCTTATCCCCTTTTCTCATAAAGACCATAACTCATGCATGACTCCATAATGATGACTAAGTTTGGATTTTTATGTATCTACAACACATACAAAGCTGAAATGGGGCAGATCAAGGCCTGTAGAGACCATTTACTCAAAAAGTCTCAATCTTGGGACAAAACCCTAAGGAATTGGACCATGAAACACAAAACCAAAATGAAGAGGAAAGTTCTGAGCTTTTTACCTCCAAGTGATGTATCCCCCTCTAAAAAGCTTAGATCCAAAGCTTGCACACCAAGACTAGCTTCCACCAAGGTCCTTTCTCCTTCTTCACAAACAAACAAAGGAACTTCAAGCTCAAAAAGCACACACACAAGCTTAGAATGAATGCAGACTCTCTCTTAGGGTTTCACTCTCTGAAATGGTGGCTGAGGATAAGGCCATCACATTCCTTATAAAGGGATCAAGCCTCAATTAGGGTTTTGCATCTGGGTCGGTTACGCCCGGCGTAACCTTGGGTACGCCTAGCGTACCTAGGCGAGTCCGCGTACAACTTAAGCGCATGAGTACGCGCAGCGTACTCTTCAATACGCCCAACGTACTCATTTTCCATAACTTTCTTTTAAGGGCTAAACTTGACAACTTGGAAAAGAAGAAGGCTTTAAGAGATGCACCTAAATTTCGGGATGTTACAGGTAGAGGATAAGTGGTTCTCCATCTATAGGCTTCACCAACAGTGGCACAAAACTTAAGTATCTTTTGAGTTCCTCAAAAGCTTCTTCGTGTTCTTCGGTCCTTTTAAAATTATTGTTCTTCCTCAAGATATCATAGACAGGCTTACACCTTTATGAGGATCTTGAAATGAACCTGTTGAGTGTTACTACTCTTCCGGTTAGCCTTCGGATTTCTTTTGTTGAAGATGGAGATTTCAGCTTGATGATTGCTTTGATCTGCTCCGGGCTTGCTTCTATTCCTCTCTTGGTTACCATATACCCAAGGAACTTGCCCGAGTTCATCCTAAAGCGGCATTTAAACAGATTTAACTTCATGTTATATTCGTCTAGAATGTCAAAGGCTTCTTTGAGATCCCTGAGATGATCTTCAACTTTCATGGACTTCGCCACCATGTTGTCAATGTAGACCTCCATGGTGTCCCCCAACTTGTCTTTAAACATCCGGTTCACCAGTCTTTGATGTGTTGCACCTGCATTTTTAAGACCAAAAGGCATTGCAATGTAACAATATATACCTATTGGTGTAATAAATGTTGTATCTTCTTGATCGGATAGTTCCATCTGGATTTGTTGGAATCCTGCTGAAGCATCCATGAAGGTTAAGAGTTTGTGGCCAGTTGTTGCATCTATCATGGATTCAATGTGTGGTAGAGGGAAAGGATCCTTAGGACAAGCCTTGTTAAGATTCGTTGAGTCTACACATACTCACCACTTATCGTTCTTTTTTTGTACAACAACTACATTAGCTAGCCATCTTTGGAACTTCTCTTCCTTAATCATCCCTGTCTTAAGGAGCTTTTCCACTTCTTCTTGGATGATATGATTCCTTTCGGGTGCAAACTTCCTTCTCTTTTGATGTATCTATCTAAAAGAAGGATCAATATTAAGTTTTTGAGTGATAATACTCTTGTCTATACCTCTCATATCTTTGTGTATCCATGTGAATTTCTTGCTTTTGGTTCGAAGGAAGTTTAACAGGTCTTACTCAATTTTCTTCGGTATTCAGGATCCTATGAGGACCTTGGCTTCAGGATCCTCGCTGCTTAGGGGCACTTCCTTCACGTCTTGCTCCTTCGTTTCTAGAACATGTCATGCTCCTGCCTTAATTGCTATGCTTGTTGGGGTTTCGCCATACACTTCATATAGGTTTTATAACATTCCTTCGACTCTTGTTGATTTCCCATGATCTTCACTGTTCCCCATGGAGTAGGCATCTTTACACACTGATGATATGTTGATCGAACTGCTTTGATCTTGTGGATCCACGGTCTACCTAATATCATATTATAAGAAGATAAAGTGTCAATAACACATTAATTTTGTATAGAGTTTACCCATTCTATGTATGTTGGTAGCTTTATCTCCCTAATGGTGTGTTTCGTTTCTCCGCTAAATCCTATGAGGACCGAGCATCTTTTGACTATCTCTGATTCCGATATGTTCATCCTCTTTAGTGCGTCCAAGAGTAAAATATTGACCGAGGATCCTTTGTCAACAAGGATCCTTCTGACAAAGTGGTTGGCAATGTACAGTGTTATCACAAGTCCGTCATGGTGAGGATCCTAGATCCCTTCCTTATCCGTCTCGTCAAACATGATTTTCTTTTCATTGCTAACCAAGGTATTCTTTTGTGGTCTATCCTCCTTTTCTGTTTTAGAGACCTTGGCGTGTCTTTTGGCCTGAGAATAAGAAGTACCACAAATGTAAGATCAGCCTTAGATAACGTTAATTATCTTGGCGTTTGGGGGTGGAGATCCTGGTTTGTCCGGGATCTTGTGACCATCCTAGTTGTTCTCCGTGGACTTTTCTTTCTTTCTTCTGAGCATCTCTTTAAGTTGCCCTTTGCTAAGGAGATAGTTGATCTCCTTTCATAGGGATATGCAGTTCTCCTTCATGTGACCGAAATCATTATGGTATGCATATCATTTGGAGTTATCTTTCCAACTGGTGGACTTGTTTTCCTTCTTTGGTCACCTTGCTTTTTCTCTGAGATCCTGCATAACATGGATTAAACCTGAAACATCCAAAGAAAAACAATAGTTAGTGATCTTAGGAGGTTCCTCTTCCTCCCTTTCATTATCAAGGGCATTAACCATGTGATGATCTGATCTGGAATAGGGCTTCGATTTATAGGATCTTGGAGTTGAGGATTCAGACTTCCTATTAGGATTCTCGTATTGAATTGAAGGGTTTCTCCTCTTCTGGACTTCTTAATCCTTTTGAAGCCTTATGAACCTCAATACTCGGCACCTAACTTTTTCCAATCTCGTGCATGGAGTCATCACGAGATCTTCATAGAAGGGTGAATTCTTCCTTAGAACCATCATGAAGGCATCAACAACAGTCGCCACATCAATGTTGGGGATGATCATAGCTTCCCTACCAAACCTGTTAAAAAATCCATAAGTCGTTCCTTAGGATCCTGAACCACTCGATAGAGGTCACTAGTGATATTCTCGAAGGTTCTGCTACAAGAAAACCGGTTATTGAAAATATTGACTAAGTGTGCAAATGAAGTGATATAATAGGGAGGAACGTTTAGTAGCCATTTAAGAGTTGATCCCGTGAGGGTTTAACCAACGCCTTTGCATAGGCAAGCTTCCTTCAAGTGCACTGGGATGGGAATGATCTCCATCCTTTCTCGGTCTTGTGCTACGTGCTCTTCAGGATCCGTAGTTCCATCGTAAGGCTTCATGCTAGGAGTCTGGAAGCATTTAGTAACTTCGGTATCGGCTATTGCAGGAGCAAATCTTGAGATCCTGTGACTTGTTGGAGATGCTTCTGGTATGGGTTTAACAACCCCGTGTACGCTTGAGATCATCTGTCTCGACTAATGAAGTTCCGTAGCCATGTTTGGACTTATTCGTGCATCAACATTCATAGAGTTAGTATTAATAGTATTTCTGTTTAAGAAGTTACAAGAATCAAGGTTTCTAGGAGTATTGAAAGGCTCATCGAGATCATTGATCATATATGCTCGATTGTTCATAGCCGTCCCCTAGGGTGATGCAGCAGTAGCAGGAGCTGTGTTCCCCTGTTGATTTACTAAGGATCCCGCATTGTCGAAGTTCAGGATCCTTGCTTGTACAACTGTGGGCATCGTTTCTTGGGATTTATGAAATTCCACCTTCATCCTCTCTACTTCTCTAAGTAGTGTTCTATTGTCGTCTTGCTGCTGAGTCATTTGTTGCGTCATTTTCCTCATCATAGCAAAGTGTTTAGCAGTAGTAACCAGAGCAGTCGGGTCCTGGAGTCCCAAAGATCCCAAACTTCATTTAACAATAAATTGGTACAAAGTTTTATATTGATTCTAATCATTATGTTGAGTTGGTGGTTTTGTTAATGTCATTTTGTGTATAGATCAGCTGAGGATTTTAGAATTGAGAATGCTTTCGTAATTATGCCAAATTAAAAAATTATGCTCCTAGATATAAATTGTAAGTTTGGTTGTTGATAATGGTACTTTGAATTTTCAACTACTTTCACATGGATATTTTTTTTTAAAATTTGACCTTAAGCCTTATTTATTCTATAGAAATTTCTTAAACAATACTTCATTGGAGGTGGTTCATTATAATTTTTAGCATTCTTATCTATACTTCTTAAAAAACTCAATTTTTGATATATAATAGGAATAGAGTTAAGTTTATCTTGGCAGAATACAATGTTGATGACTACATCTATAAGTGGTAATTAAAAATGTTACTATGTAGATTATTTTTTGTGATCTACATTTTACTGATTACTGTTTTGTATATATATATATATATATATATATATATATATATATATATATATATATATATATATACATATTTTTTTTCAATATAGGTGTGGGTTTTTGTGTATCTGTTACCAATTCATTTTCAAAGGGTGTCGATGTGTCCTTTAAGTAGTGTATGTAATATTTTTTGTGTATTGTTATTAGAGTTTCGTGTGACAATGTTTTAGCTATGTCAATTGATATGTTATATAAATGTACTTATTACTTACTTTGGTTATATAAATGTATATATATATATATATATATATATATATATATATATATATATATATATATATATATTGGTCAAAATATCGATCAAGTGCAATTCAACCAAATTGTATGAGAGCATGTGGTGTTAGTGTAATACAAGTGTAGAATGAAAGGCCTAGTATGCTCAAAAGTCATATCAAAGTGATATTACTAAATAACATACGATACTAATGGGTCACACTAACAACAACTTGATACAATTAATTATTCATTAGAAATTGATTTTAATAAATAATCAATAAACTCTTATAATTAAATTGAAAATTATTTATTTCATGGAAATAATATACTCCATTAGCAAGTAACTTAATATATATCATATGGTATGATTTATAAGTCATGTACAAACTTTTGGACTAGTTGAATCCTTTTGTCTTTTTTCTAAAAGACAAGGTTGATATTTTATAAAAGAATTTATAAAAGTTTGATTTTCTTTCTTATTCTTTATGCAGTTTTTGAGATATGCATAAAAAGAAGAAGTGTATAACTTGTCTAATCATGCTTTAAAGGCATGGGAGACATGCTTATGACAATGGGGGACAAATTTGCTTAAAGTGCTAAGGACTGATAGTTCATAACTTCACTTTATGCATATAAATAAGAGAGCTTGCACTTGGATTATTTACTCATTCATTCCTTAATGCAAAATCCGAATCCTCACTTCCCTTTCCCTTTCTCTCTAGTTTTGGTTAGAAAACTTGAAGAACACTTGCATCTTTAATCCCTCTTTAAGTTCATATTGGTTATGAACTTAAAGCTTAAGGGTTTAAGAATTTTGGACTAGCATCAAGTTGAGTCATTGTTGGTGTCTCAAAGGTTCAACATTCTTCATCAACTTCCAAGCTATGCGAGAGGACCCAAAGAACTACAAAGGTTGTTATTTCTTCACCTATTCTTTGGTTGGTGTTTTAATCTTTCTATAACTTACAAGAAGATTCTTGGTGGATATAAAATTTTTATGTTATTTCAAAAATTAAAGTCTTCCGTTGCCATATTTTTCAAGCTTATGAAACTATTTTTGAACTAAAACCCAACAATTGGTATCAGAAAAATCTTTCGAGTTTGGTTAGATTTTTTATTTTTGGAAATCTTAGTTTTTGGAGAATATGGATAACTTGTTTTTGTATAAAAATAAGTTCATACATATTTTCTATGACAACTTTATAATTGTTACTTTTTTAAGTGACAAAAGTTTCATGCATATTTTGTTATTTAAAATTGTCTTAGAAAAACAAAGGTTGTTTTATATATATGTTGATGTATATGATGTGCATAAACTAGCCAAGGACCATTGTGCTTGTTATGTTGTTGTGTTTGTTGTTTTTCTTATAAAAATAGTTGTAATAATTTATTTATTCATATGGTATGTAATAATTAAATATAGTATATATATATATATATATATATATATATATATATATATATATATATATATATATATTTAAAGTAATAGATTAGTTTTTAGAAAGAATTCATTTGTACAAAGATGTAACAAGAAATAAAGTTTGAACCATTTTTTGAATACAAAAGGAAATTTTAGAGTTCAACATGTGCTGGGCAGAACATGACACTTTCTGAAAAGTGTCATGAATACTACACATGTTCTGAAAAGGTGTTGAACAGAAATATGACACTTTCTAAAAAGTGTCATTTATTGGATCTCATACACACCGATGTGTGTGGGCCCTTTAGATCCACCACAAGGGATGTGAGCCGCTTCTATGTGACTTTCACCGATGATTATAGCAGATATGGATATATCTACGTAATCAAGCACAAGTCAGAAACCTTTAAAAAGTTCAAAGAGTTTAAACAAGAAGTGGAGAATCAGTTGGGCAAGAAAATTAAGATGTTTCGATCCGATCGAGGTGGAGAGTACCTAAGTCTTGAATTCCACGACTACCTCAAGGAATGCGGAATCGTTTCGCAATTGACACCGCCTAGGACACTGCAGTTGAATGGCGTGGCTGAGAGGCGTAATCGAACCTTGCTAGACACGGTTCGTTCCATGATGAGTCGTGCTTCACTACCTATCTCATTCTGGGGGTATGCCGTAGAGACTGCCGCCCATATCCTTAACTTAGTCCCTACGAAGAAGGTTTCCAAAACACCTCACGAGATATGGACAGGGAAAGCTCCCTCGTTGGCACACATCAAGGTTTGGGGTTGCGATGCTTTCATAAGACGAGAGACTCACGACAAGCTTGAGCCTTGTAGTGAGCGGTGTATTTTCATCAGCTACCCGCAGAAGTCCTTTGGATATCTCTTCTTGAAGACCTTCAAGAGTCGAGCGATGAAGGAACCTCTAACGCTGGCGCTCAACCCGAGGAGGAAACTCCGGTTGAACTGATTGGTGAATCCTTACCTCTTAGACGTTCCAGTAGAGTTAGTGTTCAGCCAGTGTTGTATGTTTTTCGTATAACAAGTGAGGGTGATACGTTTATTAGTGATTGTACACAAATAAATTTGGATGAACCTAATAGCTACAAGGAAGCCATGGCAGGCCCGGAGTCTGCAAAATGGAAAGAGGCTATGCACAACAAGATTCAGTCCATGTATGACAACCAAGTTTGGAATTTGGTTGACAATGTGCCAGGTCATAAGACGGTCAGGTGCAAATGGATCTTCAAGACGAAGACCGACATGGATGGGAAGGTACACACCTATAAGGCGTGATTGGATGCAAAGGGTTTCACTCAAACTCCTGGAGTTGACTATGATGAGACTTTTTCACCAGTTGTGAAGATAAAGTCTATTAGGGTGATGCTAGCCATTGCAACATTTCATGACTATGAGATATGGCAAATGGATATCAAAACCGCTTTCCTTAATGGGAAGTTGGTTGAGGATGTTTACATGAGTCAGTAGAGGGTTTTGTCAATGCGAAGCACCCCAATAGAGTGTACAAGCTTGAGAAGTCCATTTATGCATTAAAACAGGCATCTCGCAGGTGGAATCTTTGTTGTGATGAGAAAGTCAAAGATTTTGGTTTTTTGCGAAGCAAGGATAAATCATGTGTATATGTCAAAGCCAGTGGGAGTATAGTTAGCTTCCTCATATTGTACGTCGATGACATACTACTCATACGAAACGACATCCCGACGCTGGAGGAAGTCAAGTCCTGGCTTGGGAAGTGTTTCGCTATGAAGGACCTCAGAGAGGCTACCTGTATTTTGGGAATAAGGGTAATGAGAAACATAAGTAAAAGACTAATAGGACTTAGTCAGAATACTTACTTCGACAAGGTACTAAAATGTTTTAGTATGGAGAATTCTAAGAAGGAGGAGTTACCAATCCAAAGTAATGCCAGGTTGAGTAAGACTCAAAGTCCGAGTACCGAAGTTGAGATAGCAGAAATGAGCCGAGTACCATACACTTCCGCAGTTGGCTTGATTATGTATGCTATGACTTGTACTCGCCCTAATGTGGCCTTCACTTTGAGCATGGTCAGCAAATATCAAGGGAAATCTGGAAAAGCACATTAGACCGCAGTCAAGAATATTCTTAAGTACCTTCGGAGGACCAAGGAATGGTTTCTAGTCCTCGGTGGGAGTGATGACTTAAGGATGCGAGAGTATAGTGACACCAGTTTCCAGACCAACAGGGACAACTACCGTTTGCAGTCGGGATGGGTCTTTACCCTGAATGGAGGAGCAGTGACTTGGAAAAGTCCCAAGTAGGAGACCGTAGCTGATTCAATGTGCGAATCAGAGTACATTGTGGCGAGCGAAGCGTCAAAGGAGGCGATATGGTTGAAGAACTTCATTGGAGATCTTGGAGTTGTGCCAGCCATAAAGGAGCCAATGGAATTTTTTGTGATAATGAAGGGGCGGTTGCCTTAACCAGTGAACCGAGAGATCATGGCAGATCTCGACATATCGATAGGAAATATCATTTTATTCGACATCGGGTGGAAGAGGGACTCCTCGTAGTGAAGAGGGTATCGTCGGAGGATAACCCAACAGATCCCCTAACGAAGGGACTGAATAAGGTTAAGCACTTGCAGCACGCTAGGAGCATCGGGCTAAAGGACAATATTAGTTTAGATTAGATAGCTTCGAAACGTTTAATAGATAAATGTAATTGACATTTGATGTTTAAATAAAGGAGTATTATTTATAAGTAAAGTTACTGTCTTATGTTAATTGTTTACCTATTGTTTCACTTTGCATGTTTTGACTTCCTGAATAATAAGATTATTCGAACGTTCCACAATCACTCATACTTTGGGAGTAGGTATGAAAGAAGATTGTCACGAATTGGTTTGTAGATTATCTAAAATGTATTAGACATGGCAAAGGTTTGTTGCAACATTCATGAGTGCTTATGAATAAGATTTGAGCATTGGATTAGACCCACGCTTGCTGGTATCACTTCATGGAATTTATCACGAGTGATCGCAAGACGATAATATCATATGGTATTAAAACCTAGATGTATGGTTTATTAATTGCAAGTTGGTTGTGCATTGATAATGCATAAACGCATCAGTAACTTGATGTTATAAAATGCAATGTTGTGCATGATTTGATGAGTGAATGGTAAATGCATATAAGTCGAAGTTTATCTGTTCCTTTTATCCTAAGAGGGTAAAAGTGATATCTGGGCCACTCGATGATTTGGTTTGACTTATGTGTCGGGCCTGGTCAGGACTGAATTGATGTGTTCAATTAAGTTCTATGTCAGACGAATCAGAGATGGAGAAAAAACTATTGGACAATAAGTATGACTATGTTCCATTTAATTGTCTGCACAATATCTAGAACGGAGGACTATACGATCCCTTATCTAAAGGACAGGTTACTTATAAGATCAGAGTTCAACAATGTCTTTGAGAGCTACGATTGCTAATCGAATTGTACTCACACTATAGTTACTAGACTTATCCAAGTGGGAGATTGTTGGATTAGTGTCTAAGCCCGTAACTATATTTGGTATGTACTTGACCTAGTTGTGCATGGTCCTTTTGGGTTGCCTTCACCAAAGAAACTTGATAGGATAATTTATGAAGAGAGAGGTTATTATGGGTTATTAATATATTACATGAATAATATATTAAAAGAAAAATCATATAGTTTAATTAATATTAGACAAGAATTAATTAACAATTAATTATGTGGCTAAAAGACATTAATTATATAAAGGGGACTAGAACTGCCAATTGTGTGATAGTTGAATATTGGGCTGAGAAGCCTTATGGATTAGGCATGGACAAAATTAAGGATGTGTCCATCTTAATTTCAGCCATAGAGGCCTTATTCTAGAAGGTTCCTTGGATTGCTTAAGCCCTAAGCTGTCCATTAGGGTTTTGACTGAAACCCTAGCAGCACAAGTATAAATAGACCCCTAGGGCATCAGTTTTCGGCCACTTGAAACCCTAGAAGAGTTCATAGCCGAAATTGTGCCTCCTCCCCTTTCTCCAATATCATCCTCTTGCTTGTGGTGTTTGTAAGCCATTAGAGGAGTGACATTTGTGACTCTAAGCTCCAAGAGAAGAAGATTCAAGCCATTCTTGAAGAGGTAATCATCTAGATTTGATCTTATATGATAATTTCGAAATATGTATGCTAGATCTAGGGTTCATAAGTCTTGGATGAATTGCATGTACAATAGAGAAACCTAGAACCAAGATTTAGGGTTTGCATGAGCACATATGATGTTCTTTTTAAAACCCATCAATATATATATATATATATATATATATATATATATATATATATATATATATATATATATATATAAGTATTAAACTTTTAATGTTATAATAGTATAATGGTTGAATTTTAAACTTTTAAAATTCTAGAGTTTGGAATTTTAGTGTTTCATAAATGAGACTTTTCAAATTCCAAAACTTGAGGGCAAGTTTTGAAGCTCTTCAAAACCTCTTGAATTCCATAACTTAAGGAGTTAATGTTTCATGAATGAGACTTCATATTTCATAACTTGAGGACAAGTTATGAAACTCTTCAAGAAACCTTTAGATTAAATTTAACTAATAAAATTATCATATAATTTATTATTTAGCAAATTGACCTAATTTAGCTCACATAGCAAGGCAATTCAAATCAAATAATACAAATAATCAACTTATAATCTTAAAATTTGATATTTGTCTTTTAATTGGATGAGGGTAATCATCACCATATAAAAGATGAATTTTTATAATACAAAACATTTTGTGGTAATGATCCTAATCCAATTCTGGCCAAAATAAAAACCGAAAATCTACAAGCAGAAGATCCTAATCGTTGTGTCCATGAACTGAACTCGTCGAGTTGTTAGTCTGTGAGTGAACTCGTTCAGTCAAATAATTAGACTCATCAAGTCCATCAGTCAGAGGCTAGAAATGTGACTTTTTCAGCTTTGAAAATCAATGCATGCATCAATATAACATAAAACACCCTACGCTCTGATACCACTGTTGAGTTTTAAGTAATATAACACTCCTATGGTGCACATACAACCCTGGATGCTTTGGATCTAAGTTTTCTCTAATTATACATGCAATTTCATTTTCCAAAGCATATACCCTAACTACAATTCAATTGGAGATGTACACCATGAAAAACTAGTTAGAAGAATACCTCTTATTTGTAGCTTGTAGTTCTTGGCCTTTCAAAAGCTTAGCACCTCAAATGTGATGCCTTTAATGTGTCAAAAACACCAAAAGCAAGAGGAGGCTTATGAGAGAAAGGCTAGGAAGCACAAAATTGGTTAGGGTTCTCCTTTAGGATGCCTTAGCCGATTTTAGGAGTTAAGGGGTTACTTTTATAGTGTGACATTGCTAGGATTTCTTCCATGCAAACCCTAATTCACCATGACTCTTCATATTTCTTAGCCGCTTTGGATTAAACCTTCATGGACTCTCATATAGATTTAGCCCATCCCTAATCAAACATGGATCATTAGCCCAAACTATAAGTATTACTGATTTACTTAATTAGTCCCCGCAAATTTAATCAGTCTCTTTTGATCATTAAATTAATTCCAAATTACTTCTTGATCAATATTAATTAAATAATATGATTTCTCAGTTAACATATTATTCATATAATATATTAATAAATCACAAATAACCTCTTTCTTAAATATCCACCCTGTCAAGTTGCTCCGGTGAAGGCAACCCAAAAGGACCATGCTACTATTGGGTCAAGTACATACTAATTATAGTTATGGGCTTAGACACCTAATCCAACAGGAGGTAGACTTCGCTTTGGGAGGCGAACCCCTAGATAAGATGGATTGGGATGAGTTTGTGAACCAATTTAGGTCCGAGCTTGCACCAGCTATTGAGATGCAGCAATTAGCGAGGGAGTTTCAGGACCTTCACTAGATGATTGAGATTGTGGCAGAGATCACTGCCAAGTTTTGGGAGAGAGATTTGTTGGTTCCACAGTATGCAACAGATGAGGAGGTGAAGAAGGTAAGGTATCCTGACATGTTGAGGGATGACATTAGGGAGTTTGTGAGTTTTTTGAGGTGCGGGACCCTAAATGATATGATTGCTAGAGACTGGGAGTGTGAGATCGATTTGAAGCACATCAGGAAGAGGAATTCAGAGCAGACTCGGATTAAGATGGGTCAGGTGAAGAGGCCCAAGACTCAAGACTCTCGTTTGGAAGGCCATCAGGTTTGGGGCCGTTGTGCTAAGTGTAGGAGGATCCATGAGGGAGGATGCTGGGAAACATGTCGAGGATGTTTTAGTTGTGGTCAGTTGGGTCATTTTAGTAGGGATTAGCCCTGTGTGTCGTTTCCGATGTGTTTTCACTACAACCAGGTGGACCACAAGAAGGCCGATTTTCCGATGTTGAGGGGTGGAGCAGTGAATGCACCCACTCTAGTTACTTTGAGGATCACTGATGGTCGTGAGTGTAGGGTAGGAGCCCCAACAACGAGGAGCCGATCTTTGCAGTGTCAGTCAGGGGAGGCTGAAGTTTCATTAGATGCTATATCGGTACGTTATCTTTTGCTTTCTTCATGATTATTATCAGTATTTATATTGCCATGGAATCTTGTTTTGGTATTGGTAGGCATTATCTTTGGTTTAGTTCTCTGTTATTGCATGGGTTTTATCATAAAGAATTTTTATATGCCATTTTTGCATTCCAAGAGTTGTTAGTGGGTCATATCTTGCTGAGCGGGATTCAGTTTGTTCTATTGTTGCTCTAGCTCTTTGATGGGGATCAATTTAGGTGTCTTTTTTGGAAGGTCTATGGACGAATTAACTGGATTAGTTCATCAATGAAGTCAAAGTTCAGTCGTGTTAGCATTTGTTCCGGTAGGATTGGCAGTCGTCTATGGAAGGATCCTTGAGTCTGATCACTATCGTTACTAGGGAAGGAGCGGTAGCAAAAAGATGGTGGTGGCACTCGCATGAGGTTGTTTTTTCATTGGAAGTGCCATGGGAAAATTTCATAATCGCAAGGGTTTAAGTTGGTCAAAATGCAGAGATCCTTTTGAGAATCGGAAGTCGGAGTGAAGGGTCGCTAGTTCAGAGCAAGGGTTATATTCTGTGTCACCTGCATAAAGGACTTAAGGAGGTGGTGTTGTATCATGGGAAGTGGGTGGGGTTGTTAGACTTGTTGAGATTTCAAGAACTTCATCTGGATTTTAGATGTGTGTGTGATCATCGAGATTGGCTACTAATGGAATGCTAGTTATTGTAAGCTCAGTTTGTCAACAGTTTGAATTGTAAGGTCACGAGATGAATTGGAAATTTAGCAAATCTTGAGGTTGGATGAGTGTAGTCGAATCCAAGTGGGGGAGAATCATTTGGTCTAAGGGATTGCACAAGAAAGGATATACGTGTTTCATTGCACGTCAATAGTGACGCATGACGGATATGTGGATGGATCCAGGTCGAGGGTGGTTTTAGGGCCTCCCTACCTGTTAGTGTCTGATTAAGGCTTTAGGGTTTGAAGCATGACCCGGACATTTGGTTGTGATTTAGTCAGATGCGGGTTCAACTAAGGATGATTTTGTTTTGTATGGTAGAGGTGTGGTAAGACCATGGGCAGTGACCATGGCGGAATAGGAGTGTCGTAAGACTGTGGGGTGGCTGTAACATTCAATGGATTGGAAGATAGTGTGGAAGTGTTGTAAGACTACGATGTAGCGGTAACATTCACCAGGATACTAGACAGTTGTGGAATTGTTGTAATTCTGCGATGGGATCTTAGTATTTTCCATATTGAGATAAACCATCGTTGGGAGGTCGTTGGTATAAAGGAGGATCAGCTCGTGCCTAGGGCAAGGCAGGCAGTGTTGTCAGGGAGTATCTCTCTATTATGGGAGGAGGATCATTGGGGTCCGAGGTGAGTTTAGGCTTGTGTACCTCTCGATGGGGTGAGACGTGTGGGCATGGCGCGTTCGTTAGTATAGACTGCGTGAAAATTGTGGGCGAGGCCCGTATGGTTATGGCAGTGCATGTGAGACCTGGTAGGGATCGGTTGGGTCAAGGTATTGGATCATGGTTAGAATGGGATGATGTTGTGGTCAGTGAGTGGCATAAGAGTGATGCATAGGTTAGGGTAGCCTTATCAGTTGGACGCCCAGGAACCTGGTGGCTAAACCAGGTGTGATGCTGGCAGTCTCAGCGATGGATTAGGGATTTTTATATTCCAGTTTAGTGATTGGTCATTATGAATACAAAGATTTTGGGTGAAATGCAAGTACAAATCCTTGGATTTTTATATTCCAGTTCTGGTTTTTATAAATATTGGATTTTAGTTCGATAAGTTTTGGCATTTAGGTGCAAAAATATGAAGTTATAATGATTTCAGATTTGCTATATGATTTGGTTTCATATTAGCTTTCTTGTTATAATTTCAGCAAGTTATAATGGTTTCAGATTAGTCAATGATTGAGGAAGGTATCCACGTCCTTAAATCGATCAAAGTTGAAAGAAAGAAATTAAAGAAGAAATACTATGAAATCTTATGTATAGGCGTTGATTGCAAAGTAAAGGGCTTAAAAAGGGAGTCTGCTAAAGTTTGGCATTTCTGGAAATTTATGGTATGTTCCTCAAACTAATAAATTGATGAATTGTAAGTTAAACACTTTGTGAAGTTAATGTAGTGTTGTGTCTGGTGTAAACGATTAGAATCGGAGGGAATTGTGTATATGTCTTGTGGATATAAAATGAAAATTGAATAGGGGGATAGGGACTATTTTGACATTTAAGGAAGTTGGATCATCTACAATACTTCCAGTGAGT
This sequence comes from Lactuca sativa, assembly GCF_002870075.4. Lineage (NCBI taxonomy): Eukaryota > Viridiplantae > Streptophyta > Magnoliopsida > Asterales > Asteraceae > Lactuca > Lactuca sativa. The sequence continues at coordinate 81,851,404 of NC_056631.2, read as the reverse complement.
CATACGGTTAAAAGTATTTTAAAGTCTAATTTTGCACATGAATTACTCTTGAATTTATTATTTCTATCTTTGGGGGTATAAACCGTGAATTTACATTTGAAATTCAAGTTCACCAAGTTCCAGTTTCAAGCCATATCGTTTGGTTAATCGATTGAAATCAAGTATCTATCTTAGTTCTTGATGATTTGCAGGCATATTCGATCGATATATGTTTTATTTTGCTCCAAATCATAACATTGGTGATTTGATGATGTGAGAAGGCAACACGAAGTCTATTGTCAGAACAAACGAGGAAAGGCACACGAGATTGAAGTTGGTTGATGTTTTAAAAAAAACAACAAGCAATGAAGGATCTCATAACTATAAAAAGTTTTGAATTGAGATGATGTTTTCTTTACTTGATGATTATTTGTTGTGAACATATTTCGCTGATTTAGTGCAATGGATCTTCCGAAAATAGAACAATAAAGTGTCCATATGAGAACAAAGTACATCATGTTGCAGTATTTACATTGGGTTGATTTCATTCTCCTTTTTCTTCACATTTTTGGTGACATTTTCTATATTTTATATTTTGTGTGATGTTTTCTATATTTTAGTCAAAAGTTGAAGCATGTTATTCATTTGTCATTCACCACTATGTCAAATGGTACTTGTGTAATGCTACTAGTGATGAATTGGAACCCCGTGTAAGCATCATTCCAATTATTTATGTTTTATTATTACTATTATTTCTACCTTAATTTAAACATTAAATGAATGTTTTTTCCTTAAGAACGAAATTGTGAAGTATAAAACTTTAATTATTAAAATTTTAATGTTGTAGAACTTTTTTTTAGCTTTTAAACAATCTTATTTTTGCAGACTGCAACATTTAGTCCACACCTTTTCTGCCGTAAATATTTGCAGATATGATCTGCAGACCGTAGACATTTACCTTCCCATGTCAACAACCAACCTTTGTAGATGAGAGAGACTTGGCAGACTAATGTCGAGGAAGACATTTTTTTCACTTGTCTAGCTTGAGGTATGATGTGCCCTCCGTATGTCGAGTTCCATGTAGGAGATGTTGAATTCTTTGCCTCTCCACTCCCTCTAGTTTAACGGTTATACTTAAGAATATCTCTAAAGGTGAATTCAAAATTTTTTGAACAGTTCAGAATGCAAAATGTTGTATATTTTTTAGGCATATCATTTAGCACCGAATTCAATACAATAGCGAACCAAAAGTTTTATGGTAAATAATGTTTCAGCAATTAAATTGATTGGATAATATAAGATGTCTAATCATTTTTTGTTGAAAATTATTAGCTTCATAAGTTTAAGAATCCACATATAATTTCTTAAATAATTTCGCAAGATAATCATCAAGACTTGAGCATATTTTACCTAATTATAATATGTTCCTTCTACACTAACCCATAAGATGCTCTGCCCCTTAACCCCGTAAGAAGGCGCGTTTTGTCGTTTCCTTGGGCATTGGTTGCTTTTGATTATTATTAAATATTATTTAATGAAGACATATATATCAAAATCTTATACCCCCACACAACAATGGCATTGGTTGTTTTTTTATTATTAAAAGATAAACAAATAATATTAAAATATAAACTATTGAGGAAATATAATATAAGTAGTAATCTTGAATGAATAACATTTGTCTACCATGCATTAAATAAAAGGTCGAACTTGGTGTTTAGCTTTAAAATAGGCCGACCCCAATATTAATGTCTCATTCGTCGTCTCGTGCATGTATACTGTGATGATATCTTACATTCGATTTATAATTAATACTCGTTATTATACATTTATCCTTAATTGACAACGATGATATAACTAAATATTATAAATTATAATGCTTATTGCCGGCGTCGATCCAAAACTTGTTTAATAATACTCGTATGATTTAACATTTTTATGTTGAATTTCAGAATTCACAAACAAACAATCTGAAGATTAATAGATTAATATTGTAAACTAATATATATCCACTATCGCCAGTATAATCAAACGCAAACAAAACCGACAAAAAATACTAAAAACTAGGCGATAGGCATGTGTGATTTGCGAACACGGACACGAGGGTATTGATTTTCCAAATAGGTTTTTTAAAGTTGAGATTCGGAAATTATTGAAACAAATATTACTTCAACAAGTTTAGGTATATTCGGACATAAAAGTTGTCATATAATGCATAAGATTTTGTAGCTCCACATAGACAAACTTATAGCACCAATTATGTTCGGTATATTGTACACCACAATCTTCTGTGAACAAGGTGTAGCATATGTTTGTTGAGCAACATGTACAGTATGTTTAATGTATAAGACGTAATGTATGTTTGGGAATACACGAGTATAACAATATTGACTTTACGCATAGGTTTATAAAAGTTGAGATTCATAAATTATTCAAACAAATTTGTGGATTTTAGCTCAACAACCTTAGGTAAAAATTGTTTGTAAATACTGATTTAATTTTAATAGCACCAATTGTATTTGGTGTATTGGACACCACATATGTTCGGTGCACACGGCGTAGCATGTATTCGGTGCACAATGCTTAATATGTATCCGACAATTCTGAGAACGTTTATTATGCATCGAGGAGCTGCCAAAGAAAGCAATAGCACAAGGGCTCATTAGTTCTCTCTTTGCTGGTTTACATTAGTTCATCATTAGTAACATAGTCCGAACATAAATATGAAGATTGTCTTCTAAAAAATATTTCAAATAAAATGAAACAACATAAGGTCATTATCAATCGTGATTGACTTTGAAAGTAAGTCTCTTATAATCAATTGGTTTGAGAGTCTGGAAAAGTATTATCATCTCTGAGTACATGCACATTCAAGTTAAAGTCGCCAAGGTTTCGTAAATCGGAAATGATAAACCATCACTTTGATTATAATAATGTGATATATATATTTACAAGTGAACATTATAAGTTTATACTTTGTCAAAAATGTAGGCATGATGATGTTTAAATATGACATTGCGTGCTAAAAGGTGTGTGAGATGATTTTTTTTTTTTTTTGAAGAAAATGCTTATCTAATACTTGATTAAGTTTTTTTTTAGACAAAACTTCAAAAATGGTCCTTGTGGTTTTCGAAAATATCAAGTTTAGTTCCTAAGTTCAAAAAATCTCACAGATGGTCCCTGTGGTTTCAAAACTTTTAACATTTGGTCCTTCCGGCTCACTCCGTTAGCATTTCACTGTTAAGTAAGGGGCATTTTTGTCATTTCATTACCCAATGACCATTTATGAGGTTTTTTATACTTTTAACAAAAAAAATAAAAAATAAATAAAACTAAATATGCAAGGGGTCCTACCCCATCTCTCTCTCTCTCTCTCTCTCTCTCTCTCTCTCTCTCTCTCTCTCTCTCTCGTTTCAGCTTATGTCTAAGCTTTAATGAATCCATTCGTCTCTCATCTGCCACCGCCTCCACTTCTTCCATTGTTGTACCTAACCTCCATTCTCGTCCTCACCGGAAATTTGATGCTAATTGGTCTGCCATTAAAGCTGCCACCAACCTTTCCTCTGACGGGATTCTCCATCTTAGTCACCTTAAGCTTGTACACCTTGTGGGATCGGGGAATCTTGGTCGGCTCTTCCTCTGTTGCCTCCAAGACTATGAACACGCACCATTGTTTAGGCGATGCTACGGATTCAATTTGAGTTGAGGATTCAATTTTTGGAGGGGAGCCATCACCACCATTGTTGGATTCATTTAATTTTATGTTCTGGTTTGACTTCTTGGAGAGGGATTTGATACAAGGTTTCTGATTTCATGTTTGAAGATCGATTTGAGTGAGGAATATATTTAATATGGTTTATGGGATTCTATCCATTTCCAGATTACCTAAGCTATAGGTTTTCACACGTGTGGCGGCAAGACTGTCTTCCCCAGCGAGACTGTAAAGAAAAGTTAGGGACCATCTGTTCTATAGCTATCCTGATTCTCCGGGGAGAATGGTGGTGGTCGGTACCTATGATTCTAGGTTTGTTTTTGTGGGTCGATTCTAATTTTCATCATCGACTGATTCTAATGTCGGGATCCAAAGGTTGGATGATTGGGTGAGTCCGATTAGTCTATTTTTTTGTTTCTAAAAATCTCAGCGCGACGAAGTTCTTGAATCATTGTTGTAGATTGAAGACAAGTTCTTCAACTTACCAAGGATTAAATCCTTGAAGACCTTTCAACAAGAAGATCAGAAGGTAAATATTCCAAACTTCGATTCTGGTAATTACAATTGGACCAAAACGGGAACAAGAGTGATAGCTATGGCCAAAACCTTCATCTGGATTCTAACGATTTTCATGTTCTGGGTTCTAACGAATAGACCCTTCATCTTCATGTTTTTGTTTCAAGAACAAGAACAAACTCGTTTATGGGTATCGATTTTCAGATCTCGGCTTATGGGCTTGAACACAATTCGATTTTCAACATCACACCCACACACATTCGACACACTTATGGGTCTGGAAAAGGACCCGAAGATGTCTTTTTAATGTGAGAGAGAGATAGATAGATAGATAGATAGAGAGAGAGAGATGGGGTGGGACCCCTTGCATATTAAGTTTTATGTATTTTTTGTTTTTTTTTAATAATAGAAAACCTCATAAATGGTCCATGGGTAATGAAATGACAAAAATGCCTCTTACTTAACGGTGAAATGCTAACGGAGTGAGCCGGAAGGAGCAAATGTTAAAAGTTTTGAAACCACAGGGACCATCTGTGAGGTTTTTTGAACTTAGGGACTAGACTTGATATTTTCGAAAACCACAGGGACCATTTTTGAAGTTTTGTCTTTTTTATTAATGGCAAAAACGATGATATATTATAAAGAAAAAAAAAATACCCAATTAAGTAAAGGCCAATTTTTATGTCTTGATTTAGATGTGACATTCTCATTTTCACTATCAGAAAAGATCATTCTATGCTTATTATAAAATCAGAGTTTTCATTTGTAAATGCAGAACTTCGTCCCATAAAAAGTATTTCTGAATAAATGTTTCTCATTGATTATTAAAACTCGGGATGTTATAACTGATACAAGAAACATAAGCATAAACGAAGACTTACAATATCTCATTACACTAATGGTCTACATCTCATTGAATCTTACAGCGGATACGTACATCATTATCCATATATAATTACCTATGATATAATAAAACTGATTGGGTCAGGTTGGGAAACCTGGTGAGTACGTAGGGTTTTCAACCCACAATATTATAGCTTTAATTATACACACACACATTATATATATATATATATATATATATATATATATATATATATATATTAACGGAAAAATAGTTCAATTACCTATTCTCGTTATTCTCACTTCCTAATCCTTTAAATAGTAATCTTGAGGGATCCCTTCCTAAAGGATCTATTTGTCAGCGGTGGTCGTCATCTATTTTTCTTAAAACATCTAAGCACATCAATACATTGGTACTTTGGGCAAACACAACAATACGATCAAACATTGGTCATAACACAACAGATCAACACAACAAGTCATAGCTTATTATTTTGCATAACACTTTTCTAATGAATGTTTTCTAAATGACTAGGCACAACACTACGATAGTACTTTTGGGTAAGCACAACGGGTCACAGCCTATTCTTTTGTATAGCCCTAACTTATCTTAATCTCTCCTTTAATATTTCACACAACCCTTCACTATCTAATTATATTTTAAGTACGATAAAATATATTTTAGCTTGTTCAATCATGTTGTACTTATATATTGAACACAACAAAATAGCACACATAGCATTTAACGAATTAGAATACTTGTATCTATGTGTCAGTTTGAAAATAACTATGCACTCACTTGACAGATGCGGGTGACTGGTAATTTCGGCGGTGCTTCGCTTCGTACTATCGAAAAACCTATACATATAAAGTACAAATCCTTAATGTAGTTTCTTAATCCTGGTGATTATAATTATAGTCTAGATTCCTCACTAATCTCAATGTCTACATCAAGATCTATCAAGTAAGGATCAACTAGGTAGGATAGTTAAGAGGCATGACCATTTCGGCATATAGCCTTTCTGAAATCCAAAAACCAAGCCAATGTGACCATTCTAGACACATCTCTTATAAGGAGGTCAATTAGTATTATGACTTGGAATCACTAATAAATCTTATTTATAGATTCATAATAATGACTTATGACTATAAATATAAGTTACACTGAAAGAAGTAGAGTGCAGCTTAACTTATAGAGGTTTTAGCAAAAACCAAGAAATTGCACTAGTAGGAATCTAGCCTGATAGCTACTAGTTGTCGGGCTCTTAGGGACCTCTGAGCTAGCCGATATAACCAAAATACTAAGAGGAAGTCGAGTTTTGTGAATGGATGTTCGAGGGAGAAGATGTAGGTGATGTGGAAAGTGAATGAGGCTTAAAGCGCTATTTATAGGCAGAATATCGGGCATGCGTACCGCACAAGGCATGGTGCACGTCGCGTACATCAGCCTTGCTAGATCCTATGGCTGTTTAACACATGTCGCATTCAGATTAAGCCACCCAACCCCCATCTATAAGGTGCCACATGTCACCACGTGGTGGTGTCATGTGTCATAATTTTGTGGATCCATGTCTTCACATCTCTTGCAGGAGTGAGAGGTCGGCTTGCCACGTGGCGCACTTCGGTGCTGGCACATCATCATCACATGTATTTTCCTGAAATCTTCTGAAGGCCATAATGTTTGCATATGAGCTCCGTTTTGGACGTTCTTTATGTCCCCGGAATCCTCTCGATGAGCTTTACAACATTCATTAAGGTCTAAACATCTAATTCTTGCTCTAACAAAAATTCATATATAGACTGGTTTAAATAATTAAAGCCCGTGTGAAATTCATATCTTCTTCATACAATCTCCATTCTCAACTGTCTTTGTTATCGATGGGTTTATATTCACGAGATATTATATTTTTGTTTAGATTATATTCGCTAACAATCAATCGATTATAATTTTGATTTATGTGTCGCATACTGCTCCGGGTCGTAGTGAATCTTCAAAAAATCTTAACTTCCTATCACGAAATCAGATTTGGGCGTTCTTTATATGCACGCTCTCAATTTAATGACTACTACGACTTTTGTTTATATCTATTAGGCTAAATATTATTTTATCAAAAATCTAATTTTTACCATACGTAGAGTCGTGCCTGTTTGATCTTGAAACTTCTAAGAAGCATAATTTCTTCATAAGAAGAAGGATTTCAATGTTATTTATATCTACAGAATCCTTGTCACACATACTATTGATGGGTTTTATATGTAACAAAAAATTATTTTGGCGGAAAAACATAAACCCTAAGTTCACATGCACCCTAAAGGATTTATGTTCTCACTATGATTTGCAAACAACTATTGAATATCAAGAACCCTAGAACCACATTGATATTTTCGAAAATACTAAAGGGTTATTAGAAATACATGCCTTAGTTTATTATTACAAATAAACTAGTAATCCTTCCTTGTTGGTCTTCAGAAAGCAAGCACCAGAAGTCTTGTGCCTCTAATGGGTCACACCCAAACCATAGCAAATTGGAGGCTAAAGATGAGAGAGGAGGAGGAAGGGATTTTCGGTTTTCTCTCTTAGGAAAGGGATGGCCAAAAATCATAACCCCAAGAGGGTTTATATAGGTGATTAAGGGATGCTATGGATAAGGTTGTTTCCTTAGATAAGCGATAATCCCTTAACTTCCTCCCTAATGCATCCAAGGCTCCCTTATTTCCCAAGGAAACCCTAGAACCTTTCTAGAATCCGTCCACCCTATATGGGAGGTTCTAGAATTGGTCAATTCTCAACTTTGAACATTGTCACATTTTGTCCTTCCACTTTTAATTATTCCAATTAATCCCAAAATTAATTCCAATTATTTTCTGATTAATTTCTAATTAAACAATTATATTTCTAATTAATATACTGTTCTCATAATACATTATTAAATTATTTATTTTGATTTCTAATTAATTTATCAATCATATAAAATATTTTAAATCAGTCTCCCTCTCCAAATAGCATTCCAATATATTACTAAGTTTGAGGGCAACCCAAAATGACTTTGCTAATAATTGAAGATTATACTAATTTAGTTTTTGGCTTAGACACCTAATCCAACAGTCTCCCACTTGGATAAGTCTAAAACTAAATTACCAGTATAACTTCTAAATTAAACAACAAAGGGTGTTTTCCAAATCAATTGTCGAATTCTGATCCGATCAGATATTTGTCCTTAAATAAGTGATCAAATATTCCTCTGTTCTTTTAGATATCATATGGATATGAGACATAGATTAGAATCATTCTCATTGTCCAAAATTCTATTTCCCGATTTCCTGATTTGTGATGACGATATAAGACTTCTAATTGAGCACATCAATTTATTCCTGGTTGGGCCTAACACTATAAGTCAACACCAAATCACCGAGGGACCCAAATATATCGCTTTTCCCATTAAGGCAAAAGAAACGAATAAAGTTTGACTCATATGCTTATATCCTTTACTCACCAAATCATACATGACACTATGTTTTATGACATCACGTTACTAATGCGTTTACGCAATACATATGTACAACCGATTTGTAAATTACAACTCATATATCTCCATTTTAAGAATATAAGATATTATCATCTCAAAATTACTCATGATAGAATCCATAAAGTAATTCTATGAGTGTGGGTTTATCCAATACTCAAATCTCCATTTTCTAAGTACTCATGAACATTGTAGCAACACAATTGCTATGCCTAAACTCCTTAGAAAATCAACAATTGAATTCATGACAGTCTTAATTCACTACTTACTTCCTAAAGTATGAGAAACTATGGAGCTTCGAATAGTCAAATTATTCATTAACTAAAAGATGCAAAACAAAATACAAGAATAAATAATTGACAAAGGCAGTAAACAGTACCCATAAATAATCTATATTATTCAATCACCAAAAATCAATTACATTTATTTTGTTACAAGTTTCAAACTAATCATCTAACTACTAAAACTAATTTCATCTCTCAAACCAATGCTCCTAGCATGCTAACTACGCTTAATCCTATTCAGAGCCTTTGTGATACCATCTACATGATTATCTTATGATGAAACTCTCTTCACTATGAGATGACCTTATATAATTCTATGTCTGATATAATGATACTTTTTTTCGATATTTCATGATTTACCATGATCTCTCGGTTCTTTGGTCAAAGCAATCGTTCCTTTGTTATCGTAGAAAAAGTTCCATTGGATCCTAAATGGTCGGAACTACTCTAAAATCGTTGATAAAATTCTTCAGCCAAATTGTTTCCTTTGATGCTTCACTTACTGCTATGTACTCTGATTCACTAGTAGAATCAGCTACTATGTCATGCTTGGAACTTTTCCAAGTTACTGCTCCACCATTTAATAGGAACACCCAACCAGATTGAGAACGAAGATTTCCTCTATCTCTTTGAAAGCTTCTGTCACTATACCCAGTCACTCTCAATGTATCACTGCCACCAAGGACTAGAATCATATCCTTTATCCTTCGTAGATACTTGAGAATGTTCTTTACTGCTGTCCAATGAGCTCTGTCGGGATTTCCCTAAAAGAGACTAACCATGCTCAAAGCAAATGACACATCAAGGCGAGAACATGTCATAGTGTACATGATTGATCCTATTGTCGAAGCATAAGGAACTCGAATCATTTCCGCTATCTCTTCATATGTACTAGAACTTTGAGTCTTACTCAATTTTCCATTACTCTAAATAGATAGCTCTTCTTTCGTGGAATTTTCCAAACTAAAATGTTTTAGTACTTTATCCAAGTATTTACTTTGACTAAGACCATTTTTTTCTTTCTATCCCTTGAGATTCTTATCCCACGATATAGGCTTCTTTTCCTAGATCCTTCATAGAAAAACACTTTCCAAGCCAAGACTTAACTTCTTCAATGTTGGAATTAGGCCTGTGGAAAAACCCGAAACAATTCTACCCACCTGACCCATTTCGAATTCGGGTAGAATGGGTCGGGTAGAACGGGTAACGGGTATGAACATTTGGGTAATAGGTTAACCCGATAATAATATAGGTCGGGATTTAGGTATGAATATTTATTTCCGGGTATACCCGAATACCCAAATTTGTTTTTTAAATAATACCAAATATACAATGTAGTCACGTATGCACACTTCAAATAAAACAAAACTCTTCGTTTCCTTCTTATGAACGAAGGTTCGACATGCGACCCAAACTTGCAAAGGGAATACGACGCTAAAGCTGAAGTCCTGAACCGTCATCACAATTCTCAGCTTCTCTCTATCGCACGTAATGGAATTAAAAACATACATAACATATTATAATGATTTGTATTGTTATTATAGATGTACTTGTTAATTGTATGGAGTATGTTCCTACCCAATTCTTTATTAAACCAACCAACATGTAAAAAAATATCAATAAGTGTCATTTAAGAAATTTTCGGGTATACCCGACAATTACCCGACCCGACCTCAAACCCGAATAACCGAAACCCGAAAACCCAAATTACAATATAGGTCGGGTATCGGGTATTATTTTTTAAGGAAATACCCGTTCTACCCGAAACCCGAATATTTTACCCGTTCGACACCCCTAGTTGGAATGTCATTTACCATAAGGATTATGTTATCAACATACAATACTATAAAGGCTAACATACTCCTACTAGCATTGACATACACACATGTCTCATCTTCACTCATAGAGAAACCAAATGCTTTGAATTTCTCATTGAAGCAAAGATTCCAACTACGAGTCGTTTGTTTCAATCCATAAACGGATTTCTCAATCTTACTGTAACGCCCGTGTTTCCAGGCTAGGCATTAATGTTGACGTAATAGTCTAGGTTAGTTTTTGTAACTCATTTTGAAATAATAAGAATGTATTATTTGAGTATTATATGTTTTATGCTTAATTGTGTTGCTAAATTGAATTAAGAATAAAATAAAGCGATAAAATAAAATATTAGATAATCCTGATATCTATGAAGGATATGGTAGTGGTCGTGGCAAGGTTTCTGAAGATATAAAGAATGACGAAAGCCCAGTTATAACGAAGAAGTTATGACCTGTAGAAGTTTCGCGACAGAACTGGCGCGACACTACATGATGTAAATAGTGAATTTACGATAGAGCGATATTTAGCCTTGGTGATCTAAACAGAAGTCGTAGAATAAGTTAAACTGAGAGCGTGCATAAGAAGAACGTCTAAATCTGACTTTGTATGAGGAAGTTACGATTTTTCAAAGTTTCGACTTAGCAGTATGCAACCCAAATCTCGAAATAAAATCGGGTGATATTTGGCCGAAACAATCTAAACAAGAATCGAAGATCTCGTCGATAGCAGTCCAACAGTGAAAACACAGACGAAAATGGACGTCGTATGAAGAAGTTATGAATTTCTAACGGAGTTTTCCTGTGCCGACCTACTAAAAATAATATAATAAAAATATTCAAAATTTGCCGACGGAGTCTAAACGAAAGTTGTAGAGCTTAGTCTCACCTACGTGTGGATACAAAAACGTCGAAAACGGAGCTCGTATGAGGAAGATATGATTTTTCTGAAGTTTTTTTTAAATAATTAAAATATATACATAAAATTATTTGTTCGGATAATACTCGAATCTGTGACTCAGCAGATCTAATCCAGCAGGTACGCCCCACGTACCAGGAGTACGCCCAACGTACATGTCGACGAAGCGTTACGCACCGCAAAAACTTTGATTACGACCAGCGTAATCCGGAGCTCAGCAGAGAACTGAATGGAATTGGAGATTCGGTTTTGCTTAAAGTCTCGCCGTGGAAGGGACTTATAAGGTTTGGTAAAAGGGGAAAGTTGAGTCCAATGATTATTGGACCGTTTGAAGTTCTTCAGAGGGTTGGGAACCAAGCTTACAAGCTCGAATTACCCGAAGAACTGAATGTAATTCATAACACTTTCCATGTGTGTTATTTGAGGAAGTTCACGGGAGAAGTTCCCGACATGATTCCATTTTCGGAATTGAGAATTGATGAGAACAAAAGGCTAATTGAAGAACCAGAGGCAATCGTTGACCGAAAGACTAAGAAGTTGCGACGCAAGATGGTCGAGTTAGTGCTTGTCCATTGGAAACATACGAATGGGCCAAATCTCACCTGGGAGACGAAGAGTGACATGATGAGTCACTATCCACATTTGTTTGATGATGTGTGATTCTGAGGACAGAATCATCCTAAGGTGGAGAGAATTGTAACGCCCATGTTTCCAAACTAGGGATTAATGTTGATGTAATAGTCTAGGTTAGCCTTTGTAACACATTTTGAAACAATAAGAATGTATTATTTGAGTATTATGTGTTTTATGCTTAATTGTGTTGCTAAATTGAATTAAAAATAAAAATAAGGGATAAAATAAAATATTAGATAATCCCGATATCTATGAAGGATGTGGAAGTGGTCGTGGCAAGGTTTCCGAATATATAAAGAATGTCGATATCCAAGTTATAACGAAGAAGTTATGACATGTCGAAGTTTCGGGACAGAACCGGCGCGCCACTGCATGACGTAAATAGTGAATTTACGATAGAGAGATATTTAGCCTTAGTGATCTAAATAGAAGTTGTAGAATAAGTTAAACCGAGAGCGTGCATAAGAAGAACGTCTAAATCTGACTTCGTATGAGAAAATTATGATTTTTCGAAGTTTCGACTTAGCTGTATGCAGCCCAAATCTCGAAATAGAGATCTGGTGATATTTGCCTGAAACAATCTAAACGAGAATCTAAGATCTCGTCGATAGTAGTCCAACAGTGAAAAGACAGACGAAAACAGACGTCGTATGAAGAAGTTATGAATTTCTAACGAAGTTTTCTTGTCCCGACCTACTAAAAATAATATAATAAAAATAAAGTCAAAATTTGTTAGTTTCAAAAATTATACTGCGTCAAGTCAGACAGTCGAGTTCTTATTTGAAACCCAATTAAAAATCACAGATAATCAAAACAAGGGTATAGGGTATGATAGTGTTCCTCCACCTTTCAATAATAACTACACATCCATCCCTATGACACAGGAAGAAATTGACAGGGAGGCACATCTTCAATATGGAAAAATCAGCTGGATTTGTGTCGGGAGGTATTCAGTTTGAAAATACTAATGTTTCTACTTCATGTGCAGGTAAAGTAGAAGAAGATGAGAACAAGGAGAACACTACTGAACAAACCAATGACTCCTTGAACTCAGGATCTGTTGCGTCAAATTCTGTTACTCCTAACAAACCTGCTGTTGAGAAATACAGGCCACCAATTCCAGCGCAACAGAGTACTTGTTGCAAGTGTGCATGTGGGAACAATAAGAGACAAGGCAAGGATACGCCAGTAGGGGCAGGAAGAAATAACTTAACAGTGAAGAAAAAGACTTGTTTTTACTGTGGAACACATTGATACATTGCTAGAAATTGTCCTAATCGTGCATACGTTCCCTTATATGCACAAGGCTGGCAGAACACGCAGAGAGGGAGTTTTTCCAAAGAAACCCCTCAAGGTCACGTTCAGACAATGGTGAATGGAACGCGCAGAAGGCGAAGAATCAAACCCACAAGGCCAAGAATCCGAATCCCAAAGGCAAGAAGGGAATGTCGGCTAAGAAGCCCAATCCAAGAGATGCTCCAGTGAAACAAAGACCGGTTAAATCAAATTCATCTCAACGGCCGATGTCAAGATCAAAAGCAAGTACTGAGCCACCCATCAAATCGAAAAAGAAATGGGTTAAACCCAACTACAAATGGGTTCCGAAGGCCCAATCTCCCAAATCAACTAATGCTTCTAATATTTCTACATCTTTTGTTTGTGATGAGCAGGATATGTCATGGAAGAGAGTATTGTGCAAAGATGAAAAAGGTAAACGCAGTTTCAAAATGGATTGGGTTCCAAAAACCAACTGATCCCGCTTTGTGTCAAAGTAGCTACAGAGGCATATCATCAGACTTCGGTTTGTTGGTAGTGGCTGCTCTTGGCATATTATAAGGGACATCTCTCAACTATACAACACTCAGAACTTTGTTCGAGAGTATGTGTCTTTTGCGGGAAAGGAAAGAAAAGAGGAAAAGAATATATCACAAATGGGGTTAGTGGTTAATGACATGAAGAATTTTCGGATCTGTTTTGAGATTATGCGTATTGTTCTCAGACCTTCTGGATGCAGATTCAATCGGTGAATTACGGTTTGCATTTTCTTCTTTATATACTCCTGAGTTTATCTTACTGTGATTCGTTTTAAAGACAAATTTTCATTTTCTTAATAGTTTTTCGTTAGTAGTTATTATTGGGAAGTGATATCAAGAAAGTGATAACGGGCAGTCTAAAACCAATGTAAGGGACTGAATCCGAATTGTCTAGACCATGTGTTCAATGTGCTGGTAGGCACAGAGGATTTGACATTGTGGATTTGGATAAGATTGTTTGGACTGACCATACGACGCTTAGGTAGATTGAGCAGTGAGATAAACACGGGAACCCACATAATACACTAAATTAATACGCATCTAGAACTGTGGTTCGACTTTTCCTTGATGTACGGACTTATGTCCTTAATTCTGGTTCTGATAGGGCGATTGGGGGATTCTGATAAAGTAGGTATGTAGGAAATTATTTTCTTGCTTTCTATCTGTCAGTCAAATGTTGCTTCCTCTGCGTGATTGGAAGAGATCCGACCTGGAATGCAACATATGAAACTCTATTTCTACGCACCTCTTTATCTATGAGATTCTTTCTATCTGTTAGCCATATGTTGTTCCCTCTGCGTGAACGGAAGATCCGACCTAGGGCACAACATATGCACCCTACTATCACTATATCCCTCTATCTCTGTTAGTCATATGTTGTCCCATCTGCGTGATTGAAATAGATCTGACCTGGGACACAACATATGCATCTATCTCTAAATATGTCTTCCTCCTTAATAATTGTTTACTTGCCTAAAGTAAGGAGTCCTTAGGAAGTTCTTGATAACTGTAACGTCCGTGTTTCTGGGCTTGCCATTTTTAGCAATGTAATAGTCTAGGTTAACCTTTGTAACCCCAATTTGAAATAATAAAATGTATTATTTGTGAATTTGTGAATTATGTGAGTTATGTGTTTATTTGCTTAATTATGTGATATAATTAAATTAAGAATAAAATAAGCGTCAAAATTAAAGTGTGAGATAAGCCCGATATCTTTGCATAAAGTTGTAGTGGTTGAAACAAGGATTCCGGAGATATAAGGAATGCAAAAATCCGAGTTATAACGAAGAAGTTATGACCTGTCGAAGTTTCGCGACAGAACCGGCACGACGCCGAGTGACGTAAAATATGAATTTAAGATAGAGCGATATTTAGCCTTAGCGATCTAAACGAAAGTCGTAGATTTCTTTAAACCGAGATCGTGCATAAAAGGAACGCCCAAATCTGACTTCGTATGAGGAAGTTATGATTTTTCTAAGTTTCGACTTAGCAGTATGCAGCCCGAATACTCGATTTGAGATCGAGCGGTTTTTAGCCGAAACAGTCTAAACGAGAATCGAAGATCTCGTTGTTAGTAGCGAAACGATGAAAAGATAGGCGAGAACGGACGTCGGACGAAGAAGTTATGATTTTATAACGAAGTTTTCCTGTCCGGGTCTTCTAAAAATAAATAATAAAAAATAAAGTCAAAATTAGCCGACGGAGTCTAGATGAAAGTTATAGAGTATGGTCTGTCCTTCGCGTGGATATAAAGAACGTCGAAAACGGAGCTCGTATGCGAAAGTTACGCAATTTAGAAGTTCGACGAGTCAATTACGCCCCGCGTAATTTGAGTATGCCCCGCGTACTCAGGCGGATGCAAGTTGCCTGACCAATACTCGAGTGCCACAGATCGACGCATGCAGTGATGTCACAGTACGCCCCGCGTAACTCAAGTACGCCCCGCGTACTGAGTACGCCCTGCGTAATTTGAGATTACGCCCCGCGTAATCCCAGACCCTCAGCCTATAAATAGAACTCAAAATCAGCCATTTTCTCT
This sequence comes from Lactuca sativa, assembly GCF_002870075.4. Taxonomy (NCBI): domain Eukaryota; kingdom Viridiplantae; phylum Streptophyta; class Magnoliopsida; order Asterales; family Asteraceae; genus Lactuca; species Lactuca sativa. The sequence goes on along the minus strand of NC_056631.2, from coordinate 81,835,328 downwards.
TGTTCAAACTCTTCCCTCTCTCTAAGTTTTGCCTCGATTTGCATGCCAATCATATCCCGAAGCCCCCGTATTATTCCCAAGCCCCGAAGCAAGATCCGAAGCCCCGAGGATCCCGAAGAGCGTTATTCCCGAGCCGAAGCTCTGCCCGCGAGGAGTTCGATTTTGGTGGAGATCTTCCAGATCTATCTAAGTATACTACTTCTATAAGCCGTAGTGCTGTCGGATCAACTTCTGATCAAGTGAGTGTGTAGTAATTTTCTTTCCAACGCAATATTATGAAGTATTTAATATAAAATACGTGCTACGTGTAAATATTTTGTGGTTATATGTGTGAATGTATATTCACTCTCTTCTATCTCATAGATCTGATATATTCTCTATGAAATACGTGTTATGTGTGTATGCATCATCTGTTATGTGGAATATGTATTGATTAAAGCATGCTATACAGGTTTTATAAACAATGTATAAAAATGTATATTTTTATCTACTAATATGTTGGGTAGAACATGGGTAGATAATTGGTGTGAAATAAACAGATGAGAGGCCTCGGTGTTATTGGTGTTGTTCTAGTCATTCAGCAGAGTATGGATGACGACCATGGACTATTCTAGACTGTCCTGTGGAACACTAGCAGGCTCATTACCTGTAGGTGTTGTGAACGACGTGTTCACCGGTGTACTCTATCCCCCACATGGTTGCCTTTAGGACACTTATTATTGAGGAAGCCCCTCTACAGTAATGTCCGTCCCGATGAAAATCCTGAAATAAGTTCCTTATAATAGACGTAATTTTTAGGAACGTAAGGTGAGGATAACGGGAATGGGTAATCGGGTTTATTGTTGATTGTTGTAATTAAATATAATTATTGTGGGTTTGAAAACCCTATATGCTCACCAGGCTCCCAAGCCTGACCCACTCAGTTTATTTGTATTACAGGAAGTGGCGCAAGAGCTTAAGATGGGCGAATCATCAAGTTGTTTTGTTTACAAGTCTGTATATGTATATATTTGTTGAATGACTTGTAATGTTATCGTTTATGCTTTATGATCTGTATCGGAACATGACATCCCGACTTTTGATTATAAAACGAAATCATATTTCTATATGAAATGTTTTGATAAATATCTATTTTATCATGTTTTGTTTTTGGGAACAAATTCCGCATTTCTTTTAAAATCAAACGGATTTACTCTGAAAATGTTTTAAAAAGCATAAATGAAATCGGTCTTTTCTAGCCGAGATTTTGGGGATGTCACAGTTGGTATCAGAGCATTAGTTTAAGCGAACTAGGAATTTGTAGGATTTCTAGACTTAAACTTAAGATGCTAAGTGGAGATTGGGAGATGTGTGTCTGATAAATTTAGACACGAGCACTAGTTTATTTTAGGAGAGTTGCCTAAAATGCTTTTATGTGCTAAATGTTATATGTTGCCATACATGATATTATTTGTTCGGATCTACGGTTTGTTGCCAACCGGATCTGAAGGTTTATGTGTTTAGGATTCTAAGCATATGTATACGATATTAGAACTAGCATGTAATCGTTTGGAGTAATAAGGTGAAATTATTCGGTGTGTAGATCAAAAATGGTGAGAACAAGAAGCGGAGTTGGAAATGCTGATGAAAACAGGAATCAACCGCCTGTAATTCAACAAGTACCTGTCGCAGCTGATGCACCTGAGTCGATAACAATGGCTGGTGTACAAATGATGATTCAAACGATGTTGGATCGTTAGATGGAAGAAACAAGACGCCTGCTTAGGCAGAATCGTGAAGAACCGTCAATTCAAGCGGAAGAGCCCGAGGAGAATGGAGGGCAGTCTGAAGGAGAAAACTTTAGTGAGATCATTGGTCAAGACGAACAACCAATGGTTAGACGCAATAACCAGTATGGAGGAAATGATGGTCGTGGGTGCAAGTATAAGGATTTCATGGCATCCAAACCACCATGTCTATCCGGAAGCCCGACGCCGGTGCAAGTTATGGACTGGGTCTCTGAAATGGAGACTATGTTTGAAAGTTGTGAATGTAGCAACAGGCAGAAGACCGCTCTTGCGACCCCTCTGCTAAAATCTGGCGTGTTGAGTTGGTGGAAGCTGTTAACTGACTCTATGACCAAGGGAGAAGCAAGCAAAATGTCTTGGGAAGACTTTGTGGAACAACTATAACTGCAATACTGCTCCGAGCAGGACCTTTTGGAAATCAGTAATGAGTTTCAGAATTTGAAGAAAGGGAAATTGAGCGTTACTGAATACGCTGCAAGTTTCACAGAAAAGATGAAGTTTATCCCATATTTGGTGCCTACAGAACTCTCTAAGGTCAACAAGTTTGCCCTTGGACTACCAGCGGACTATTTTTGTTTTTTTTATTTTTTTCAGAAAATATGAAAAACCCAAAAAAAAATTGTGTGCTAAACTTTCTTTTAGTTTTGTTTAGTCTTGAAAAGTGAATTCAGGTGAAGATGAAACTCATGGAGTTTGTGTCGAAGATTTCTGAGCCAAGGCTTCATCCGTGATCATCGAAGAATTCTCATTCGAAGGAGCAAGAAATGAAGATTATTCTTTTGACATTCAATCTTTCAACCCCAGAAGCAAGGTGAAGCAGAAATTGAAGATTATGTGATGGATTGCATTGAAGCCTCCTCAATCAGTCTGCTTCTATCTTAAACCTGCTGAAGTGATCCAGAAGATTTGTTCTCTCTAATGTTCTCTCTGAAGATTCTCAAGCTGATAGCGCGCGCTATCTTTAAAGAATCAGTACATCAAGCCTTCTCACCCAATGTGCGTTCAAAGTCAAATTTTTGAAGAAAAGCCCAAGTGCTTAAGATGAAGTCATTCATTGAAGATAAATGCTGAAGCCAAGCTCTTGATGAAGATTGACAAGAAAAGCCAGCTACTTTTTAGGGAGAGCCTGTTGGGTCAATTAAGAAAAGAAAGCTATAAACCAAGGGGAGATTGTTAGGTCAAAAATATGGTTTATACTTTGCTTTTCTAGGAAAATGTATTTTTATGTCTAGGACCGTAAACAGCTCTGTGTTTACGGCCGTAAATCGGTTTACGGCCGTAAACCCATTGGGCCTTTATTCCCCAAGTATATATATATAGGTGCTAAGTGGTTGAGGAGAGATTGATGAGCATAAGATAGTGTACGGTCGAGAGAAGAACAAGTGTGTGTTAGTGTGTGTGTGTGTGTGTGTGTGAATCTCATGTAAAGGAACTTCAATCATATCACCAATACATTCAAGATTCATCATATTCTTCTTCTCCTTCTCTTCTATTTGATCTGACATCATATGTTTGATTGGGATTCCGTACCATCAAACGGATCTGATTGATACACAAGCATATTTGGGGACTTACAAAATTAGCCAACGGAGTCTAAACGAAAGTTGTAGAGCTTAGTCTCACCTACACGTGGATATAAAGAACGTCGAAAACAGAGCTCGTATGAGGAAGATATAATTTTCTGAATTTTTTTTAAATAATTAAAATATATAAATAAAATTATTAATTCGGATAATACCCGAATCCGTGACTCAGCCGATCTGATCCACCTGGTACGCCCCGCGTACATGTCGACGAAGCGTTACGCCCCTCGTAAACTTTGATTACGCCCAGCGTAATCCGGTGCTCAGCACCCTATAAATAAATCTCAAGGGGCAGCCGGTCTTGGTTGCTCAAATTCTTCTCTTTCACCCCTTTTCTTTCTATTTCTTGGCAATTTATACCCCCGAAGCCTCGGTATCATTCCTGAGACCCAAAGCAAGTCCCGAAGCGCCGAAGATCCCAAGAAGTAAAGTTTCCAAGCCGAAACTCTGCCTGCGAGAAGCCCGGTTTTTGTGAAGATCTCCCGTTTTCACCAAAGAAATACTACTCTTAGAGCCGTAGTGTTGTCCGATCATCTTCTGATCAAGTGAGTGTATATTCCTTTTCTTCTAACACATAGATACGAAGTATTCTCTACAAAATATGTGTTATGTGTTTGTATATTATTTTCTTATTTGAAATAATTATTGAATGAATGATTTGTACAAGTTTTAAGTTGTATATAAATGTATATATTTTCATCTACTAATATGTTGGGTAGAACATGGGTAGAAAGTTGTTGTGTGATGAAATAAAAATAATGAGAGGCCTCGATGTGATTGTAATCTAGTCATTCAGCAGAATATGGATGACGACCACGGACTCTTTCTAGACTGTCTTGTGGAATGCTGGCAGGCTCATAACCTATAGGTGTTGGTGAACTTGGGTGTTCATTTGTTGTATTTTATCCCCCTCATGGTTGCCTTAGGACATTCATTGTTGAGGAAACCCCTCTGCAGTAGTGTCCGTCCCGATGAAAATCCTAGATTAGGTCCCTTGTAATAGTTGTTGCCATAGGGACGTAAAGTGAGGATAACGGGAATGGGTAATCAGGCTATTGATAGTTGGTGAAATTAAATATAATTATTTATTGTGGGTTGAAAACCCTATACGCTCACCATGCTCCCAAGCCTGACCCATTCAGTTTCTTTGTATTACAGGTAGTGGCGCGAGGGCATAAGTTGGAGAACTTGTGAAGATGTTTTTGTTTATAGACTAGTAGTTGTATAAAACTGTGTAAGGTCGATGTTTTATTGTTTATGCTTTTGTGTCTGTATTGGAACATGACATCCCGAGTTTTGATATATAATGAAAATACATTTCTTTAAGAAATGCTTTGATAAACTTTATTTTATCATGTTTTTTTTTTGGGACAAATTCCGCAACTCTTTTAAATCAATGGATTTACTCTGAAATTATTTTAAAAAGCATAAATGAAACCGGTCTTTTCTGGTCGTGATTTTGGGGATGTCACACTTACATACTCTATTAGGATACTTTGCATTTACAAAACCCTCTGGATGACTCATATAAAAATCTTCAACCAACTTTCCATTAAAGAAAACGGTTTTGACATCCATCTACCATATTTCATGTAACGAACCAAAATTCAAGGCCAAAAATTTCATTGTTAAATTAGTTATTATAAAACCATAAGTATAAAAAACATATGTAATAATATCTCACGTCAAAACCAAAGTGTCAGTAATCGAAACATGTTATCATGAAATAATATCATAGTGTAATCCCAAAGATCTCATGTGCGGAAAACATGGTGTGATGCACTACGATCGAGCTGGCTCCTTTCCTTTGAAAACGAAGTACCTTAAACAAAAACTAAAAACTGTAAGCACGAAGCTTAGTGAGTTCCTAAGAGCATACCATACACACAATCCACATATCACCTATCCTGTTAGATATAAAAGCTACATGTATCACATATCATGTTAACTACAGAAGCTACATATAACACATAAGCCATGCATACAAAAACCTGTAAGAATGCTGTGACATCCCCAAAATCACGGCCAGAAAAGACCGGTTTGTTTATGCTTTGTTTAAAAATCAGAGTTACATTTTAAATGAAAGTGTTGCGGAATTTGTCCCAAAACAAAATATGATAAAGATTTATCAAAAGCATTTCCATAGAAATGTATTTCATTAAAAGACTTGGGATGTCATGTTCGTACAGATCAAAAGCATAAACAGTACAATATAAGCCTTACTACATTATTTCATATCTACAGGCCTATATCCGTAATCCCTCGTCCAAAACATCACATCTATGCTCATGCGCCACTACCTGTAATACATAAAACTGAGTGGGTCAGGCTTGGGAGCCTGGTGAGCACATAGGGTTTTCAACCCACAATAAATAAGTTTATTAATTCAATCAACAATAACCCGATTACCCGTTCCCGTTATCCTCACTTTACGTCCCTAAACACCTATCATAAGGGACCTAGCCTAAGGATCATCATCGGGACGGACACTACTGCTAAGGGGATTCCTCAGCAATAAATGTCCTAAAGGCAACCATGTGGGGGATGGAGTACACCGGTGAACACATCGTTCACAAACACCTACAGGTTGCGAGCCTGCTAGTGTTCCACTGGACTGTCTAGAAGAGTCCGTGGTCGTCATCCATACTCCGCTAGATGACAGAAACAACAACATCAACATCGAGGCCTCTCATCATTTTATCACACATCAGCTATTACATCTACCCATGTTTTACCCCAACATTTTCGTAGATATAAAATACATATACAGTTTAAATCATTGAAAACATGTATAACAATGTTCATCCAGCATAGATAGCAAGTATTCAGATAATATGCACACATAGCACGTAATTTATATAAAATACTTCATATCTATGTGTAAGCTGAAAGTAACTATGCACTCACTTGATTAGGTGGTGACTCAGCACTCGGACAGCGCTTCGATACTCTCAAAACGATATTCCTTTGATAAAACCTAGTATCGATACCACTAGGGTTTAGTTTAACGATAACCGCGACAAATTAATTAGTCCGAGTATTATTAAGCGTTAATAATACTCGATATAACTCATAATAATAGTCCAAATAATTATTTTAAGGACCTAATAACATTCCTATGATTACTTGAAAGCTATATTAAAAATTGCGTAAGCGTAGCACACTTACAGCGATTTTTATCGAGAACCGGGACTTAATTGGAGCAGCGTTTCGAAACCGAAAAACTCCTTTTTCTCGGGACTCCGGGAGCCTCAGGGCTTCCCTAGGGTGCTAAGGGGCTTAACTAGGGTTTAGAGGTGTTTTGGGGTTGTAGAGAGAGAAAGAAGTTAGAGAGAGAGTGAAGAAAGGTGTGAAAAATGAAGGAAAATCGGCCCCCTTTTATAGCCCTGCGAGGCCTCGGTACGCTGGGCGTACCTCGGACCTACGCGGGGCGTAGTCATCGGATAAGAGTGCCAGACCGACTCCAGCTGTTAGCCTCTTCGGACCGGATAAGACCGAGGTTACGCGGGGCGTTCCGGATCTCGTACGCGGGGCGTAGGGCGAGGCTTCGTGGCATGATCCGAAGCGAGATCTGAATCATCATCCGACGGCCCACAACGTGCCACGTCATCAATCCTCATCAGCCTTCGCAAATTCAATTATAAACTTTAAAAATTCATAACTTTCGCGTACGACCTCCGTTTTCGACGTTCTTTATATCCACGCGAAGGTGGGAACGTACTCTACAACTTTCGTTTAGACTCCGTCGGCTAATTTTGGCTCGATTTTAAATTTTATATTATTAACGGGCCGGGACACGATTGGTCCGTTAAATCCTCATAACTTCTTCATCCGACATCCGTTTTCACCCATCTTTTTCTCGTTACGCTACTCTTAACGAGATCTTCGATTCTCGTTCAGGTCGTGTTGGCTAAAAACCGCTCGATCTAATATTTGAATTTCGGGTTGTACACTGCTATTCCGAAACTTCGAAAAATCATAACTTCTTCATACGAAGTCAGATTTGGGCGTTCTTTTTATCGATGTTCTTAGTTTAACATATTTTACGACTTTCGTTTAGATCGCTAAGGCTAAATCTTGCTCTATCGTAAATTCACTATTTACGCTTCCTGGTGCCGTGCCGGTTTTACCGTAAAACTTCGACGGGTCATAACTTCTTCGTTATAACTCGGATTTCGGCATTCTTTATATGTACGGAAACCTTGAGACATATTCTACAACTTTATGTAGAGATATCGGGATTATCTTATACTTTAATTTTGACGCTTATTTTTATTATTTATTAATTATACATTTATAATTAAATTATAAGCACATAAATACACATAATTCACATAATACTCAAATATTTCATCTTTATTACTTCAAAAAGAGTTACAAGAGTTGACCTAGACTATTACATTGACAAAAATGCTTAGCCCTGAAACCCGGGCGTTACAAATGCTATGGGCTACCCCACATGGTCTTTACCTAGGACTGCCATGGGCTACCCCACATGGTCTTACATCCAATGCCATGGGCTCCCCCACATGGTCTTTACCTAGGAATGCTATGGGCTACCCCACATGGTCTTAATTGCAATGTCATGTGCTCCCCCCGAAGTCTTCCAAGAAAAAACACACAATAACATATCATAACAAATCACATATCATATCAGATCACATAATGACCAACACATATAACATAATCACATAATGGGCCGGCCTTGGTGCCTTAGACCCATGGGTATGGTGAGAAGACTCACCTAGCACTGCTGAAGTCCCGCAGACACAACCCAAGCTGCTGGATGACAGATTCCTGATCTGTCGATATCAAAACATCACCTAATTAATAATTGGGTCCCAACACATAACCATAAGTACTTGGAGTAACTGTAACATCCCAAGTTCAGGAATATAAGTTTGGGCTCTTATGTGGAGATAAAGGAATTGACTCGGTGAGTAGGTATCTTGATTCGTCGAGTCAGAGCGGGTTTTTGGTCACGTTTTAAGTGACCAACTCGCCGAGTTGGCGGCGTGACTCGACGAGTTGGTGATGGAAAGAGAAAACCCTAAAATTTAGGGTTTGCACCATATTTAAAGGATCTTATGTCCTCACCTCAGCCTCTTTGTTACCCCTTGAGAGTCAGTAACCCTAAAATCGTGTGTGAGCCATTGGTGATAGTATTTGAGCTTTGGAATGTGATTCTAGTGAAGGAAGCTTGTAGATCAAGAGGCTAGCATCAAGGAATTCGTGTAGATCTAGAATCTACTTCATCTTGGGAACATTTTGGAGGTAACAAGTCGTTGCCTTGAGCTCTTCCCTTCTAGATCTATTCTTGGATGATGAGTTGGGACTATTTAGCATGTTTCGAATCCATTTCGGGTTTTGGGACTAGATCTGGGGTTGCAACTTCAGATCTAGACTTATCTTGGTCCATGGAGGCATAAAGTATCAGCCCTTTAGCTTGTTTGTGAGCATTCTTGTCTTAAACCTTCTCTCTATCTTGTATTGAGCCAAAATCACCTTGAATACACGTAAAGTTGGAAACTTTATGTGTAAAACTAGCCCTAGGAATCCGATCTATGAGTTGGAAGCAGTGGGATGGACTGAAATCGTCTGAATGAGGATGACTTAAGTGAACTCGGCGAGTCTGTTCTTGGACTCAACGAGTCGGGTCGCACACCCTAACCGATCTGGTTATGATAAGGATCAGTGAGTTGAGTGGTGACTCAATGAGTTGGACAGTCTAGGACTTGGGGATTGATGAACTCAACGAGTCATGGGGTGAATCGGTGAGTTGAGTGGTGATATGAGGATTTTCTGAGCTTAGGAACTCGGCGAGTCAGTGGGCTGACTCGGCGAGTAGGGTCAATCAGGAAGGCTGAATTTGACCAGGACTTTGACTTTGACCAAGACTTGACCAGTTTGACTTCCAAGGGTATTCTGGTAATTTGGGCACTTACAGATATGGTTTCATCAAAGTGTTAGGTGGTGGAGTGCGTTGTTGTGATTGGGGGATTTGAACCCACCTCTTCAGTTCGGCATTTCAAGGTGAGTTATCCTCACTCTACCAACAGGGTCTAAGGCACCAAGGCCGGCCCTTTTTCAGATTTTGTACTTGTACTTGTTTGATGTGGTTATGATCTGTTAGATCGGTATCAAGATAGACAGTATGCTTTTATGCTCTTATGATCCAATAGGATGATGCTATGTCAGTGACCTGGTTTAGGTCGGTATCCTGGTATATAGGATGATGCTATGTCAGTGTCCTAGTTTAGGTCGGTATCCTGGTATATAGGATGATTCTATGTCAGTGACCTGGTTTAGGTCGGTATCCTGGTATATAGGATGATGCTATGTTAGTGACCGGTTAGGTCGGTATCCTGGTATATAGGATGATGCTATATCAGTGACCTTGTTTAGGTCGGTATCCTGGTATATAGGATGATACTATGTCAGTGACCTGGTTTAGGTCGGTATCCTGGTATATAGCATGATGTTATGTAAGTGACTTGGTTTAGGTCGGTATCCTGGTATATAGAATGATGCTATGTCAGTGACCTGGTTTAGGTCGGTATCATGGTATATAGGATGATGCTATGTTAGTGACCAGTTAGGTCGGTATCCTGGTTAGGATGTTGTTATACTATATGATCTGCTAGATTGGTTTGTTTGTCTATGGATTTTTATGTGATTATCTATTATATGTGCACATGGTTATTTGCTTGATGTTGGGTTGAGGCGGTCATGCTTTGTGCTAAAGGCCAACATACCCTACAAGCGGGCCGAATAGACTGTAGGCCCGTATGGCGGTCCAGTCATACCGAAGGCTCGGGATAGATCCAGATAGACCGAAGGCCCGGTGCAGGCGGTCCAGTGATACTGTAGACTCAGAGAGTGGATCAGGTGGACTAAAGGCCCGGTGCGGGCGGACCAGTCACACTATAGACCCCAGATGCATGGTTGTTCTGTATTTGTTGAAACGATATGATTATGGTTATATGAGGTTGGTATTTTGGGGGTAACTCACTAAGATTTCGGGCTTACAGTTTTAGTTTATTGTTTCAGGTTCAGCGGATGGTCGCGGGTAGGAGAAGGCGTGACCGTACACTTCCTCGATTGACGATAATGATTTTCTGTGAACTCTGATGTATAAACTATTTTGTAAACATATTGTAATAATTGAATGGTTCCAACGACTTAAAAGTTTGAAATTGGCTTGAATTTTACGGGTGTTACAAGTTGGTATCATAGACTAGATTTGAGTGAATTGGAGGAACATTCGTGTGACTCCAGTCTCAAATCAAGGAAAGGTTTTTAAAAGAAATTCTAAATGGTTTTCAAAATAAGTAAAAGAGGATGCGAAGTGTACGATCAGCCGGAGCCAGTAAGTAGACCTCAAAATACCATATTGTTATTTGATATTATGATATGTTGGAACAACATGCTAGTACTAGGCTAGGGATCTTTAGGAATTGCATGATAGAATTGCCTGATTTCATGACGCTTGTTGGCCTAGGGTTTTCCTTATATGAGATTGACATCATTACTATAGTTACTTGGGTATGCATCACATTTGTATATAATTAAGACCTTATAGCCTGAGAATGTTTGATCTGGCCTTATGTTCCGTCCTCATTGATTAGGGCTTAGGGTAGAATGGGATATTAAAAAGTCTATAGGGTCCAACATTACGTATGGCTTGCATACACTAGTGCTAAGGGGTTGATGGAAGTTTCATGGATTGGGTGGGTAGTGAGAGGCCGGGAGACTGGTTATGAGATATTTAGCATTCCTCTAGGAGTGAGGATTTAACTGCTCGCTATGTATATGTATATTATTAGGGTGTTGTGGTGATACTTGAGACAAATATGGGTAGTTGTGGAAGGTAGTATGGGCCCGTACTATTGAAAGCACAAGACCCATACGCATAGAAAGGAAGTCACAACCCCTGGGGTTTAGTTGGAAGTTGGTTCCCAGTTATGGTATGGATTATTCGAGATGTTTTGAGACCAGATCCGGATCAGGATCTAGAACAAGTAGGCAAGATAGGCCAGTATTGTCAGAGGATCGTGACATGGAGATCATCTGGGAGGAGGTGGTCGAGATCGTTCGGGGATAAATTCTGGAGATGATTGGGTCTTTCAAGACCGTCATGGTTGAGTATTTTGTCGAGCGTCATGCAACCATTGCTGAGACGGTTGTCGCGGCAGCTTTAGCAGCTGTAACAACGGCAAGGGGAGGAGTTGGTCAAGCTTCTTAGTTCTGGGACATATTCAGATGTATTTAGGAATAGGAAGATGATCGGTACTCGTTATATTTCCTCGGGTGAAGCGGGAGAGGTTAGCACACACATTTATATATTTGAGGCTCGGGGGTTTGATCGAGGCTGGAATATGGGTCGCAGGAACTCCGGAAAGGAGTGATGATTATGTTCAGCTGGGGTTTTGCAGTTGGAAGTGAAATGGTTAATTGATGGATTGGACCGTCGTTTTGTAGGGAAATGATTGCGCCCTCTCAGTTTTCCGAGCTCGAAGGAGTGAGTAGGCTTGTGACCCCCAGATCGGGTTGTATTCAGCTCGGGGTCAGTTGGTTGCAGAATAGGCAACACTATCTCAGCGTCGGTGAGCTCAGGACAATTGACGTTGCATAAGTATTTGTGAGGTCTGGTTTGCCTTGTATCTCTTGTATCGGATGGAAAGGATTGATGGTGTGATCTATTGCACTTTTGGGATTGTAGACTATGTCTTGGGAATAGTTTGTAGCCCGGTTTAGGGCAGAGGTTGTTTTAGATGCCGCAGTTCAGTTGTGGGTGTTTGAGCTGGTAAGTGAGCCAGGGTGCGAACCCTGAAGAGAATGATTTTTTGAGCCCGAGAGCAGGAAGTTGGTTGGGAACACCTTTGGAAAAGGGGTATTATGTGGGAGGCCAACGTATAGGGTCCCACAGAAGGGTTATTCATCATTGTCGGGATTCAGTGGTTAGCAACCGTTAGTGATTGACGGACTACAGTGCCAAGAGAAGTAACTCGTTGCCGAGGTATTAGTTGGAGCATCTATCTTGTGGTGTTCAGGACATAAGTTTGGAGTCATTCAAACATTAGTGGCTGCCGGTTTTTCTGGGATTCAGGAAGTGTTCATCTGGTTCTTAGAAGTGTGTAACGAATTGGGTCTAGCTAGCAATGGAACACTAGTGGGAAAGAGTTTGTTGTCAGCGGATCGGTCGTTGGGAAGGGAGAAGGATTGAGAATCCTCTAATTTTCGTGTATTATGAAGGCTTAGTCGAATCTAAGTGAGGGAGTGTTACCCCGAGATGCGGAAGTGGGAGAGGTTTTGAAACGGGGGTAAGTTTCGCAACCCGACAAGGAGAATGGAGGCCCTAGTGGCTGCTTGGTTTAAGGGTTGTGTTGATTGGGGGATTCGGCAAAACCCCCCAGCATAAGAACACGTCTTCTGGGTGCTTGATATCAGAAGTTGGGGAACCAGGTTGGAGTTCTAGTCAAGAATCGAGTTCAGTTCGAGTATTCGGTCTAGGGTGGACTCGAATTTTAGGGTTTTTGGATTGATAGATTGAGGGTTTTGTTAGCTGCCAGGGCTTAGCAGTGCATTCAGCACAGGAGTACGGGTTATTTAGCGTGTGTGGTTGACACGCAAGCTAGGGAACAGACCTCGGATTTCTGAGAAGGTGGACGATCGACATGAGGCCTAAGGTTAGGCTGAGGATATAGTCCACAGAGTAGATCAGGAGTTTGAGGCCCCAAGTGGGTGAGAACAGGATACATGGGAGAGAGCATCAAGAGGGGTAGTCCATGGAGATGCTCAACAGTTTAGAGCGGCCCGGATAGACTGAAGGCCAGTGGGGTGTACTAGTCAGACCGAAGGCTCGGAGAATGGTCCAGATAGACTGAAGGCCTAGTGGGGCGGTCCAGTTATGCTAAAGACTCTGTATATGTTTTTAGATCTATGTTCGGATATTAAGTAGGCTGCTGCGCTATAGCAATCAATAGGTCTGTTCCAAGTATTGAACATGTTGTTGGACTAAGCTGAGGACTCTAGTGTATTTTGGTGGATCAGAAGTTGTTATTAGTGGTCGGACAGACTTCGAAGGATTTTGGTGATCTCATCAGTTCAGAGTGCCTCCGAGGTTTCATCTTCTTGGATCGAGTAACACTCCAGTTAGGGATTGAGAGTGGATATGAATGGGTGTTCGTCAATTTTGGGAAGGTTTGGAACTAGAATATCCTGTCATTCAGGTTTTGGGAACCGAGTTAGATCTTTCTCATGATCGTCTATGGAATTTGGTTGGGGTTGAGGCGGTCCTGCTCTATACAGTAGGCCAAGATACCCGGTGTGGGCCGACTGTAAGTCATAGGAACGGAGGCTCAAAGGGAGCGGTAGGGTTGAGGCGGTAGGCCAACAAACCCTAAGAATTTCAACTCAATAGTGGAATTGATTAGACATGTTGGTATTCTAACCCGAAGGGGGTGATATGGGTTAGATATGAGTTCCATACTGGTTGGTCGGTAGTGGTAGGTATGTTGATCATGGCTTGAGTTATGGTGATGTGTCTTGGGATTCATGTGTGGTAGTAGTTTTTGTATCGTTATGTTGTTCGTTGACGAGAGAAGCGTCGACTAGGCCCTTCGAGTGGCGAAGGAAATTGGGTAACTGAGGGCCGGGGATGGCATACCAGAATCACAATGTGGGCTCAGAGGCAATCCATACCTATGCTGAGGACCACGTAAGGGTTTTCCAGTCATAGGTTGCGGGCATAGAGATTGTGTTGGTTACATCTGTTGTAGAGCGCATTCTGATTGGATGTATTGTTGAAGATTCAAGGAGTAGCACTTGGTTGTGTCGAATCAGAGGAGTTGAAGGAGATACAAGGATAGATCCTTGGATTCCAAGTATCCTTGTAGGCATGGGATAGGTATGTAGTGGTATTCCAATCTAGGGTATTCCAGCATGTGGATGACCGAACCCTGTGATTGATTGGACCTGGTGTGTTTGGTATTCCAGCCCGAGCCTGATTGGGCCAGGTATGAGTGTTTATGCGATATAGTTGGTTATTCATGAGAGTTACTCGGAAGCTGAAGGATGCGTCATCCTATCAGCACGGAAAGGGACTAGATTCAGGAAGGGAACTGGATGAGTTTCCAATATTGCAAGTTACCCGGGTTATCGCCATTTTTAGAAAAGGAATGATAGATTAATGTTGTAAGAGAGAGCCCCGTGAATTATAGTGGTAACCAGATTTTGCCAGTCATGAAAGTGCGTGCATGGAAAGAAGGTAGAAGTATCATCGGGTGATACTTAGATTGATGTGTGTGGATACTAAGGAGAAGAGGCCGGTGGAAGGCTTGGAGCAATAGGTAGGGATCCTGCACGGGAAGGAGTTGTACTTTGTAGGGACACAGTAGTAGTGCCTGAAGAGATTTGGGTTGGTATGGGAGATCATGGGCTGCAATGTAGGAGCGTTATCCGAAATTGTGTGTTGCAGCAGGCTTCGAGGACGAAGCCTAATTTAAGTGGGGGAGAGTTGTAACATCCCAAGTTTAGGAATATAAGTCCGGGGTCTTATGTGGAGATAAAGGAATTAACTCGGCGAGTAGGTATCTTGACTCGTCGAGTCAGAGCGGGTTTTTGGTCATGTGTTAAGTGACCAACTCGCCGAGTCGGCGGCGTGACTCGACAAGTTAGTGTTGGAAATAGAAAACCCTAGAATTTAGGGTTTGCACCCTATTTAAAGGATCTTATGTCCTCACCTCAGCCTCTTTGTTACCCCTTGAGAGTCAATAATCCTAAAATCGTGTGTGAGACCTTGATGAGAGTTTTTGAGCTTTGGAAGGTGATTCTAGTGAAGGAAGCTTGTAGATCAACAGGCTAGCATCAAGCAATTTGTGTAGATCTAGAATCTACTTCATCTTGGGCACATTTTGGAGGTAACAAGTCGTTGCCTTGAGCTCTTCCCTTCTAGATCTATTCTTGGATGATGAGTTGGGACTATTTAGCATGTTTGGAATCCATTTCGGGTTTTGGGACTAGATCTGGGGTTGCAACTTCAGATCTAGACTTATCTTGGTCCATGGAGGCATAAAGTATCAGCCCTTTAGCTTGTTTGTGAGCATTCTTGTCTTGAACCTTCTCTCTAGCTTGTATTGAGCCAAAATCACCTTGCATACACGTAAAGTTGGAAATTTTACATGTAAAACTAGCCCTAGGAATCCAGATCTATGAGTTAGAAGCAATGGGATGGACTGAAATCATCTGAATAAGGATGACTTAAGTGAAATCGGCGAGTCTATTCTTGGACTCGACGAGTCGGGTCACAAACCCTAACCTATCTAGTTATGATAAGGATGAGTGACTTGAGTTGTGATTCAGTGAGTTGGACAGGTGTAGCACCTGGTTCTTGGTATGTACTTTGTTATTAAATCTTCATTTATTTTTGCATTTTTAGCCTTGGACTCGGTGAGTCGAAGGACTGACTCGCCGAGTAGAAGTGGGATGAGACGCGGAGTTTAAGTTGCGGACTCGGCGAGTCGGGTCCCGAACTCGGCGAGTAGACGCTGTCTGGACAAAAACCCTAATCCAGGGGTTTGTACCCTATTTAAACGACTTTATGCAGCCTCCATTCCCCCTTTATGCCCCCAAACACTTCTCATAGCAAACCCTAGCCGTTTTTGAGAAAATCCAAGGCTTTTGAATGATTCTTGTGAGTTTTGACCTCAAGGAACAAGGAAGAGCATAGAAGAATCAAGAGGAGACTAAAGGATTTGAGTTTGGTTCACCATTTGCAGTCTACATAAGGTATAAAGTCTGAACCTTGCTCATTCATTTGTTAGATCCCTCTTTGGGGTGGTTTAGGGCTTTTATAAGCCATTTTTCATGGCCAACCATGTTTGGAAACATGGTTGGGGGTTTGAGCTTCTGGATCATGTCATTATTGGAGTCACAAGACGGATTTGGGTTGCTTTTGCACTCAAGGAAGGCCCCATGCAACAAAAGAACCATTTTAGAGCCTTTTAAGCTCAAAAGTCCCATGCATGCACGTAAAGTTTGTAACTTTACGTGCCAGATCAAGTTTAGGGGCCTGGATCTATCTTTTGGTCAAGTGTTGTACATCAGAAATCGAAGTTTTAAGGAGGGGATGTGACTGACTCGGCGAGTCCAAGGGTTCTGTCCCATATCAGTGAGGGTCAAAAGGACCAGATGAGTGTGGAAAGGTTTTAGGGAGTCCCGGGGAGTGACCGAATGTTCTGAACTAAGCAAAATATTCTGGAAATTCATGGTACTCGGCGAGTGCATGAACAGACTCGGCGAGTCCAAGGCAATCTTCATAGAACTCGGCGAGCTTTTCATCAACTTGGCGAGTCGAGGACAGAACGTGTTCATTGGATGAAGAGTAACTCGAAGAATTGTTCATATAACTTGGCGAGTCAAGGGCAGGACATGAGTATCAGTTGATGATGAACTCGACAAGTTGTTCATACAACTCGGCGAGTTGGATGAGGATTCAGTCAGAGTTCATTTAGAAGGAAAACGCGTCGAGTCATCGCCTAACTCAACGAGTAGAGACGGGTATGAGGTCTAATGGAAGGATAGGGACTCGGTGAGTTGGCGAGCCAACTCGGCGAGTCAAGTCAACTAGAGGTTGACTTTGACTTTGACTTGGTCATGGGGTAAAATGGTCATTTTACCCTAAGAGTAGATGTCGGTTTCTGACTAAGTGTTTTGTGGGAATTTTAGTCGGAGGATTTCGAGAGCAGCAGCAGCAGCAGCAGTCGGAGGATTCCCGCACAATTCAGCAGCTACGAGGCGAGTTACCTTCCAGTAGCGGTGGGTCTAAGGCCACAATGCTGGCCCGCCAGTAGGAGGCGTATGATAGATGATTGTCTTTGTGATATCATCTAGGTTTGCTACTAGCTGATATGTTATATGCTAGTATGATGCGTTGTATGTGATAGTAGTAGAGTTCGGTTGTTAGGACCAAAGGGTAGTCAGACACCCTAGATACGTCTGACAGTATGTGATGATATGTATGCATGCTGGCTTGTCATGTTATATGCGATAGAGGTAATAGGAGGGGACCAGTCCCCGAGTTTGGTTGTTAGGACCGAAGGGTAGTTCAGGCACCCCAGACATGTCTGATAATATGTTTATGTTATGTTATGTGTGATATTAGTAGTTGGGGGTGAAATAGTCCCCGAGGTTTGGTTGTTAGGACCGAAGGGTAGTCAGCACCCCAGAATGGCTCGACATGGGTAGGTCAGCGCCCCAGAATGGCTAGACACGGGAAGGAAGGCACCCCAGAATGGCCGCATGGGTAGGTCGGCACCCCAGAATGGCCTTACAGGTAGGTCGGCACCTCAGAATGGCCGTACCGGGTAGGTCGGGCACCCCAGAATTGCCTGGCAGTATGTATGTGATAAGATTGTATGGTATGTGGTACGATGGGGGAACTCACTAAGCTTCGTGCTTACAGTTTTCAGTTTTGGTTTCAGGTACCTCTTCAGCGAAGGGGAAGGAGCTGGTGCGGTAGCGGCACATCATACACACACATTGGTTTTCCGCATTATGAGATGTTCTGGGATTGTACTCTGACATTATTATTATTTTCATGTTTTGGGTTTTTAGACACGAGATATGTTTTATGAAATGATATGATCGGATGATGTTTTACTATAAATGTTTTACAAACCACTTATTTTAAATGAAATTTTTGGGCGTGAAAATTGGGTCGTTACTAGTTGGTATCAGAGCCTTGGTTTGAGGGATTCAGACACATCTTCGGGGACGTCTGGACTCAAACTGAGGGATTAAAAGATTTTATAAGAAAATAGTTTTCTAAAGAATATAACAGAAGAGTTTTGTTTTAGAAAGAACAAGTGTGTGATGTGCGCGACCGGCCGAGCTCAAGTAAGTATTCCCCAAAGTACACATACAAGTTTATGTTACGTTTATCAGTTTCAGTAGAACAACATGCTAGAATAGGACTAAGGATCTAGGAGTGATGCCTTATGTGTCTGCTTTATATGCTTCAGCTTATGAGAGTTGCATGTTAGATTTGAGTAGACAACAATAGGATAGCCTGTTTAGGTTATGCCTGATAGTATGAGCTTAGCATTGTATGCTAGTGCAGTTCCTGTTATGAGGATATAGTTGCTTGAGATTGTTTCCTTTTGTCCGAATGTTGTTTGTTGTGTTCTCTGTGGGCTTTGAGTGATGGGAGTTAGCTATTAGGTGAATACGTTAAAGTCACATGTGATCAGGGTTGAATAATCTCAGAGTGTTGGATTTGACCCTATTGCATAGCTCTTGTTTGAGTCCTAACCGTTGTAGGGATGAGTCCCTTACTCGAAGGATTATCCAAGCCTCGTTGCATGTGATTGTATTAAGGTAATGGCTAATTGGCATTACAAAGAGACCTTCAGCAGCTGAGGACTGGGTTGGGTGGAGTCAGAGGTTTCCTAGGGTAAGCCTAGGATAAGAGTAGCAGAGATCAATAGTGGTAAAAGGGATCTGGTGGAGTCAAGGCAGTCCTTGAGGATGGTACGGATAGATGTGGAAGGTAGTATGGGCCCGTACTACTGAAAGCAGAGGATCCGTACCCGACTTGAGGAAGGCTAAGACAAGACCAGGGAACCTGTAATAGATGTGATCCCTTTAAAGATATTAGTATCACAAATAGTTGCCTGTATGTATTGCAGAATGGTGGTACTACGTCAAAGGCCAGTAGTTAGCAGTTCTGGAGAGGGATCGGGTTCGGGATCAGGTTCTGAGCCAACAGATGAGAGGCTACGCGAGTTCATCGCGTCAAAGATCAACAGAGGCATCCTTGAGTTGACCCCCATCATTTTCGGGTCGATCAAGGAAGGGATAGTTGAGCTGATGGAGGACCGCCTCAGGGCGTTCAGGAGTGACATGGCATCTGGCCAGTCAAGATCTTGCACACTGTCCTTTAAGGACTTCAGGGGCAGTGGTGCGCCGGATTTCCATGGGGTGAAGGACCCCATCGCTGCCAGACGATGGATTGTGGACACTGAGTCCACACAACTGACTAGCTTCTGCCCCAAGGGGTCGAAGGTGAGATATGCAGCAAGATGTTTTCGAGACCGAGCTAGAGATTGGTGGGAGTCTGTCGGTGACTCATTGGGAGCCTCGGTTGTTGAGGCTATGACCTGGTTGGAATTTGTGACCAGGTTCAGGGCAGAGTTTGCGCTGGCTGTCGAGCTTCAACAGCTGGCTAGGGAGTTTTTAGATATGAGGCAGACGACGGAGACTATGGCGGAGATCACTGCCAAGTTCAGGGAGAGGGCATTGCTGGTGCCCCAGTACGCGGGAGACAGCGATATGAGGAGGACCCGCTATCATGACAAGCTGCGAGCCGACATTCGGGAGCATGTTAGTTTTTCAACTTGCCCTACCCTGGAGTCTATGATTGCCAGGGCGAAGGAGAGGAAGATTGATCTAGAGCATGTCCAGAAGAGGAAAGTAGAGGAGGAGCAGTCGATTGGGGCTTCTGGGAAGAAGCCCAAGGGATCGGATGGTAGGCTGAAAGGCCAGCCAGGACTGGGCCGCTACAGGAAATGCGGCAGGCCACATGAGGGGGCGTGTAGACTGGGATCGTCAGGTTGCTACAAGTACAGCAAGACGGGGCATCCCAGCAGGGATTGTACTGGCCCTGCATTGGTTATTCAGACGTCTGAGTTGTTGTGTTTCCACTGCAACCAGAGGGGCCACAAGAAGGCCAATTTCCCCCAGTTGACAGCAGCATCAGTGCCGGTGAAGGCACCAGCTCCAGCGACCCTGCGAATCACTAATGGCCGACAGGGCAAGGCATAGGCTCTAGTGGTGAGGAGTCGGGCATTCTAGTTGACTACCGAGGAGGCACGCGTTGCACCCGATGTGGTGACGCGTATGACTTCTTATTTATGCTATTATGATATGCTGCTGTGATTTTGATATGTTATGTGTGTGCGTTGTTTAGGATCGTTCCATGTGAACGGTATCCCAGTTTAGGTATTGTTTGATTCGGGCGCTACCCAATCATTTGTTTCTCTTGCGCTTAGCAAGAGATTTTCCGAGTCTTCAGGCATGTAGGATTGCCCTCTAGACGTAGAGATTGCGGATGACCGTTCGGTGCAAGCATCGACGGTGTTCCGAGATTGTGTGTTGAGGTTATTTGAGGAGCGTTATCTAGTGGATCTGGTTCCCATACCTTTGCGGGGGAACAAGGTTATTATCGGTATGGATTGGTTAAGCCCCAATGGGGCAGTGATCGACTGTACGCAGCAGTTGGTGCAGATTAGGACCCCAAGTGGGGGAGAGCTGGTGATTCAGGGAGAGAAGCCACAACGAGGACCAGCCCTATGTTTAGCAGCGAGAGCTAGGTGTGACATCCCCAATTTCACGGCCAAAAAAGACCGATTTCGTTTATGCTTTTTAAAATAAAATCAGAGTAATCATTTCATTAAAAGTGTTGCGGAATTTGTTCCCAAAGTCAAACATGATAAAAATTTATCAAAACCTTGCTTTAAGAAATATATATTTTTATTTCATAACAAAACCTCGGGATGTCATGTTCCGATACAGATCAAAAGCATAAACAAGACATTATAAGCCTTACAACAGTTATTTATAACTAATGGACTATAATCCAAAATCACTCATCATCATTATCCGACTATGCTCGGGGTCCACTACCTGTAATCATAAAAAGCTGAGTGGGTCAGGCTTGGAAGCCTGGTGAGCATATAGGGTATTCAACCCACAATACATAAATTTATTATGTTTAAACATCAATCAATCAACCAAATTACCCCAATTACCCATTCCCGTTATCCTCACCTTACGTCCCTAAAACAACTATCACAAGGGACCTAGCCTAAGGATTTTCATTAGGGGTGACAACATTGTTTTCCTACAACAATTTATGTCAAATAAGCACTGAGTCACATCGTCGCCAAGATTTATCTTATAGGCACTACGTCTCATAGTCGCCAGGGTTTACCTAATAGGCACGAAGTCACATCATCACCAAGGTTTACTTAACAGGAACTAACAACATTGATCCCCACATACTAATTAACTTTATACAGTGATCTTACTAGATCTAGCCTAAAGGATCGATATGAACAACTAACTACGAAATTGCTTCAGAAATCCTCTAGCAGCAAACAAGGATCGATAAAGATATTGAATGAATGGATTAAGTTTAACTACGAACCTTTGTTCGTAAAAGAAAGAACCACAAGACAATTAAGTCAGGGGTAGTTATCAATGCCTAGGCTGTGGTCTGAATATCGTGAGGTATATAACCCCAGGACGCACCCTATCCAACATCGAACTTTGACTAGGCTGTGGTCTGAATATCGTGAGGTATATAACCCCCAGACGCACCCTATCCGGCATAGGAAACACTAACTAATGCCTAGGTTGTGGTCTGAATATCGTGAGGTATATAACCCCCAGACTCACCCCTATCCGGCATCGGAAAGGAAAACACTGACTAATGCCTAGGCTGTGGTCTGAACCTCCAGACTCACCCCTATCCGGCATCGGAAAGGAAAACACTGACTCATGAAGCTCGTCCGATCACTTCACAAAAGAAACAAAGACTCCAAATCTCTTCAAAATAAAAGCATAGGGAAAATACTAATAAAGTACTTCCGTACGCTCCCGTACCCCGACACGTAATAGTGTCAAAAAGAAGAATTAACGGATGAACACATAGTTCAAAAACACCTAAGGAACATATAGTTCAATAACACTTTATGAACATATAGTTCAAACATACGTACCGATTACGAGTCTACTAACGTTCCACTGGACTATCTAAAATAGTTTGTAGCCGTTGTCTATACTCTGTTAGATGACTAGATCATCTTAAACATCGGTACCTCTCATCACTTTATATTATCACACACCAACTATCTACCCATGTTCTACCCAACATATTTGTAGATAAAAATATATATATATAGTTTAAAACTTGTATAGAATATCAACACAATAGTCACCTCAAATAAACAATTAATATATTTACACGTAACACGTATTTTAAGGTAAATACTTCATATCTATGTGTAAATTGAAAGTGAATATACACTCACTTGATTTGATGATAAGCGGGCAGCAATTCGTTTCCTAAAACGATCGTTTTTAATAAAACCAGGAGTTTTATTAAGAAATCGGGCTCTGTGAAAGGTCGGGCTTCAAAACCGAAAAGATAAATTTTTCGGGCCTTCGGGCACTCCGGGACGTGTTCCGGGCGTTGGAAATGATCTCGGGGCATCGGGGGAGGTCAAAATAACCAAAATATTGAAAAAGGGGTAAAATGGGCAATTTCCCAAAATTACCCGGGAAGTCTCGCAAGGCCACTATTTATAGGGGGAGCTACGAGGGTTCGACCGAGAAGGAAGAGTCAGCGAGGGCAGGTGGCATCCGCGGAGCGAGGACAGGTGGCAGGTGCGAGCTTCGGACACGCGACGCCTTCGGATTGGGCCAGCGAGGCTCAGATGATGAGTTAGAAGCGAGGCGTCGGAAGATCATTGGACCGCACCCTCGGTCCAATCAGCAAGCGACATGCGGGTCGGATCATGTGGGTTGCATGCGAGGATCACGTGGCTACTGTTCATGCGAGGGTGACTCAGCAGATTTTGCCGCGTGGCATATGCGAGGCAAGGACACGTGGCAAAAGCGTGACTATGCGAATTTTCTCGATTTTTGTGCAAAAATTTCTAAAATCCATAACTTTCGCATACGAGCTCCGTTTTTGACGTTCTTTATATGCACGCGTAGCTAAACTTACGCTCTACAACTTCCGTTTAGACTTCGTCGGCTAATTTTGAATTTAAATTTTATATTATTATTTTTAACAGACCGGGACAGGAAATCCGTTAAAAATTCATAACTTCTTCATCCGACGTCCGTTTTCGTCAGACTTTTTACCGTTGTGCTCCTAATGACGAGACCTTCAATTCTCGTTTAGGTTGTGTCGGCTAAAAATCGTTCGATCTAAAATTCGAGTTTTTAGCTGTCTACTGCTAAACTGAAACTTCAAAAAATCATAACTTCCTCATACGAAGTCAGATTTGGGCGTTCTTTTTATCGAATTTCTCGGTTTAACGAATACTAAGACTTTCGTTTAGGTTACTAAGGCTAAAAAAGTAGTTTATCGAAAACTCACTTTTTACGACATTCGGCACCGTGCCGGTTTTGTCGCGAAACTTCGACAGGTCATAACTTCTTCGTTATAACTCGGATTTCGGCATTCTTTATATCCCCGAAATCCTTGTTTCGACCACTACAACTTTATTTAAATATATCGGGCTTATCTCACACTTTAATTTTGACGCTTATTTTTATTTTTAATTAATTAAACCCTAATAATTAAGCATAAAACACATAATTCACATAAAATTCACATAATTCCTTTTCATTTCTTCTAAATGAGTTACAAAGGTTAACCTATACCATTATGTCAATATTAATGCCTAGCCTAGAAACACGAGCGTTATAACTCTCTCCCCCTTAAGATGATTCCGTCCCCGGAATCATACAACGACAAACAACTACGGGTAGCGACTCACTATGTCACTTTCCGTTTCCCAGGTGGGATCTGGCGCATTTATATGTTTCCAATGTACAGGCAATAAATCGACTATCTTACGTTACAACTTCTTAGTCTTACGGTTAACGATTGCCTCAGGTTCTCCAATTAACCTCATGTTCTCGTCCAACCTTAATTCAGAAATGGGAATTATGTCGGGCACACCTCCCGTGAACTTTTTCAAATAACACACATGAAAGGTGTTATGAATACTCTCTAGTTCTTCCGGCAATTCTAGCTTGTAAGCTTGATTCCAGATTCTCTGAAGAACTTTAAATGGTCCAATAAACCTTGGACTTAACTTTCCCCTTCTACCAAATCTTATAAGTCCCTTCCACGACGATACTTTAAGTGAAACCGAATCTCCAACTTCAAATGATATCGGTTGTCTTTTCTTGTGAGCATAACTCTTTTGAGCAGCTAACATCTTTTTCCCTAATCACTTAAAACTTTTCAGCAATCTAATGGACTATTTCAAGTCCCATAAACTGCTTTTCCTCTTATAGACTCCTCCAAAACCTTGAGGTAAAACGGTTGTCACGATCGGATACAATCGTTAACGAAACACCGTGAAGCCTCACACTTTCCTTCACATAAGAATTCGCAAGTTTATCCATAGACCATTTCTCGTTGGCTGCTATGAAATGCATACTCTTAGTGAAGCGATCAACGACCACCCAAATCATGTTGTGACCGTTCCTTGTTCTGGGCAGTTTAGTCACAGAATCCATAGTGATATCTTCCCATTTACCCATGGGTACAGGTATAGGATTTAAACTCCTATATAGTTTCTGATGTTGTGCCTTAACCCTAGCATAAGTTACACACTCAGCCACATACTTTAGCAACTTCGAGCTTCATCGTCGGCTACCAGTAATAGGGTTTTAGATCCTTATACATTTTCGTATTGCCGAGATGAATCGAGTACATGGTTTTGTGAGCTTCTTCCATCAGAAATCCTCTTACTCCTCCCATCTTAGGTACCCAAATCCTATTTTTGAATACCTTCAGTCTTTGACCGTTTGTATCAAACACCAACGTTTTATCCCAAACGTTCCTTCTTTCGGTCATTTTTCTCTAAAGCTTCCTCTTGAGCTTTCTTTTATACTTCCCACAATTGTAGAGACAACTTCAATTCTCAACGCTCTTGGCCTTTTCTTTTCAAGATTTACCTTCCGACTGAGAGCATTAGCAACAATACTTGCGTTACCAGGGTGGTAAAGTATCTCACAATCGTAGTCCTTGAGTAACTCTAGCCAGCGCCGTTGCCTCAGTGCATACACTATCACTTCATCCCTTTGGGTCAGAATACAACCTAACCCAACTTCTTTAACAACGAATGCGATACTTCTATTGATTGCTTTGATCAGCCTTTACTTCAATTCGGCTTAAGTCAACTGCTACATCGAACTTGGTTCTCTAAACCACATAACCAACCCATTGTAGTCGGACTCAATTCGATATGACCACTAGGGTCGGAATAACAATCATCTTCTTAGTCATTACCAAAACGATGGTAATGACATATCCGAATAAAACAGAATCAATCACTAGTTTCTTGGTAACCTTGTGACTTTCCCTGATCCAAGTGTGAGTCCTGTGCTTCCAGTAGTATAGATCTCTACTACTATTCACACCTACTCATACTCGTCCCAAGTACTGTCTCGCAGTCCCCAAGTTCTAAAATCAAAAAACAATTTAACACATACGAATGTGTCCAATTAACCATAGAATTTTCCTAGACTCTACTAGGACTTCTTCCACGAGTATCTTCAATCATTAGTTCTACTTCAACTTGGTTGGTGATGGAAAGTCCAGACAATGGGACAGCTTCAAGAATTACACCAATCGTTCCATCATCTTGCCAATCGAAGGTGTACTTCAGACGTAACGTACCCCTCTACACGTTTCGTTATTTTATTAGACATGTTCTAAAGGCAAGATACCACTCTTATGATATCTTTTGATAGGTGTCATTCACTATCATAAGCCTTTCATTTCCTCCATTTACTCAATTCTCTACGAGTCTCCACCATAATGTTTTGTACACCCAAGCAGACGTTCGGTGTACCAGGCGAGAATTTAAGATAAAAAGCCTTATTCACGATAGACGTATAAATCTCCTTATCACTCCGAAACGTTTATATGCTAGTTCTAATATTGTAGTTGTACGCTTAGAATCCTACACATATAAGGTTTCCAGATCCGGTCGGCAACAGACCATAGATCCGAACAAATAATAGCATCATTATAGCTATAACACAAAACATTTAACACATAGAAGCATTTTAGGCATCCTTCCTAAATAAACTAGTGCTCATGTCTAAATTATGGTAGACACTCATTTCACAATCATCACTTAGCATTCTAAGTTTAAGTCTAGAAATCCTACAATTTCTTAGTTCGCTTAAACTAATGCTCTGATACCAACTGTGACATCCCCAATTTCATGGCCAGAAAAGACCGATTTCGTTTATGTTTTTTAAAATAAAATCAGAGTAATCATTTCATTAAAAGTGTTGCGGAATTTGTTCCCAAAGTCAAACATGATAAAAATTTATCAAAACCTTGCTTTAAGAAATATATATTTTTATTTCATAACAAAACCTCGGGATGTCATGTTCCGATACAGATCAAAAGCATAAACAAGACATTATAAGCCTTACAACAGTTATTTATAACTAATGGCCTATATTCCAAAATCACTCATCATCATTATCCGACTATGCTCGGGGTCCACTACCTGTAATCATAAAAAGCTGAGTGGGTCAGGCTTGGAAGCCTGGTGAGCATATAGGGTTTTCAACCCACAATACATAAATTTATTATGTTTAAACATCAATCAGTCAACCAAATTACCCCAATTACCCATTCCCGTTATCCTCACCTTACGTCCCTAAAACAACTATCACAAGGGACCTAGCCTAAGGATTTTCATTAGGGGTGACAACATTGTTTTCCTACAACAATTTATGTCAAATAGGCAAGAAGTCACATCGTCGCCAAGATTTATCTAATAGGCACTACGTCTCATAGTCGCCAGGGTTTACCTAATAGGCACGAAGTCACATCATCACCAAGGTTTACTTAACAGGAACTAACAACATTGATCCCCACATACTAACTTTATACAGTGATCTTACTAGATCTAGCCTAAAGGATCGATATGAACAACTAACTACGAAACTGCTTCAGAAATCCTCTAGCAGCAAACAAGGATCGATAAAGATATTGAATGAATGGATTAAGTTTAACTAAGAACCTTTGTTTGTAAAAGAAAGAACCACAAGACAATTAAGTCAGGGGTAGTTATCAATGCCTAGGCTGTGGTCTGAATATCGTGAGGTATATAACCCCCAGACGCACCCTATCTAGCATCGAACTTTGCCTAGGCTGTGGTCTGAATATCGTGAGGTATATAACCCCCAGACGCACCCTATCCGGCATTGGAAACACTAACTAATGCCTAGGTTATGGTCTGAATATCGTGAGGTATATAACCCCCAGACTCACCCCTATCCGGCATCGGAAAGGAAAACACTGACTAATGCCTATGCTATGGTCTGAACCCCCAGACTCACCCCTATCCGGCATCGGAAAGGAAAACACTGACTCATGAAGCTCGTCCGATCACTTCACAAAAGAAACGAAGACTCCAAATCTCTTCAAAATAAAAAGCATAGGGAAAATACTAATAAAGTACTTCCGTATGCTCCCGTACCCCGACACGTAATAGTGTCAAAAAGAAAAAATTAACGGATGAACACATAGTTCAAAAACACCTAAGGAACATATAGTTCAAGAACACTTTATGAACATATAGTTCAAACATACGTCCCGATTACGAGTCTACTAACGTTCCACTGGACTATCTAAAATAGTTTGTAGCCGTTGTCTATACTCTGTTAGATGACTAGATCATCTTAAACATCGATACCTCTCATCACTTTATTTTATCACACACCAACTATCTACCCATGTTCTACCCAACATATTTGTAGATAAATATATATATATATATATATATATATATATATATATATATATATATATATATATATATATATATATATATATATATATATATACAGTTTAAAACTTGTATAGAATATCAACACAACAGTCACCTCAAATAAACAATTAATATATTTACACGTAACACGTATTTTAAGGTAAATACTTCATATCTATGTATAAATTGAAAGTGAATATACACTCACTTGATTTGATGATAATCGGGCAGCAATTCGTTTCCTAAAACGATCGTTTTTAATAAAACCGGGAGTTTTATTAAGAAATCAGGCTCTGCGAAAGGTCGGGCTTCAAAACCGAAAAGATAAATTTTCCGGGCCTTCGGGCACTCCGGGACGTGTTCCGGGCGTTGGAAATGATCTCGGGGCATCGGGGGAGGTCAAAGTAACCAAAATATTGAAAAAGGGGTAAAATGGGCAATTTCCCAAAATTACCCGGGAAGTCTCGCAAGGCCACTATTTATAGGGGGAGCTACGAGGGTTCGGCCGAGTAGGAAGAGTCAGCGAGGGCAGGTGGCATCCGCGGAGCGAGGACAGGTGGCAGGTGCGAGCTCCGGACACGCGACGCCTTCGGATTGGGCCAGCGAGGCTCGGATGATGCGTCAGAAGCGAGGCGTCGGAAGATCATTGGACCGCACCCTCGGTCCAATCAGCAAGTGACATGCGGGTCGGATCACATGGGTTGCATGCGAGGATCACGTGGCTACTGTTCATGCGAGGGTGACTCAGCAGATTTTGCCGCGTGGCATATGCGAGGCGAGGACACGTGGCAAAAGCGTGACTATGCGAATTTTCTCGATTTTTGTGCAAAAATTTCTAAAATCCATAACTTTCGCATACGAGCTCCGTTTTTGACGTTCTTTATATGCACGCGTAGCTAAACTTACGCTCTACAACTTCCGTTTAGACTTCGTCGGCTAATTTTGAATTTAAAGTTTATATTATTATTTTTAACAGACCGGGACAGGAAATCCGTTAAAAATTCATAACTTCTTCATCCGACGTCCATTTTCGTCAGACTTTTTACCGTTGTGCTCCTAATGACGAGACCTTCAATTCTCGTTTAGGTTGTGTCGGCTAAAAATCGCTCGATCTAAAATTCGAGTTTTTAGCTGTCTACTGCTAAACTGAAACTTCAAAAAATCATAACTTCCTCATACGAAGTCAGATTTGGGCGTTCTTTTTATCGAATTTCTCGGTTTAACGAATACTACGACTTTCGTTTAGATTACTAAGGCTAAAAAGTAGTTTATCGAAAATTCACTTTTTACGACATTCGGCACCGTGCCGGTTTTGTCGCGAAACTTCGACAGGTCATAACTTCTTCGTTATAACTCGGATTTCGGCATTCTTTATATCCCCGAAATCCTTGTTTCGACCACTACAACTTTATGTAAAGATATCGGGCTTATCTCACACTTTAATTTTGACGCTTATTTTTAATTTTAATTAATTAAACCCTAATAATTAAGCATAAAACACATAATTCACATAAAATTCACATAATTCCTTTTCATTTCTTCTAAATGAGTTACAAAGGTTAACCTAGACCATTATGTCAATATTAATGCCTAGCCTAGAAACACGAGCGTTACACTAGGCGTTACCTCCAGCAGGGTTGCGCAGGTTATGTCGCGTATGTTATGGATACCCGGGAGGTGGGTAGAGCGACGGTGGGCGAGGTGCCCGTAGTACGAGAGTTCGCAGACGTATTCCGCGAGGAGCTTCCTGGGATACCTCATGAGTGCCAGGTGGAGTTCAGGATGGACCTAGTCCCAGGTGCGGCTCCGATAGCCAAGGTACCCTATCGGTTGGCTCCTCCCGAGATGCAGGTGTTGTCTACGCAACTGCAGGAGCTGCTAGACAAGGGATTTATCAGGTCAAGTTGTTCGCCTTGGGGAGCCCCGATTCTATTTGTGAAGAAGAAGGACGGGTCGCATCGTATGTGTATAGACTATAAGGAGCTGAATAAGGTAACGGTGAA
This sequence comes from Lactuca sativa, assembly GCF_002870075.4. Taxonomy (NCBI): domain Eukaryota; kingdom Viridiplantae; phylum Streptophyta; class Magnoliopsida; order Asterales; family Asteraceae; genus Lactuca; species Lactuca sativa. The sequence goes on along the minus strand of NC_056631.2, from coordinate 81,805,350 downwards.
GAATCGTTACCCACTCCCGAGGATTGATGACCTCTTTGACCAGCTTCAGGGAGCATCTTGGTTCTCCAAGATTGATCTGCGTTCAGGATATCATCAGATGAGGGTCAGGGAGGAGGATGTGCAGAAGACTGCGTTTCGGATGCGCTATGGCCACTACGAGTTTGTGGTGATGCCCTTCGGTCTCACCAATGCTCCTGCCACGTTCATGGACCTCATGAATCGCATGTGTAAACCGATGTTAGACCGGTCAGTGATAGTGTTTATCGATGATATCTTGGTTTATTCCAAGACGCAAGAGGAGTACGAGGAGCACCTGCGGAAGGTGCTAGAGACTTTAAGGAGGGAGAGCTTGTATGTCAAGTTCTCCAAATGTGAGTTTTGGTTACACGAGGTGCAGTTTCTTGGGCACCTTGTCAACCAGAACGGGATTTCGGTAGACCCGACCAAGGTGGAGGTCGTGATGAGATGGGAGGTTCCGAAGTCTCCATCTGATATTCGGAGTTTCCTAGGATTAGCAGGCTATTATCGGAGATTCATCCAGGTTTTCTCCAAGATAGCCGTACCGTTGACCAGGCTAACAAGGAAGGTTGTGGTCTTTCGTTGGGGGCCTGAGCAGTAGGCAGCGTTCGAGACACTGAGAAAGAGATTGTGTGAGGCGCCAATCTTAGCCCTGCCAGAGGGCATGGAGGATTTTATTGTGTATTGCGATGCGTCCATCTCAGGTTTGGGCGCGGTGTTGATGCAGAGAGGGCATGTCATCGCCTACGCGTCGAGGCAGCTGAAGCCTCATGAGGCGAATTACCCGACGCATGACTTGGAGCTGGGGGTTGTTGTGTTCGCCCTCAAGATTTGGCGTCATTACCTCTATGGGGTTCGCTATACCATATACACGGACCATAAGAGTTTGAGGTACCTCATGGATCAGCCGAATCTAAACATGAGGCAGCGTTGGTGGATGGATGTGGTAAAGGATTACGATTGCAAGATCCTTTATCACCCGGGAAGGCCAATGTGGTGGCCGATGCGCTTAGCCGCAAGGTGGCGCCGATCAGGGATATCTGCATGCGGATGAAAGTGGTGACTCCGCTATTGGAGCGGATTCAGGAGGCCCAGCAGGAGGGCATGAAGGAGGAACATCGGAAGAGTGAGCGTATAGTAGGTCAGGTTTCCTCCTTCGACTATGACAGCAGGGGATTATTGACATTACACTGCAGGGTGTGGGTGCCATACCTCGGAGGCGTGCGCCAGATCTTGATGGAGGAGGCGCACAAATCCTGATTCTCCATTCATCTCGGGGCGACGAAGATGTATGGGGATCTTCGTATGGACTATTGGTGGCCCTGCATGAAGCGGGATGTGGCATGGTACGTGGAGCAGTTCTTGACCTGCAAGAAGGTCAAGGTCGAGCATCAAAGACCTCACGGCATGATGCAGCTGTTGGATATCCCGCTATGGAAATGGGAGGATATTACGATGGATTTTATCACCAAGCTTCCCAGGACCGCGCGAGGAGTGGATTCGATATCGGTCATCGTGGATCGATTGACCAAGAGCGCCCATTTTATCCCAATTCAGGAGAGCATCTTGGGCGAGAAATTGGACGATATCTATATCAAAGAAGTGGTGGCCCGGCACGGAGTGCCAGTTTCGGTGATTTCGGATAGGGATGTGCGGTTCACATCCAGGTTTTGGAAGAAATTCCACGACGAGTTGGGTACTCGTCTGCATTTCAGCACCGCCTTTCACCCGCAGACGGATGGCCAGAGCGAGCGGACCATCCAGACTCTAGAGGACATGCTGCAGGCTTGTGTTTTAGACTTCGGAGGTAGCTGGTATACCTACCTTCCGTTGGCGGAGTTCTCGTATAATAATAGCTATCATGCGAGCATCGACCGTCCTCCTTTCGAGATGTTGTATGGGAGGAGGTGCAGGACCCCGATATGATGGGGTGAGGTTGCCCAGAGAGTCATGGGGAGCACCGAAGTAGTGCTCAAGATGACAGAGAAGATTCAGTAGGTCCGAAGCAGGCTTCAGACTGCTCAGTGTCGGCAGAAAAGTTATGCAGATAAGCGTCGATCCGACCTGGAGTTCTACGTCGGAGATATGGTTCTCCTGAAAGTGTCGCCTTGGAAAAGCGTCATTCGATTTAGGAAGCGAGGCAAGTTGGGCCCAAGGTATATTGGACCGTTCAGGGTACAGAAGGTATAAATTCTGAACCTTGCTCATTCATTTGTCAGATCCCTCATTGGGGTGATTTAGGGCTTTTATAAGCCATTTTTGGTGGCCAACCATGCTTGCAAACATGGTTGGGGGTTTGAGCTTCTGGATCATGTCATTATTGGAGTCACAAGACGGATTTGGGTTGCTTTTGCACTCAAGGAAGGCCCCATGCAACAAAAGAACCATTTTAGATCCATTTAAGCTCAAAAGTCCCATGCATGTACGTAAAGTTTGTAACTTTACGTGCTAGATCGAGTTTAGGGGCCTGGATCTATCTTTTGGTCAAGTGTTGTACATCAGAAATCGAAGTTCTAAAGAGGGGATGTGACCGACTCGGCAAGTCCATTCCTGGACTCGGCGAGTCCATTCATAGACTCGGCGAGTCCAAGGGTTCTGTCCCATATCAGTGAGGGTCAAAAGGACCAGATGAGTGTGGAAAGGTTTTAGGGAGTCCCGCGGAGTGACCCAACGTTCTGAACTAAGCAAAATGTTCTGGAAATTTATGGTACTCGGCGAGTGCATGAACGGACTCGGCGAGTCCAAGGCAATCTTCATAGAACTCGACGAGTTGTTCATCAACTCAGCGAGTCGAGGACAGAATGTGTTCATCGGATGAAGAGTAACTCGACGAGTTGTTCATATAACTCGGCGAGTCAAGGGCAGGACATGAGTATCAGTTGATGATGAACTCAACGAGTTGTTCATACAACTCGGCAAGTCGGATGAGGATTCAGTCGGTGTTCATTTAGAAGGAAAACTCGTTGACTCATCTCCTGACTCGACGAGTAGAGACAGGTTTGAGGTCTAATGGAAGGATAGGGACTCGGCGAGTCAAGTCAACTAGAGGTTGACTTTGACTTTGACTTGGTCAAGGGGTAAAATGGTCATTTTACCCTAATAGTAGATGTCAGTTTCTGACTAAGTGTTTTGTGGTAATTTTAGCCGGAGGATTTCCGGAGCAGCAGCAGCAGCAGTCGGAGGATTCCCGCACAGTTCAGCAGCTACGAGGTGAGTTACCTTCCAGTAACGGTGGGTCTGAGGCCACAATGCTGGCCCGCCGGTAGGAGACGTATGATAGATGATTGTATTTGTGATATCATCTAGGTTTGCTACTACCTGATATGTTATATGCTAGCATGATGCGTTGTATGTGATAGTAGTAGAGTTCGGTTGTTAGGACCGAAGGGTAGTCAGACACCCTAGATACGTCTGACAGTATGTGATGATATGTATGCATGCTGGATTGTAATGTTATGTGTGATAGAGGTAGTAGGAGGGGACCAGTCCCCGAGTTCGGTTGTTAGGACCGAAGGGTAGTTCAGGCACCCCAGATATGTCTGATAATATGTTTATGTTATGTTATATGTGATATTAGTAGTAGGGGTGAAATAGTCACCGAGGTTTGGTTGTTAGGACCGAAGGGTAGTCAGCACCCCATAATGGTTCGACATGGGTAGGTCAGCGCCCCAGAATGGCTAGACACGGGAAGGACGGCACCCCAGAATGGCCGTACAGGTAGGTCAGCACCCCAAAATGGCCGTACCGGGTAGGTCGGGCACCCCAGAATTGTCTGGCAGTATGTATGTGATATGATTGTATGGTGTGTGGTACGATGGGGAAACTCACTAAGCTTCGTGCTTACAGTTTTTAGTTTTGGTTTCAGGTACCTCTTCAATGAAGGGGAAGGAGTTGGCACGGTAGCGGCACATCATACACACACACATTGGTTTTCCGCATTATGAGATGTTCTGGGATTGTACTCTGACATTATTATTATTTTCATGTTTTGGGTTTTCAGACACAAGATATGTTTTATGAAATGATATGATCGGATGATGTTTTACAAACCACTTATTTTAAATGAAATTTTTGGGCGTGAAAATTTGGTCGTTACAATAGGCTAGGACTCGGGGATTGATGAACTCGATGAGTCATAGGGTGACTCGGCGAGTTGAGTCGTGATATGAGGATTTTCTGAGCCTACGAACTCGGCGAGTGAGTGGGCTGACTCGGCGAGTAGGGTCAATCAGGAAGGCTGACTTTGACTAGGACTTTGAATTTGACCAAGAGTTGACCAGTTTGACTTCCAAGGGTATTCTGGTAATTTGGGCACTGACAGATATGGTTTCATCAAAGTGTTAGGTGGTGGAGTTTGTGGCTGTGATCGGGGGATTTGAAACCACCTATTCAGTTCGGCATTTCAAGCTGAGTTATCCTCACTCTATCAACAGGGTCTAAGGCACCAAGGTCGGCCCTTTTTCGGATTTTGTACTTGTACTTGTTTGATGTGATTATAATCTGTTAGATCGGTATCAGCATCGACAGTATGTTGTTATGCTCTTATGATCCGATAGGATGATGCTATGTCAGTGACCTGATTTAGGTCGGTATCCTGGTATATAGGATGATGCTATGTCAGTGACCTGGTTTAGGTCGGTATCATGGTATATAGGATGATGCTATGTTAGTGACCGGTTAGGTCGATATCCTGGTATATAGGATGATGCTATATCAGTGACCCTGTTTAGGTCGGTATCCTGGTATATAGGATGATGATATGTCAGTAACCTGGTTTAGGTCGGTATCCTGGTATATAGGATGATGCTATGTCAGTGACCTGGTTTAGATCGGTATCTTGGTATATAGGATGATGCTATGTCAGTGACCTGGTTTAGGTCAGTATCCTGGTATATAGGATGATGCTATGTTAGTGACCGGTTAGGTCGGTATCCTGGTTAGGATGTTGTTATACTATATGATCTGCTAGATCGGTTTGTTTGTCTATGGATTGTTACGTGATTATCTATTATATGTGCACATGGTTATTTGCTTGATGTTGGGTTGAGGCGGTCATGCTTTGTGCTGAAGGCCAACATACCCTACGAGTGGTCTGGATAGACTGTAGGCCCGTATGGCGGTCCAGTCATACCAAAGGCTCGGGATAGATCCAGATAGACTGAAGGCCCAGTGCGGGCGGTCTAGTCATACTGTAGACTCAGAGAGTGGATCAGATGGACTAAAGGCCCGGTGCAGGCGGACCAGTCACACTATAGACCCAAGATACATGGTTGTTCTGTATTTGTTGAAACGATATGATTATGGTTATATTAGGTTGGTATTTTGGGGGTAACTCACTAAGCTTTCGGGCTTACAATTTTAGTTTATTGTTTCAGGATTAGCGGATGGCCGCAGGTAGGCAAAGGCGTGACCGTACACTTCCTCGATTGACGATTATGATATTTGGGAACTCTGATGTATAAAATATTTTGAAAACATATTGTAATAATTGAATGGTTCCAACGACTTAAAAGTTTGAAATTGGCTTGAATTTTATGGGTGTTACAGTAACAGGCTACATTACCCCCATCTAGGCTTGATTCAAGCACAAGGCCTAATCCAAAGGCCCAAAGTTAAACTAGGAATCAAAGTCCAACATATGGTATTTCTAATGGCCAAATATCTCATGATCATAAAGGCCCAAACTATGGCCCATCTATGGCCCAATTTTCCAAATTGGGCCCAAACCCCTTACATGGGCTTTACTCTAGGCCCATTAAATTATTCTAACCCAATTGCTTATTCTTGGATGGCCCATTATTATCCAAATTATCAAAGCCCAAAAGAAAGGCCCAACAATAAACCCAAGTGAAATTAGGATTTCACATAAAATGATGATCAGGGTTAAGTGTTTCTCACTTAACCCATTAAGGACTTAATCCATTAAGTCCATCACACTTCTAAATAAATCATATGGTGGGATTGGGCCTAACACACAATTTCATTCCAATGGCCCAAATGTGGGTCCCGATAAGTCCAAGCCCATAAATCCAATATTAAGCTTTTCTAAACCCTAATTAGGGTTTCCAATCCCATCTTAGCCCAATAGGCCCAAAACCAACTCCTTAAGCCCATTAGGGTTTTCCTTAGGTCAATTAGGGTTTATTACACCCATTGGTCACATGTTTGGGCTTTTGGGTCCATTAGGGATTCATTGGGCCCATTTGGGTTTTAGTCCTTTGTCCAAACATCCAAAAAGCAATCCCAACACAACTAAGCACACCGCCACCCGACACGGCGGCCGGTGGCGGCAGCCACCACCTCACAGTGGTGGTTTTGAGTTTCTTTCATTATTCCTTTGGCTTTTACAATTTTACAATGAACTCCCAAAATAATCACACACACTATACTAAAATAAACACACACACACAACCACCCTTGTAGTGGCCGGCGGTGGCACGTGGTGGTAGCGGCTGATCTTGATTTTTCGGCTAGGCAAAACCACTTTAACAAAAGAAATACAGCCATAGACACACTACAATAAACACACATTGCACCCTTTGCCCGGAATAGTAACACAGCCACCCTACTATGGCGTTGGCGCGGCGACAGGACCCTCGAAGAGACGGCAACAACGTCAATGGCGGCACAGCCGCATGGCGGCGACGGAAACAAGCGGAACAGCCGCTGAAGTCCACAATAGGCGACAACATCACGAAGGGAACGAGAAGGCAGCGACAACGCCAACAACCGGATCTAGCGACCGAACTACGACAGTAGAAAGAAGAGAAGAAAGAGAAGTGGTTGGAACAGCAAAAACAGCAGCCTCAACGCCCAAAGATGGCTTCATCTTTAACGGAAACGGCGCCATGGTAGTCACCAATGGCTCACGACGGCGACGTGACTGTAGGCAACGGATGAAGATGAGGAAACGGAAACACCACTTGCCCCGACGCGGTCTTCAGCTTCCTTGGATTTACCGAAGGCAACTTGTCGTGGCATTGGAGCGGAGATAGCGGCGACAACAGGTTTGTGGTGGTGGTTTCGGCACCGGAAGTCAAAGGAGGAGGGTGGCGGCCGGTGATGGGAGGCATAAGGATGGAGATGACGGTTGTAACTTGGTCACTAGCGTTAGGGTTACATGGATGGTTTTATACCCGCTACAACTCCAAACTTATTGCCATAATGGCAGAAACAGCCCCTCCCCATGACATTTTCTTTCAGAATAAGGCTGATATTTATCATTTAAACCCTGATCCCATAAATTTCTTTCATAATAGATCTTTAAATTACCAATCAGCCCCCTAAGCCTTCAAATCTTTTCAATTTAAATCCATTAATTACCAAACACACCCCGACTTCTGAAATCCTTCTCAAATTAAATCCAGAACTTACACTTTTAACCCCCAACTTCAAAATTATGACAATTAGCTCCTCAAAATCACACATCGCTATATAATTATTGATTTTAGGCTACGAGTCATTAATTAATTAATTTATTTAATTTATTAAATAAACAGGGCGTTACATTTCATAATCATGAAAAGCAGCTATGACAAGCAATATCTTGATAGACTTTATCTTAGCTATTGGTGAGAAGGTCTCATCATAATGAATCCATGGGGTTTGAGTAAAGCCCTTTGCAACCAGTCGAGCCTTAAAAGTGTGTACATTTCCATCCATGTCGGTCTTCTTCTAGAAGATCCATTTGCAACCAACTGTCTTTTGACCAGGTTCTTGATCAACCAAATTCCAAACTTGGTTATCATACATGGACTTGATCTCGCTATCCATTGCCTCTTTCCACTTGGCAGCCTTAGGGCCTACCATCGCTTCTTTGTAGCTAGCTGGCTCATCAAAATTCTCCACCATTTCATCACTGATAAATGAATCGCCATATGATGTTATATGTAAACCATAGAATGTTGGTGGCATGCTAACTCTACTAGAATGTCTAAGAGGTAACGAATTGTCAATGGATTCTGATGGGTTTTGGTCATAAGACATCCTATGTGCTCATACAAACCCTAAAGCTTGGATCTAGGTTTCTCTATTGTACATACTTTGAATCCAAGACTTTGAACCCTAATTCTAGCATATGGAAATCGGAATTCACATGTAATTAGGTTTAAGAACATACCTTGATTGTTATATAGCAATAACAATCCAATTCCTCCTTGAATTGACCTTGGAAAGCTGAGAGTCACAAGTGTCACTCCTCTAATGGCTTACAAACACCATAAGCAAGTGGAGAAGGTATAAAGAGAGAGGAGGGAGGTTAGAATTCATCCTTAGGACCTCTTGGGAAGGGTTAGACGAATTCATGTGCCTTAGGGGGTTTATATAGGTGTAAAGATTAGGGTTTTAGTCCTTATCCTTATCTAGTTGCTTGTCCACCAAGCAACCATAAGATAAGTCCTAGAAATCCTTATCCTAGTTGAATTCTAAGGGATTTACACCTCAAATTCGTTCACCATATATATAAGATAATCCTTACCTTATTTTGTAACTATCACATAATTACAATTCAGCCCCTCTAGTTTAATTAATTACACTTGATCACAAAATTAATTCTTAATTAATTATTGACCAATATTAATTAAACAAATATGATTTCTCCTTTAATATATTATTCTTATAACATATTAATAAATCATAATAACTACTCTCTCTATTTATTTCTCCAATCAAGTTGCTTTGGTGAAGGCAACCCAAAAGGACCATGCACCATCGGGTCAAGTACATACCAAAATAGTTATGGACTTAGACACTAATCCAACAGATTCAACATGAATATCCTCCTCTGGTTGAGTGGTGGTATCATCTAAGGTTCCTTCATCGGTTGACTCTTGAATCTCTTCAAGGTCAATTATACTCCTACTGTCCCCTTTTCATATGAGCTCTCTATCACGAAAGACTCCTCTTTGTGCTACAAAGACCACGTTCTCACTAGGTCTGTCGAACAAATATCCATAAGGACTTTTATGGGTAACCAATGAAAATACATCACTCACTTCTAGGTTCTAGCTTGTCGTGAGTTTCTCGTCTAACGAAAGCTTCACAACCCCAAACCTTGATATGTGTTAACGAGGGAACTTTCCATGTCCACATATCATGAGGTGTTTTGGCAACCTTCTTAGTAGGGACAAGATTGAGGATATGGGCAGATGTTTCTAAGGCATTCCTCCAAAAAGAAATGGGGAAGAGAAGCTCAAGTCATCATGGAATGAATCATGTCCAACAAGGTTCGATTACGCATCTCATCCACACCATTAAGTTGTGGTGTCAATTAGGAAACTATTCCACATTCCTTAAGATACTCGTGGAACTCGATACTAAGATACTCTCTACCTCTATCAAAACAAAGCATATTTATCTTCCTGCCTAATTGATTCTCGACATTATGTTTAAACTCTTTGAACTTTTCAAAGGTCTCTTACTTATGCTTGATAAGTAGATATAACTATATCTTCTATAACCATCAGTAAATGTCACATAAAATTGATTAGCATCCTTTGTGGTGGATCTAAAAGGTCAATACACATTTGTGTGTATGAGATCAAACAAACCTTCATCTCTTTCACAAGATCTAGTGAAAGGTGATTTTGTCATCTTCCCCAAAAGACAAGATTCACATTCTTCATCTGGCCTTAAGTCAAATGATTCCAACACTCCATCCTTTTGGAGTTGGGTGATGTGTTTTTGGTTAATGTACCCATGACGACAATGCCACAAGCATGCCTTATCTAAGCCATTAGATGAATTGATCTGAAATACACTATTACTTAAGCTATCAACATAAATCACAGCATCATACACACCATTACAAGGTAAAGCTTCAAACATAAATATACCATTCTTATAAACCAAAATCAATCCATTCATGTCATTAAACGAATATCAAAAACCTTTTCTTAATAGTGCATGAAAAGAAATAATGTTTCGCTTCATTTCAGACGAATAACAACAATTAACCAAGTCTAATCTAACATCACTACTAAGCACAAGACTATAAATTCCAATCTTGGTAACAGGAGAAGATTGCATATTTCCCATGTTTAGATTCATCCTTCCATGCTCCACCTCTTCACTTTATCTTAGTCCCTGCAAATCAAAAAAAAATGTGAAAACCACATCCTGTATCAAGGACCCAAGAACGAGTAGGTTGTGAGTTTTTAGTTCGAATAATTTAAATACCTGCCGACGATGGCTTCACTTTGCCATCCTTAATATCCTGCAAGTACTTGGGGCAGCTTCATTTCCAATGGAGCTTATTATTACAATAGAAGAAATTGGCCTCTTTGGTATCACTCACATGAGGGATACCAAAACCGGGCTTTGCTTTTGGGCCATTCCTAGATGACCTGAAATGGGCCTTGCCCTTCCAGTTCTGCTTAGAAGCACCTTTCCTCTTCTTCCCTTTGCTTTGCCCAATGGCTAGGACAGGAGTACTATTAGCAGTAGGGGACTCTTCTTCATCCCTGACTCTACTGTCTGCAATAGGTTGTGGAGTTGTGCCAATGTGGTTTCAATGTTGCTCAAATGTTAAGTCAATATGAACTAATCATAAAAAGGTGGCAAGGAGTTAAGGACCATTTCAATGGCCAACTCCTCATCGAAATTCACATTGAGTTTTTCAAGGCGCTCCATGTATCTTTGCATTCTTTGCATGTGGTTGCAGAACGACTCTCCTTCCTTTAACTTGCATGCAATAAGAGCTTTAATGAATTCATACTTTTCTTCACGAGCTCTCTGGTGATGCTTTTCAACAAGATATAAGTGCATCTTGTATGGCCAATAGTCCTCATAGAACCTTCGCAACTCAGGGATCATGGTGGAATCCATGATGCAAGCAACCTTAGTCGCGTCAATATAGTGTTTCTTGTAAGAGGCTATTTCTTTAGGAGTAGTAGTATCTTCATCGAGCTCAATAAGTTGTTTCTCCAGTACATACTCTTTGCCCTTGTATCAAAGAGCCATCTTGATTTTATACATCCAATCATTGTAGTTGGTGTCATCCAGTTTTCTAAATAATGCGTCATGGCGGCGCCAAGGTGTGTCATGGCGCAAGCCGTGAAGAAGTCATTACGAAAGCATGCAAAACGTCTTTGTGAGGCGTGGCACCCAAATAACGTGGCTAGGCACGCCTTATTGCGTTATGGGGTGAGTATTTTCCAAGGCGCGAGTTTTTTTTCTACAGACCGGGCATGAAAGAATTGAGTTGTTAACTTTTTCATGTTAAGTGTTGATATAACACGTCTAAAAACTTGTTATATTTGATATAATTCTATAATTATGTGATTTATCTTTTTTAATGTATAGAAACTTATCACACCTTGACCTTGCCGCCACGCCATGCCTCACACCATTTAGAACCTTGGTGCAATCCAATGTCACCTTGAACACGATCGAGAGTAGGGAGAAGTTGTGGGACGAGTTTTGAGGAGCAGAAGCATCACCAACAGTAGACATCTATAGAGAAAAATAGTTTTAATTAGATGACAATAATCCCTAATATTTTGACCCATAATTAATATTTAAGGCTATGATCCAAAATAACAATTCACAACTAAAAAAAGGGATGTCGTAATCTTATTGCGAATTTATGAAGGTGGGTTAAAGTAATTTACCAATTTCGAACTATGAAACTCCTAGATCTTTTAAATTTCATTGAATCTATCAATGGCATGTTTAATCTCAAGTTATGCTCTTCTATTTTTGACTGGGATACCGATGATCACAAACAATGTGTGAATAAACATACAAATATGCTTGGCACTCTCAATGTGATTTATCATCCCTCATTAATGTGTCGGTTAACCAAACGCGCTCCATTAAGAATGATAATTTTCAAGATGCACATTATACTTTTCATAGTTTCCTAAAGTAACTAATTGCGGGATTTTATAAAAATGATTTGGTTACTTTATAACATTATACTTATTAATGAGATTATGTCCTATGAAATCTATTTGGCTAACGACCCTCCACCATACTAGAGAGTGGTGGGTAAGAATTGATAACCAATGATGTTCATTTTATAGGATGCTTCCTTAAACTCCCCTTATAGTATGGCTTCGTGAATGAGGCGTACTAGCGATTTGACTGACTTGTGTTATACATATATTATATTAATCTTTTAATTATGTATAGTATAAGGTGTATTTTAAAACTTTTCTAAAATACTAGGTTTAAGTTTAAATTTTCGAAATTAATTTAATTTAAAAGTAAAAGAATTTTTGATTTAATCTTTATCTTTTAATTAGATAATTAATTTAATTTAATTTAATCAATGTGGATTAAATAATTATTTACAATTAAATAATTAATAAAATATTTCAATTTAATCCTTATCCTAAGCCTTCTGGTTTTCGAAAATAGGCTAGGGTTTATTAGGTTTTAATTGTTCAAATTTTAAGGCTTTTTAAAATAACAAATATGGAAACAAGCTAAACACTAAAGGGGGTCCACAATTTTCGAAAATAAGACAAAGGAGATAGGGTTTCTAAAACTCTTGTAGATATCAAAAATATAGGGTGGAGGCTAGGGTTTCAAGAACCCTATGGAATTTTCGAAAATACCTCTTTAGGGTTTAGATTCTATAAACCTAAATTTTGATCTATTTCAACTTTGTGCAAGATCAATGAGAACAATGGCTCCGATACCACCGATGGGTTTTATATGTAACAAAAAATATTGGTGGAAAAACATAAACCCTAAGTTCACATGCACCCTAAATGATCTATGTTCTCACTATGATTTGCAAACAACTATTGAATATCAAGAACCCTAGAACTACATTGCTATTTTTGAAATACCAATGGGTTCTTAAAAAATAAATATCTTAGTTTATTATTGCAAATAAACTAGTCATCTTTCCTTGATGGTCTTCGGAAAGGAAGCACCAGAAGTCTCATGCCTCCAATAGATCACACCCAAACCCTAGCAAATTAGAGGCTAAAAAGGAGAGATGAGGAAGAAAGGATTTTCGATTTTCTCTCTTGGAAAAGGGATGGCCAAAAATCATAACCCCAAGAGGATTTATAAAGGTGACTAAGGGATACTATCGATAAAGTCGTTTCCTTAGATAAGCCCTAATTCCTTAACTTCCTCCCTAAGGCATCCAAGGCTCCCTTATTGCCCAAGGAAACCCTAAAACCATTCTTGATATCATCCGCCCTATATGGGAGGCTCTAGAATTGTTCAATGCTCAACTTTTGAACATTGTCACATTTAGTCCTTCTACTTTTAATTATTCCAATTAATCCGAAAATAAATTCTAATTAATTTCTAATTAAACAAAATTATTTCTAATTAATATATTATACTCATAATAAATTAATAAATTATTAATTTTGATTTATACTTAATTTAAAAATCATATAATAATTTAATAAATCAGTCTCTCCCTCCAAATATCATTCCAGTCTATTATTAGGTTTTAGGGCAACCCAAAAGGACCTTGCTAATAATTCAAGATTATACTAATTTAGTTATTGGCTTAGACACCTAATCGAACAACTATGACTTTTGTTAAGATTATTTTTCATAAATAATCTTCTATCAAAATGTCATTTTTAACATTTAATATATCTAAATTGACTAGCCTGAATCTAAGGGTATTACATTGGAAGCATGTAGTTTGCATGTTAGTGCCCTGGTCGGTTACGGTTATGGTAGTGAACTTGAAATTTCTTTTTGAAAGTTCCACCTTTAACTCCTAAGTTGGTACGCTTCCCTTTCTTTTGAAAATTTGATTTTCTAATGATGTTGTAATAGTTAGTCATATATTTCAGGAAATTAGAAAAATATTAATCTTAAATATATAGTTGAAGATAAATGATACTTTGAATCGGATAGTTACAGTTAAAATCATAGTTTATGAGCAAAAAGAAAAGACTGCGAAAAATGCATGTTTGCACCACAAGATACCTTCAGAACTCGAATACAAACAGGAAACATTGCAAACCACGATGCGAGAATAGGATGTACGCAATGCAAAATTTATGTATTCCAAACTCCTATAACTACATAATCTCGTTTTCCTAACTCATGATGTTTTTTATTCTTTGAAGTACCAGATATGGAGACAAGTTTTGTTACGAAAAATCAAAAGTTCAGAAGGGATTCAAGGATGAAGAACACGATTAGAGTAGTTTTTGAAGATAGAAGCTTAGAAACATCATTTAATTATTCGGTTTGTTTTATACATCATGTTTAGGACTTCCTTATTGAGTGTTTTCTGTTTTATAGCTATGATAATGGGCTAATACCCTTCACTTCCGCTTAGATGTAGATGGAACGTTAATACTATGGTTTGATTTGTTTGTTTAGATTTATAAAGTTTGATTATGTATTATGTTTTATTGATCGTATTACTACATGTATTAAAGTTTTGATTTTTATTACATGTAACTGAGTTATCTATTGTCTAGAAGACCAATATGATTATATTTACTTGTATATTAAGTAGTTTATGACATTAACTATTATGATTAGAGATGGATCCTGGGGTTAGGTGAATAAAGTCATGAACTTTAAATGAATCAGAGAGCATTAGATGAATATTCCTTGTTTTGATTGATTTTCATGACCATTGAGATTAATCATTAGATCAAATATTTCCATAGTTTAAATATTTAATTGACTATTTAGTTAGCTAATTGCATGATTATTGTGTTAGTTGCTTTATAATCATTAGTATTAGTTAGTCGAATCAAGGTAGTCAAACATTATAAGAATCAGTAATTAACTTTCTAAATCCAATTACACTTCTAATCAATCAACTAAAGGAAAATAGAGAGATTCGAAATCTAGGTGGCAGTACTTTAAAACTACAATTTAAATCAAGTTTTATGCTTTTGTTTACTTTTTCTAGGTTTTTAATCACATTTAATTCAGTTTAAACAACAATCCCAATTAACTTTTCAGTTTCTAGTTTAATTAATATTATCAAAAATCAAATCATACCAGTTCCTTTTGTGTTTGAGACCTAGTCTTGTGAGAGAATAAACAAGTTTTATAAAAGAACCCGAACAAGAATTCACTAATAAAGAGGCAAAATCAAATTTTGACACTGATCCCGATTATTAATTTTCATGATGGATATCACCGACCTTGTGCTAATGGGGTATGCAAACCGTACCAGAGAAGAAGTGGGACCAAACCTCATTCATCCAGCAATCCTGACCGCAACCAACTTTGGGCTTAAAGGTCAATTTCTAAATCTACTAAAGGAAGCATCTTTCTTTAGAAAAGGCCACAAGGATGCCCGCAAAGCGTATCCAAGAACTAGTCAAGATAACATTCTTCAACATTCTAGGGGTGACAAAATACGAGGTTATACTTATAGTTTTCCATATTAAATTCAAGGATGCGACAAAGAGATGGGCCAAGTCATTACCAGCTTCTTCTACCACTTGCAACTAGTTCCTTGATAAAATGATAGTCAAGCTCAATATGTTTGCCCCTCTTATATGAGACTGGATTTTAAGAGAGAAATAGATCAGTTTGATTGTCACACAAAGAGTGTCGGCCAACCAATAGGTAAAACATGGAGCTCACATAGAAGATAAGTGAGCCATACGATTTCAGCAGCCGTATTTTTCATTGCTTGATACTCAAACTCACAACTCAACCGAGAAACAATAGTTTTCTTTTTAACGCTCCATGATATAAGATCCCCCCATGAATATCGAGTATCCATAGGTGGAACGACAAGTATCAATACACTAAGCCCAATCGGCATCAGAATACCCAACCAAAGTGGTTGAATTAGGTCGAGAGAATGTCAGCCCAAAATGAAGTGTGCCTTTAACAGAGTAAATGTTTGACATCAAAATAATGGTCCTCCATTGGAGCCTTAATAAATTGACTCACTTGATTGACCACATAAGATATAGCAGGGCGTGTGATGGTTAAATATTGAAGAGCGCCAACCAAAGAGCGATATTTAGTGGGGTCGGAGAAAGACACCTCATCAAAAACCATAAGAGAAGAGGATGACAGTGGTGTGGCCACTGGTTTAGATTCAATCAAAGCTGCCCAAGATAAAATGTCATGCATATATTTGGATTGACAAAGAAAGAGACCCA
Source organism: Lactuca sativa (assembly GCF_002870075.4). Lineage (NCBI taxonomy): Eukaryota > Viridiplantae > Streptophyta > Magnoliopsida > Asterales > Asteraceae > Lactuca > Lactuca sativa. The sequence goes on along the minus strand of NC_056631.2, from coordinate 81,789,259 downwards.
AATCCGTGTAAGAAGACTCAAGACCAAGACAAGTAAGTATAATAAACATGTCTCAAGTTTAAAGACAAAGAGAGATGGATCAACACGACTGCATCGAAAACCATCTGCCACCAAAAAAGAGTGGAGGCATTGAAACCATGCCCGAGGAGCTTGTTTGAGCCCATAGATTGCTTTATTGAGCTGGAAAAATTGATTTGGGAATCAAGAATCAACAAATCCTGGTAGTTGCTTCATGAAAACCCTGTTAGATAAGTCATTGTGGAGGAAAGCATTATTTACATCTAATTGATGTAATGTCAATTATTAGTAACTTCCAAGGATAAGACAACACGGATGGTAGATGCTTTAACAACCGGGTTAAAAGTATGTGAAAAATCAAGACCTGGTACTTGACTGAAATCTTGAGCCACAAGACGAACCTTATGATGCTCAATGGAACCATCAGCACGGTATTTCGTGTGAAACAACCACATACACCCAACAATATTATGTTTATCGGGACGTGGAACTAATGTCTACATATTATTGCAGTACATAGCATCCATTTCCATACGCATAACATGCACCCATTTAGTGTCACTCATGGCTTGAGTGTGATGGATCAGATCACCTCACGCAAATAACGCATAGGAGGGACCATGACATAGAAATTCAGAGAGATCGACTCTATTCTTTAGTTTAAAAATACTAGCTATTGCATGAGTGACCATTGGGTGCCCGGTTTGGGATTAAGTGGTGGTGGTGGTCGGTTGAGCAACGATAGTAGGAGAGGATAGTTGGTTAGGGATGAGGGTGAGCTGTTGATAGGACTGGGACATGGGGTGCTATGTGGCGAGGATGGAGAGTTGGGTGGCGATGGGTAATCTAATGGGGATGTTTCATTATTGGAGGGATGTGGTTCATGAAGCATAACAACTGGTGGTTGAGGTGGACATAAGTGACATGACGTAGATGGAGAAGGAGGGGTGGGTGGTGTAAGAGGAGTAGGCATTGGGGGTATAGGGACTGGAGGTATGTCATTGAGAAATGTGTGAAAGGTGAGGGTTGAGAGAAGTGTATTGGAAGGTATGTCTATATACAGGAAACTCAACTTGTCAAAACGTGTGTGTCGAGTGATATAAATTTGTGATGTGACCGGATCAAGACATTGATAACCCTTATAGTTGGGGGTTATATCCGATAAAAATACATGCAATACTCCTTGGAGCAAGCTTATTAGAGGAATAGTCCTGTAAGTACGGATAAACCCGACAACCAAATGGTTTAAAATTGGCATATGAGGAAACACGACCAAACATAACTTCAAATGCAGACTTTGAAGAGAGAACCTTCATAGGTAATCAATTTATAATGTAGATCACAGATGCAAAAGCATGGACCCAATACGAGGTAGGTATACGAGCATGAAATAGCATGGCAAGCCTGGTTTCCACAATGTGACGATGTTTCTGTTTGACACGACCATTTTGTTGCGGAGTATAGGGGCACGAAATCTGAAGAAACGTGTCATTATCACTAAGTAATGTTTTTACATTATTGGTCAAAAATTCAGTTCCTCCATCGCTTTGATTTTTTTTATTTTAGTGGCAAATTGAGTTTGAACAAACTTCCTAAATTTATCAAGCACACAAAGGAACTCATATATTGCTTTGAGAGGATAAAACAAGGTGAATATTGAGTGATCATCAACAAACGACACATAATAGCGATGAGCATTAACTGAAAGAATGGGAGATAGGCCCCATAAATCACAATGGACCACGTCCAAGACATGTAAAGCACATTTCGGGTTAAGCTCAAATGGTAAACGACAAAATTTAGCTAATTAACATGGTGCAAATATAACCGGTTTAGGTAAAATGGCATAAACCTCCAAATGTCCCAAATTACATAACAATGAAATAGCATCAAATGAAGTGTGACCCAATATGGAATGCCACATTTCATAAGAACCTTTATTTTTATGTTGACAAAAAAGATTGAGCTTGTGGAGCAGTGGATAACACATATAGCCCATGATAACACTTTCCTTGAGCTAGCACTTCCTTCATTGGGCGATCCTAAATAGTAAACAGATTGTAGGAAAAAACAACATCCACATCATTGTCACGAGTTAATTTACTAATAGAGAAAATTTTTTGGTAAGATTGGGAACGACTAAAACATCATTTAAACAAAAATTATTCACGATGGAGGAAGTAACAACACGAGAAATAGGTAGAGAAGTGTCGTTACCAAACAGAACCGATGCATCCCCAATAGAAGGTGTGGAGTTTGTAACAGATGCAATAGAAGAGACCATATAATTTGAGGCCCCAAAATCAACATACCAATCCGGTGCTGGAGTGTTCACATGACATTGTGCATGAAAAGAAAGCGCAAGATCAGAATCACAAGAATGTGATGTATTAGCAAAGAATTCAAGTTGAGGGCAAGCATTTGCGAAGTGGCCAATGACACGACAAAATTGACAATGACGGTTGATGATCAAGACCATAACCACCCCGAGGAGATCGACCACCTTTGCCACAAAAACCATGATGAGAAAAAGAGCCTTGCTATATAACTCCCTATTCTGAATCATTACCCATTTGGGCATGGGTGATGAAATGTAGATGTTCCAGGCGTTCGGATTTGGTCTTGGATCCAAGGGGTATTTTGGTAAAATGATAGCGGGCTTTTATGGAAATTGGATTTCCGTTCGGGGATCTGTATGGAAAGTTTGAGTTGATAAAAGTGTAGAGTTTCTCGATACCTTTTCACGGATATAAGGATGGTCGGAATCGGAGTTGGATAAAAGAAGCTATGGCCTTCAGAATAAGTTAGGGTTTGAGGGAAAACCCTAGTACGCATGGCGTACCAAGGGAGTACGTGGGGCGTACTTTTGCGATGGGGGTTACGCCATGCATAATGAGGAGTACACTTAGCGTACTACGAGGTTGGGATCATGGTGCAATACCTCATATGTTGGGCGTACGAGGAGTATGCTGGACGTACGGAGGTTAGTGTGAAACCCTAATATTTCGTGTTGTGCCCTATATAAGCTTTATGTTAGTCCCTTGGTTCATTTCTAAGCTAGCCTCCATACCCTAAAAACCCTAAATCGACCTTGTAGCCTCTTGTTGGGTGTTATTTGTTTGACAGCGTGGGGATTTTAACAGATCAACAGTCAGAGATTTATTCATGGGTTCGAGGTAAGTCTCCTCACTCTGCTATGGTTCGAAGGCACTAATGCCGACCCATTTGGTTTATGTATTATAGGAAGACCATGGGTTGGTCCTTGGAGTTTGCATGAAAGACCAGAACGTGGCTCCTGCCATATCTGTATGCAAGACCAAAGTTTGCACTCTGACAATTAAGTAGCTAAGTAGTTGTAGACTATATGCTAGTTGTCTTTGTGATGCTTTCATGGAAGACCAGGAGGTGGCTCCTGGAACTTGTCTATATGACTCAGGGTTTTGGTCCCCGGCTTGGGAAGGAAAGACCATGATGCGGCTTGTGGCATAATGGCAAGACTATGGTTGGCACATAGCACCTCCTATTGAATGTTGGATATGCATGTTATGTTTGGATCGTATGTTATGTATGGTATGCGGTATTTGGGGAAATCACTAAGCTTTGTGCTTACAATTATTGTTTATGGTTTCAAGTATTACTGGTTAGAAAGGGAAGGGTTCGGCTTGATCGCAGCGCATACACCCATGTTTTTCCACAAACTTGTGATTTTGGGAATGTACTCTGATAATTGTTTTGTTTTGAAATAATTTTTAAGTGTTTGAATAAAGGATAATTGAGTGTTTGATTATATTAAAAATGAAATATTTATCCTATGATTTTCGGGACGTTACATGTTGGGTGAAGGATGGGGCATGTAAATAGGGTGGTTGAACATTAGGTTGAGGAGACGCCAAGGGAGGGTGTTAATGGGCTTGTTGAGAAGCAAAAGCAACACAAAATGATGATCCATGGATTGATTGGAAGAACATTTCATGTCCCTCAGCCTGGGCCATTAGATCACGAAAAGCAGAAGGTACACAGGAAGCACAAACAGTTGTAGAGAAGGTCTCAAACGCAACCCCAAGACCACATAGGAACCAATGGGCCTTGGCAGATTCATCAACAAGTTGACCAATAGTTGTGAATTGGTCACAAATATTTTTAAATCTTCTACCAAATTCAGAAACAGTATGATTATCCTTGGTGAGATGGCGCAATTGATCACACAGGGTTGGAATTCTCTCCATGGACGAGTTCCCATAGGCCCGTTCAAGGGCAACGACCCATATTGTCCGCGCAGTTGAGTGACCCAAGATTTGAGAAAAAGCTTCCTCCGTAAAGGAGGCATGGAGGAGAAGAATGGTGTGTTGATCTATTGTAATCCACTCATGATAGGTTGCATTAGGAGCCGATTTTGCTGCATCAGTGAATTCGCCCGGGAGAGAGGATGATCCATCTACATGCCCTAGCAACCCCTGATAAGTGAAAAGAGGTGTCATCTGGTTCGACTACAATAGGTAATTTGTGGATGATAATTTGATGGTGATTAAGTGAAGAAGGGTGTTCATGGGGAGATCAGAATCGTGGGTAGATGATGAGGAAGTAACCACGGCAGCAGGTAGAGAAAAAAAACAGCAGTGGGGAAGAAGAAGAGAAAGAACCAGGGGAGAAAAAATTGGGAGGGAGGCAGGAGAAATCAAGAGGCTCTTGATACCATGAAGAAATAATGATTTCACTCCAGAAACGGAAGGAGATGAATATATATATATATATATATATATATATATATATATATATGTATATATATATATATATATATATATATATATATATATATATATATAGACACACACACAATAAGCACCCTCTCAAATATACAATTTAAAAGCTATTAATTATGACTAATACTTATTAGAGGAGCAATGTAGTATGTGAAATAAAGTAGGAATTTCCGGGAAATATGTCCCATCACTTTAAGATGTTCCCATACGACTATACTGATGAGGATTTCGAAGAAATTAATACACAAGCAAGAGAAAGATGGAAGTGAATAAAAATAGGTTGCAACTCCTAAAATGAAATAGTGTAAATAGTTCATTGATTCTTAACTTGTAAAATTGCTTACAAAACTCTTGTTCTTAAAGGTTTTTACGTCGTTTAATGGTTGTAAGCTTCAATATGGAACACATGATTTGATGCAGATTTATCGTGCATTCCAACAACTATGTAAGAATAGATAAACAAGTATGTAAAATTTCAACTTAAAACCCATGAGCAAATTTATCGTTTGCCCCAACAACTATGTAAGAACAAATACATGAAAAAATGAATATTCAGAAACTCGAAAGAAGGTAGAGGTGCATGGAGAGAAGAGAGAAAAGGTGGAACTTATATGATATTGATGACTTCTAGAAGCTTCCTTGTATCTATCCACTAAGTCAACGTGTGGTCAACACGTTGGTCAGGTCGATACAATTCGATTCTAACAATAGAAGCTCCACAAAGACCAATGTGATGTGTACATAACTCGTGCCAATTCATGAATACCGCGTCTCACGTCATCGACCCGACTAGCCGAACATATACATTTGGTCTATCCTCTAACTTCCACAAAAACCTTTAAAGACTTGAGGTAAAATAATCTATAAAATATTATTTCACCGACCTACATAGATCAAAAAATTGCCTAACTTGCAATTTAGCTCATTTGAATTTCCTAACACTCTACCATTTATTAGTTGTTTTTTTTATGAAAATGTATGAGATTTTTTATTAATATATGATTTATAAAAATAAACTCTTTTTAAGTTTTAACAATTATTTTGCATCCTCTCGCTACCATTATTTTGGGACAAGACAACAACAAAACGTCGGATCCTTCAACGTACGGTGGTTAATATTCCTTGAATTTTTTATTTTGTTTATTTTTGGAACTAGTAATTTAACGGCTACTAAAATTTTCTTATTTTTTTAAACCCCGTCATGTTATTTATTTCTTTTAATTATTTTCCCATAAAGCCACTTTGTCCAGTTGTGCATTATTCATATTTAGAAAATCAACATGATCATTGGATCTTAAAAAGGAAAGAATATATGTCGGACTCATGTGAAAAATAATAATAAAATTTAAATCTTTTTCAAAAATATACTTATTTTTTAAAACGAAGCGATATTGTTTGTATCAAAAGACGAACTTCTTTTAGAACCACAATGTAGACAATGGAAAAAGAAAATCTAGAAATAAGAGGAGAAACAAGTAATATACTAGGCAACTAGTTGTGACACCCGTATATTATACGGGTTGATTAAAACAAAATGTTAAATAGGAACATTTAAATAAGAAATATATTTGAATTTGGAAATTATGAGAAAAAAACATGCAAAAAATAAATAAATTAAAATTTTGTGTTTAGTAATCAAACTCGTGTATTAAACGAGTTAATTATAACAAAATGTTAAACACAAATTTTTAAACTGTAAATTTATTTGAAATTGAAATTTAAATTTAAAATGAATAGTTATTATGGTAGGTTTAATTTATGGAACTAAATTAATGATATATTGTAAATGAAAAATGAAGTAAATGACAAGTGGAAAATAAATATATCTCAAAATTATGACAAAATGACTTGTGGCCAATTAAATGAAAGAATGACATATAACAAAATTATTCTTATTTATTATGATAGATAGGTTACAACAATACACACTAATGTTTGCAAACTAATAATACTAGAAAAAAGACAATTTAGCTAATTTTTATAAATTATTTCCTAAATAATAGTCAAAGATTAAGTAAAAGACCATTTTAGTCAACAAAACTAGACTAGATTATGATCCGCGTTAAACGCGGAGAACATAAATTAAATACATATTACATTAATAGGTGACATTGTTTTAGGTGAAATTTTAATAAAAAATGTTAGTTAGATTCATTTTTAGACTTTTTGAACCAAACTTATTAAATAAAAATATTTAATATTTATATTAGAGCAATTTTGTTTTTTAATACAGTAATTTTTAACATAAATGATCCACGTGATCTTTGTTTTATCACAACATGATGTGACTTCTTGATTAAAACATGTTGTGTAGTAGCTTTATGAATTGACTTTGTCCGGTGTACCAACCTCCATGGAGGCTCACATGACTCTTTTCATATTGGTCCTATAAAACCAAAAGCAACAATAAGTTGTTATATGTACCAGCAACATTAAATTTTGCAAAGAAATTCGATAAACATTACAATTAAAGTGCATTGTCATAACCATAAACATCAAATTCAGATAGTTTAATTTGGTAAATTTATAAAGTATTTTTTTCCTTATAAGAAATAAAATATGATTTTTCAGGCTACACCTAATCACATATACATATCTTCTGATCAAAGAAATTATTACAAGAAAAAAAACAAGTTATGAACAAAAAAATAATATTAGTTTCATAATTTGCCAAAGGTTAACACTAATAATTAATAATGAATTTTCACAAATCTTGCAATTTGGTCACTGCATCCAACTAATAAATGAAATTCAGTTTAGATGATTGATTCAAGAAGTACATCTATAACTTCTTGTAGCCAAATTTGGGGAAATGCTAAGACCTACCGAGATATGAAGGAACGGTCTATGAGGCTACAACTGGTTTCTGGAGGGCAATACAAATTCAAAATCGTTAGCACATATCTTTCCTACATGCTTCAATTATTAAATTTAGATCAAACTTGTCAAAATCAAATTACAAAAAAACCCAGATATATAACCTAGCAATCAAACAACATATTTTTCATAGAAATAAATATCACAAATCCACAATTTATACTTTATATAATATTCTTAAATTATATCTTACCTTTCATCTTTAATGGTTACTAACACTTCTTTTTGCCTTATTGTTGTGACACACACGTATATAAAAAATAAGAGAAAAAACTTTAGAGAATGAATGTTGATAGAGTGATCCTTCATTGAAAACGCAGCAAAATTATTCATAAAGCCGTTATGATTCTTCTATAGACCGCTAGAAGATCTCTATAGTGACAACCGGTATGACTTCTATGAGAACGCACCATTTAAAGTAACAGTTTTGATTAATGTAAGTCAAAAATCATTTGGAATACTTACCAATTGTGATTGTTTCTACTTGAATGTGAACATTAACATTCTTGTAGAGAAATAGAACTTAAAATGAATTCTACATAACCAAATCAATAAACATGACAACACAAAAAGAAACCTAAATTGATATATAACCAATTAGGTTTTGTTGAACAAATTTTCCAATTTATCAAAATTTTATTTTATTACAAACCTATATGAGTAATCAATAATCTTAAGCAAGTGAAAGAAGTAATTGTTAATTTAAAGCTAGAAAAAAATACAATATTGTGAAATGGCTTATAATTTGCATGTTTTCTTATTGTCCTGGAGGTACCCAACCACTTGGACATGTATTATTATTTGATTAATTAGTGCATTAATTACATTATAGAATATGAAATTTAACAACTGTTCAAATTCATTTACAATTGATTTATTAATAGAAAATTGACAAATTTATAGTCATAAAAGTATGCTTAATTCAACAATTTTTTTTATCAAAATTACTAGAAAACTGATTTTCTTGAAGAAACAAATCAAATACACAAAAACGATATAAATTAAAAACAAAGAATTAATCAAAGAACATTTGAAGATCATGTCAGAAAGGTATGGCCAATATGATCTTTTTGACACTTTTCAATATAGTCATGGTTAATGTTTTCTCATCTTCAAGATGATAAGTACTAGGGAGTAGAGAAAACAAATTTATAAGCATAAAAATATGCTTAATTCAACAAATTTATTATAAAAGTTAATGGAAAATATTTTTTTTTTCTAAATACTCAATTATTAAGTATGTAGGATATTACCACTATGGTATTTAGAGTTTTGCATCATCCTCAAGCTTCAATACAAACATCAACTAATGCTCATCACTTTCAAGTAAAATTCTCTACAATTTAAACTTAAATATAGTAAATATAATCAATAACATTATAAAAAAGGGCAAGTTTAAGAATAAATACATACAATTATTGAGTTAGATAGTTGGAAATCGAGCAATTGTAATTTAAAATGTATCAAACCGATTATTACTTTCAAAACTTGAGGTGTTTACTATATTAATAAGATTTAATTTCAAGATGACTGTTTTTCCCTTGATGAATTTTGGTACCATCGATCTACACTGAGAGAGAAATAGAATAATTATGAAGATATATCGTGTTGATTTGCAAACATACAGGACGGTCAGTGCATAAATTACGGCTCTAAATTTGGAGAGCATTTAAATTTTGAATTTTGAATTTTATGTTAAGGATAAAGGAAATTGGTGAAGGTTTGAATGGAAACATTAATGAACATCGTGTTTGACCAAACATTGGTCAATATGACATAAATGTATAAGTGAAACACAATCAAAAGTCTTTATTGTTTTAGATGACGGAATAAAGTTTCTCTTTTAGACATAGATATCAATCTTCTATTTTTTAAATGTAAACGTCGTAGTCTTCGTCTCTCTCTAGCATCATTGTAATGAGTTTTATTATTTAAATCTATAAAATTGTATGATATCATTAATATCTAAAAATAATAATATTTCAATGGTAAATATTACTAATAAATTTATAAATAATTTCACAAGAAATATAAATAATTGTTTTATAATGGTTAAAAGATTTATAAAAGTTTACAATTTCCTAAAAAGTGGTAGTTTTCTAATATTTATAGTGAGGGTGTAATGAATAACATTCTAACAATGTTGAAATATTTACATTCAAATGAAATAATAGAGTAAAATATGATTAAATTTGTAAATTCATCTGAGTTTAAACCTAAAAGGAAAATAGATGAATAATTCAATATTTCATAAAACCCAAAATGTGTTCAAATGGTCAAGATTCTAACCCAAAAACGAATAGTATGAAATAAAGTCATCAAAAATCAAACCCCAAAACCAAATAGTATGCAAACAAAATATGAAATGAATAATATTCAAATCACTTAACTACTCAAACAAAATCATGAAAATCATATATTATTTATCTTGCTTTGGAATTAACAGTTTTGACTTGCCTTCTCTAGAAGTACGATTTGTCATTGATGTTGATAGTCGTTTGTTTGAGGACATGGTTGTTAGATTGTCAACATTGTAAACATCTTACAGGTTGCGTTTTAATTCTTCATGTCCATACATTTTTTTAAAGGATGTCAACTTAGTTAGTGGACTTGTTGTAGTGTTTTTATCAAGATTCGAAGCGGATGTGGCGTTATCACCAGTAAACGAAACAACATCCTAATTGTAGAAAATAAATTCATATGTCAATCTAAAAGTTAATAATATTTTAAAGTTTTTAAAATATTAGATTTAGTTATATTATATTTAAAACCTTCTAATTTAATGTGTCTTGAGATCCGACTTCTACTAATAAAACATTAAACGAATCGGATTCTGGCGCCTACATTTGTAGTACATAGAAATATGTTAGTTGGTCAACTGAAATATAAAAAACGAAATTTAATAAGTGTAATGTTTGTAGTATTCTGCGTAAAAGAATGTTTCCTGTTCGATGTTAATTTTTTTTTCCAATTCAACAATGATTGTATTATCAACAATGAAGTTTGAGATTGCATAACCATCGACTTTGTTCTCCAAATTATAATGTGAAATTTGAATTTGAACACCAACTTTTTATCGAAAAGTACATTCAAAGCAAATGGAATCTTCATATTACCCTCCTAAAAATTTAAAAAAAATGTTTATAAAAATAGATAGACAAAATGTAAAAATATAGTTTTATATAAAGAAGTTAATATCGATAACCTCATTAAACTTTTGAAGCAACTCTAGTGCGGTTTTTTCCGGAAGTTTCTTTGTGTCACGATCAAAGAACATAAGTGACACCACACCGGTAAAGTCTTGTACTTGAAGGTCGATTTTGAAACTAAATCCATTTATATAAAAAAAATACAGTAATATAAAATTAGAAAATTTAACTAAAGAGTATAATAATATGTACAAAAGAATTATTGAAAAACTTAGAACAAGATATATGTATTTGTTCATGCAAGTTGAAGTATAACAATAAAAAACTTCTTCATCTTGTTTTTGGTCCGTTCCACGAGTTTTGTCATCATACGTTAAAACGACTTTTATGGCTTTCTCTTGATAAACATAGGTTAACATATTAAAAAAATTAATATAAATGATATAATTTTGTTTCTATAACTAAATGAATGAAACTAATATACGTAAAGTAGATTGATTAATTTTTTTCATGACCTCTCAACAGAAATACAGTAATAACAAGTAATAAGAACAAAGTAAATACAAAAAATTGTAGAAGAAGAATGAGAACATGGTAAAGAAAGAACCTAGAAAAAAGAATTCTAGAATAAGACTGTTGAAGAAGAACACTGTAAATCATATGACTCAATCCAAAATCGTAAGAAGAACAACTTCAATGTAAACGTATATATAAGTTGTTTTTCAAGAAGGAAATCATTATTTTTCAAAAAAAATGGGATCCTAAAATACTATCTTGGAGATTTTCGGTTATTCATCTTGAAAAAAATTATATCATTTATATTGAATCAAAATTTCAAATTAATTGACTTAGTTATTTAATGAGTATTAAATTCAAAACCATTATCTCAAATTGATTTATTTTACGTGGGATATACCGGGAGATAAATTATAAATAATATTGACTTTATTTTTGACTCTTAAATATTTTGCTAATTTAATAGGATTAGATTAGATTTTATAGGTTAATGACCAAATTATTGTTATGCTTATTTAATGATTTTTTTCAAAAAAAAATTAAATAAAAACTAAATCGGTTTGAATTTTGAAGCCAGAAGCTATAAATAAGGGAGTTAATTAGGAATAATATTAATTAGAGAAACTGATATCTCGTATATAAAGAAAATGATATGTTGTAAATGATAATGTAATTATTGAATTTAATGATTCTATAATTATTAAAGATTCTATAATAAAATGTAATTGTGTTTGAATTTTATTTGAAGAAGATGATGTCAACAATCTAATCTAATGGTGGAAAACATAGAATTGAAATGCAATCAAGGGTCCTGATTGCTTCAATAGTGAATTAAGAGTTCTCTTTTAATAATATTTAGGGATTGTAGATAGTAAGGGCTTGCCTGTGGCTTTGCTTAATGTGTTGTAATTTAATGACCCATCACCTAATATCTTTAAACAAGTAGACAAGTTTTCAACCTCAAGCTTTAAGAGTTCTTTCTTATGGTTGAAACCGGATTTCCTTCTAACAACGTTGTAAGTGATCTTATCTTTAGTTTTATTGTTTGTATTCTATAAAAATGGTTGAAACCTAATAGTTTTGCTTTTAAAAACTTATACTCTAGCTCGATTTTTCATATACTAATGAGAAGAATTCGCAAATGGCATGACCATCTATAATCTTATCAAGTGGGATGGTATTTATATAGGGTTATATGGATTGTGATTGTTAGGTGGACGGTGGTATGTGGGATCTCAACTTTTAGAAATGGCATCCAAACTTTTAGAAATCGTAGTTAAACTTTTAGAATATGTGGCCAAACATTCATAATCATAGTAAAGATTTTAAAAAAATATATATGTAGTTTTTTCTAGTTAAAATGTTAGTAATCACAGTCAAAATGATAGAAATCGCAATCAAACTTTTAGAAATCACAGCCAAAGTGTCAAAATTCACAGTTAAATGTCAAGAATTGTAGTCAAAATGACCAAGATCGTTGTCAAACTTTCGTGGGAACATCCAGGGCGGGCGGGTGGGTGGGTAGTTTGTACATTTTATCTTCTATAACTACTCATTAACATTTACCATTTTTTCATACCTCATTTGAATACTCTCGTTTATACTCTACATATTTGAATAATTTTGTCTCAAGCAAATGGTAAGAAACTCTTTAATGTTCATGCAAAAATATAATATATTTAATCAACTTTTTTTTTACTATATCAAGGTTTTAAATTAAATTTTATAAGTGTATCATTTTTTTAAATGTGTTTTTTATTGTCAATTTTCTTTGGTATCTAATGATTCGCCACAATGGCCAATATTACCTGATCAGATACGTGTTGAGGTTAGACAATATGTTGTTGTTGAGAACACTGCCCTAAAATTATTAATGGTTAAACCAAGCACAAATACATTGTTAGAATTGGGGATCCCATTACCACATCCAAAAGTCGAAGAGCACAGATAAATAATTGTAGGATCCCATGGAGATGACATTGCGGAATTAAGAGCATCAAACATAAATCAAACGATAAGAAAATCAACAGAAGGTGTAAATAATTTTGTTTAAGCTCAATTAGTCTGGAAGGTAATCCTAAATGTACAAATGTAGAAGTGTATGAACTCTCTCTATATCTAACACTTCAGACTACAAAAGTATATATAGTAGTGCCCTCAACAAACTCCAAAATATATAGTGTGAATAAGGCATAAAGTATAATCTCAATGTTCACACTAAAATAGATAGATATGTTAAAGGTTCTTCACCTTGAATATAAACACCTCAACTTCTCTATCTATTTCTCCAAACTTCTTTATCAGAAATGTCACATCATCAGATTTAATATTTCTTGACTCAATATTCTCCCTCTAAATGTTGGATCTGATGAGCAACACACTTTTCTCCTGTGGCATTCTCCCCCTAAAAGTGTGAGAAGCATCAACATTTTGAGGACTTCAAAGGGAGAGGAACAAATCTAAAAAATATCACCATCCAAGCACATAGATCTGAAAAATCGAACTCCACACATTGAACGAACAAATCTCCACCTTTAATCTTTAACACATGCTATGTACCCATACATTTGCATAAACAAAAAAAATCTTCAAAGAACCAACGAATAATCAGTAAATATGGAAGTAACCACTGGATAATAGCATTAACCGATGGGTAAAAGAACTGACTGTGAACCACTACGACCTGTCGCAACAAAATCAACATGTGTTCGGATCGAAACACTCTCATTCGTATTTGAATGCTCTCGTTCATATCTGAACGGTTTCACATTCCCATTCGAACGGTTCCGTTCGCATCTGAACCATTTTCACAACGAAATCTAGTCGGTTACGACTCGCTCCGATTGATCACACTTGTACAATAGCATTTTAGTTATGAACAGTACATCTAAAAAAACAAATGAAAACACATTCTTGTTGGGTTTTTTGGGATTTTTCTTACGCGAAAATGAAAAGGCGAAAAAAAGAAAAATATTTTTGAGTTTTTACCATTGACTTTTGAATTGCGTTGACTTTTGGTTAAACCCCTAGTCTTGGAAGGTAAGCTTGGGTGTACTTTGTATGGTTGTATAGGTGGTATATAGCATCTGTTCTCATGGCAGTAGGAGCGGTAGTAGTTGACCATTGTTTGAAAAGTGAGTATCCTCATAGTATTTGCGGATCGAATGCACCAATACTGGCTCATTGTTATGTTATATGATCCTAGTTGTCTGTATGACTTGCTCATGTGTTTGTATGTATACCGGGCAGGGCCTAATATCCGGCAAGGCCTGATGAAAATGTTGGGCGGGGCCCACCATATATGACTAACAGATCTATACCGAGCGGGGCCCGATGTATGTATGTATGGTATGTGGTATTTTAGGGAATTCACTAAGCTATGTGCTTACGGTTTATGTTTAAATATTTTCGGGTACTCCCAATTCAAATGGGAAGGCCCCGACATGATCGCATCACATCTACCTGTGTTTGGAACTTTATGATTTTGGGATTGTACTCTAATAACTATTTTTCTACTATGACATACTTGATGGTTTTTGTATTATTTGGATGATGGTTTGGTTGATTTGAAATAAAATTACGTAGTATTTTTGGGATGTTATAAGTTGATATCAGAGCCTTGGTTTGAGGGTTCAGGCACACTTTCGGGTGAGTAAAAACTCAAACTAAGGAATTGGTAAAATGTTAAAAGGTTTTTCAAAAAAAATTATAAAAGAAGGGGTATGATGCGTGCAATTGGCCGAACTCAAGTAAGTATTTCCTAAACTACCCATACATGTTTATTGTTCCAGTATGAGTATATGTGAATAGCATGTTATATTAGGGCTAAAGATCTGCTCAGAATCGCATGATGGGATGCTAGGAGAGATGCCTATGAATTCTTGTTGTATGAGTTGTTAGAACTACTTGCTAGTATGGATTTAAGATGATGATAGAGTGGCCTAATTAGGGAGAGCACTGGTTAGAACTCGATATATGCTCAAATGTTGCTTGCTTTGTGCTTTTATGAACTACTATTAATACTAGTTAACTATTAAGCGAATATGCTTGGTTACATGTTACAGAAATTAGATAATTTTAAAAGGTTAGGTATAAATCTATTGTGCAACTCTTGTTTGAATCCAACCGTTGTAGTGTCAGACCTTGCAGTCAAAGAATTATCTAGTGTTTGTTGCATGTAATTATATGCATAAGGTAGTTAGCGGGTGTTAGTAGGAGTTCCTTCTACAAATGATGGTAGAGAGTGGCAGGAAGGGAATTCTAGGAGAACTTAGGGAGCATGTTAGCATTAGAAGATGTGTTGTTTTGCAGGAAAGTAGAATGTTAGGTACTAAGGGAGTTACTTAGGGGAGTCAGGACGACTCTTAAAGAAAGTACGGATAGGTGTGGAAGTTAGTATTGGGCATGTACTGCTGAAAGCACCGGATCCGTACTTGAGTCAAGTGGAGTCATGAGGTTGCTAAGGAACTTGCATAGTGTGATATTCGTCGAGTGTTTTTTGATGGTTCACATTCTTTATTTTCTGTTAAGTATGGTGGTCACTCGAGGTGGTTTAGGTCCTGGTGAAGGATCGGGTTCGGGCTCTAGAGTCGGACCCTTGGATGATCAGATGTAAGAGTTCATTTCTTCTGATCTTATCTGAAGCATTTTGGAGCAGACTCCTGTGATCTTAGGTACAATCAAGGTGGGCATTATGGATATTTTGGATGAGCGTCTGGGCGCATTCCGTACCGAGATGGTGGCTATGGTGGGTGCACATTCTATGACTTTTTGAGAGTTTTGTGCATGTGAGGATCCTAATTTCTTAAGGAAGAAGGACCCTATTGTTAGCAGACAATGGTTGGCAGACATCGCAAATGCTTTCCGAACTAGATTCTGCCTCGAGGAGGCGAAGGTCACACTTGCTTCCTATCATCTTACTGGTAGAGCCCATGACTAGTGGGAGGAGGTAGTTCATGCCTTGGGAGGTGATGTTGTTGAGGCAATGACTTGGTATGATTTTGTCACGAGGTTCAGAGCTGATTTTGCACCAGTATCGAGGTTTAGCAGCTAGAAAGAGAGTTTCAGGACCTCCATCAGAGTAATGAGTAAGTGGCAGAGGTTACAGCCATGTTTCGAGATAGGTATTTGTTGGTTCCACAATATATGGCAGATGAAGGGATGAAGAAGGACATGTAGCATGATATGTTGAAGGATGAGATATGGGAGTTTGTGAGCCTGTCTAGTTGCAAGACATTGGAGGACATGACAGCTCGGGCTCGCTAGCAGGATATTGATATGGAGACTGTGAGGAAAAGGAATATGGTTCAGGCGTAGGTATCAGAGGGCTTGGGTAAGAAGCCAAAGGTTGTTGCTTCGTGATCGAGAGGCCAGCAGGGCCAGGGCCACTGTGGCAAGTGCAACAAGGCGCATGATGGGGTTTGTAGGGTGGGTAGTTCTGGCTGCTTCAAGTGCAACAAGACGGATTACTATAGAATGGATTGCACCGCCACCGCCACCACCCAGGTATTTGATCCACTTTTATTTCATTGCAACCGTAGTGGCCACAAAAGGTCCAATTGTCTGAGCTTAGTAGGAGGAGTTGTTGTAGCACCAACTCTGGCAACACTGAGGATCACTGACAACTTCCAGGGCAAGGTGGATGCGCTAGTTGTGAGGAGTCGAGCTTCCCAGCTGGCATCCGATGAGGCTCGTGCAGCACCTTATGTGATTACGAGTATGTATTTTATCCATATCTCTTCTATTTGATTCGGGCGCCACTCAATCATTTGTATCCCTTGCGCTCATCAAGAGATTTAACGATGCGCATGGGGCGCTTGATTATCCATTAGAGGTAGAGATCACGGGCGATCGTCCAGTATGGGTATCAAGGGTTCATCATGGTTGTATTTTGGAGTTATTTAGTGAGCGTTATCTGATTGATTTGGTTCCTATTCCTTTACGTGAGAGCAAGGTGATCATGGGGATGGATTTGTTGAGCCCTAATAGGGCGATGATTAATTGTGATTACCGGTTAGTTTAGGATCGAACCCCAAGTGGGGGACAACTAGTTATTCATGACAAGGGTGCTCAGTGCGGACCGACTCTCTATTCGGCTGCAAGAGCTAGGAGATATCTTCAGTAGGGTTGTTCGGGTTTTTTGGCTTATGTGTTGGACACCGGGAAGGAGAGAAATAGGACGATTGAGGATGTGTCGGTCATTCAAGAGTATTCGGATGTGTTCCTGGAGGACTTTCCTGGAGTGCCTCCGGAGAGAAAAGAGGAGTTCTATATTGATTTGGTTCCAGGTGCGGCTCCGATAGCCAAGACACCTTATCAGTTAGCATCATCGAAGATGCAGGAGTCATCTACACAGCTACAAGAGTTGTTAGACAATGGGTTTATCAGATAGATTAGTTCACCCTAGGGAGCCCCGATTTTGTTTGTGAAGAAGAAGGATGGCTCCCATAGGATGTACAATAATTATCGGGAGATGAAAAAGTTAACGGTGAAGAACCGTTATCCACTTTCGAGGAACGATGATTTTTTCGACCAATTACATGGTGTGTCTTGGTTCTCGAAGATCGATTCGCATTCATGCTATCATTAGATGAGAGTTAGGAATGAGGATGTTCATAAAATGGCTTTCAGGACTTGTTATGGTCATTACTATTGGATATAGTGTCTAAGTCCATTTGGGTTGCACTTCACCCAAACAATTTATGGATAAACTTTTGAGAATAGTACAAGTTATGATTTATTAATATATTATAAGTTCTAATATATTAATATAAGATCATATTATTTAATTAGTATTGATCTATAATTAATCTAGGATTAATTTAGAGATCAAGGATATTACTAATTAAATATGGGCTTCTATATTTATATAGTGTGGGCTAATGCTTATTTGGAATGGGCTAGGCTTGCATGGAAAGTCCATGGATACTCCATGGATCTTTAACCCATGGATCTCATGCAAAAAATGAAGAGACATGGGTATTAGGGTTTACATGGATGTAACCCTAATCCACCACACTATATAAAGGAGACTTTGGCTCTTGAAATCAGGCTAGTTGAGGTGAGTAAAGCAAGAGGTCCGATTTCAAGATAGTAGTGTCTATTCTCTCAAAGTTCCAAGTTTGTGGTGATTTGTGATTTCCATTTGAGGCATCCACACTATTGGTGCTAGGCTCTAAAACTCCAAGCAATCAACTACTACTACAAGGTAAGTATTTCTACTAGCTTTATTTGATTCATGTTCCCCATGCCATGCTAGTTAGGATATAAACCTTGGAAAATAATTATTTGCATGTATCTTAGACAAACATAGATCCAAGGTTTATTAGGGTTGCATGTACACTTAGGAAGTGTTAGAATGACAAAACCTATCAGTGGTATCAGAGCCTAGGCTTGTTTGTTTGATACTTGATGCAAAATATTGGAAAAAGTCGAAAAACTTGCTATCTGCCTAATGAACTCGCCGAGTCCATAGGGGGACTCGCCGAGTTCATGTGTATCTTCATCCTACTCGGTGATTAGGTTTGTGCACTCGGCGAGTAGGAGCCACAGAGTGCAGATTTTCGACTTTTGCTGCTGGAAATGGACTAGAAACATTACCCTAAACTGTTTTGGTGTTATAAAACTTGTTTTAGATGGTGTAATGTTTGTTCTAATCCATTTACAATGGATAATATCAATTTTTCATGATTATATGTGTTCATATAGTCTTGAAACTTTGATATGGATATTCATGTTCTTGATCTTATGAAGTTAGATGGTCATAGGAATTACTTGTAACCTACTTGGTAGTTTAATTCTTGATCATAATGTGTTTTAATGGAGTAAATAACTTGTCCTCAAGTTATGGAAAACCAAGAGTTACACTTGAATTAAAACCATTAAAAGAACACAAGAGTTAGAAAAATGAAGAGTCTTCATTTTTATTACTCTATTTAACTCATAAGTTACAAGAAATGAAAAGTTTTGAAAGTTTACAAAGCTTGCCCTCAAGTTTAGTAAAGTCATATTAAAAACTTTAGTTCCAACTCTTAGAATTTTAAAAGTTAAAATTCAACCCTTATACTTATAATATTATAAGTTAACAATATATATATATATATATATATATATATATATATATATATATATATACATATGTATGTATGTATAAGATCAAATTCGTCTTACCGCTAGTACGCCTCATTCATGAAGCTAGTCTATAAGGTGGGTATAAGATTGTTGCCTATAAAATGACAACTTAATGGGTGTCCACTCTCACCCACCGCTTGTTTGACTGGTGGAGGGTCGTTAGCCGAACGGGTAGGACAAGGACTTATAAATTCTCATTAAAAGTTTAATGATAATTATAAAGTAACTAAATGTTTTATTAAATTCTCAATCTTAGTTACTTTATGAAAATGTGAATAAGGTGCTAATCCATGAAATTACACTTTACACTTTGTTTAAGTCGTTAGTGGAGCGTGTGTGGTTAACCGACACACTAACTTGAACTTAACAAGGTAGTTAAAGGGTGACTTAATGTTTATCATAGTATCGATGGAGCGTGTGTGGTTAACCGGCACATCGATTGAGGGGCAGTACATTAAGGGTACCAAGTAATTTGCATGGTTACTTCACACCTTGTTTTGTGATCCTCGGCATCCCAGTCACAAAACCTGAAGGGCACACTCAAGATTGAAACATGCCATTGAAGAATGTTCAATGAATCTCAAAGAATCTAGGAGTTTCTAAACCAATTAAAAACCTAATTAAAATTTTGTTTTTCATGGTGGAAATTGGTGAATCGTCATTCACCTACCTTCAAATATCTTATAGCTTAGATTACGGCATCCCTCTTCTAAGTTATAAAATATTGTGTTGGGTCCTAGCCTTAATACTACATTTGGGTGTTTTATTAAGGACTATCTCTAAATCTGATCTAATCTATTCCCTCTTCCTTTCAGATGTCTTCCAATAACAATGCTTCTAGCTCTAACCCTACTAGCTCTTTCTCTCTCATGAATCTTTGTGGGAGAGTCATCTTCGATGGATCCAACTTTACTGATTGGATCAGGAACATCAGGATGGTCACTCGGTATGAGAACAAAGAATATGTTCTCGACAAGGAGCTAAAGGTACCCGAGCTAACTTCTACTCCTGAAGAGCTTGCTGATTATGCGGTACATGAAAGGGATGCTTCAAAAGTAGCATGCATCATGATGGCCACCATGACAGCTGAGCTCCAAAAGTCCTATGAGGACTATTATCCTTGTGAGATGCACCAGGATTTGATGGACCGTTACCATCAAAGTGCTCGTCAAGAGCGATATGAAATAATCTCCTCCATGATAACAACCCGAATGAAGGATGGTGAACCCATCACGGGCCACTTGCAGAAAATGCAAAGGTATGTGGACCGTTTACTGAAGCTGAATGTGAACTTCCCCGAGGAGTTAGCAATAGACATCATTTTGCACTCCTTACCATCGTGTTATGATCAATTCCGCATGACATATCACATGAACAAGGAAGAAGTCACCCTTAGTAAACTTTAGGGACTCTTGAAGACCACAGAAGGTGGTCTAAAGGGTAAGTCGGTTGTTACTACTCCTACTCCTACTCCTACTGCGGCCAATGTCTTGGAAATCGGGCATGGCAAAGGGAAGAAGAGAAAGAACCCCTCTAAGGGTACCAAAAGTAAGACCCTTGAAGGCTCCTCTTCAAGCAAAACCAAGAAAGGTTTTGTCACTCCTTCTGCTAACCCTAATGAGGCTGAATGCTTCTATTGTCATGAAAAGTCGCACTGGAAGCGAAACTGCCCAAAGTACCAGCAAGATGTGAAGGATGGGAAAGTAAAACCCAACCATGCAGGTATATACACTATATTGTCTAATAACTCACCTCATTCTAAGTCTTGGGTCCTTGATACCGGTTGTGGTATTCACATATGTTGTGATTTGCAGGGACTAAGAAGAAGTGAGAATGTGGAGCAAGGAAAGATAAACTTGATCATGGGAAACAGGAAAGCTTCACCTGTCACCAAGATAGGAGTTTATTCCTTAGTGCTAAATAGTGGGTTTACATTAGATTTGAATAAGTGTTATTATTCGCCAGAAATGGAAAGAAATGTTATTTCCTTTCATGCATTGTATAAACAAGGTTTTACCTTTTATTTTGATAATAATAATGGTAGTATTGATGCTTTCATTAATAATGTTCATTATTTTAAAGCATTACCTTGTGACGGCGTATATGAAACTGTATCTGTTGTAGATAATCGAGGAAATAATGTATTGTATATTGAATCTTCCACTAGCTTAGATAAAGCATCTTTATGGCATTGTCGTCTTGGACATGTAAGCAAGAAACGCATAGCCCAACTCCAAAAGGATGGAGTCTTGGAGTTATTTGACCTAAAGTCAGATGATAGTTGTGAATCTTGTTTGCTTGGTAAAATGACAAAGTCACCTTTTACTGGCACTTGTGCTAGGGGTGAAGGTTTGTTGGACCTCATACACACGGATGTGTGTGGACCCTTCAGAACCGCCATAAGAGATGCTAATCGGTTGTATGTGACTTTCACTGATGATTTTAGTAGATATGGATATGTATACTTAATCAAGCATAAGTCAGAAACCTTTGAGAAATTCAAAGAGTTTAAGCAAGAAGTGGAGAATCAGTTGGGCAGGAACATTAAGATGCTTCGATCCAATCGTGGTGGTGAGTATCTTAGTACTGAGTTCCTTGAGTATCTTAAGGAATGTTGGATTATCTCACAATTGACACCTCCTAGGACACCACGGTTGAATGGTGTAGCCGAGAGGCGCAATTGGACCTTGTTGGACATGGTTCGTTCCATGATGAGTCGAATTTCGCTACCAAACTCATTTTGGGGGTATGCCTTAGAGACTGCCGCCCATATCCTTAATCTAGTCCTTACAAAGAAGGTTGCCAAAACACCTCACGAGATGTGGACTGGAAAAGTTCCCAATCTAGACCATATCAAGATTTGGGGTTGTGAGGCTTTCGTGAGACGCAAGACTCACGATAAGCTCGAACCCCGAAGCAAAAGGTGTATTTTCCTCGGCTATCCACAGAAATCCTTTGGCTACATCTTCTACAGACCCAGTGATAATGTGGTCTTTGTAGCAAGAAGAGGATTCTTTCGAGAGAGATAATTCATGAGTCAAGGAGACAGTGGGAGGCAAATTGACCTTGAGGAATTTCAAGAGTCAAGTGATGAAGGAACCTCAAACCCTAGCCATCAACCTGAGGAGGAAACTCCTGTTGAGTCAACTGAAGAATCTATACCTCTGAGGCATTCCACCAGAATTAGGAATGCACCTGAGCATTATTATGGTTTCCATATTACTGCAGAAGGTTAGACACTTATCAGTGATAACACACTGGTATCTCTGGATGAGCCTAACAGCTACACGGAAGCCATGGCAGGCCCTGAGGCTGCTAAATGGAAAGAGGCTATGGATAGCGAGATACAGTCCATGTATGACAATCAAGTTTGGAACTTGGTTGACAATGTACCTGATCGAATGGTAGTTGGGTGCAAATGGATCTTCAACAAGACGACCGACATGGATGGTAATGTACACACTTATAAGGCACGACTGGTTGCAAAGGGTTATTCTCAAACTCCGGGAGTTGATTATGATGAGACCTTTTCACCAGTTGCCAAGATTAAGTCTATTAGGGTTCTGTTAGCCATTGCTGGATTTCATGACTATGAAATATGGCAAATGGATGTCAAAACCGCTTTCCTTAATGGAAAGTTGGCTGAAGATGTTTACATGGTTCAGCCAGAGGGTTTTTTCAGTACAGAGTACCCCAATAGAGTGTGTAAACTCGAGAAATCCATTTATGGATTGAAACAGGCACCTCGAAGATGGAAACTTTGCTTTGATGAGAAAGTCAGGAATTTGGCTTTTCAAGGAGTGAAGATGAATCTTGTGTCTATATCAAGGCTAGTGGGAGCATAGTCAGCTTTTTGGTAGTGTATGTGGATGACATACTACTCATAGGAAATGACATCCCAACCCTACAGGAAGTAAAGTCCTGGCTTGGGAAGTGTTTCGCTATGAAGGACCTTGGTGAAGCTGCCTGTATCCTAGGGATAAGGATTTTGAGAAATAGGAGTAAAAGACTAATTGGACTTAGTCAAAGCACCTATGTGGACAAAGTGTTGCAAAGATTCAACATGCATAACTCCAAGAAATGTGAGTTACCCATTCAGAGTAATGCCAGATTGAGTAAGACACAAAGCCCTAGTACTGAGGCTAAGATAGCAGAAATGAGTCGACTACCTTATGCTTCAGTTGTAGGATCGATCATGTATACTATGACGTGTACTCGACCTGATGTAGCCTTTGATTTGAGCATGGTTAGCAGGTATCAGGGGAACCCTGGCAAGGCACACTGGACTGCAGTAAAGAATATCCTCAAGTACCTACGAAGGACTAAGGACTGGGTCCTTACCCTTGGTGGGAGTGATGACTTGAGAGTTGTAGGGTACAGTGATGCTAGCTTTTAGACTAACAGGGATAATTTCCGCTCTCATTCAGGTTGGGTCTTTACCCTAAACGGAGGGGCAATTACTTGGAAAAGTTCCAAGCAGGAGACAGTGGCTGATTCCACTCGTGAATCAGAGTATATAGTTGCAAGCGAGGCTGCAAAGGAGGCTATATGGCTAAAGAACTTCATCGGAGATCTTGGAGTTGTACCAGCTATAAAGGAGCCAATGGAGATTTTCTGTGACAACAATAGTGCGGTTGCCTTAGCTAAGGAACCAAGAGATCATGGAAGATCTAGACACATTGACAGAAAATATCACTTCATTAGACATCAAATAGAAGAAGGAATCCTCGTGGCAAAGAGGGTATCATCTGATGAGAACCCAGCAGATCCCCTCACGAAGGGACTGACTCGGGCCAAGCATCTCCAACATGCTCGGAACATAGGGCTGAAGGATGATATTAGTTTTAGTAGTTAGATAAACTTGAAATTTGTAAAGTGTAATTGACATTAGATGATGAATAAAAGGTGTTTTATTTATGAGAAAAGTGTTGCTATCTCTTGTCGATCGTTTACTATATTTCTTTTGCATGTTTTGACTTCCAGAATAATTATGATTGGTGTATCATATTATTCAAACCTCCACAGTCGGTCATATGTCGGAAGTAGGTATGAATCAAGACTGTCATGATTGGTTGCAGAGGTCCAAGGTGTTGGACATGGCTACAACAATCATGAGTGCTCATAAGTTCTGAGCATTGGACTCAACCCACGCTCACTGGAATCACTTCATGGAATTTATCTCGAGTGATCGTGAGACGGTAATATCATATAAGTCTTCAAACCTAGAGATATGATTTGTTACTTACGAGTTGGTTATGCATTGATTGTACGAAAACGCATTGGTAACTCGATGTTATAAAACGTGCCTTTGTGTATAATTCAATGAGTGGTAAAACAAAAATATGAGTCGAAGTTTATCTGTTCCTTCTTGGATTAGAAGCTGATATCTGGGCCGCTCGATGATTTTGTTTTGACCTATGTACCGGGCCCGGTCAGAACTAAATTGATGTGTTCAGTTAAGTTCTATGTCAAACAAATCGGAAATCGGGAAACAAATGTTGGGCAATAAGTAAGACCATGTTCCATGTATTTGTCCGGCTGATATCTAGAACAGAGGATTATATGATCACTTATCTAAAATGGCGCGTTCTAGTTCAACAGAGTTTAAAGAGCTACGATTGCTGATCGGTTCCTGAAGTCATACTTACAACTATAGTTATTAGACTTATCCAAGTGGGAGACTGTTGGATATAGTGTCTAAGTCCATAACTATATTTGGTATGTACTTGACCCGACCCGGCATGGTCCATTTGGGTTGCACTTCACCCAAACAATTTATGGATAAACTTTTGAGAATAGTACAAGTTATGATTTATTAATATATTATAAGTTCTAATATATTAATATAAGATCATATTATTTAATTAGTATTGATCTATAATTAATCTAGGATTAATTTAGAGATCAAAGATATTACTAATTAAATATGGGCTTCTATATTTATATAGTGTGGGCTAATGCTTATTTGGAATGGGCTAGGCTTGCATGGAAAGTCCATGGATATTCCATGGAGCTTTAACCCATGGATCTCATGGAAATGAAGAGACATGGGTATTAGGGTTTACATGGATGTAACCCTAATCCACCACACTATATAAAGGAGGCTTTGGCTCTTGAAATCAAGCTAGTTGAGGTGAGTAAAGCAAGAGGGCCGATTTCAAGATAGTAGTGTCTGTTCTCTCAAAGTTCCAAGTTTGTGGTGATTTGTGATTTCCATTTGAGGCATCCACACTATTGGTGCTAGGCTCTAAAACTCCAAGCAATCAACTACTACTACAAGGTAAGTATTTCTACTAGCTTTATTTGATTCATGTTCCCCATGCCATGCTAGTTAGGATATAAACCTTGGAAAAATAATTATTTGCATGTATCTTAGACAACCATAGATCCAAGGTTTATTAGGGTTGCATGTACACTTAGGAAGTGTTAGAATGCTCAAAACCCATCAATTACGAGTTTGTGGTGATGCCTTTTAGGCTCACCAATGCATCAACGACGTTCATGGATCTCATGAACATGGTTTTCAGACCGATGTTGGATTGGTCATTCATTGTGTTTATTGATGATATATTGGTCTATTCTAAGACCAAGGAACAACATGAGGATCATCTACGAGAGGTTCTGGAGACTTAAAGGAGGAAGTGACTATATGTCAAATTCTCCAAATGTGATTTTAAGTTGCACGACATGTAGTTTTTGGGGCACCTTGTCAATCAGAATGGTATATTGGTTGATCCAGTTAAAATTGAGGTCGTGATCCACTGGGAGGTTCCAAGGTCTCCTTTTGAGATTTGAAGTTTCCTTCGTCTAGCTAGGTATTATCGGAGATTTATTGAGAATTTATATAGGACCGTAGTTCCGTTGACCAGGTTAAAGAAGAAGTCTGTCACTTTCCATTTGGGGCCTTTGAAGCAGGCGGCGTTTGAGACTTTGAGACAGAAGTTATGCGAGGCTCCAACTTTGACCTTACCAGAGGGCGTGGATGATTTTATGGTTTACTGTGATGCATCGATCACAGGTATAGGTGCGGTACTGATGTAGAGGGGTCATGTTATTAATTATGCTTCAAGATAGCTAAATCCTTATGAGACGAACTATCCCACTCATTAGAGCTAGGAGCGGTGGTTTTTTCCCTCAAGATTTGGCGTCATTACTTGTATGGGGTTTATTGTATCATCTACACGGACCACAAGAGTTTGAGATATTTAATGGATTAGCCAAATTTGAACATTAGGCAACACATGTGGCTCGATGTGGTGAAGGATTATGGTTGTGAAATCCTTTATCACCATGGGAAGGTCAACGTGGTTGTCGATGCTCTTAGCCATAAGGGGGTTGGTACTCTGATCAGGGATGTCTGTTTGATGATGATGGTGATTTCCCTATACTTAGAGCAGATTCATGAGGCTTAGTTTGAGGTTATGAAAAAGGAGCATCAGAAGAGTGAGAGTATAGTGGGTCAGGTGTCCTCTTTTGATTATGATATCCGGGGATTATTGACCCTTCATCAGAGAGTTTAGGTTCCATATATCAGAGGTACGCGATAGATTTTGATGGAGGATGTGCATAAGCCAAAGTTTTCTATTCATCCGGGTGCGAAAAAGATGTATAAAGACCTCCAAATTGATTATTGGAGGCCCTATATGAAGTAGGATGTGGCATGGTATGTGGAGAGTGTTGGATTAATGTCTAAGTCCATAACTATAATTGGTAAGACTTGACCCGACCCGGCATGGTCCATTTGGGTTGCATGGCATCTCGCATTTGGATAGACTATAATGAGAGAAATAACACTTAAGGTTTGTTAATATATTATAAGTTATAATATATTAATAAGATTATTTAATTAGTATTGATCAAGAATTAATCTAGAATTAATTAAGTGATCAAAAGAAGACTAATTAAACATATGGATTGATTGTGTAAATCATCCATACTTGTATAGTGGGCTAATGCTCCATGGATTATCAAGTTGGGCTAAAACCCATATGATGCTCCATGGATGCTACATTGTGTATTTGAACCCATGGACCTAAGGAAATGGAAAGCCATAACAATTAGGGTTTACCCTAAATGTAACAACTATATAAGATCATATTCTTTGGCAAAATCTGTAACAGCCCGGAATTCCAGGTATTGTTATATTTATGATTTTGGGTGTTTTAAGAGGGGACTCGGCGAGTTGGAGCTCAGACTCGCCGAGTAGGATCGCGGATCTAGTCGCGGGTTCGCGACTGGACTCGGCGAGTCCGCGCTGTTTAGCGAAACCCTAACTTCCCAGGTTTGGGACATATATTAGGGGCCTTATGGCCGTCATTGTTCACCCTAGTCCTTTGAGTGAAACCCTAATTCGATTGTGAGCATCTGAAGCAAGGTAGAAGACCATTATTGATCTTGGAAGTGTTATTTTGCAAGGAGGAGGAGGCTTGGTTAAGGGAACAACAGGAGGAGCCATATTCTGAGGGTTAGGGACACAGAGCAACGTTATTCAGGTAATATTTCGAGTTGTTCCCTTCTATGTTGATGTGTATATGGATTTAGGGTTTATTGAACCCTTTTGTGGCTATATCGAGTGTTTCCTTAGTCCCCCAAACGATTGGAACCCTATATTGGGACCCTTGGAAGTCCAGAGTGTCCCATGCCTGAGTTTTTCGGGAATCAATGGAGGTTTTGGATTGGAATCCTTATGCCTTAGGTCAAAACGTCAATTATGAGTCATGGGGTGTATTATGAGCACCGAAATAAGGACTTTACGTGATGAACCAGTCTAGGAAGGCCAGACCTATGAATTGCCGGAGCAGATCTGACCTTAGAAAGCAGTTTGAGCGGTTGCATGGCATGGACTCGCCGAGTCCGATGAACAGACTCGGCGAGTAGCTTGAAGATTGCCTTAGAATGGCCCTGTCCGGGTTATGGGTTGGATCGGTGAGTCAGGGCGAGTTAGAGAGGGTTAACAGGTGGTCTGAGTCGAACTGGGACTCGCCGAGTTGTTCTTCAGACTCGGCGAGTTGAGACGGGGTGGCCCCGCGATTCTTCCAGGAGGAACTCGTCGAGGCAGGGGGGATACTCGACGAGTAGAAAGGGAATCTTAGAGAATTGGTGAGAACGTCTAGACTCGCTGAGTCGCCCTAGCGCTCGCCGAGTCCGGTCAAAGTTGACCGTTGACCGTTGACCAGAGTGGACCTGTGTTGACTTCTTAGGGATAGTCAACACTAGAGATATAAAGTGTTAACTAGGGACATATGATGTTATAGGAGGATTAGAGCTCGGAGAATCGAGCACGAGGGATTCCCAGGATTGTGAGATATCGAGACACGCGAGGTGAGTCTTCTCCCTATACTTTACCTTGAGTAGGTAACCAGAGTTATATGATAGAGTATTTGTATGCTATGCATGTTATGTGTTGCACTGCATTCTTCTATGTGATTTATGCTATGCTTGTTTACAGAGTTAGAACCTGAGGGTTCACAGAGTATGGGTGCACGGACCCACAGAGTTATAGCCTCGAGTGGCTAATATGTGTTATGTGGTATTTTGGGGAACTCACTAATCTTTATGCTTACAGTGTTGGTGTTATTGTTTCAGGTACTAGTGAGGATCGCGGGAAGGCGCTGGCCTGATCAGTGCACACACGCGGGATTTAATATTATGTGATCTTGGGTTTTTTTATATGTTATGAAATGAATTACAAACAATGATGTTTTATGAATATTAGATGAATTTTGCCTTTATAAAATGCAAAAAATTATTTTTAAATTCTTGGTGTTACAATTTGGTATCAGAGCCTTGGTTTGAGGGATTCGAGTACACCTTCGGGCGTATTTGAACTCAAACTGAGGATTTGAGATGTAATTTTCAAAAGATTAAAAGATTTTTGAAAAGACGCAGAGCAAGAGATGTGTGTACGATCAGCCCGCGCCCGAACGGTGATTTCCTAAAATACCCTTACATTATGTGATGTTAATATTGATATGATGTATCTGCATGCTAGAGTAGGCTAGGCATTGCTATTAGAACTAGATTGGCCTGATTTGTGATGCCTTAGCTTAGGGAGAGGTGAGCTGCTATGAGATGCTTGAGAGTGAGTAGGTAGCAGCGAGGGACTTATGAGATATCTATTAGAGAGTGGTCTACACATGATAGAGTACTTGAGACCTGGAATCCGAAGAGGAGGACTTGGAGTGTATTCTGGTGCGGTGCGGACAGTAGTATTGGGCCCGTACTACTGGAAGCACCAGAGCGGGGTGCAGCCCAAGTAAGAATCTTTGGAATGCCAAGAATCAAGGAGGAAAGAGTTGAAGAGTGTGAGTGTGTTCGTGGGGATTCTAAATTTATTGTATGTCGTATTTCAGCGGTAGATCATGGTGAGGACACGTTTCACGTCCGAGAGCAGTGGTACCAGTGAGGAGGATATCTGCCGGATCATCCAGGAGGAGGTAGCTGCAGCCATCAGGGCAGAGATTCCGGAGATGTTTGGGTCCATAAAGACCACGCTGATTGAGACGTTCGATGAGCGTTATGCCGCTCTTACTGAGGCTGCTGCTGCAGCGGCTACCGCAGCGGTGACTGCTGCAAGGCCGCAGGGTGGGGATGCGTTACTATTTCGGGAATTCAGCAACACAAAACCACCAGAGTTCGATGGGACCCAGGATCCGGTGGAAGCAATGAGGTGGATATCTGATATTGAGGGGTGCTTCTTCACTTGCTCGTCTCCTGAGCATTTGAAGGTCCGATTCACGCTGAACCAGCTTCGCTTGGGAGCGAAGGACTGGTGGAAGTTTGCAACGACGCATTATACACCTGCTGAGCTTTCTGCGGTGACCTGGGAGAGGTTCACCACCATGTTTCGAGATGAGTACGTTCCCCAAGTGGAGAGGGAGCGCTTAGCACAGGAGTTTCTGACCCTCAAGCAGGGTACTGAGTCTGTTACAGCAATCACGAGGATGTTCCACGAGAGGGCGATGTTCTGCCCTAAGCACGTGCCCACTGAGCAGGCACGTATGAGCCGCTACTTGAGCATCTTGAGGCGGGATATTCGGGAGTTCGCTGCGAACTCCTCGTACCGGACATTTACCGAGCTTCAGGCAAATGCCCGGAAGAGGGAGATCGAGCTTGAGACTCAGGCCAGGGAGGAGGCGGAGTCTAAGGGGAGGGATCGGCGACCGGCATAGTCGCAGCCGGCCGCCAAGCGGGCCAAGCCTGCTGATCCCAGACCAGGGAGCCAGAAGGGCCGCACTTGCGGAAAGTGCGGCAAGGGGCATGACGGAGTTTGCCGAGCGGGGTCTTGCTACAAATGTGGCAAGGAGGGGCACATGGCCAAGGACTGCCCCAAGGGGTTTGCAGTGTGCTTTCACTGCAACCAGACTGGACACCGGAAGGCTGAGTGTCCGCAGCTGCGCGGAGCACCTCAGGGATCTGCTCCTGCCGCCATCAGAGCTACAGAGAGTCGACCTATGAAGACCGAGGCACCGAGAGCTCGAGGGAGAGCCTTCCAGCTGACTGCGGAGGAAGTCCGCGCTGCGCCCGATGTGGTGGATGGTATGTTTCCTTTCATGTATTTATATTGATGTTGAAATATTATGCTTATGTTCGGTTATGCGTAGGTACCTTCCTTGTGAATTCCGTGCCTGCTTTAGTGTTATTTGACTCGGGTGCGAGTCGGTCTTTTGTATCTTTGGCCTTTAGTCAGCATATCAGTGTTAGTCGTGAGGCATTGAGTCGGCCTCTGAGAGTTTCCATAGCTGATGATAGAGTGATTTGTGCCACGGGGGTCTTCCGGGGATGTGTGTTAGAGATTTTCGGGGTTGAGTTTCCAATTGACCTGATTCCTATCGCGATGGGTGATGTCTGTGTCATTGTGGGCATGGACTGGTTGAGCCGATTCGGCGCAGTCATCGACTGCGAGCGTCAGCTGGTGACTATACGAGACCCTAGTGGGGGAGTTCTTTCAGTGTACGGCGAGGGTACGCGTTCGGGATCAGCCTTTTGTTCGGCCGCTAGAGCGAGGCAGTGTCTACAACAGGGCTGTAAGGGTTTTGTGGCGTATGTGATGGATACGCGAGCGACTTCCGAGAGACCGAGTTCAGTTGGGGAGGTACCGGTGGTGCGTGAGTTTCCAGATGTCTTTCCCGAGGAGCTGCCGGGAGTACCTCCTGTGAGACAAGTGGAGTTTGGTATTGATTTGATTCCGGGGGCCGCGCCTATCGCTAAGGTGCCTTATCGTCTTGCACCTCCAGAGATGCAAGAGTTATCCTCGCAGCTTCAGGAGTTGCTGGGGAAGGGATTCATTCGGCCGAGCAGCTCACCGTGGGGAGCACCTATTCTGTTCGTCAAGAAGAAAGATGGTTCACACCGGATGTGCATTGATTACCGAGAGTTGAACAAGTTGACGGTCAAGAACCGTTACCCATTACCGAGGATCGACGATTTATTTGATCAGTTGCAGGGAGCATCTTGGTTTTCCAAGATCGACTTGAGGTCGGGATATCATCAAGTGAAAGTGCGGGAGGAGGACGTACAAAAGACAGCATTCAGAACGCGATATGGGCATTATGAGTTTTTGGTGATGCCTTTTGGGCTCACCAACGCCCCGGCTGTATTCATGGATCTCATGAACAGGGTATGTAGACCGATGTTGGATCGGTCAATGATTGTATTTATCGATGATATTTTGGTGTATTCGAGATCTAGAGAGCAGCATGAGGAGCATTTGAGGGAGGTCCTTGGGGTTTTGAGATCGGAGAAGCTTTATGCAAAGTTCTCCAAGTGTGACTTCTGGTTGCGGGAGGTCCAATTCCTAGGACATCTTGTTAATCAGGAAGGGATATTGGTCAATCCGGCCAAGGTTGAGGCGGTGATGAGTTGGGAGGTGCCGAAGTCGCCCTCTGAGATCAGGAGTTTCCTTGGGTTGGCAGGGTATTATCGGAGATTTATTAAGGACTTCTCCAGAATTGTAGTGCCACTTACTAGATTGACCCGAAAGGGGGTTGCATTCTCATGGGGACCCGAGCAGCAGACCTCTTTTGAGACACTTCGCCAGAGATTGTGCGAAGCCCCGGTGTTAGCTCTCCCGGAAGGGATGGAGGATTTTGTAGTTTATTGTGATGCATCTATTTCGGGGTTGGGTGCAGTTCTGATGCAAAGCGGGCATGTAATAGCATATGCATCGAGGCAGCTGAAGCCTCACGAGGCGAGATATCCCACGCATGATCTAGAGCTGGGGGCGGTAGTGTTCGCCCTCAAGATTTGGTGTCATTACTTGTATGGGGTCCGTTGCACGATATACACGGACCATAAGAGTTTGAAGTACTTGATGGACCAGCCCAACCTAAACATGCGTCAGAGGAGGTGGTTGGATGTGGTTAAGGATTATGATTGCGAGATCCTGTACCACCCGGGCAAAGCTAATGTGGTAGCAGATGCGTTGAGCCGTAAGGGGGAGAGCACTCCACTACGAAATGTATGTTTGAGATTGACCGTGATAGCTCCAGTACTGGATGCCATTCGTAGGGCACAGTCTAAGGCTATGCAATCGGAGATGCAGAAGAGGGAACGGGTCGTTGGTGTAGTTTCAGAGTTCGTTACGGATGTTCGAGGGTTGATGACCTTTCAGGGTCGGATTTGGGTACCGTTTGTGGGCGGTACGCGTACTACTTTGATGGAGGAGGCACATCGATCGAAATTCTCGATCCATCCCGGGGCTACAAAGATGTATTTGGATTTGAGGAGAGAATATTGGTGGCCCTGCATGAAGAGGGACGTCGCGTGGTTTGTCGAGAGGTGCTTGACCTGCCGTAGGGTTAAGGCCGAGCACTAGAGACCGCATGGCAAGTTGCAGCCATTGGAGGTTCCCGAGTGGAAGTGGGAACAGATCACTATGGATTTCATCACCAAATTGCCGAGGACTGCCAGAGGAGTTGATGCAATTTGGGTGATTGTAGACAGATTGACGAAGAGTGCTCACTTCCTTGCCATTAGTGAGAGTTCTTCAGCAGAGAAATTGGCGGAGGTGTATGTGAGAGAAGTAGTATCTCGGCATGGGGTGCCGATCTCGATTGTTTCAGATCGTGATGTGCGTTTCACTTCCAGGTTCTGGAAGAAATTTCATGAGGAGTTGGGTACTAGATTGCATTTTAGTACCGCATATCATCCCCAGACAGACGGTCAGAGTGAGCGGACGATTCAGACGCTCGAGGACATGCTTCGGGCGTGTGTGTTGGATTTTGGGGGTAGCTGGGATGCGTATTTGCCCTTGGCGGAGTTTTCCTACAACAACAGCCATCATTCGAGCATCGGTATGCCGCCCTTTGAGCTGTTGTATGGTAGGAGGTGTCGGACCCCCATTTGTTGGGGAGAGGTGGGACAGAGAGTGATGGGCAGTACAGAGATCGTGCTTCAG
This sequence comes from Lactuca sativa, assembly GCF_002870075.4. Classification (NCBI taxonomy): domain Eukaryota; kingdom Viridiplantae; phylum Streptophyta; class Magnoliopsida; order Asterales; family Asteraceae; genus Lactuca; species Lactuca sativa. Next base: position 81,755,411 of record NC_056631.2, on the reverse strand, counting down.
ACGACAGAGCAGATTCAGTAGGTTAGACAGAGGTTATTGACCGCCCAGAGCCGACAGAAAAGTTATGCAGACAGACGCCGGTCCGAGCTTGAGTTTCAGGTCGGCGACTTCGTACTCCTGAAGGTCTCTCCTTGGAAAGGAGTGATTCGACTCAGGAAGAGGGGCAAGTTGGGACCCCGGTATATTGGGCCTTTTCGTGTGATTGCGAGGGTAGGCTGGGTGGCCTACCGTTTGGAGTTGCCAACGGAATTGAGACAGATCCACGACACTTTTCATGTGTCGCAATTGAGAAAGTGTATAGCCGATGAGTCGGCAGTAGTTCCATTAGAGGACATTCAGGTGGATGCGAGCCTGAATTATGCCGAGAGACCAGTGGCCATCAGAGATCAGAAGATCAAGGTTCTGAGGAATAAGGAGATACCTCTAGTGTTAGTTCAGTGGCAGCACCGGAAGGGATCGGAAATGACCTGGGAACCGGAGCGTGAGATGCGAGAGCAGCATCCGGAGCTATTTTCAGAGTGAGACTTCGAGGGCGAAGTCTAGTCCTAGTGGGGGAGAGTTGTAACAGCCCGGAATTCCAGGTATTGTTATATTTATGATTTTGGGTGTTTTAAGAGGGGACTCGGCGAGTTGGAGCTCAGACTCGCCGAGTAGGATCGCGGATCTGGTCGCGGGTTCGCGACTGGACTCGGCGAGTCCGGATATGGACTCGGCGAGTCCGCGCTGTTTAGCGAAACCCTAACTTCCCAGGTTTGGGACATATATAAGGGGCCTTATGGCCGTCATTGTTCACCCTAGTCCTTTGAGTGAAACCCTAATTCGATTGTGAGCATCTGAAGCAAGGTAGAAGACCATTATTGATCTTGGAAGTGTTATTTTGCAAGGAGGAGGAGGCTTGGCTAAGGGAACAACAGGAGGAGCCATATTCTGAGGGTTGGGGACACAGAGCAACGTTATTCAGGTAATATTTCGAGTTGTTCCCTTCTATGTTGATGTGTATATGGATTTAGGGTTTATTGAACCCTTTTGTGGCTATATCGAGTGTTTCCTTAGTCCCCCAAACGATTGGAACCCTATATTGGGACCCTTGGAAGTCCAGAGTGTCCCATGCCTGAGTTTTTCGGGAATCAATGGAGGTTTTGGATTGGAATCCTTATGCCTTAGGTCAAAACGTCAATTATGAGTCATGGGGTGTATTATGAGCACCGAAATAAGGACTTTACGTGATGAACCAGTCTAGGAAGGCCAGACCTATGAATTGCCGGAGCAGATCTGACCTTAGAAAGCAGTTTGAGCGGTTGCATGGCATGGACTCGCCGAGTCCGATGAACAGACTCGGCGAGTAGCTTGAAGATTGCCTTAGAATGGCCCTGTCCGGGTTATGGGTTGGATCGGTGAGTCAGGGCGAGTTAGAGAGGGTTAACAGGTGGTCTGAGTCGAACTGGGACTCGCCGAGTTGTTCTTCAGACTCGGCGAGTTGAGTCGGGGTGGCCCCGTGATTCTTCCAGGAGGAACTCGTCGAGTCAGGGGGGATACTCGACGAGTAGAAAGGGAATCTTAGAGAATTGGTGAGAACGTCTAGACTCGCCGAGTCGCCCTAGCGCTCGCCGAGTCCGGTCAAAGTTGACCGTTGACCGTTGACCGTTGACCAGAGTGGACCTGTGTTGACTTCTTAGGGATAGTCAACACTAGAGATATAAAGTGTTAACTAGGGACATATGATGTTATAGGAGGATTAGAGCTCGGAGAATCGAGCACGAGGGATTCCCAGGATTGTGAGATATCGAGACACGCGAGGTGAGTCTTCTCCCTATACTTTACCTTGAGTAGGTAACCAGAGTTATATGATAGAGTATTTGTATGCTATGCATGTTATGTGTTGCACTGCATTCTTCTATGTGATTTATGCTATGCTTGTTTACAGAGTTAGAACCTGAGGGTTCACAGAGTATGGGTGCACGGACCCACAGAGTTATAGCCTCGAGTGGCTAATATGTGTTATGTGGTATTTTGGGGAACTCACTAAGCTTTATGCTTACAGTGTTGGTGTTATTGTTTCAGGTACTAGTGAGGATCGCGGGAAGGCGCTGGCCTGATCAGTGCACACACGCGGGATTTAATATTATGTGATCTTGGGTTTTTTTTATATGTTATGAAATGAATTACAAACAATGATGTTTTATGAATATTAGATGAATTTTGCCTTTATAAAATGCGAAAAATTATTTTTAAATTCTTGGTGTTACAAAATCGGCCACTATGGGTGAATAGAGAAAGGGCTAGCCGATTTTAGAAGTGTGGTGTTTCTCTCTAAGTCTTCCAAGTGCATATGATGTTGTGTGAACCATTTGAGGTGTCACACTTGGGGTACTAGGCACTCAAGCTTCATGAAGACTTTCTACATCAAGAGGTATGTATTCTATCTTGTTATATTCATTGTTTTGTATGCTAGATTAGGATAATACCTTGGGAGTTCATATTTGCATGTATAATAGAGAAAACATAGATCCAAGGTATTTAGGGTTGCATGTACACTTAGGAGTGTTAGAATGATCATAACCCAACAGTGGTATCAAAGCCTAGGCTTGTTTTCTTGTTATACTTGCCAAAGTAGTTGAAAAATCGAGTTTTGATGCTGTCTGCCCAGCAGACTCGCCGAGTCCAAGGCAAAATGCATCCAAATCGTCGAGTTGGTTCGTGCACTCGACGAGTTGGACCCCCAGACAGCATATATTCGACTTTTTTGGCTGGAATTGGACTAGGAACATTACCCTAAGATGTTTTTGGACTTATATACTTGTTTTTGATGTGGTAATGTTCATGCTAATCCAATTTCTAAGATAATTGTCATAATTTCAAGATTTGTATTAGTTTGTATGTTCATGCTAATTTCTTGAAGATTGATGATTTGAATTATCTTGTTCTTAGATTAATAGAAAAGTTGTGTGAAATAGTTGATTTTAATCTAAGATTTGATTCCAAAGTGTGTTTTTGTAACTTGTCCTCAAGTTATATGAAAAGTCACATTTAAGAATCATAAAACTCATAAAAGTTGGCAAAGGTTACAAAATGAAGAGTCTAGTTCTAATTAAATGGTTTTATGAGTCCATAACTTGTCCTCAAGTTATGGAGGTTCAAGAGTCTCTTCATTAAATAAATAAAAAAAATGTGTAACCTTAATTAATTCCATAAGTTACAAAATAAAGAAAAGTTACATTCTTTAATAGTTTAAAGTCTTCCATAACTTGTCCTCAAGTTATGGAACTTGAAGAGTCTTTTAATTAAAACTACTTTAAACACATAAGTTATGGAATTAATTAGTTTTGAATGGTTTCAAAACTTGCCCTCAAGTTTTGGAATTTGAAAAGTTTTCTATTATGAATACTTTAATTCCAAGTTAAGCCCTTAGAGTTTTAAAAGTTAAAATTCAACCCTTATACTTTATAATATTATAAGTTAATAATATTTATATATATATGTATAAGAGTAAAGTCAGTCTTACCGTTAGTAGGCATCATTCACGAAGCCGGTCTATAAGGGGCGTATAAGGTTACTGCCTATAAAATGGCAGTTTAATGGGTGTCCACTCTCACCTACCGCTTCCTTGACCGGTGGAGGGTCGTTAGCCAAACGGGTAGGACACAGACTATAAGATCTCCCTTCATTAAAAGTATTAATGATAAATACTAAGTAACTAAACACTTATAATTCCAAATCTTAGTTACTTAGGAAAATGTGAATAAGGTGCTAACCCATGAAATTACACTTGACACTTTGCTTAAGTTGGTTGGTGGAGCGTGTGTGGTTTACCGGCACACTAGCTTGATTTAACAAGGCAGGCAAAGGGTTTCTTAAAGTTTAATCATAGGCCGGTGGAGCGTGTGTGGTTTACCGGCACATCGGTTAGGTGATAAACATTTAAGAGTACCAAGTAATTTGCATGGTTACTTCACACCTTGTTTTGTGATCCTCGGCATCCCAGTCACAAAACCTGAAGGGCACACTCGAGATTGAAACATGCCATTGAAAAGTTCAATGAATTTCAAAAGATCTAGGAGTTTCAAATCCAATTAAAACTTAATTATATTTCGTTTTTCATGGTGGAAATTGGTAAATCGTCATTTACCTACCTTCAAATATTTTATAGTTTGGATTACGGCATCCTTCTTCTGAGTTATAAAATAGTTTGTAGGGTCCTAGCCTTAATATTTCATATTCGGTGTTATATTAAGGATTTTAAATCAACTCAACTTGAATATCTCCCAAAAGATGTCTAGTTCAGACATCTATGATCTTCCCAAATCTCTTGGAACTTCACTTCCTCCACTTCCTCCAATTATTCTCCCTAACCCACAAGTTCAAGGTCAATCAAGCCCTATTGGCAAGGCAAGGTCTAGGTATGATCACATCTTGGAGATGAAGTCACATATTGACAAGCCGGGAGAGTTGGGTGTTAAAGTCTTGAGAAAGTTGGATGTTCAATCACTTTCTAAGTCACATAGTGAGTTCCTTTGGGACTCCTATGAAACAGACTATGACAAGACCCTTAATGATCTTATCTATTTGCTTGGAACTGCTGAATCAACAATGATTTGGAAGGCTAGTAAAGCAAATGTGATGAGGAGATCAACTTTCCAAAACTTTATGGACAGGGACAATAGTGACACAGGAAATCCAGAAAAGCATTCTCTTCCCAATGCAAAGGGATTGGCCATAGTCAACTTGGTTGACAAAATGGTAAAGAGAAAGGCTAAGTCTGAGATAGTCCCATGTACTATTACCTAAGGGTCCATATGTTTCTATTGCCAAAGGAAGGGGCTTTGGTTACGAAGCTGCCAAACTTACCTAAGGATGGTAAAGTCAATGAGTTTGACTTTATTTCAGGTAAAGTCCATTGTCTAACTCTATTAAGTTCCTATTTGGAGATTCTTATTACATGATTTGACTGGGTCACATCTTGGTGTTTTAAGAATCAAATAAAAGTAAAGAAACTTGAAGAAAGAATATGTTGAATCTGATCGCGTAGATGGGTTTCTATCGCATAGTTTGAAGATTGGATTCTTGAGCTACTTCTTAGGAGTTATGATAAATTGCTTAGGAATAAATAACAACAAGTTTTCATATACATTTGCATTGTAAGGATTAGTTTTTCCGCAAAGTTTTAAAATAAAAGAAAAGTTTTTAATTTTTATTTATTTTAAGTATCCTTACAATGGCATTTGTGGAAAAGAAGTGTTGTTTATATGATTCCATTGATAGCAATATTGGAAATATGAATTGATTCTTTCATTTGTGGTAATGTATAAATTTACCAAATAAGGAAAGATCCTCATCACCCAAGTTTCAATTAGACCGGAACTTGGAAACATGCAAGTTGTATACTATGATGAATGAGAACTTTCAAGCATTGGAAAATTAAGACTAATTACTTGTTCACATGGATGTGTCATTCAAGTAAAGGACTAAGGGATCGAGTACACATTCCTGTGCACTGATCAAGCCCACCACAAATAATCAATAAGACTATTCGTCATGATTTACTAAAGTTTAGTAAATATGGTTATACTTACAAGCTTAAGTATAATTCTGATACATTGAAAAAATTTCAATGTATGGCAGAACGAATGAAAAGAATCAAATTAGGCAGAAGGATAAAAATTTCTCGAATCTGAAAAGATGGGAGAGTACTTTAGTATCATGTTATATGATCATCTTAATGATTAAGAGACCTTATCACAATTCATCCTCTAAGTGCATTCTGATAGCTAAGAAGAGGAGCTATGAATTGTTGAAGTGGTCAAATCAAGAAGATGAGTCATACTTCGTTCCAAAACAATTCTTGGAGTCATACTCCAAGATTGTAACTTGAGTGACATATCTTAAAGAAGGTTTAAAAACACGTGTCAAATGTAGGAGTAAAAGTGTCCTACTCTTGTACATTTGAAGTTCGTAAGTTGTGATGTTTTGAATAAAACAGAGACCAACTTAGACCAATTGTGTGAAGTGTTTGTCTTGATAAAGAATCCGCACTATCCCTTGAATATGTGACAAGAGAGTCTTATATGTCAAGAGGACAGTGGGAGTCTTAAAGGTCTTGAAAGTCTCAAGAACTAATCAAGAATAAAACCTGAGGTTCTTCACTAGCACACGACTTGAGGTTTATAACCTATCGTGTTGACATATTCTGTGCCCATTCCAGTTAAAGTTGGATTTGCATATGAGTTCTTAGAGCTCTCAATTGGTTGCATAACAACTTGGAAGCAATGGCAGGCCCTGTACTGCCAGGTCGCAAGAAGTTAAAATTGCATAAGTTCAGTCCATATGTGTTTGGATTTGTCATTAACCTTGTCTTGTGATTATGGTTTTGACAAATTCATATGGGTAGGAACTCATACACCATAAAAATCTAAGTGTCATAAGTTTTCTCTCCAATTCATGAAAATGATGGTGAGGAACACTTCCACTAAGTAGATTTGTAAGTAGATAGTAATCTTTGCATTCTCAAAGTTGTTAGTAGGCACACTAACATGGACTTATGAGAAATAGCAAAGCTCTAAACAATTAAGACTATGATTACGGAATCCCTTTTCATAGTTCTGAAATTGTTTAGACACACCTGTAAGCTATCTAAGATAAGGTGTATGATTTTGATAAAGTCTTATCAAAGCAATCTAGTATCAAAAATCTGAACTTTGGTAAAAAAAAGTCAATAGCTGATTTCTGAATACATGTCAAAGCTAGTGGGAGCATAAGTGTTATGCTAATAATCATCATGTTAGTGGGAGCATGATAATTATGATAAGTATTGCAAGTTAGCAATGTTAATTATAGAAAACAAAAGTTTCAATTCGTGAGGTTGCAGGGGTTGAAAAAGTTGTTTTGCTATAATTAAGGGATAGGAAATTATAGTTCATTTCAATTATGAAAAGCTTAGATTGAGTTTATAATCATTCTAAAGAGCTTATATTGAGATTTTAATCACCTTTAGTCAAGAATATATATATATGAATTTCATGTTGGATTGGTTCAACTTAAGAAAATTCTATATATTGCGTTCTTAAAATTCGATTATGATTACGGCATCCCTTTTCATAGTAAAATTTTGAGAATATGGCAAACAAAAAAAATTATTATGGAAAAAGACTGGTCTAGAACCATGTCTTTATGTGAAACATCATGAATCGTGTCCCATTCACTTTGGGTACAAGATCAATTACATGTGCTATAATATTATCCTTTCTAAATTTTCCAAATGCCTTGGGGCATTAAGGAGGAAAATGTCTAGAATTGGATATGACTAAAGTGATTAAGCAATTGTCGAGGATAATCTAAGGTTTACCAAAGATTGGTTGCTCAAGGACAGTTGGAAGTATAGTGTGAATTTTGGAAGGGCCATATTGACATAGTCTGAAAAGAGGCAACTCTTGTTCAGAAGTGGTAGTCAAAATGGGAATATAGAGTTGTCTCTATAGATAGAAGCAATCTGTGTAAGATTAGAAAGAACTTAGTGCAAAAAGCATGTTCAAAGCAATGCATACTTTGAACATAATTCTTTGTGTCCATGGAGTAGGTCTTCATTGGAATACCCTGTAATGGTTGTTGACAAGTCTTTGTGACTTTGTACACACTCACTGCAAGAGGGTGCTGCATTTAAGTTTAAAGCCTAACAAGATTTCGATTTGGGAGTGTGAAATTAGAATCATTGAAAGTTTGGTCAATTGGTTTATTTCACAAAGTAAGGATCATAGATAAACATAGAGTGCATACATGGTGTATGGAAAAGCTATTGTTTAGAAAAACATAGTGTACATGCTTGGAGCATGGGACAACTAGTGTTTTTAATTCAAGTATAATGTTGATAAAACCGAAACAATGAATAATGAGTAATCAGTATGGTGATAAATAGAAAGTGTTTTATTTATATTCATAGGTTTTGATACCATATTAGATTCATTTATTCTTGTGTTTCAATTTGCATGTTTTGACTTCCATAATAACTAGGTTATTCTTCCGGAATGACCAAGTTATTCAAAACCATCCACAGTCAGTCATATGTTGGAAGTAGATATGAATCAAGACTGTCATGGGTTGGCTTGTAGAGGTCCAAGTTGGTGGAAAAAGTTGTGCTACAACGCTCATGAGTGCTCATAAGTTCTGAGTATTGGATTCAACCCGCGCTCATTTGAATCACTTCATGGATTTTATCACGAGTGATCATGAGACGATAATATCTTTTATTCTTCAAACCTAGAGATATGAGTTGTTACTATGAGTTGGTTATACATTGATTGCACGAAACCGCATTGGTAACTCGATGTTATAAAACGTGTCTTTGTGTATGATTCAACAAGTAGCAGAACAAGCCATATGAGTCGATGTCTATCCATTCCTTTTACCTTCGGGATAAAAGCGATATATGTGGGCCCCTCGATGATTTAATGATGATACATGTGAGTGCTTGGACTAGCCAGGACTGATTTGATTTGTTCAATCATTCAGTCGTCATAAGTCGGAAATCGGGAAACAACAAATGGACAGAGAGAATGATTTATAATCCATGTCTCAGTCCATATGATATCTAGAATGGAGGAATATATGATCCCTTATCTAATGTACAAGTCATTGACAAAGGTCAGAGATCATCGGCAAGGTCAGAGTTCGACGGAAGCTTTTGAGAGCTACGATTGCCAGCCGGTTCTTGAAGTCATACGCAATAATAGTTTTAGACTTATCCAAGTGGGAGACTGTTGGATTAATGTCTAAGTCCATAACTATAACTGGTAAGACTTGACCCGACCCGACATGATCCATTTGGGTTGCATGGCATCATGCATTTGGATAGACTATAATGAGAGAAATAACACTTAAGGTTTGTTAATATATTATAAGTTATAATATATTAATAAGATTATTTAATTAGTATTGATCAAGAATTAATCTAGAGTTAATTAAGTGATCAAAAGAAGACTAATTAAACATATGGATTGATTGTGTAAATCATCCATACTTGTATAGTGGGCTAATGCTCCATGGATTATCAAGTTGGGCTAAAACCCATATGATGCTCCATGGTGTATTTGAACCCATGGATCCAAGGAAATGGAAAGCCATGACAATTAGGGTTTACCCTAATTGTAACAACTATATAAGATCATATTCTTTGGCAAAATCGGCCACTATGGGTGAATAGAGAAAGGGCTAGCCGATTTTAGAAGTGTGGTGTTTCTCTCTAAGTCTTCCAAGTGCATATGATGTTGTGTGAACCATTTGAGGTGTCACACTTAGGGCACTAGGCACTCAAGCTTCATGAAGACTTTCTACATCAAGAGGTATGTATTCTATCTTGTTATATTCATTGTTTTGTATGCTAGATTAGGATAATACCTTGGAAGTTCATATTTGCATGTATAATAGAGAAAACATAGATCCAAGGTATTTAGGGTTGCATGTACACTTAGGAGCGTTAGAATGCTCATAACCCAACAGAGAGGTGCTTGAGTTGCAGGAAAGTCAAGGTCGAGCATCAGCGACCTCACGGCAAGATGGAGCCGTTGGGTGTTCTCGTTTGGAAATAGGAAGAGATAACGGTGGATTTTATCACGAAGCTACCGCGGACTGTGTGAGGAGTAGATTCAATTTGGATCATCATGGATCGATTCACAAAGAGTAGATATTACTTTCCTATCCAGGAGAGCATGTATGCAGGGAAATTAACAGATGTATATATCCATGAGGTGGTGGCACGACGTGGTGTCCCAATCTTTCTAGTTTCTAATTGGGATGTTCGGTTCACTTCCCGATTCTAGAAGAGATTTAATGAGGAGTTGGGTATGCAACTACACTTCAATACAACCTTTCATCCATAGACTGATAGGTAGAGTGAGTGGACTATTCAGATGTTGGAAGATATGTTGAGGGCATATGTACAAGATTTTGGTTGTAGCTGGGATACGTATCTCCTATTGGCCAAGTTTTCTTACAACAACAGCTATCACGAGAAGTCAGATTTAGCTTTTCATGTTAAGGACATGCTACTCTTGAAGGTCTCACCTTAGAAAGGTGTCATCCAGTTCAAAAACTGAGGTAAGTTGGGTCCTAGTTACACTGGTCCTATCAGGGTTATCAACCGGGTGGGCAGGGTAGCATATCATTTGGAGCTGCCCGAGGAGCTCACTCACATTCACAAAAAATTTCACGTCTCTCAACTGTAGAAGTGTTTGGTCGATGATTTCAGAGTGGTGCCATTGCAGGATATTCATGTGGATGAGCACCTGAATTACATCGAGAGGCCAGCTGCGATCCTCGAAAAGAATACTAAGGCCCTAAGAAACAAGGTAGTGAACCTGGTGAAGGTGCAATGGTGGCACTAGAAAGGCTTAGAGTGGACTTGGGAACCTGAGGAGGAGATGAAAGAGCACTACGCGGAGCTATTTTTAGCAACTATTCCACTCACGATCTTGAGTTGGGAGTTGTGGTCTTCGCACTAAATATTTGGAGGCACTACCTCTACAGGATGAAGTGCACTATTTTCACATACCACAAAAGCCTCCAACATATCTTGAACCCAAAAGAGCTAAACATTGAGACAGCGGCGATGGGTTGAGCCGTTGAGCTGCTAAACGACTATAAATGTGAGATCCGGTACCACCCGGGCAAGGCCAATGTGGTGGCCGATGCCCTAAGCAAAAAAGAATACTCGGGTCGCCGAGTGAGAACACTAACGATGACCATCCATTCTCACTAGTCTTCACAAATTAAGGAGGCTCAACTGGAAGCCTTGAAGGCGGAAAACATCGCAAACAAAGCCTTGTGTGGGATGGACAAGAATTTTACGATCAAAGAGGATGGAGCCTACTACCTCATGGACCGAATCAGGACCCCAAATTTTGGTGGGTTCAGGGACGTGGTCATGAATGAAGCACACATGACAAAGTACTCCGTCCATCCGGGTTCCGAAAAAATGTATTTGGATCTCAAACAACAATATTGGTGGCCGAATATGAAAGATGAAATTGCTACCTACGTAGGCAAGTGTCCGACTTGCGCAAAGGTTAAGGTAGAGTATCAAAAGCCCTTGGGTCTCCTACAAAAACCGGGGATACCTGAGTGGAAATGGGAGCGAATCACAATAGATTTTATAACCAAATTGCCCAAGACGGCAGACGGATTGGATGCCATCTGGGTAATTGTCGATCGGTTGACCAAATCCGCCCATTTCCTGCCAATAAAGTAAACGTATAAAATGGAAAAGCTGGCACGGATATACATAAAGGAGGTTGTGAGATTACATGGTGTGCCAATATCTATTATCTCAGACAGAGATAGTAGGTTTACCTCTCGGTTTTGGCAGTCGCTCCAAAGGTCATTGGGAACCCAGCTCGATATGAGCACCACCTACCATCCCCAGACAGATGGGCACAGTGAGAGGACCATCCAAACTTCGGAGGATATGCTAAGGATCTATGTGATAGACTTTGGCAAGGAATGGCATGCCCACTTACCACTGACTGAATTCTCGTAGAACAATAGCTATCATACAAGCATCAAACTCGCTCCCTTTGAGGCCCTTTATGGACGAAAGTGTCAATCACATCTCTGTTGGGCGGAGGTAGGAGACACACAACTGGAAAAGGGACCGGTACCCAACAGCACTCTCACAGGTCCTGAAATTATCCGGGAAACAACTGAGAAGATTGTTCAGATTAGGGAACGACTCAAGGCGTCCCGAGACCGACAAAAGAGCTACACTGACAAACGACGAAAGCCTCTGGAATTTCAAGTCGGCGATCGCATATTGCTAAAGGTATCTCCCTGGAAAGGGATGATACGCTTTGGAAAGTGGGGAAAGTTGAATCAAGATACATCGGACCATTTGAGATCCTTGTCAGGATCGGTCCGGTGGCTTACAAGTTGCAGCTACCGCCAGAGCTCAACCACATACACCCGGTCTTTTATGTGTCAAACTTGAAGAAACGCCTATCTGAAGAAACTCTTATTGTCCCACTTGACGAAATTAAGGTGGATGAAGATCTCCATTTCGTCAAGGAACCAGTTGAAATTATGGATAGAGAAGTGAAACGAACGAAACAAAGCCGCATTCCCATTGTGAAAGTTCGATGGAGCTCCAAAAGAGGACCGGAATTCACCTGGGAGCGCGAAGGCCAGATGATGCAAAAGTACCCCAATCTATTCTCTAGTTCTTAAGGGCTACTCTCGAACGAATTTTGGGACGAAATTTGCTCTAACAAGGGGATGATGTCACAACTAGCAATTTAGGGTTTAAGATGTGAAGCTTGTTCACAACAAACTCCTCTATGTAACCTTGTTGCATCTTATTAATAAAATTCAAACTACAATGTTTTTTAAATTCATACATGCATACATTGTGATTCAAGTTGAAATAGCCTCATGCAGGCCCAAAAATCTATCCAATAGCTAAGCCCAATCAATTTTGGGCGTTGGTCCAAGAATTCTCGGCCCAACACCCTATTGGGCTAAAAACTCTTTCTTGGGCCCTATTGGGCCGAAAACTATTCCTTGGGCCTTATTGGGCCGAAAACTTCTTTTGGGCCTTCCATTAGGCCGAAAACCATTTTATTGGATCAAATAAAACCCAAAAGACCCATACACACATCAAAAACCGCAAACTCTTTATGGAATTAGGGTGTTTTGGCCACCCTAAAACCGAAAACCCATTTAAAAGCCTTGAGGACCGAAAATCCTATAGGGTTCGGTTAGGATTGAACAAAAAAAAGGAAAAAGGAATGGGAAAATGGGTTTCCACCTCATTTTTGTTCAACATACAACAAGGCCATTAACCAACATACTCCCATGCAAACTTCCCATCAAAAAGTCAACCATCTTCTCCCCCTCCTCTCTTATACATCGCCCGATCCTACCCCCTCCCCCCAATACCATCACCAAAATCATTTTTCACACCATTTTACTCTCAAGAACCCTCCAAATCCTCTCTCAAAAATTCATGTTTATGTGCCATCTTCAAGGGACCTCCTTCAAAAACTCATAAAAACGTGGTAAGTGATCTTGTAAACTTAAAGTATTTTTGCATCACTTCAAACTAAAACTCCATGTTTACACACACCATTTCGTGTGTAGCTTCTTAGAGCACCACTAATTCAAGTAACCTCCAAGATACACAAGTCAAGGCTCAACAACTTCTTTCTTTTTCTTCTACCACTCGAAATCTTCAAGGTGAGCTTCATACCCCACTATTTTCGTGTTTTTCATACTTTTTTTTTGGGGGGGGAGGGGGGATACAAGTCAAATCTCGTTTAACCATTGGATAATTGCATGTACGGATGTGTTATATGTTTAACCTTTGGGTAGTAGCATGCATCTTAGTTGTGTGTTGAAAATAGAACTGGTACTTGTGCAAAAAGGATTTATCTAATGTTTCTCCATAAAAATCGTGAGTAATTTGCTTGATTACATATATATTGCATGAACATTTGTGGATATTGGTTGTACATTCAAAAATGGCAAAATATGAGTGTTGTGCTCAAACATGTTAACTTTTGGGACATATATTTTTAACACTTATACCTACACAAATATTTGAATAAAATAAATTTTAAAGTTATTTTATGTGTTTTGTAGAAAAGGTGACATGTTAGAGTCACAACAAAATAGAATATTTTGAGTTGCAAAACCATCAAATCAATTTTTGTGTGTTAAACAAACTACAAAAACTAGATATTTTGTTAATATTAATTTTATTAGTAAAATATTCTTAACTATGTTGTCACTATTTTTGGATGGCTTAAAACTTGAGAAATTATGCTATATGACATGTTAATTAAGGATTATTTGCAAAAAGTGTTATAATTAATCTAACAGAAATAATATACACAGCAGAAGTTATGACAGAAAAATTTACCTATCACGACTTGTTTATCATAATGATTTTAAAGTATGAGAAATACATTGTATGTCATAAAGCTGTAAAACGCGTGTTATAATCTGAATAATATGAAACCTGCCAACCGCATGTCATAAAACATTTGTCACAAGTTTTCAATAGAAAAATTATTTCCTTATCCGAAAAAGGAACTCAAAGTTCACATAAATTTGTTAAGGCCCTTGTGAGACTTTCCTTCACCGTACCTACCTAGCGTACACCGTAAGTCCTGTAGTTATAACCAGAGTCACCTGGAGGGAGAGCGAGGTAATTGTGTATAAATCTATAAAGAGTTGACACCCCCACACCTGAGCTATTCGCTTGTAACAACACAAATTTTCAAACAAATTTTTCATTTCAAAAATAAAGTATTTTCATTCAGACAAGGCATAATTATTCCAATTGTCATGTCAAAATACAAATCATAGAATTCCCAAGATCTCGAAACATCAATCAGTGTGTACAGATCACGCCGGCGCCTTCCCACGGTCCTCGCTAGTACCTGAAACACATACATAACAACTGTAAGCATAAATGCTTAGTGAGTTCCCCAATATACAACTTACGCATATACGCCTTTCCAGGCCCTGACCTTCCGGTCCATGTGTCTCAGGGGACTTCCGTCCCTACTGGGTAAACCTTCCGGTCCTACCCACGCCGACCTTCCGGTCCATAACACAACGCCTTCCGGCCCATAACATAATCGCCTTCCGGCCCATAACATAATGCCTTCCGGCCCATAATATAATCGCCTTCCGGCCAATAACATACATAGCATGTATAACAAATAACTTACCACCTATAGCACATATATCACATATCATATCCGACCTTCCGGTCACACAGTCAAACCCTTCCGGGTACAGTATAGTGAGAAGACTCACCTCGTGAATATCGAAAGCTAGCAAATCCTGAAATCCCTCGTGCTCGATCCGCCGAGCTACAATCTCCCTATAACATCATATATCTCTTATTAACACTTATCTTCTAAGTTTGACTATCCCTAAGAAGTCAGACATAGGTCAACTCTGGTCAACGGTCAACGGTCAACTTGACCGGACTCGGCGAGTGCTATGGCGACTCGGCGAGTCTAGACGTCCTCACCAATTCTCTAATATTCCCTTTCTACTCGTCGAGTATCCCTCTTGACTCGACGAGTTCCTCCTGGAAGAATCGCGGGGCCACCCCGACTCAACTCGCCGAGTCTGAAGAACAACTCGACGAGTCCCAGTTAATCTTCAAGCTACTCGCCGAGTCTGTTCATCGGACTCGGCGAGTCCATGCCATGCAACCGCTCAAACTGCTTTCTAAGGTCAGAACTGCTCCGACCATTCATAGGTCTGGCCTTCCTAGACTGATCCATCACGTAAGGTCCTCATTTCGGTGCTCATAATACACCCCATGACTCATAATTTACATTTTGACCTAAGGCATAAGGATTCCAATCCAAAACCTCCATTAATTCCCGAAATGCTCAGGCATGGGACATTCTGGACCTCCAAAGGTCCCAATACAGGGTTCCAGTCGTTTGGGGGACTAAGGCAACATTCAATCTAGCCACAAAAGGGTTCCATAAACCCTAAATCCATATACACAATCAACATAGCAGAATGTAACTCGAATTATTACCTGAATAGTGTGCTCTCTGTGTCCCCAATCCTCAGAACTCGACTTCTCTTGTTGTTCCCTTAACCAAGCCTTCTCTTCTTTGCAAGACAATGCTTCCAAAATCAACAATGTTCTTCTACTTTGCTCCAGATGCTCACAATCGAATTAGGGTTTCTCTCTGCAGGCTAGGGTGAACAATGACGGCCATAAGGTCCCTCATATACGTCCCAAACCTGAACGGTTAGGGTTTTTGCTAAACAGCGCAGACTCGCCGAGTCCATATCCGGACTCGTCGAGTCCAGTCGCGAACCCGCGACCAGATCTGCGATCCTACTCAGCGATTCTAGGCTCTAACTCACCGAGTCCCCTCTTAAAACACCCAAAAACATAATTATAACAATACCTGAAATTTCGGGCTGTTACAACTCTCCCCCTCTAGGACTAGACTTCGCCCTCGAAGTCACTCTGAAAATAGCTCCGGATGCTGCTCCCGCATCTCACGCTCCGGCTCCCAAGTCATTTCCGATCCCTTCCGGTGTTGCTACTGAACCAACACCAGAGGTACCTCCTTGTTCCTCAGAACCTTGATCTTCCAATCCCTGATGGCCACTAGTCTCTCAGCATAATTCAGGCTCGCATCCACCTGAATATCCTCTAATGGAACCACTGTCGACTCATCGGCTATACACTTCCTCAGTTGCGACACATGAACAGTATCGTGGATCTGCCCCAACTCTGCTGGCAGCTCCAAACGATAGGCTACCCGGCCTATCCTTGCAGTCACACGAAATGGCCCAATATACCGGGGTCCCAACTTGCCCCTCTTTCTGAATCGAATCACTCATTTCCAAGGAGAGACCTTCAGGAGAACGAAGTCGCCGACTTGAAACTCAAGCTCGGATCGGCGTCTGTCTGCATAACTCTTCTGTCGGCTCTGGGCGGTCAATAACCTCTGTCTAACCTGTTGAATCTGCTCTGTCGTCTGAAGCACGATCTTTGTACTGCCCATCACTCTCTGTCCCACCTCTCCCCAGCAAATGGGGGTCCGACACCTCCTACCATACAACAGCTCAAAAGGTGGCATACCAATGCTCGAATGATGGCTGTTGTTGTAGGAAAACTCTGCCAAGGGTAAATACGCATCCCAGCTACCCCCGAAATCTAACACACACGCTCGAAGCATGTCCTCCAGCGTCTGAATCATTCGCTCGCTCTGACCGTCTGTCTGGGGATGGTATGCGGTACTGAAATGCAATTTAGTACCCAGCTCCTCATGGAATTTCTTCCAGAACCTGGAAGTGAAGCGCACATCACGGTCTGAAACAATCGAGATCGGCACCCCATGCCGAGATACCACTTCTCTCACATATATCTCCGCCAACTTCTCCGCTGAAGAACTCTCACTGATGGCAAGGAAGTGTGCACTCTTCGTCAACCTATCCACAATCACCCAAATTGCATCGACTCCTCTGGCAGTCCTCGGCAATTTGGTGATGAAATCCATAGTGATCTGTTCCCACTTCCACTCGGGAACCTCCAATGGCTGTAACTTGCCATGCGGTCTCTGGTGCTCGGCCTTAACCCTACGGCAGGTCAAGCACCTTTCAACGAACCATGCGACGTCCCTCTTCATACAGGGCCACCAATACTCTTTCCTCAAATCCAAATACATCTTCGTAGCCCCGGGATGGATCGAGAATTTCGATCGATAAGCCTCTTCCATCAAAGTAATACGCGTACCGCCCACGAACGGTACCCAAATCCGACCCTGAAACGTCAGAAGCCCTCGTCCATCCTTAACGAACTCTGAAATCAACCCAACGACCCGCTCTCTCTTCTGCATCTCTGGTCGCACAGCCTCGGCCTGTGCCCCACGAATAGCATCCAATACTGGAGCCATCACAGTCAATCTCAAACATACATCTCGTAGTGGAGTGCTCTCCGCCCTGCGGCTCAATGCATCGGCTACCATATTAGCCTTGCCTGGGTGGTAAAGGATCTCGCAGTCATAATCCTTGACCACATCCAACCACCTCCTCTGACGCATATTTAGGTTGGGCTGATCCATCAAATACTTCAAGCTCTTATGGTCCGTGTATATCGTACATCGAACCCCATACAAGTAGTGACGCCAAATCTTGAGAGCGAACACTACTGCCCCCAACTCTAAATCGTGCGTGGGATATCTCGCCTCATGAGGCTTCAGCTGCCTCGACGCACAAGCTATCACATGACCCCTCTGCATCAGCACTACACCCAGTCCCGAAATCGATGCATCGCAATATACTACAAAATCCTCCATCCCTTCCAGGAGGGCTAATACCGGGGCTTCGCACAACCTCTGGCGAAGTGTCTCAAAGGAGGTCTGCTGCTCGGGTCCCCATGAGAATGCAACACCCTTCCGGGTCAATCTGGTGAGCGGCACTGCGATCTTGGAGAAATCCTTAATAAATCTCCGATAATACCCTGCCAACCCAAGGAAGCTCCTGATCTCAGAGGGTGACTTCGGCACCTCCCAACTCATCACCGCCTCAACCTTGGCCGGATCGACCAATATCCCTTCCTAATTAACAACATGTCCTAGAAATTGGACCTCCCACAACCAGAAGTCACATTTGGAGAACTTTGCATAAAGCTTCTCCGACCTCAATACCTCAAGGACCTCCCTCAAATGCTCCTCATGCTGCTCTCTAGATCTCGAATACACTAGAATGTCGTCGATAAATACAATCACTGACCGATCCAACATCGGCCTGCATACCCTGTTCATGAGATCCATGAACACAGCCGGGGCATTGGTGAGCCCGAAAGGCATCACCACAAACTCATAATGCCCATATCGCGTCCTAAACGCTGTCTTCTGGACGTCCTCATCCCGCACTCTCACCTGATGGTTCCCTGACCTCAGATCGATCTTGGAAAACCAAGATGCTCCCTGCAACTGATCGAATAAATCATCGATCCTCGGTAACGGGTAACAGTTCTTGACCGTCAACTTGTTCAACTCCCGGTAATCAATGCACATCCGGTGTGAA
This sequence comes from Lactuca sativa, assembly GCF_002870075.4. Taxonomy (NCBI): domain Eukaryota; kingdom Viridiplantae; phylum Streptophyta; class Magnoliopsida; order Asterales; family Asteraceae; genus Lactuca; species Lactuca sativa. The sequence continues at coordinate 81,736,850 of NC_056631.2, read as the reverse complement.
CCATCCTTCTTCTTGACGAATAGAATAGGCGCTCCCCACGACGAGCTGCTCGGCCGAATGAATCCTTTCCCCAGCAACTCCTGAAGCTGCGAGGACAACTCTTGCATCTCTGGAGGTGCAAGACGATAAGGCACCTTAGCAATAGGCGCGGCCCCCGGAATCAGATCGATACCAAACTCTACTTGCCTCACAGGAGGTACTCCCGGTAGTTCCTCGGGGAAAACATCTGGAAACTCACGCACCACTAGGACCTCCTCAACTGATCTCGGTCTCTCGGAACCCTCCCGCGTATCCATTACATACGCCACAAAACCCTTACAGCCCTGCTGTAGACACTGCCTCGCCCTAGCGGCCGAACAAAAAGCTGACCCCGAACGGGTACCCTCGCCGTACACCGAAAGAACTCCCCCACTAGGGTCTCGTATAGTCACCAGCTGACGCTCACAGTCGATGACAGCGCCGAATCGGCTCAACCAGTCCATGCCCATAATGACACAGACATCACCCATCGCAATAGGAATCAGGTCAATCGGAAATTCAACCCCGAAAATCTCTAGCACGCATCCCCGGAGAACCTCCGTGGCACAAATCACTCTCTCGTCAGCTATAGAAACTCTCAGAGGCCGACTCAACAACTCACGACTAACGCTGATATGCTAACTAAAAGCTAAAGATACAAAGGACCTACTCGCACCTGAGTCAAATAACACTAGAGCAGGCATAGAGTTCACAAGGAAAGTACCTACACATATAATAACATAAGCATAACATCGCGACATTAAAATAAATACATGATTTACAGCATACCTGCCACGACATCGGGCGCAGCGCGGACCTCCTCCGCAGTTAGCTGAAAGGCTCTCCCACGAGCCCTCGGGGCCTCGTCCTTCACCGGTCGAGTCGCAGTAGCTCTGGCAGTAGGTGCAGATCCCTGAAGAAGCTGAGGGCACTCGGCCTTCCGATGGCCTGTCTGGTTGCAATGAAAGCAAACCGTAAACCCCTTGGGGCACTCCCTAGCAATGTGCCCCTCCTTGCCACACTTGTAGCAAGCACCAGATCGACATGCGCCATCATGACCCTTGCCGCACTTTCCGCAAGTGCGGCCCTTCGGACCTCCTGTCCTCGAATCGACGGACCTTGTCCGCTTGGCTGCCGGCTGAGACTGAGTCGGCTGCCGGTCCACCCGCTGAGACTCGGCCTCCTCCCTGGCCTGGGTCTCCAACTCGATCTCGCGCTTCCTGGCATTCGCCTGAAGCTCAGAAAAGGTATGATAGGTGGAGTTTGACACAAACTCCCGGATATCCCTCCTCAAAACACCCAAGTACCGGCTCATCCGAGTCTGCTCTGTGGACACCAGCTCGGGGCAGAACATCGCCCTCTCATGAAACTTCCGCGTGATCACCGCAACCGAATCAGTACCCTGCTTGAGGGTTAGGAACTCCTGAACCAATCGTTCCCTCTCCACCGGGGGAATGTACTCGTCTCTGAACATAGAAGTAAACCCCTCCCATGTCACTGCTGAAATCTCTGTCAAAGTGAAGTTCGCCGTCACGAACTTCCACCAATCCTTCGCTCCCAGACGGAGCTGGTTCAAAGCGAACCGTACCCTCAGATGCTCCGGACATGAACAAGTGTAGAAGCACCCCTCAATACCCGCGATCCACCTCATCGCAGCAATCGGATCCTGCGTCCCATCGAACTCAGGTGGCTTCGTGTTGCTGAACTCCCGGAACAGCAACGAGTCACCCCCCTGTGGCCTGGCAGCGGCCACAGCTGCGGTAGCTGCAACGGCTGCAGCTTCAGTCAATACGGCGTACCGCTCCTCAAACGTCTCCATCAGGGTGGTCTTAATAGACCCAAACATCTCCGGGATCTCAGCCCGGATCGCTGCAGCTACCTCCTCGTGAATCATCTGACGAATCTCCTCGTCACTCACACCGCTCGAACTCGCTCCGTGGCGTGGTCTAACCATGATGTCTCTGAAATACAACATAAAACTATCAGAGACTCCATCGAGTATAATCGTACTCGATAACGCAACCCTACTCAGTCTCCGATATCCAGGGATTCTTACTTGGGTCTCCCACTGACCCGGTGTCTTCGGTAGTACGGGCCCAATACTACCGACCACACCGCATCAGCATTCATCCCAAGTCTTCCTCCCCAAACCCCGGATAGTGAGCAATCTACTTTTGTTATGCACTATCTACCCGCACACTAGCAAAGCATCTCATATCGGCAAACTTCCCTAGACTAAGGCATCACAAATCAGGCCACTCTAGTCCTATCATGAATACCTAGTCTTCTAGCATGCATAACAATTCATATCATATAATATTGTAAGGTATTTTGGGGATCTTTACCGTTCGGGCGCTGACTGATCGTACACACTGCTTCTTTCTTGTTTACCACAAATTCATTTATAAAACTTTATGCCTTTGTTTTAAAAGTTTTCCTCAAATCCTCGGTTTGAGTTCAGTTACGCCCGAAGGTGCACCCGAATCCCTCAAACCAAGGCTCTGATACCAATTGTAACAACGCAAATTTTCAAACAAAATTTTCATTTCAAAAATAAAGTATTTTCATTCAGACAAGGCATAATTATTCCAATTGTCATGTCAAAATACAAATCATAGAATTCCCAAGATCTCAAAACATCAATCAGTGTGTACAGATCACGCCGGCGCCTTCCCACGGTCCTCGCTAGTACCTGAAACACATACATAACAACTGTAAGCATAAATGCTTAGTGAGTTCCCCAATATACAACTTACGCACATACGCCTTTCCAGGCCCTGACCTTCCGGTCCATGTGTCTCAGGGGACTTCTGTCCCTGCTGGGTAAACCTTCCGGTCCTACCCACGCCGACCTTCCGGTCCATAACACAACGCCTTCCGGCCCATAACATAATCGCCTTCCGGCCCATAACATAATGCCTTCCGGCCCATAATATAATCGCCTTCCGGCCCATAACATACATAGCATGTATAACAAATAACTTACCACCTATAGCACATATATCACATATCATATCCGACCTTCCGGTCACACAGTCAAACCCTTCCGGGTACAGTATAGTGAGAAGACTCACCTCGTGAATATCGAAAGCTAGCAAATCCCGAAATCCCTCGTGCTCGATCCGCCGAGCTACAATCTCCCTATAACATCATATATCTCTTATTAACACTTATCTTCTAAGTTTGACTATCCCTAAGAAGTCAGACATAGGTCAACTCTGGTCAACGGTCAACTTGACCGGACTCGGCGAGTGCTATGGCGACTCGGCGAGTCTAGACGTCCTCACCAATTCTCTAATATTCCCTTTCTACTCGTCGAGTATCCCTCTTGACTCGACGAGTTCCTCCTGGAAGAATCGCGGGGCCACCCCGACTCAACTCGCCGAGTCTGAAGAACAACTCGACGAGTCCCAGTTAATCTTCAAGCTACTCGCCGAGTCTGTTCATCGGACTCGGCGAGTCCATGCCATGCAACCGCTCAAACTGCTTTCTAAGGTCAGAACTGCTCCGACCATTCATAGGTCTGGCCTTCCTAGACTTATCCATCACGTAAGGTCCTCATTTCGGTGCTCATAATACACCCCATGACTCATAATTTACATTTTGACCTAAGGCATAAGGATTCCAATCCAAAACCTCCATTAATTCCCGAAATGCTCAGGCATGGGACATTCTGGACCTCCAAAGGTCCCAATACAGGGTTCCAATCGTTTGGGGGACTAAGGCAACATTCAATCTAGCCACAAAAGGGTTCCATAAACCCTAAATCCATATACACAATCAACATAGCAGAATGTAACTCGAATTATTACCTGAATAGTGTGCTCTCTGTGTCCCCAATCCTCAGAACGCGACTTCTCTTGTTGTTCCCTTAACCAAGCCTTCTCTTCTTTGCAAGACAATGCTTCCAAAATCAACAATGGTCTTCTACTTTGCTCCAGATGCTCACAATCGAATTAGGGTTTCTCTCTGCAGGCTAGGGTGAACAATGACGGCCATAAGGTCCCTCATATACGTCCCAAACCTGAACGGTTAGGGTTTTCGCTAAACAGCACAGACTCGCCGAGTCCATATCCGGACTCGCGACCAGATCTGCGATCCTACTCGGCGAGTCTAGGCTCCAACTCGCCGAGTCCCCTCTTAAAACACCCAAAAACATAATTATAACAATACCTGAAATTCCGGGCTGTTACATCGCTACAGCTAGACGAGGCCAGTCTAGGGTGACAAATATTTTACCGAAATCGACGCCTGAAGAACGTCATGACAGGCATATCAGTCAAATTAAGCATGGTTATAATGACTCACGTAGGGATTAATAACTCTATTTTGGATTTACGAAGAATATACACTTCACTAGTTTTATAGAATACAAAACTACGCTTCACTTTTTTTGTACATTATTATCACCACTCCAGTCTTAGGGTTTTAAGAGTACAATTTTTCATACAACAGAAAATATGAGGTTTTCTGGGAACACACACTCTTTTCAATTACAAACAAAAGAAAACAAAGGACATACATGTAATTATTCACAGTTTTAGAATGAGACTTACAAACCATTTTTCACAGAAAATATCGGATTTTCTAGAATCTTACAAATTATTATAGACAAAGATATTACAATCATTTTCATACAAATATGCTTATGAACTCACCAATATTCAATGTTGACGATTTTCAAATGACTTGTATTCTCAGGAAACCAGTAAGCAGATACCTAAGAACCGTATTCGTTGCATTTTGAAATTTCATACTTTATGTCATTTTTGTGTAATTTCATGAATAGATACAATATGTAAACAATGTAAGTGTGTTATCTCAATATATGTTGTTGGTTGCTATAGTTCATTCATATTCGGTTGTTGTGATACTATACAATGACGTCATCCGCCTCAAATGTTTCCGCCGTCTTGGTTCGGGGGTGTGACAAAAAGTTACTTAACGTAGCGTTTATCAAAACGCTACCCACTACCAGTTAGTTTTTGCCAAACACGCCCTTTGTGTATAAATTGAATTACTATTTTATAATTTAATGTGTATGAAATTAAATCAATATTAACAACTCTTTTTTATGTATATTATATACAATTAAATTAGTATTCACAACTGTTTTGTGCGCAACTCTTATAGTATTTGAAGCTCCACCTATGACCAAATTACTGTCATTTACATCAAATTTATTTTTAGTTCAAAACATAAATATATTTTTAATTTTAAACCCTAACAGTCAAAAACGAAATGTTCACTTAAATTAAACAATTTTTCGTCCGCTGCATAATGCGGGTTTCTTGCTAGTAGGTTCAAATGTCAATTATAAATGTAGAAACATAAATAACATATATATTATAAGCATTTTAAATGAGAACAAATTTTCAAATACCTAATGTTTTAAACTCATTAAAACATCTTTTTAGATTACGTATATAACTATAAGAATAGATTACAGAAATGGCCCATTCCTCTAACTCTCTTAAATGATTATGTCATCCTTTTCACATATTTGAGCAATGGAACGAACTACATCTTTTCCTTAATTTCAGAATTGTAGCTTTAATTTGTAGAAGCCACCATCTTACTTAAAGTCACCATCTTCACAATCACAAGGGAGAAAAACGAACAACAAAATACCCCATACCATTGATGTATTTTTCTTGTAATACTGAAATAATAAAACGGGTGTAATATGGTCATTTTATATGCGTTTAATGGTGAAATTTAACAAACACGGAACATTGTTATAACAAAGCATAGCCATAAAGTTGAGACAAAGAGAAAAAAAAAAATCAAAGACTTATAACATGTCAGTATCATATCAGAAGTTGGAAAATGAGTTTATCTTTCAAAAAATTGAAAGTTCAAGTCTCACTGAAAATATTAGTTTAGTTCAAGATTAGATTAGAAGATGTTAGAATCACAAGGACCATTTATGTAGTTTAATTTAACTATAATTGCTTTCTTTAAGCTTTCATAAACAAGCTAACATGATTGGCTTTCGATGCAAATAAAGGTTGTTCTTGCTAAACATAATACTTTACATAATAATTTAAGAAAAAAAAAGAACGAATTCTTTTTCGAATTTATATATGTCTTTGGGCCCACTAATACCACCAAACCCTAAGCTAAGTTGTCAAGATCCTATAAAACCATACAGACATTCTTGAGGTTTACACAGTGTGTCAAGAAGTGTCATCACTCATCACTCCACCATGGATTCTTCCACGACGCCTCTCATTGATCGGGACGACCTAGAACGCCGGCAATATTCCACCGGATCTCCGGCGGATGGATCTTCCATCGTTAAGGTCCTCGCCGGTTTTTTTGTCTCCATGCTAGTCCTTTCATCTATGGTTGCTGTAATGTACAACCAATTACAAAGACCACAAGGTGGCCGGCAGTCCACTACCGCCACAACCACGTCAGCATCGCCGGGAATTGAGGAGAAACCGTCGTCAAGAGGGGTGGGGTGGCCGGAGAATATGGTTGGTGGTGATGATAGCATAGAATGGCAACGATCTGCTTACCATTTTCAACCCGATAAGAATTTCATCAGCGGTATGTATCCTTTAATGGTTACGTTGTTGATATAAAGAATTAAATAACATTATAATTTTTTATTTAATTTGTTTTGAAATTTGGAAATGATGATTTACTAATGTATGTTTTGTATTTGTTTATGTTGGGTTTTGGCGTATTTTTGATGGATTTTGCTGATCTTCTCTTCAGACCCTGATGGTACGTATTCATTGAATGACTTATTATCATTTCATTTGGCATGTGCATTAGTAAAAAAAAGTTATCAATTGTTAAATATTTAAAATACTTGTGAAAAATATACAAAAGTAAAAAAAATGTGTGCATTAAAATAGATGTTATAAATATCATGTAAAACAGTTAATAAAAGAATAAGTTGCGTTTGATAAAATATGGTCGAATATAAACTATTTGATATCATATTTAGAAGTCTATAACTTGGTCATTACCTCTTTAATATGTCTCTTGTTAGGTCAAATTTAAGGTTTGTATCTTATGATATAACATCTACCAAACTAACTAGATTTGAAATTTAAAAATTTAAATAAAGGTTGCAACTATTAGAGAAATTTTATCAAAAAAAAAAAAAAAAACTAAGTGTTGCATTTTTTTTAGGACATGAAATATTAGATAATTTTAGGTTTTATTAAATTTTTAATTAATTAATAAAAAGTTTGGTAAAGTAGTTTTCCTTAAGACTTTTTTGACTCTTTCATTGACGTGCGTATTGACTAGGGAAAAGCGATCAGAGGTTTAATATTTCAAATATGATTTCGTGGATTCGTATTAAAAAAATTATTTATTCATGTGTTTCGAATATTAATATTTTTTTAATTAATATATGTACTTCATGCATGAATAGTTACACAATAATCACATTATTAGAATATTGTATCGAAGTGTCACATGACACTATATAATTAACTTAAATAACATGATTATTATACTTTTGGCATTTGTATTCTCACATTTTCCTTGAAAACCCTCATATAATCTCAATACACGTACAAAACCCATATTAAACACAAAAATCCTATAGTAAAATACTCGACTATTAAAATCTTCTCATTATTTCAAAACCTCAAGAATCAAAACATCAAAATAACACAACCAATTATAGACATTATTGAAGTAAACCATAGACTATCCAATAAAAAGAGTATTTTCATAGGCATAAAATTAATATACCTATAATAAATAATAATAATTTTCTTACATTTGTCCCTTAATTTAATACTATAAAAAAACAAGAATGTAAATATATTATTAAAAAATCAGAAATAACAAGAATATGATTCTTAAAGTTAAAAATGTCAATTTTTTATATAATTTGGGGTAATATTTGGATTCATTGGGTTTTGAATTTTCAGGTCCATTATACCACATGGGTTGGTACCATTTATTCTACCAGTACAACCCGGATTCCGCCATTTGGGGCAACATCACATGGGGCCACGCCGTCTCCAAAGACCTAATCAACTGGTTCCACCTCCCTCTCGCCATGGTTCCCGATCACTGGTACGACATCCAAGGCGTCATGACCGGCTCCGCCACCATCCTCCCCGACGGCCAAATCATCATGCTCTACAGTGGCAACGCCTTCGATCTCTCCCAGCTTCAATGTCTCGCATACCCCCTCAACTCTTCCGATCCCCTCCTCCTCGATTGGATCAAATACTCCGGCAACCCCATCCTCTTCCCCCCTCCCGGCGTCGGCCTCAAAGATTTCCGGGACCCTTCCACTCTCTGGATCGGACCCGACGGCAAGTACCGAATGGTGATGGGATCGAAACATAATGATACGATCGGGTGTGCTCTCGTCTACCACACCACCAATTTCACACACTTTGAGTTGTTGGATGATGTTTTGCATTCGGTTCCGGGTACGGGTATGTGGGAGTGTGTGGATCTTTACCCGGTATCCACTACCGATACGAATGGGTTGGATATGTCGGATCATGGGTCGGGTTCGGGTGGTGTTAAGTATGTGTTGAAGCAAAGTGGAGATGAAGATAGACATGATTGGTATGCGATCGGGTCGTATGACCCGGTGAAGGATAAATGGTACCCGGATGATCCGGAAATGGATGTGGGTATCGGGTTGAGATATGATTATGGAAAGTTTTATGCTTCGAAGACGTTTTATGACCCGAGTAAGAAGAGACGGGTTCTTTGGGGATATGTTGGTGAAACGGATCCTCAAAAAGATGACCTTATTAAAGGATGGGCAAATATTTTGGTATATAAACAATTAATTAATTATAAACATTTTAATAATATTTACACTCTCCAAACAATTAAATAAATACGATCATGGTACATTTCAACATCTAGACAACGTGACACTTTTGTCACTTTATATGGATGATATGATAATGAGATGCTATTAAAATCCATTAATTATTAATTATCCATTAAAGTAAATATATAATTAAAAAGTATAATTTTATAAATTTTTTAAAAGAGATGCGATTATTTCTTTTTAAAATTTATTTACAGAACATTCCAAGATCCGTAGTATTGGACACTAAGACACAAAGAAATTTGATTCAATGGCCGGTTGAGGAAGTTGAAACTTTGAGATCTAAAAAGCACAACGAATTTAAAGACGTGGAGTTGCAGCCTGGATCACTCATACCACTTGATATAGGTTCCGCCACACAGGTATTGTACCAACCATTTTCATTTTATCTATCCCCTGTGGATTGGCCTCCTTGAAAACACCAGTCAGTGGGCCACTGTATAACTAGTTTACAGTGTAGGCCAAATGTACAGCTCAAAGTTAATGGAAGAATAACTTTTTTTTTATGTAGTTAACAGTGATATGGACTGATAATTTTTTTGACAAATATTATAGTTGGACATAACTGCCTCATTCGAGGTAGACAGTGCGATGTTGGGTGCAACCCTAGAAGCCGATGTTTTGTTCAACTGCACCACAAGTGATGGTTCAGCCGCAAGGGGTGTTTTGGGACCGTTTGGGCTCGTGGTCCTAGCCGATGCATCACTAACCGAGCAAACTCCAGTGTATTTCTATATTGCAAAAAACATTGATGGCACCTCGAGAACTTATTTTTGTGCTGATGAATCAAGGTTACTATTATCTTCTTTTGCCTTTTCCATTTTTGCCCTTATTTAGTTTGCTAAACAATTTATGGAATTTAATTTTGATGTAGATCATCAAAGCTTTTAGATGTGGGCAAAATGGTGTATGGAAGTAGTGTTCCTGTCCTTCATGGTGAAAACTACAACATGAGGTTATTGGTATGTGACTTCTCTAAAACTAGGGTTTATAAAAGATAACCATAAATTACATTTTTGGTCCCTGAGTTGATTTTTTTAAAATTTTGGCCCAAAAAGTTTTCTCTTGCAACTTTAGTCCCAAAAAATTCTATTTGAGGTTCTTGTAACTTTTTTTTTGTCTTGGTTTGTAATAAAATGACTGTTTTACAAATTTGCCCTCGATGCAGGTGGATCATTCAATAGTAGAAAGCTTTGCACAAGAAGGAAGAATAGTGATAACATCAAGAGTGTATCCTACAAAGGCAATCTATGAATCAGCCAAAGTATTCTTGTTCAACAATGCAACTGGCATCAATGTTAAGGCATCTCTCAAGATTTGGAAGATGGGTGGGGCACAATTAAACCCTTTTTCCCTCTTTAAATAGGTTCAGTTTTACTCATTGTGTTTCACTAGGGGCATTTTGGTCATTTCATTTGCCTGTTGTAGTAGGTATAAGCTTATAAGTTACAAATCCCACTCATTCATGTTTTTGTAAGTTGTAACACCCCAAAACTCAAAATCATGATTAAAGTTATTGGTAGGTCATATAACTAATAAATTAAGACAGATTTTATAAAGAAAGAAAGAAATAACAAATTGATATGGAAGTTGAGGAAATTGTTGTTTAATTTACAACAAACAACAGTTAAAAAGTTTTCAATCCTTTCATTCGGGATTAAAGACTTTACCTCTTTTGAAACAGTTACTTTTGTCATATCAGCTTTCCACTTGATACCCTTATCTTCATTCCTCCTCTAAAACATATTCTTGATTTAAATCTATCAGTAATCGATTCTCTATACGTGAAGAATGTGATGATGTGTCATCAAAAAGTCTTTCGGATACCAATGACTCGTTTGATAATCTGTGAGATGCTATTGACTCATTGGAAATAAAGCTTGGAGGTTGACCTGTAAATTGCATAATCTGTTCAATTGAAGAACTTTCTTCTTCTTTTTTGGAGAAATCTTGATTGTGTTTAGAAGTGCGTTTTTTCAGGTGTGTGTGCCAATGGTTTTTGATCTCGTTATCACTTCTTCCTGGTAATTTTGCAGCTATGGCTGACCACCTGGAAAACAATCAAAGAAATTTATATAAGCATAGCCAAAACAATGCATAAATGATGGATTATGTTTAGCCATTTATGATTATCTCATAGAAAACTGATTTTAGAAGCGAAAAAGTTATAAACATTGAACAGATTCCTCCAATTCGAAAAGATGAAAATGAGATTGGATCACATACTTGTTTCCCATTTCTCTATGATACTTGTCGATGAGATCTTCTTCTTCTTTACTAAAATTTCCACGTTTCACAGTTGGTCGAAGATAATTCATCCAACGCAATCTACAACTCTTGCCACATCTAGCTAACCCTAGTTTTTTTTTTAAAGAAATCAAACAGAAATTTAATGATTATCTCGAACTAGCGATTAAAAGCTTGTGAATTTCGCTATTGACAAAAGATAAAATGAGGAACAGAAACGATAATATCAGATTGAATCCACAAACGAAATTTCTCCCCATTTTCCTCGAAATATACAGTTCGCAATTGAGAAGAAAGACGCAATTCAAAAGAAGTGCAATTGGGTGAAATTCAAACGGATATGAAGACCAGGAATGGATGAAAAACCGATGGTACCTGCATATTTGGGAAGTTCACGCCAATTCCAATGGCCATAACGTTGAACGTAAGCTCGTAATTGGTTATCTTCTTCTTCGCTCCAAGCTCCTTTCTTGATACCATTTTTGTCAACGCAAGGTGCTCTCACCATTGTTGTTCTTCAGATCTCTCTTTGACTCTCTTCTGTTTCTCTCTCTCTGACACTGTTTCTCTCTCCTCAGCTGCCATGGTGATGAGTCCAAAGTCTAAAGGTTAGTTAGCAATCAACATCCATTATTTTAATAGGACATTTACAGTCTAACTACCGCATTTGCGTTATAAACTCATATAGTCCCCCTTTACTTTTTTAGATCGACAGTTTCAACCCTTGTTTTTTGGGAACATGTCTCGCCTATCCTTTACCAACTTCTAGATCCCTATGAATATAGAAATTAGAATATATGTTTAAGTACAAAACTTAATTACAAAGAAAACTTTAGTTCTTGAAGTTTGTTGAGTGGAAGCATGTTAACTTAAACTATCATTGGGTGATAATAAAAATACCTTAAAAGCTATATAGGTGTCTAAATGATAAAATGAGATGTTTATTTAGCTAACTCCAAAATAAATTGTAAACTGTTAGTATTTATATAAGATTGTTTAGCTTGCATCTCCATCTTCCGTTATTTTTCTATTTAGATATTTAGATATTGGGTGTGAGACCTATATATTATCTGAGTTTATTTAAAAAAAAAAACTAAATATAAAATTCTAAACATTTGAGAAATTTGAATTTATAAGAAAAAATGAAAAAAAAATATTGAATTATAAAAATTAAAGTGTTTTTTTCTTTTTAAATTTAAACAAATAATTTAGATAGATAAATAAAAAAAATTAATGATTCTTTAATTTAGTAATTTTGAAATTATAAGAAAAGTTTATTAATGAAATTGATATGTATTTATTATAGCATTTAAATACTATCTGGAATTTAATAAAATAAAAAAAACCATAAAATGATATGTGTAATAAAAATTAAAATAAAATAACCACAAAATTACATGTAAATAAATAAATAAGAATGTAACATGTGACAAAAAAAATTATTTATTAGGGAGGCTGTCCACGATAAGAATTATTTATGGAATTATTTTTGTAATGTGATCCTCTATTTCCAATTTAGCACATGTTAAAATTGACATGGATTTTCATTTACATACATGATATCATATATACTTCCTAAATATCTATATAGATAGTATGTATATACTCTAATTATCATATATATACTTCCTAAATATCTATATAGATAGTATGTATATACTCTAATAACCGATATATGAGAAGTCTTTTAAAGTTACCATATATATTTGTAATTTTTATTGCATACATATTATGGATGAGTATTTGACCCAGTGGAATTGGACTGGACCAAAAAAAACTAGAACCGGTGTATTCGGTCTGGCATTAAATTGGTTCCCGGTTCTTGTGTTGGTTCCCGAACCGAACATATTCATAAGGATCACACACTTGTAGAACCAAACTGGAACCGAGGCATTCAGTCTGATTTTTGGTTCTTCATTTCCCACTAAATCGGTTCTTTGGTTTTTCTCTTAATTAATCACTAAATCCACGATAATTTCAATTCAAAAGAATCGTTTATGTTGTGGAATGTAAACTTGTGTTTTTATTTGTGGTTTGATGAGAACATCTTATTAAGGATAAGATACATAAAATGTTTATTAACAATATAAATGAAGAAGACTTATGGACCAACAACAATTAAAAAATGTCATGATAATTATTATGTAGCATTTATCTAAATTTGGATTGATTCTTTTTATAAGAAATTGTATTTCCCAAAAGGCAACTACTCACTTGATGTTTTTATTAACAAGTAGCATTTCTTTTTGTTATTCACCAAGCTTAAAAGTAAAAGTAGATCCCTTATTGCCGGTAGGCAAGCAAGGGAATGAATGACCCTCTTTTGGCATTTGCTTGTTCACTTTGGTCCATGGCAACCGCAACTTTTGACTCGATTTTGGTGTGCGTTTCTGGTCAATAATGAAAGTAATCATCCTTTTCATTATAAAATAATCGCAAAGGGTTTCTTTTCTAATGCTAGACGTAGTATATGTTTTACTTAGATATTGGTTAAATAATAAAAAAAATATATATTAAATTACAGAAAAGTTGTTGTGGTTATCCAAATTTTCTATTCCCGGTTCAAAAGAAATGTTTCTAACTTTTCCGACCTTAAATTTGGCAAGTGTTTCGGTTTTAGTCCCTATGGTTTTCATTTTTTTTTTTATATGTTAACATCATAGTTATATTATATATTGGGCAAACCATTTCGTATTATTTTTTACATGTCAGCCCGGTAGTAGAGCTTAAGAGTCGACGTAGTGATATTACCTTTGAGATTATTCTTTGAGGTCTCAGTAATAGCTTTAGCAATCAATATTTCTTTAAATTACATAATGGTTTTTGATAGCCAAAGTTTGATGGTTGATGAATATGTTCAAGATATATATAAGGATTGGGCTTACTGCATCAGAGTGAGTAGTGAGAGTTTCAAACATCCTATATCAGTATTGTAGTTGACGTGATAAGTCAATAAGATGACTTATATGGCTTGCTATCCTAATGGAGATAACAGACCAATTAGTTACTTAGAGAAGGTGAGAGAATATAAGTTTTATGATACTTGTGAGTATCGCATGATACGAGAAAGAACACTTATGTGTGAAGATGAGACTAGAGAAAAGTCTCTTATAAATTTAAAATGAGAAAAATTACGCCTACTTTTATTATAGTTATTATTACGAGAGATGTAACTCGTAGATGAGACAAGTGAGATGCTACGCAACACATTGCTAAAGAGAATGGTGTTGATAAGTGGATAAAAAAATATGGGAATGTGACGTACTTTGAGAACGCGACATGTGGGTGAAGAGGAACACGACGCATGACATAATAGACTGCTATATTTAAAAAGGTAGACAATGACACAACATGTAGAAATGTTGTACCTTATGTGAAAGAGAGCGAAACGCACGTAACCAAAAAGAGGACGTGACGTGTCCAAGAGCTGAATGTGGGCAAAGAAATGGGGTGTGAAGGCTTTCACTCTACGATAAAAGCCTTAATGATGATGAACATCATGGGTTAATCTTTTATGCTTAAATTATGAGTAAGCTTCTTAATCAATGTGGTATGAAAAACATGAGGACGGTGATGTTGTGGGTTTAGCCATTTTGAGTATATGTTGAAACCATAGTTAAATTGTTGAAATTTAGAAAAATGGTGATAAAACCTACTTTGGTGAAATTGTTTAAAAAATGAAATTTACCTTATATCTTAATCAATTGAGAGGTATAGACGAGTTATATCTGGAGTATAATTGATTTTGACATAAAAAGTTGATTAGATGATTAAATCATACATAAATGACTTGTAAATTTAGTTATGATTTCAATAGGTGAAATGAAATTTAAGCTTATGTCTTAATAGGTTAAGACATTAAGTAATCCATGGAGAATAAAAGAGTTTAGCTACATAGTTAATTATTATGCATTAGGTGAAAATGTTGAATCAAACACATAAATACTTGGGAAAGGAACGGACTATAAGCTTCGCGCTTTGCCTTTATTATATTTAGACTCTTTCGCGCTATATGATGCCCTTTCTGGTTGCTTATCTTTTTTGCTCTTTATTATCTTGTTATTGTCAGCTTCCTTCTCTTTAAGACTAAGACCAAGGGCTCTTTCAAAGTGAGCACGTCTTATTTCATTTTAAGAAATATGATCTTTTTCATTCCCTAAGGGGAAAATGCATCTTCATCTGCTTTAGTTGATCCTAAAACATTTTAAGATCTTTTTTTTACTTCTTTCCTGTCTGGGATTTAAAAAAAAAAAAAAAAAAAAAAAAAAAAAGCAAAGTCCTTACTTTGACTTACCCGAATCAAGTCAAGGCGATGAAGCATGCTCAAGGCTCATTTGCGCCTAGTTTCCATAGCCTCAAAGTAGGATGCTTTTTTTTTCGATGGATTTCCATATTTCTCTCATTTTCTTACTTTGTCAATGATTTCTTCATTATATATATTTTATCGTTTAAGAGCATATTATTTACATATCAAATATTCATTCCATTAAAGTTTTAATATATAAGGCTGGAGAGAGTGGTGTCAACGAAACCACACTTTCTTCACCACCACATGTGCGTCACGTCATTTTTTACCACACAAGTGTGGTTTCTTGCCACGCCAAGGGAGTGGTGCCACATTTTTATTTTTTATTTTTTATTTTATTATTTTATTTTTTAACTATTTTAATTTAATAAACTTCTTTTTTTAATAAAAAACATAATTTTTCATTACATGAAAATTAAAAAAACATTACATTGAAAATTCAAAAACATTACATTGCATTATTAAAAAAAAATATGTGTATTTATAGGAAAGAAAGGAAAAAGGAAAGAAAAAAAAAAATTCACCGGTCAAATATTTGACCGTTTCCTCCCCTACCAATCAAATTGCATGGCTTTGAAGGGCCGCACCATGGCCTAAACCGCAGGAGACCACGGTTAGGGGGTGGTGTGCACGGATGAGGTGGCAAAACCGCGGCCACTCCCACCGGTCTAAGTCCTTAGTATGACATGTAAAGTAACTTGACTTTATGCTTAAGGTTTTATAACACCTCATGTTTACAACCCATCATCGTTCAAACGTTTCCTGTTTCACTTTTCTTATTTTGTTAACAACTCAAATCCCATCATTTTTTTTAATTATTTTGCTAACAACTCGAATGCCATGTTACTATTTAACTCCTAAAATTCTGAAATTTCTATAGCGGTCTTGACAAAATGTGATTTGTAAGTAAAACATGACATTTTCGTAGGGATTTTGGTATTACTGTTAAAATGATATCTCTCAGTAAACTATAATAATCTCTCAATAAAATATGATATTTCAACAATTGTTCAACTTCTTAGTAAAATATGATAATTTCTTAGGAAAATGTCACATTTTCATAGAAACACCCTCGGAAATGTCATATGTTATCGGGAAATTATCATATTTAACATAAACATCTTTGTAGATGTCATTAATATATATATATATATATATATATATATATATATATATATATATATATTATGGAAATGATTGTTAGCAATAGTAAACTGGTGGATTTTTTTTAGCAAAAATGGTCCCTCAACTATATTTGGGTATTTTGTGTCAATATCCAGATTTTCATAGTAACTTTTTGACCTTTAGGTTTTTACCACAAATCTTTGGTGCATTTAACACTTTTCGCCCTTAAATTCAAAACTTTTATATTTTTGCCACAAAACTTTAGTGAGTTTGACACTTTTAGTCCTTATAGTCAAAAGTTTTACATTTTTGATGTTTTTGACACAAATCTTTTATGAATTTGACACTTTTCGTCCTTGTACTAAAAACTTTTACATTTTGACATTAAAAAAACCTCCTTTTGAATTTTGTCATCATATTTTCCCAACTTTAGCAACTTTAACATTATTGTCACAACATTTTTGAATTTTCGCCAACATTGTCCATTCTTTTGGTTGTACACTTTTGAAATCTAATTTTAGGGGTTGTCGACTTTCTCCCCTATTTGTGGTGATTTGCAATTTCAGCACATATTTTTTAAAGTTTGCCGATTTTTTCCAGATTACCCCAAAAACGACATAGCCGCGACCTCTTTACTAGTTTCTCATTAAGAAATGATATTTTTGTAGGTGCTCATGCAAAAATGTCACAACTACAAATCAATACTAAAATAAACTTAAACATAATAAATGAACTTTAAATCAATACCTTTAAATATGAACTTTGAACTCACTTTTTAGCCAAAAATTAGAATTTTTCCCAAACTAGCCCACAAAACCGTAGATGGTTAAAATGGTCTACTGTTTCAACCATTTATCCACTGTTTTGATTTAAGTATATAAAGATTTTTTTTATTATTTTTAATCTACTGTTTTCCAAATAATAGATTAAAAATGATCTACTGTTTCGTCTAAAAACCTATGATTTTAGGGTTTTTTTTTTTTAAATGAAAAAAACACTAACTTTTTGACTACTATATCGTACCTACTATATATTAAAAGAAAATTATATTTTATAGTAAAAATTAGTGTTTTTTTTTCATTAAAAAAAATCAAAAACGTAGGTTTTTAGACAAAACAGTAGATCATTTTTAATCTACTATTTGGGAAACAGTAGACTTCTCAGAGGAAACAGTAGACTATTTTTTCGTCTACGGTTTCATAGTGAAAAATGAAAAAAAAAAAAAATTGTATATACTAAAATCAAAACAGCAGGTAAATGAGCGAAACAGTAGACCATTTTAACCACCTACGGTTTCGTGGGCTAGTTTGGGACAAATCTTAATTTTTAGCTAAAAATTGTTAATCACTTTTTTAATTTGGCTAGACTAGTAATTGTCTCTTATTATTTCTGGTCAAATTTAATTTTTGTTCTCGTACTTTTATTATTTCTAGCAATTTGAGGATTAATATGTTAATTCGTTAAATAAAAAATAAACACATAACTGGTTTTTAGCATGTAGATGATGTTTATTGAAATAAATTGTCGCTTAAAAATAAGTAAAATAACTGACACGTGGGTTGTTTTTCTGCCCAAAAAGTCATTATCGCAATAGAAGATTAGATGGTTTTAATTTTTTAATTAAGGTTTATCCAAATGTTCAACCTTAGAAGCATATAGTACAACACACTTATTAAGAGGTTCTTCACTTCTTCTACGTTTCCTCATTTTTAACGAATATTCTCGAGTTCATCTGGAAATGACTTCACAAATCCACTAGAAAGTCCACTCCTCCATAATCCATAGCCTCAGATTAAGGAACTTAATTATAGTAAGATTACGATTTGTAAATCATCGCAACTGGCTATGGATTACAAGACAGTTGCTGTATTAGCAATTGTGTTTCTATCGACGGTATCATCAGCTCGAGTGGTGCCATTGCCGATCATCGAGAAACCAGATGGTGTTGCTAATCTTTTTGATAATTCAAAGTACGGATTGCTTCAGCTCAGTAATGGGTTGGCTCAGACTCCTCAGATGGGGTAATTTATTCGATATTTGTAGTGATTGACAGTGTTTTTATACTTCAAATTCGATTTTGATTGTTGGAGCTGATCTCGTTTCATGAATGAGTGACTTTGAGCAGATGGAATAGCTGGAATTTCTTTGCTTGCAACATAAACGAGACTCTAATTAAGGAAACAGGTTGATTTTGTTTTCCATTTGTGTAAGGGGACTTGCGATTTTAATCTTGGGAAGCAAAATTGAGTTCATTTAAAGTAATTGCTCCAACTTCTTAATCTATTTGGCAGCTGATGCACTTATCTCGTCTGGCTTGGCTGATTTGGGCTATAATTATGTCAACATTGGTACTCCTTCAAGTGTTCTTACTTATGTTATTAATGGTGGTTGAGTCTGATATCTTATCCCTAAACACAGATGATTGTTGGGAAGCACTTACACGGGACATAAAGGTAAGTCGAAATTCCTTTACACTCTTGGTGCACACTTTCTCGTAGATCTAATTTGCATAAATGAAGGCGTCTTCCATGGTTTCAGTAGAGAAAACCATCCTTAAACCTTCAATAGAAAATTCTTCCTCCCACCTCAGAACTACGATTTGATCATAGCAAATTTAACCTAAATAACAACGTAATGGCTTGTTCCACAGGGTCAATTAGTTCCTGACTCAAAAACATTTCCATCTGGGATTAAAGCTCTTGCTGATTATGTACATGGGAAGGGCCTGAAGCTCGGTATCTATTCTTCAGCAGGGTACAATAAAATCCATCTATTCTTACAATTATCCCACCAACTGTTCGACGAAATGATTCTATTAAATGTTCTAGTGTTTTCACCTGTCAAGTACGACCCGCTTCACTTTTCCATGAGAATGATGATGCAGCAACTTGGGCTTCCTGGGTAAGACCCAAAAACCCTAATTCTTTCATGTTCATCATTCAAAATTCATGCTTCCTTCAATCTTATTTAGGGTGTAGACTACTTGAAGTATGACAACTGCTTCAATCTTGGCATCAAACCAATTGATAGATATCCACCAATGAGAGATGCTCTGAACTCAACTGGAAGGACAATCTTTTATTCCCTTTGTGAATGGTAACAACTAACAACTAAAAGCTCATTTCTGTAAATTTTCAAATCTTGAATCTTCTCAACATATTTCAAGAACTTTTTAAACTCTTTCAGGGGTGAAGATGATCCTGCATTATGGGCAGGAAATGTTGGAAACAGTTGGAGAACAACAGATGACATCACTGATACATGGGAAAGGTTGAAGCTTTTTGTGATAAATGTTACATGCTTAACTTAACTTAACTTAACTATGGTTGAGTTTATATTAAACATTTATCTTTAATTTTTGTCTTCCAGTATGACTAGTATTGCTGATTTAAATGACAAATGGGCAGCTTATGCAGGACCTGGTGGATGGAATGGTAAGTAAGTAATTAGAAAAAATCATGTTCTCTCAACTGGTCAAACATGGTCAAACTGTAATAAAATTATTTTGCATTTTTTATAGATCCTGATATGTTAGAAGTTGGTAATGGAGGCATGAGTTACTTGGAATACAGATCACATTTTAGCATATGGGCATTGATGAAGGTGTGTGTGTGTGTTTTTTTTTACTCTTGTTATCTTTCATTTTGATTTAATTTAATGGAAAAAAATCTCATGCAAAAAAAAAATGCAGGCTCCACTTCTTGTAGGTTGTGATGTTAGAAACATGACTAAAGAAACACTTGAAATTTTAAGCAATAAAGAGGTCATTGCTGTAAACCAAGGTAATTTTTTTTGTTTGTGTATTAAAAGGTTGCAATTTTCATCTTCCTTTTCTTGAAAAAAAAATATATTTTTATTTTTTATTTTTGAATTGCAGATCCACTTGGAATTCAGGGAAGAAAAGTCAAAGTTTCAGGAACAGATGATTGTCTTCAAGTTTGGGCTGGACCTTTATCTGGAAACCGTTTTGCTGTTGTTCTTTGGAACCGATGTTCAGAAGCTGAAACGATTCAAGTCTCATGGGATACACTTGGACTTGATTCCTCCATCACTCTTTCCATACGAGACTTATGGAAGGTAAGGGCGTTTACGTCTTTTTACACACTCCACGATATCAATATCTCGTTTCACCTTTTTGGTATTTTTCTCGTCGGAAAAATATTTACAATATTTTGTCCTACCGACATCGGTCAATACGACACAGGACAGTGTCAGTTCAAACGCAGTACAACCTGTTCTTTTCTGTACTAACTGTTGACTGACTGTTTGTATTTGATTTGCAGCATGAAGATGTAGTAACGGATGCGGTTGGATCGTTTGGTGTGGCGGTGGATGCTCATAGTTGTGAGATGTTTATTTTAACTCCGAAGTTGTCTCATTTTAAAATATGAACTTTTTTATTTATATCTTTTCGTTTTGTGTAATGTGGGGTTAATGTTGATATTTTGTAGTTCTTGATTCTTGTTATGTTATTGTGTTTATGGAATAAATGTTTTCGCTTTTATGATAAATAAATAAAAATAAAACTTGTTGACCAAAGTAATGTAACGTCTAGTCGGTTTTAATGGGCAAACTACACATGCTGATGAAATTAAGACAAATAATTCGCCGGAGAGAGACTCCACTAGCCCACTCTAAGATAAACTTTAATAATTTTGTCGAATTCAAGTTAAGATAAATATAAGGGTTACAATGTTTTATGTTTAGTTAATTACAGTCTGTATAAATGAAAAAATAAAATAAAAAAAAAAAACAGAACAAAAAAACATAACCATGAAAATGTGGACTACCTTCGCCAAGAAACAAAGACCACATGAAGCAAAACAATTAAGGTTATCCAACCGCAAGATCCCGCAACCTGAATAGACAAAATTCTAACAGAATCTCGCCTTGAACTTAACGACAACTATAGAATATTTATCCATGAACACTTTTTAAGTTTTACAATAAAAAAAAATGAATATGCATAGATGTTTCAATTTTAATTAGTGAATTCCTTTCCAACAATGATCATCATCAAAGAATACTTTGGTTACTAAATAATTAGACCAGCGAAAATAAATTAACATGTAACAAAAAAAAAACCATAACAGATGTATATGTGTAATAGCACGCTTATAAATTTCATTCTATATTTTACGATATCAAGAAAACAATATGAAGTAGACATAATAAAATGTCTTAATATCTCAACATTGACTTATGTCAAAGCAGAAAAGCAATAACACTTTGTGTTTCTATAACTTAAAATTGCCTCCCTGAAACGTCTAACCAAATTGCCAACCAGATGATGTGACTTTGTAGCTAGTGATGGTTCTTCCATCGCTGGTTGTGACTTGAAAAGAAAGGCTTTGCCCGTTGAGATATGAGTTGCTTTGCCAATTGGAAGAGATTGAACATAATAGCGAAAAATGTAATGGAACGTGCACTTGTTTGTTAAACCTAAGTCCTTAGACCCGAGAATATGAGAGGGATGTTTCTAACATTTTTTATGGGCCACACCACTATTTTCCTCACATTCCTTTCCCTCACTTAAAACCCAAAGAATGGGTGAGGAGCTCCCCTCACTATTTTTTTATTTTTTTAAAAAAATATATTTCATACATATATTATACTTATTTTGTAGGGAATTAAAAACCATAATTTTTGATATGTTTTTTATATTTTTTTAGTATGTATATAATTTTATAAATATTAAAAAAAAAATTACCCAATAGCATGAGGAGAGAGAAAGTGCGACATCCCCTCCCCACCTCTTTCCCGCGGGTTACTTCCCTCACCCTTTCTCGCTTCCATTCCTTCCGGCCTTACAAGGCACATGCGTTTCCTCAACTTGTATCTTTCATTTTCCATTTAATTAATTAAGACTTGGTTTCGTAATATTTTTTATTTTCATGTTTATAATATAATAAATAAAATAGAAATAAATAGCAGATGATGTTTGCTTACATTTTCAAAAAAACTGAAACTAATTGAAAAAAACAATAATTATATGCACAATGTTTTTCCGGTATTAAAGTATATTTGGCAACAGGTTTTTAATAGTTTTTAACAACTTTTATAATTTAAATTTTTTTTGAACAATTTGTTTTGGGAACATTTTTTTTATTTTAAAACAAAAATTACAATCCAAAAACTATTTAAAATAGTTTTTTGAGAGGTTTTTGAAACTTTAAGCTTTTATCTTTTTATGTTGAAAAAACATCATTTTTGGTCCTTGTGTTTTTCTCAGATTTGACGTTTCGTTTTTAAATTCAAAAAATTTGAAAGATGGTTTCTATGCTTTCAAAAATTTTGATGTTTGATTCTTATTGCTCACCCCGTTAAGTTTTGTCTGTTAACTGAAGCATATTTTCGTCATTTCACTACCACATAGACCATTTATGAAGTTTTTTGTTATTTAATATATATATATATATATATATATATATATATATATATATATATATATATAGGTTCAAATGTTCCTACTATTCATTGTGTGAATGTATGATTGATTATGGACCATTCATTTTAGTTATTTTAAGAAAATAATTAATGCATATTAAATGCTGAAGATGTAACTAATACTCATTATATCTTCAACATGAAATATGCATTAATTACTTTCTAAAAATAACTAAAATGATTGGTCCAGAATCAATCATACATTCACACAATAGATAGTTAAAACAAAATAACCTAACCATATATATATATATATATATATATATATATATATATATATATATATATATATATATATATATATAAATTATTTTTAATATATAAATGGTCATCTCTCTCTCTCTCTCTCACTCTCTCTCCCTGTGACATCCCCATTTTTACGGTCAGAAAAGACCGATTTTGTTTATGCTTTATAAAAATCAGAGTACTTCTTTTTCATAAAAATGTTGCGGAATTTGTTCCTAGAAAAACACGATAAATACGTTATCAAAACATTTTCGAAGAAACGTATTTTATTCATTTTAAAACGTTTGGGATGTCATTGTCAATACAGAAACATAAGCATAAACAGAACTTACTTTTATTTACACTAGTGATCTACATCTCTTTAATCTCTCAGTGTAATGTGACTTCATAACAACACATGTGACATAAATAAGCTGGAGTGGGTCAGGTTGGGAAACCTGGTGAGTACATAGGGTTTTCAACCCACAATAATATAATTATTATGTTCAATCATCAAACAATTAACCCAATTACCCATCCCCATTATCTTCTTTATTCCTAAGTACTCTCCCTAAGGATTTATCCTAAGGGTCGTCTCCTACATCATATTTACCTCTCATCTCCTTACATCGCGTCTCCTTATATGTTTGTTCCTAAGGACTCTCCCTAAGGATCATCGCCTACATCGCTTGGACAGTATTGATTCAGGGATTACTCCCTCAATACGTGCCCACTAAGGGTTGGGGTATCATCGCATGAATACGTAGTTACAACATCGCCTGAACTCGTAATTCATAGTAAAGGTGTTAGAGTATCATCGCATGAATACATAGTTACAACATCGCCTGAACTCGTAATTCATAGTAAGGGTGTTAGAGTATCATCGCATGAATACGTAGTTACAACATCGTCTGAACTCGTAATTCATCACCTACAGGTTATGAGCCTGCTGGTGTTTCCATGGGATTGTCTATAATAGTCCGTGGTCGCCATCTATACTCTGGTAGATGACTACATCTCCAAATTGTCAGACAAGGTTATAGTATCTTTCATCCTACATCACCGATCCATCATCACCTATCTATCCTCACCTAATTATCATCACCTATCTCTCATCATTTTATTTCATCACACATCAACTATTTCATCTACCCATGTTTTATCCCAACATATTACGTAGATATAAAATAAATATACAGTTTAAATCATTTAAACATGTATAAAATCATTCATCCATCATAGACAACAAGTATTCGGATAATAGGCACACATAGCATGTAATTTATATAAAATACTTCATATCTATGTGTAAGCTGAAAGTAACTATGCACTCACTTGGGAAGGTGGTCACTCGACACTCGGACAACACTTTGTTACTCTTAAAACAATTATCCCTTGACGAAACCTAGTATCATTACCACTAGAGTTTAGTCTAACGTTTAACGAGACTAATTTAATAGTCTAGCTATTATTATTATTATTATATAAGTCTTAAACCATACTTATATAACCCATAATAATAGCCGAAATACTCCTTATAAGGTCCTAATAACATTACTATATTGTAACATAAGCTATACTAAAGATAGGATAGGTACAACTCACTTACAACGGGTTTTTCGCAAAACTGGGCTTCGCTGGAGCAGCGTTCCCGAGCCAAAAGGATCTTTTCTCGGGACTCCGGGAGCCTCGGGGCTTCTTTCGGGTGCTAGGGGGTTTACCTAGACTTTAGGGGGGCTTAGGGAGCTTAGAGAGAGTGTGTAGAGAGAGAAAGAAGGTTTGAGAGGTGTGAAGAAATGGCAAGACCTGACACCTCTATTTATAGGGTGAATTCCGGATGGACTCGCCGAGTAGGAGGACCTACTCGCCAAGTTGGTGCCACGTGTCATCATCTGATGGCTTTCCTTGGAGAGAAAGTAATGGTTGTGATCGCGACACGTCACCCAATATCGCGCATCAGCCTTCAAACGTAGAAAAATCATAACTCTCGCATACAAGCTCTGTTTTCGACGTTCTTTTTTTCAACGCGTTGGTAAAATCAAGATCTACAACTTTCATTTAGACTCTGTTGGCTAATTCTCGACCGATCTTAAATTTAACAGTAGGAGGCGTTTAGACTGTTAAATGACCGTGAAGAATTCGTAACTCCTTCATACGGACTCCGTTTTCGTCTATCTTTTTACCGTTGAGTTCCTATTAATGAGATCTTCAACTCTAATTTAGGTCGCGTAAGCCAAAAATCGCTCGAACTAAAATTCGAGTTTCGGGCTGTACACTACTAAGCCGAAACTTTGAAAAATCATAACTTCCTCATACGAAGTCAGATTTGGGTGTTCTTTTTATGGATTTTCTCGTTTTAACATACTATACAACTTTGGTTTAGACAAATAAGGCTAAAAAGTTTTCTATCGTAAATTCACTTTTTACGCTTCCCGGTGTCGTGCCGGTTTTGCCATAAAACTTCGACGGGCCATAACTTCTTCGTTATAACTCGGATTTCGGCGTTCTTTATATGTACGAAAACCTTGTAACATATAATAAAACTTGGTTAAGATTATTTATTATAAATAATTTTCCAAAAAGTCATTTTCGACCCCTATTGCCTCTAAATTGACTAGCCCGGATCTGCGGGCGTTACACTCCCCCGTCGCTCTCTCTCTCTCTCTCTCTCTCTCTCCCTCCCTCCTCTCCCACTCTCTCTCTCTCTCTCCCCTTTCTTCCACCTTCATTAGCAAAATTTATCATCACTGCTACATTCTCATGAATCAGAGACTCCTCCAAAGGAGTTCACTCATCGCCCTTTGACTCAAGGGGCCGATTTTGGTTTTGAATCCACCACAACCTATACGTGTTTTAGGGTATCGATGGTGTCCTCGTGTTAGGCGTGTCAAACCCAACAAATGATAGGGGTACAATAGACTCCAAATACACTGCTTTAATGCACTAAAAAGTAGTACAAGGAAAGCAGGGTCGAACCGCAGAGACACGGGACAAAATTCTATACCTCTTTGCGAAAGGTACTTTGATCACAAAAGGGGGATTTGTTTGCAAAAGTGAAATAATAAAATAACAATCTACTTTAAAAGCATGCACAAAATAAAATAGATTTGTAAACAAGTTGTAAAAGTGTTTCCAGTTCTAGTTCCCAATATTGTTGTTCAACTTGATTATGACTTGATGTAATTCAAGATTGCTATTCTAATTTGGTACTGAAAGCTATTAACACGCTCTAATACCTCTCGCTTGCCAAATTATCTAACAAAAACACGCTCTTTGACTAGACCTAGCTTTACTAATTCAACCTAAACACGCTCTTAGATTGTATTGAAAAATTGCATTAAGTTTTGTACAAGCTTCCCAACAATGTTCATTTCTTCTCATACGCTCGGAAGTGTCAAAACATGTGATATATGTTTTACAATAAGAAAACTCATTGCTTGTTACCAATTATTAACTTGATAGAACGATTAGGTGCCCTAAAAGTTAATTAACTGCACAAAAATTCAATTCATGAAAGTGGCCAATCAAACACAAATCAAATTTAAGGGTTCTAGTTTAAACAAAAACATAATCACTAGAATAGAATCACAAATCAAACATCAAATCATATGCTTCAAGTCAAGCAATCAACATGTTTTGAACAAGAACTAGAAACTAAGGTTTCTTAGCCACACATGGCTAGCTAAGAACAAATCAAACAAGAATAAAGATGGAATTGGAATGTTTAATCCTTACAAAAATGAAATCCAAGTGTTTGCAATGATTAAGTCTTCTCAAAAGCTCCAAGAATTCGCCCAAAATTGCCCTAGATCGCCAGAAACTGCTCCCCAAAATCGTTCTCTTCCTTCAAAATGACGTCTCCTCCTCTTTTATTAAAGTTCACGTGACTTGCCATAAGGCCATGCGTTTTTGGCATGACCATGCCTTTTGCCCATGTGTTTTTGGCATGGACATTTGTCTTGACCATGTGTTTTTGGCATGGCCCATGCTTTTTGCTAAAATTCCAAAAAGCCTTCACTGTTGGCTCCATCTTCAATCTAGCTTCACCACGAGTCATGTTGCTCAAATATAAGATGACAAAGGACAAACACGACCCATGTCGTTTTGACAATAATCACGTTTCAAACATAGTCCTTTGCTATGATAATAATGCACAATGACTCGGGTTCCATCTTCATGTTTTCTGCCATGGAATGACCGGTTCACCTTCTCTTCATGCTCCAAAGCTCCATACTCCAAGTTCCATGCTTCCAAGCTCCAAGTTCCAAGCTCCACGCTCCATAATGCCTGTAAAATAAATCAAAAATAGTGAAGTACCAGACATTCTTAATGAAATGTGCAATTGCCCTAATAATTAACTAAATGTAAGAATTATGAAGTAGAATGCTGTAAAAAGACAGAAATAAACATGCAAAATAGGTGCATAAAATGCACCTATCAAACCTCCCCAAGCTTAGTCCTTTCTTGTCCTCAAGAAAGAACAAAATTCAGAATCTACCTAGAGAAGACGATAGTTGACTAAAAAGAAACTAAGATGGAAAGAATGGAAGGAACGAAAAGGACTAAATGGAATTAAGAGTGCATGCATGCAATAAAAGAAGAGCTAATGAAAATAACATATGTACAAAAAGATTTTTTTTTCAACCATTTATGCAATAAACAAAACAAAACGAATATATTCAATCCAGTTAACCTCATTATGTCATACAGTCGAAGGTGTACCTGTCGGGCCTTGAGATAACTTGACATTAACCCCACAAAGATATATAACATGTAAAACAAGGTTTTTAGCCATTCCCTAACGCAACTCAACAAAATCAAAAGTTACAACACTTGTTCACTTTTACAGGTATTGGGTTAGCACATGGAACAAATTATGGTCTTACTCTTGTGAAAACATGTGATGCAAAATATGCTCAATCATTTTCATTTTACAAAGCATGACAATGACCGACTCCAACTATTTGTTGACTAACAACAATCTTTTTCTAAAAATATTTTCTAAAAACTCCCTAATACTTACCCAAATTAGTTACATGTTTCAAACCACTTACACCAGTCAAAGTAGTTTACATTCACTCCCAATGTTTACAGCCAAACATTTTTTTCATACACATTATTTAATTAAACTATAAACATAAATATATGCAAACTATCTAATTATATTTTTCTACAAATAAAGCTCATGACTTTCTTTGAAATCCATGTAACGGGCTTCCAACCAACACATCTAAATCAGATGACCTTAGTGTGCTAGATTTAAAGGGATCCCTCGGGTTTACTTGCCCGAACCTCAAAGGCCACATATTAGCTTTATTTGTTATTATTAAGTTCACGACTTTCTATGGAACCCGTGTAGCGAGCTTTCAACCCAATCAGTCCCAAACAAGTTTGCTTTAGGAAATTAGGTGTAGAATACCCCTCGGGGTTTACTTATTCGAGTCCCAAAGGTCACAAATTAACTTAATAATTTTTTAAAGCACTTACTTACCAAGAAAGATTCGAAGCCGAGGTTAATACGGTCGATGCTGCTTTTGCAAGAGTTCGATATTGAGATCAAAGATAAGAGCGGGAAAGAGAACCTAGTCGCCGATAATTTGAGCCGAATAGTTCCACCCGAAGATGCGACTCCCATCCATGACACATTCCCGCACGAGCACTTGTTTGCTATCCAAACACCACCTTAGTATGTGGATATATGAAACTTCATGGTCACGGGAAAGTTCCCACCCGACCTCACGAGGTCACATAGAGATAAGATCAAGAAAGATGCGAGAAGGTACATTTGGGATGAACCGTACCTTTGGAAACATTGTGCAGATCAGGTAATAAGAAGATGTGTTGAAGAACATGAGGTACAATCTATCCTCAACTTTTGTCATAGTTATGCTTGTGGAGGGCATTTTGGTCCTCAAAGAACTGCCAGGAAAATTTTAGACTGTGGATTTTATTGGCCTCGACTTTTTCATGACTCTTACACTTTTTGTAAAAGTTGTGAGAGATGTCAAATGACTAGTTCTTTGAGTTCCCGAAACTAAATGCCCTTGACCCCCATCTTGGTTTGTGAAATATTTGATATATAGGGTATTGAATTTATGGGTCCTTTTCCTTCATGTAACAGCCCAAAATCTCAAGTATTGTTAAATTGCATTTTGGGGTGTTTTAAAGGGGAGACTCGGCGAGTTGGAGCCAGACTCGCCGAGTAGGGTCGCAGAGTTGGTCGCGGGTTCGCGACTGGACTCGACGAGTCCAGGTATGGACTCGGCGAGTCGACGCTGTTCAGCAGAAACCCTAGCCGTTTCGTATTGGGTCGTATTTAAGGGTTGTTATGTCGTCATTTCACGTCTTTTGGCCGATTGTGGAGAACCCTAGACGGCTGTGGCATCTGGAGCAAAACTTGAAGGCCATTATTGATTTTGAAGGAATTGTGGTGCAAGAAGAGGAAGGATTTTGGCCAAAGGAAGAGCAAGGGGGTCGAGTTCTGAGGTTTGGGGACACAGAGAGTATGTTTTCAGGTAAGGTCTCGGATCATTCCTGTTATTTTGATGTGTACACGAATTTAGGGTTTATGAAACCCATTTGGAGATTTGATGGATTATTATGTTGTTATACAAAGGTTTCTACCCTAGTAATAGGATGATTAGAGGTCCAGAAGTCCCATGAGTGTGTATCTCGGGAAAAACGTATCTCAGGAAGCAGTTGGATCGACTGCATGGCATGGACTCGCCGAGTCGGATGATCAGACTCGGCGAGTAGCTTGAAGATTCACTGGGACTCGCCGAGTTGTTCTTCAGACTCGGCGAGTGGAGTCGGGGTGGCCCCGCGATTCTTCCAGGAGTGACTCGTCGAGTCAATGAGGATACTCGACGAGTAGAAGGGGAATCTTAGAGGATTGAAGGACGACCAGACTCGCCGAGTCGCCAGGGAACTCGCCGAGTCCAGTCGAGCTGACAATGGACTGTTGACCAGAGTTGACCTGTGTGTAACGTTGTAGGGTCAGTTAGCGTGGGAGATAGAAGTATTAAAAAGAGATATACGATGAGACAGGGAGCTTGTAGCTCGGAGGATCAAGTGCAAGAGATTTCAGGAGTTGCTATCTTCCCGTGTCCGCGAGGTGAGTCTTCTCACTATACCTCACCCGGAAGGGTTTGATTGTGTGACCGGAAGGTCAAGTATGTTATGTGTTATGTTTATATGCTATAAATGGAGAGTTAGCTGCTACGCGTGATATACATGCTTATATATGGGCCGGAAGGCAAGGTATTATGTGACAGGAAGGTCAGGTATGATATATGATATATGTGCTTTATGTGTTAGAGTATTTGTATTATGTGTTATATGTGTGTATGGGCCGGAAGGCAATTATCTTGTGGACCGAAAGGTCCGGGCCGGAAGGCAATGTTATGTGGATCGAAAGATCCGGGCCGGAAGGCAATGTTATGTGGATCGAAAGATCCGGGCCGGAAGGCAATGTTATGTGGATCGAAAGATCCGGGCCGGAAGGCAATGTTATGTGGATCGAAAGGTCCGGGCCGGAAGGCGTATGTGCGTAAGGTATATTGGGGAACTCACTAAGCTTCGTGCTTACGTTGTTATGTTATGTTGTTTCAGGTTCTTACAGTAACGTGGGATGGCAACGGTTCGATTGTACACACCGAAGAAAGAGTTGTGTTTTGGAGGATCCTGGTCTTCTATTAAAATGAAAATGAAACTATGTTTTGTAATTCGAATGTGAAAAGGATTTTAAACAAGTGTTTTTAATATTAAATTGATTATTTAAATGAAAATTTTGTTTTTGGAAATATTGGCGTTACAAATTGGTATCAGAGCCTAGGTTTGAGGGATTCGGACGCACCTACGGGTAAATCTGGACTCAAACTGAGGAAGTAAGAAAAATTTTCCAAATAAATGGTTTTCTAAAAGTGAATAAGAGTTCAAAGAGAAAGCAAGAAAGAGCAGTGTGTACAATCAGCCAGAGCCAAACGGTGATTTCCCAAAATACCCTTACTTTTGTATTATGAAATATCTATTATGCACTTTATGAGACATTATTGCATGCTAGAGACAGGCTAGGTAATTCGCACCTTAGGACTAGAGTGGCCTGATTTGTGATGCCTTAGTCTAGGGTTTGCTATTATATGTGCGTTATGCTTTTGTGTGTATGTGATGAGTGAGAGTATCTAGTTAGAACGCACAAGGGGTAAAGCTACGGGGTACAGAGGTACTTCTGAGGATGAGCCGAGAAGGTGGAGCTACCACAGATGGGGAGTCCTATGTATGCTTCAATGCTCGAATGCTGCTTGCTTTGTGCTTTGTGGAGTTGTCGATGATGGGAGTCAGCTACTAAGTGAGTGTGACGATACTCAGGAGGTAGAGGGCTGGCATCATTAGGAACTCTTCAGCAGCTGATAGCAAAGAAGTGGGAGGACAGCGGAAGGGACTAGGGAGTAAACCTAGCCAGATGAGTGTGCTGGTAGAGTAGAGGATTTCGCTGGAAAGCGAGCACGCGCGATGAGATGGGTGAAAGAGCAGGTTTATCAGCTACTTAGGAACTCTGGGATGGTCCGTGTGGAAAGTATGGGTAGATGTGGCAGGTAGTATGGGCCCGTACTACTGAAAGCAGAGGACCCATACTTGATACAGGGGGCATTCTGAAGGTCCTAAGGAACAGATTGAGGGGTGATGTTATGGTTCGGATACCATACATCGGAGCGGATACAGAGTGATGTTATGGTCAGGGCACCATACATCGGAACAGTTTGAGATAGATGTTGTGGTTCGAGTGCTATACATTGGAGCAGATGGAGGAGTGGTGCTATGGTTCAGGTACCATACACTGAAGCATGTTGAGGAAGGATGTCATGGGATGAGTACCATGGTTCGTAGTGGATGATGCTTGTGGCTATCTTGTTATCCGGTTATCGATCGGACGAGCACGAGCGAGCGGGGTGCGAGGATTCGCGAGATTCGGCGTGATGAGGTTGCTGCATTGTTGCGGGCTGAGTCGCCAGAATTGGTTGGGTCGATCAGGACCACTATGATTGAAGTAGTTTGATGAGCGATATGCAGCTTTCGCAGAGACGGCTGCCGCGGCGGTTACAACGGCAAAGAAAGGGGCTAGTCGGGGATTTCAGTATCGGGACTTCTACTATGCGAAGCCTTCCACATTCGATGGAGTTCAGGACTCGATTGTTACTATGAGATGGTTATCAGACATGGAGGGGTGTTTCTCCACGAGTTATGCCCTGCTGATCAGAGGGTGGGGTGTGCTCTGAACCGGTTGAGGCTCGGGGCGAAGGATTGGTGGAGATTGACCACGAGGTCATTTTCCGATGCGCAGAGGGCTGCGGTTTCATGGGATCAATTCAGAGGGATGTTCAGTACTCGCTATGTTCCGCGGGATGAAAAGGAGAAATTGGCTCGGAAGTTCCTTAAGCTGAAGCAGGATTTGGAGTCGGTGACTGAGAGCACCGGGATGCTTATTGAGAGGGCGATGTTTTGCCCTGAGTTCGCTTCGGAGCAGGCTCAGATGTCCCGATATCCGAGTATGCTCAAGGGGGGGGGGGTATCAGACAGTTCGTGTCTGCGCAGAGGCGCGAGACCGTGTTGGTATCGCAGGAGGCCGCCATGTGGCGTGAGTTAGAGGTTGAGTTGCAGTTGCGTGGGGTGAGGCAGGCCCCGATGCAGTCGCAGTCGGCGCCGAAACGGTCCATGACCGTAGACGTTAGAATGGGGGATCGGAGCGGTCACACTTGTGGGAAGTGTGAGAGAGATGGCACCGAAGCTTGTTGGCCCAATGGTGCATGCCGCAAGTGCGGAAAGGAGGGGCATGGTGCACGGGATTGTCGGCAGTCAGTGCCAATTCGGGATTCCAGGATCTGTTATCAGTGTCGGCAGGTTGGACATTTGAGGGTCGACTGTCCACAGCCTTTTGCAGGATCGGTGTAGGCTCTAGCACCGGCCACCTTGAGGAGTTCAGGAGGAGGACAGGATGGAATAGAGTCCAAGGGCTCAGGGTTGTGCTTATCGGATTGCGGCAGAGGGAGACAGAGCAGCGTCGGAGGCAACTGCGGGTATGATGCTCTCTTGATGTCTTGAGTAGATTGCGTTGATTGTGGCGTATTGTTTGTGCTGGTAGTGTGGATTTCGATGCGGTATTCGTTGTTTTGCGGGTTTGGCATGGTTATGGATTGGTGCTTCAGGTTTTCGCTTGGCATTCGTTGTTCCCTGATGGTTTAGTATGTTTATAGTTTGGTGTTTTGGTACCGGTAGCCTTGTGCGGTTTTCGATGCGATATTCAACCTTTGGCAGGTTGTGGGTTGGGTTATGGGTTATTGCTTGGGAATTCCGTTGGTCATCGTTCGTGGGGGTTGATAGTGGAGATGCGGCACTGGGTTGAATGACG
Organism: Lactuca sativa; assembly: GCF_002870075.4. Classification (NCBI taxonomy): domain Eukaryota; kingdom Viridiplantae; phylum Streptophyta; class Magnoliopsida; order Asterales; family Asteraceae; genus Lactuca; species Lactuca sativa. Next base: position 81,703,241 of record NC_056631.2, on the reverse strand, counting down.
GGTGGTATCTGCAGTTGTGGAGCGGATAATTGAAGGATCGGATTCTTTTGAGCGGATTGATCAGGGAGGAGAGGTGTTTTGCTGAGGGTTGCTTACGCTTGTGGGAAGCAGACAGTGGGTAAATGTTCTCTTTGTGCAGGATGGTTCTGAAAGGTCGTTAATGACGGTCGGTGGCAGTTAGTCAGTGCTTTAGTGGGGGAGGATTGTAAAATTCTCCGGGAGATCGATGAGTAGGTAAGGGTGCTTAGCTGTTGGGATTCAGCAGTGTTTGTCAGCGCAAAGTATAGGCCGACGAGAGCGAGTGTTGAGTATGCGGGGCGAGATACAGACCTAGGGCATTTGATTGTGGAGGCCTGAGAGGAGGTCGGGATCAAGCTTGAGTAAGTAATCGGAATTTTGCGATCAGAGTATTGGTACGTTTGAGGTACGTGATGGGTTGTACTGCATCAATCTCACGGGATTATGTTGTGCATGTTTCTAGAGCTGGAACCGGAAGGTTCCCAGAGTTAGAACCTGAGGGTTCGCAGAGTTGGGTGTACGGACCCACAGAGATATAGCCTCGAGTGGCTAGTATGTGTTATGAGAGTCGGTCCAGTCATACTGGAGACTCTGTTGGTATTGCTGGATTAGCTCGAGATTTGCGGATCGCGTATGTTGCAGTGTGATTGCATTGGAAGGTCTGGCCCCGGGGTATTGATCTTGTTTAGCTGAGGCAGTGATTTTGATGAGTGGAGAGAGTGCATGGGATTGAGGGCCCCTGCAATGAGAACCAGGGTATGCGAATAGCAGTTACGCAAAAAGGGTGGTGTCGCTTGGGGCGAGCACCGTGGCACCGGTTGGAGTGGCATTATGTTCAAGAGAGTTCCGTGGAAAAGGAAAAGAGGAGGGTATGTAACTCCGAAGGGGGTGCAAGTTCACGAAAATGAAAGCTGCAGAGCAGAGTTATGGTTAGAGTATTTCGAGTATGGTTTTGAGCATCGTGTTCGCGGCAGTGGAGTAGGAACCCATCCGGTTGGGATGTCTGTTGAGGCTCAGAAGGGATGCATGGAGAGAGAAAATTTTAAATTTTCAGTGTGAATCTGATCAGAGTGTAGGGTGGATGTGGTGGTTCATCTTGGGGGATGTTCGAGGATATCATCAGTGTGTCGGGTCCTTCCACCTGCGGGTGTTGGGACTAGTTCAGTATGTGCATGTGATGGCAAGAGGGAACTTGTGAGAGTTGATCTGAGAGGGAGAACGGATCTCTCAGTCGGTCCGGAATGGGCAAAGTGGGCTTTGGATCGGGGATCCGGTGGTTCAGGGTTTCCTAACCCTTATGGGTTGAGTGATCGTTGAGATTTGGAGCAGAGTGCATCTTGGGTAATTCCGATTACAGAGAGTGATGAGCAGTTCAGAGTTCGTACTTTAGTTGGCAAAGCAGACTCAGCAGGTTAAAGAGAGTTAGTGATCGTCTAGAGTTAACAGGAAAGTTATGCAGGTAGACGCCGTTACGAGTATGTGATTCAGGTCAGCGACTTCGTATTTCTGATGGGGTGTTTCGATTTAGGAAGAGGGGTAAATGGGGGGCCCCGGTATGTTGGGTCTTTTCGTGAAGGTGCGAAGGTAGGAAGGGTGGCCTATCGTTTGGAGCTGTCAACGGAATTGGGACGGATCCAGGACACTGGTATGTGTCGCAGTTGAAGTGGTGTATAGCGGATGGGTCAGCAGTGGTTCTGCTGGAGAACGATTGGGTGGATGCGAGCCTGTGTTACGTCGAGAGGCCAGTGGCCGTCGGAGATCGGAAGATCGAGGTTCTGAGGAGCAAGGGGATACCCCTGGTAATAGTTCAGTGGCAGCATCCGGAGCTAATTTCAGAGTGAGACTTCGAGGGCGAAGTCTAATTCTAGTGGGGGAGAATTGTAACAGCCCAAAATCTCAAGTATTGTTAAATTGCATTTTGGGGTGTTTTAAAGGGGAGACTCGGCGAGTTGGAGCCAGACTCGCCGAGTAGGGTCGCAGAGTTGGTCGCGGGTTCGCGACTGGACTCGACGAGTCCAGGTATGGACTCGGCGAGTCGACGCTGTTCAGCAGAAACCCTAGCCGTTTCGTATTGGGTCGTATTTAAGGGTTGTTATGTCGTCATTTCACGTCTTTTGGCCGATTGTGGAGAACCCTAGACGGCTGTGGCATCTGGAGCAAAACTTGAAGGCCATTATTGATTTTGAAGGAATTGTGGTGCAAGAAGAGGAAGGATTTTGGCCAAAGGAAGAGCAAGGGGGTCGAGTTCTGAGGTTTGGGGACACAGAGAGTATGTTTTCAGGTAAGGTCTCGGATCATTCCTGTTATTTTGATGTGTACACGAATTTAGGGTTTATGAAACCCATTTGGAGATTTGATGGATTATTATGTTGTTATACAAAGGTTTCTACCCTAGTAATAGGATGATTAGAGGTCCAGAAGTCCCATGAGTGTGTATCTCGGGAAAAACGTATCTCAGGAAGCAGTTGGATCGACTGCATGGCATGGACTCGCCGAGTCGGATGATCAGACTCGGCGAGTAGCTTGAAGATTCACTGGGACTCGCCGAGTTGTTCTTCAGACTCGGCGAGTGGAGTCGGGGTGGCCCCGCGATTCTTCCAGGAGTGACTCGTCGAGTCAATGAGGATACTCGACGAGTAGAAGGGGAATCTTAGAGGATTGAAGGACGACCAGACTCGCCGAGTCGCCAGGGAACTCGCCGAGTCCAGTCGAGCTGACAATGGACTGTTGACCAGAGTTGACCTGTGTGTAACGTTGTAGGGTCAGTTAGCGTGGGAGATAGAAGTATTAAAAAGAGATATACGATGAGACAGGGAGCTTGTAGCTCGGAGGATCAAGTGCAAGAGATTTCAGGAGTTGCTATCTTCCCGTGTCCGCGAGGTGAGTCTTCTCACTATACCTCACCCGGAAGGGTTTGATTGTGTGACCGGAAGGTCAAGTATGTTATGTGTTATGTTTATATGCTATAAATGGAGAGTTAGCTGCTACGCGTGATATACATGCTTATATATGGGCCAGAAGGCAAGGTATTATGTGGATCGAAAGGTCCGGGCCGGAAGGCGTATGTGCGTAAGGTATATTGGGGAACTCACTAAGCTTCGTGCTTACGTTGTTATGTTATGTTGTTTCAGGTTCTTACAGTAACGTGGGATGGCAATGGTTCGATTGTACACACCGAAGAAAGAGTTGTGTTTTGGAGGATCCTGGTCTTCTATTAAAATGAAAATGAAACTATGTTTTGTAATTCGAATGTGAAAAGGATTTTAAACAAGTGTTTTTAATATTAAATTGATTATTTAAATGAAAATTTTGTTTTTGGAAATATTGGCGTTACACTTCATCCTTTGGGAATTTATACATCCTTTTGGTTGTTGACTATGTTTCCAAATGGGTAGAGGCAAAGGCAACAAGAACTGATGATGCTAAAGTTGTTGTAGATTTTGTCAAGGCTAACATTTTATGTAGGTTTGGAACTCCAAAAGCCTTGATCAGTGACAGAGGCACACACTTCTGCAACAAAACTCTTGGATCAGTTCTCAAGAAGTATGGAGTCCAACATCGGGTGTCCACAGCTTATCACCCGCAAACAAATGGACAAGCTGAAGTGTCAAACAGAGAAATCAAGTCCATACTTGAGAAAACCGTGAACACAAACCGCAGAGATTGGAGTTTGAGATTAGAAGATGATCTTTGGGCATACTGAACTGCATATAAAACTCCAATTGGGATGTCACCTTATAGACTTGTGCTTGGCAAAGCCTGTCACCTCCCTGTTGAACTCGAGCACAAAGCTTTCTGGGATGTCAAAAAGCTAAACATGAAGATGGATGAAGCGGGTGTTCATCGAAAGTTAGAGATCCAAGAGTTGGAGGAGATAAGAAATGAAGCATTCGAGAGTTCACGAATCTACAAAGACAAGACCAAAGCATTCCATGATAAGTATCTCTCCCGTAAGACCTTTGAGATTGGTCAAAAGGTATTACTCTATGAATCTCAACTTAAATGGTTTTCTGGTAAGTTACGGTCCCGGTGGGTGGGACCGTTCATTGTTACTAATATATTTGATCATGGTGCAGTTGAGATTAAGAGTAACAAAACTTGAAAAGTATTTAAAGTTAATGGTCACAGGTTAGAGGTCTTCTATGAAGGTTTCCAAGAGAAAGACATGGAGGTTGATAGCTTGGAACGCCCTGACTACATTGAGTGAATCTAAAGGGCATAGTCGAGCCAAAGACTTGAAACAAGGGCGGCTAACCGAGAGGCAACTCATGAGTATTTCTTTCTATCTATTTATTTTGATTTATTTCTTTAGTGTTGCAATGTTTTTGGGTCTTTTCAGGGTTTACATACAAATAATTCTCCTATCTAATAGTCAAAGAAAATTTGGTTTTGAAATTTTTTTTTCATGATTTTGATGTTAACAGAAAGAAAAACGCACGGGGTAAGCCAAAAACGTATAGTCTCAGGCTAAAACGCATGGTATATTTTCTTATCCGTGCGGCCATCCTGAGGTTTTTGATATTTTTTTTGGCACGGGCAGCTTGAAAATCGCACGGGTAAAAGCCAAAACGCACAGCCTAGGTTTTAGATCGTGCGTGTCATCGAGGATTGTAGCAAAAAGATTAAAACACGGCCTCAACTCAAAAACACGGGCAAGAGTAAAATCGCATGGGCATGAAAGAAAAAATCACGGCCTAACCACAGCCAGTGCTTGTCGACACAAATACCCCACCACACAAAAAAAACGCATGGCCTAACACATGGCCCGTGCGAATTGATCCAAGGTCCCGAGGAATGATCAGATAAACACACAACCCCTGAAATTGGATAGCTAGAACTCATGGCCAACACTTGAACTCACGGACGAATCGAGAGAATTCACGGACAAACTTCAAGGGTTTCGATCAATTGAGTCGTGCGAGTTTCTCAATCAGACTGAGGCTAATCAACACCGGTTCAAGACCAAGCTTGGGGAGGTGCTTTTGGAAGGAAGATTAGAAGCTTTCATCTCCAATTGGACATTCCACCATTAAAGAGTTCAAGCCTTCTTGAGGTTGAAGATGAAGTGAATAATACAAGCCAACACCACAAATCCAAGCGTTTAAACGGTACATTCTTTCCATATCTTAGGTTTTACGCATTGATTTTAAGTTTGTTTGGTTAGAATTGTTTTGAATCCACTTTTGTGCTTCATATAATTGTTCATTCGTGCTTGTCTAGTTGTGTTATCATCTTTGGGCACCACCCGTTTGTCATAAATCCGGTTTGTCGTCATGCCAAAACGAAAAAAACCACAACCAAAAGAACAATTGGAATCCAAATATGGTGTCACCATCATTATTCACAACTCTCTTGAGCACCGTGAGAGATTCCTTCACCTCAAGGACCGCATATATTATCAACAACGGTTTGTAGATATTCCCACTCTCCGAGAACTAGGAGTTTATGATGGCGTCCATAGATTGTTTAGCAACATCAATTGGGAGAAACTTCTCACTTTGGCACCAATGGAATCATATAAAAACACAACCATTGAATTCTTACAATCTTTGGAATTCAACGACAATGCCAAATGTCTCTCATTCCGTCTCATGCGTTTGCAATTTAAACCAAGTCTAGACGATCTAAGTGGGTTTGTTGGGATTTCTAAATTCAATACATATGGTCCCAAATTAGGCTACATGCAAGAGAAAAATAATCCTTTTAAAGCCAAGGCCAAATCCTTTTGGAAGGAAATCACAGGACTTGATGTGTATGAGGCTCGATCCGCCAAAGCATCTCATATCATGCATCCAGTCTTAAGGGTGGCTCTCTGAATTATTGCTAACCTTGTCTTCCCACAAGAAGACGTTAGAAGAGCCGGTAAGATGGAGTTAGAAATTCTTTGGTGCATGGTCATCGGCTTGAAGAGACCTCATTTTGGCGCCTTCCTTGCTTCCAAACTTCTTAAGGTCTCTACCAGCGATTCTGGCCCTATTTATTGCGGCAGGATTATCTCCTATCTTTCCACCCGCCTTGCTTGTGCCGATCTTTTTGAGAGCAAGCGCCTGGATCTTGAGAAAATCACACACGGCTCTAATACCATCACATCCAATGTCCTTGTAGCCTCCTCTTTCTTCCGTAAAGAAGGTGATGGTAGTATCACATGGCTAGTGCAAGGTGAGCCACACCTCCGAGTTCCTGCTGGGGATTTCAATTCTCTCCAACTCCAGCAAGACATCACTCAGACTCAGTGATGTCCACCAAAGAGCACTTCTGCAATGGACAACTTGTTGGAGATAATGACAGGCAAAGTCTTCTTTTCCCCAAGGTATGCATACTTCAAGTGATCTGGAAGAGTCTTCAATTCTAGCTTAGGTGCCTGCACAATGGAAGGAAGAAGTTTTGTGTTAGAAATGGGCAATTTCACATTGCTATTATCATACCTCATTTTCTTCTTTTCTTCTATGCTCTCCACAATTTCCAGCAACTCTTCATCTAACTTGAAATTTTCTGCAGTCTCTTTGGCTGAATTGTTATCAAATTTCCTGCTCAAAACTAACTCCAACAAATCATGGTTAGTCAACTCAAAACACTTTTCAGTCAAAGGTTGGATTATATCAACAAAATTTATGCAATGAACATCACTTGGGTACCTCATTGCTTTGTAGATATTGAAGTTGATGACCTCCCCATCGAATTCCATGGACAATGTACCATTGTAGACATCAATTTTTGTTCTTGCTGTTTTCAAGAATGGTCTACCTAAAAGTATGGAACTCGAGGATGGATGGTCATCATCTCCCATATCAAGCACATAAAAATCTGTAGGAAAGACCAGCTCATTAACTTGTACCAAAACATTCTCTAATACACCTTTTGGGTGTACTATAGAACGATCTGCAAGTTGGATGATCACCCCTGTTTTTGTTAAAGTGCCTATGCCAATAGATTTATAAACAGAATATGGTAAAACATTAATTGAAGCTCCTAAATCTAGCATAGCATGGGGGACATATAAGTTTCCCATTTTGCAAGGAACGGTGAAAACACCTGGATCCTTGCACTTTGGGGCATCCTTTTCTGCAAAACTGCAGAAACATTTTCACTTACTTTCATTGTCTCATTACCTCGCAGCTTCTTTTTATATGTGCAAAGTTCCTTAAGGAACTTAGCATATCTAGGTACCTGTTTGATCGCATCTAAGAGAGGGATGTTGACTTCAACTTTCCGGAACATTGCCATGATCTCACTATCTTCTCTCTCTTTTTTGTTGCTGCTCAATCTTGATGGAAAAGGTGGTGGTGTGATCTTTGCTTCTTTCTCTTCCGACTTCTTTTTCTCCACCATTTTTTCTTTCTTTTCATACTTCTTTTGTGGTTCTTCTATCACCAACTCCTCTTCTTCTTCATCGAGCATCTTTGGGTCGTCATATTTCTTTCCACTCCTCAAGATAATTGAACAAGCATTGCGCTTTGGGTTCTTTTCAGTTTGAGGAGGTAGCTTTCCTTGATTCTCCATTTTGCTCACCGATTGAGCAAGTTGTGCCATTTGTTGCTCAAGATTCTTGATGCTTGCCTTGGTCTCTTGCTGAAAACTTTGGGTGCTAGTGGCAAGGCTTTTGACTATGTCTTCTAAGGACATACTTGAGGATCCGGCTTGTTGAGGAGGAGGTTGTAGTTGCCTCGGTTGGTAATTTTGTTGTGGGAATGGAGGCCTTGCTTGGTAATGGGGTGGTGGTCTTTGTTGATAGCTCATGTTTTGGTTGTTGTTCCACCCTTGATTTCCTTGGGACTGATCGTAAGTTCTTTGATTATGCCCGGAATAGCCTCCTATAACATTTACTTCTTCATATTCTTTTTATTGCAATTGAGGACACATATCAGCCGGGTGTCCCACTTGAGTGCAAATGCCACAAGGACGGGGTGTGGATTGTACACCTTTGTCCTTAGCAAGCATCATTACCACCTTAGTCAACTCGGACAGTTGAGCTACAATTTGAGGAGTGTGCACCTCTTTTACACATCGAGGTGCATTTGTGTACCAATCTTCATCTTGACTAGTATGCCTTGAATCCTCCGCTATGTTTTTTATGAGATCCCGAATCTCCGTTGGGGTCTTGTCAGTCAAAGATCCTCCACTTGAAGCATTAAGAAGTCGTCTTTCCCAAGGAGTCATACGCACTAATACCATGCTTTGGGCAATGGGCACAAAGCTATTTCAACCTCTCCCAATATGTATGAAAGGCTTCTCTCTTGTGATGTTTGATCCCAATTATCTCTCTTCTTAGGGATGAGGCTTTCATTTCTGGGAAGTATTTGTCTAAGAAGAGGTGTGCAAGATCTACCCATGTGTTGACCGTCCCTGTTGGAATGTCATAAAGACAATCTTTTGTTGAGTCTTACACTGCAAAGGGGAATGCTCTAAGCTTGATTTGGTCCTCAGTGACATTGTGTGGTTTCATGCCAACATACACAACATGGAACTCTGTGAGGAACTTGTGGGGATCTTCATTTTCTAAGCCTCTAAAGGCTGGGAGTAAGTGGATGAGACCGGATTTCAACTCAAGGTTGGTGGCTGCCGGATACGTGATGCAAAGAGGTTGTTGAGTAACCTCTTGCCTTGCCCATTGGCGAAGGGTTTGTTCGGGTGGTGGATTTGGAGGTGGATTCCCTCCATGGTTATCTCCCATGGTATGAGTAGTGGTTGAAGTTTCTATAGGGGTAGTGTTTGGGTTGTGACGAGTAGGTGAAGAGGGTGGGGTGGTATTTCTGGATGAGGATGGTTGAGGTGAAGGTGATGAACTTTCTGTTTCGGATGCGGACACACTTGAGAGGGGGATATCCTCCCAAATGTTAATGACCGGGGGATTGGATGATGAAGAAGTACCGGAAACCAGATGCCTCTTACGAAGCTTGGCTTGCTTCCTTAACTTCTTGGCAATCTTCTCTATCTCCGAGTCAATTGGCAGTGGTGTACCTGTACGAAAAGATCTAGGCATAAACAATTAGTAACACCGTGTCCCCCGGAAACGGCGCCAATTTGTTAGGCGTGTCAAACCCAATAAATGATAGGGGTACAATAGACTCCAAATACACTGCTTTAATGCACTAAAAAGTAGTACAAGGAAAGCAGGGTCGAACCGCAGAGACACGGGACAAAATTCTATACCTCTTTGCGAAAGGTACTTTGATCACAAAAAGGGGGATTTGTTTGCAAAAGTGAAATAATAAAATAACAATCTACTTTAAAAGCATGCACAAAATAAAATAGATTTGTAAACAAGTTGTAAAAGTGTTTCCAGTTCTAGTTCCCAATATTGTTGTTCAACTTGATTATGACTTGATGTAATTCAAGATTGCTATTCTAATTTGGTACTGAAAGCTATTAACACGCTCTAATACCTCTCGCTTGCCAAATTATCTAACAAAAACACGCTCTTTGACTAGACCTAGCTTTACTAATTCAACCTAAACACGCTCTTAGATTGTATTGAAAAATTGCATTAAGTTTTGTACAAGCTTCCCAACAATGTTCATTTCTTCTCATACACTCGGAAGTGTCAAAACATGTGATATATGTTTTACAATAAGAAAACTCATTGCTTGTTACCAATTATTAACTTGATAGAACGATTAGGTGCCCTAAAAGTTAATTAACTGCACAAAAATTCAATTCATGAAAGTGGCCAATCAAACACAAATCAAATTTAAGGGTTCTAGTTTAAACAAAAACATAATCACTAGAATAGAATCACAAATCAAACATCAAATCATATGCTTCAAGTCAAGCAATCAACATGTTTTGAACAAGAGCTAGAAACTAGGGTTTCTTAGCCACACATGGCTAGCTAAGAACAAATCAAACAAGAATAAAGATGGAATTGGAATGTTTAATCCTTACAAAAATGAAATCCAAGTGTTTGCAATGATTAAGTCTTCTCAAAAGCTCCAAGAATTCGCCCAAAATTGCCCTAGATCGCCAGAAAATGCTCCCCAAAACCGTTCTCTTCCTTCAAAATGATGTCTCCTCCTCTTTTATTAAAGTTCACGTGACTTTCCATAAGGCCATGCGTTTTTGGCATGACCATGCCTTTTGCCCATGTGTTTTTGGCTTGGCCATTTGTCTTGACCATGTGTTTTTGGCATGGCCCATGCTTTTTGCTAAAACTCCAAAAAGCCTTCACTGTTGGCTCCATCTTCAATCTAGCTTCACCACGAGTCATGTTGCTCAAATATAAGATGACAAAGGACAAACACGACCCATGTCGTTTTGACAATAATCACGTTTCAAACATAGTCCTTTGCTATGATAATAATGCACAATGACTCGGGTTCCATCTTCATGTTTTCTGCTATGAAATGACCAATTCACCTTCTCTTCATTCTCCAAAGCTCCATACTCTAAGTTCCATGCTTCCAAGCTCCAAGCTCCACGCTCCATAATGCCTGTAAAATAAATCAAAAATAGTGAAGTACCAGACATTCTTAATGAAATGTGCAATTGCCCTAATAATTAACTAAATGTAAGAATTATGAAGTAGAATGTTGTAAAAAGAAGGAAATAAACATGGAAAATAGGTGCATAAAATGCACCTATCACCTCACGAATTCCTCTTTTTTTTCTCTATCTACCATTGAATCTAGATATATAATCTAGACCTTGATTTGTTTCTCTGATATCATGTTCTGTTAATGATGGAGGCATGAAATTGGTTCTCCAAATGATGTTCTATTTCTATAATTTTAAAAAGGGTTTAAAAAGGGGGAAACATTGTCGAATCCATCGTGTTTCTTCCATCGCCTGTAACTGGATCACCGCCAAAACAACAACAAAATTGTAACATCCATAAAATTTATGAAAATTTAAACTTTTCAAACCAACCCACAAATCATGATTGTTTACAATTTAGTTTTGAAAACATGTTTAATATCAGAGTTTTCCCAAAATCATATATCAGAACATGCAGAGCCGGTCCAAACATATATGGGGCCCGGGACAAAAAGAAAAAAGGGCCCATTAAAGACAATTATAATAAAGATTCAAAAAAATATCATTTATTCTTCACTATAAACACGTTTAATTAAAAATAACAAGTAAGCCAAATTATTTATCTTTTGAGCTAGTTTGAGTTTTAACCAACTTTAGGCCCTAAAAATCATTTAGGTAAGATTATATATATATATATATATATATATATATATATATATATATATATATATATATATACACACACACTACATAGCCCAAAATTTTTGGCCCCCTAGAGACATGGCCCCTGGGCGGTCGCCCGGGTTGCCCACTGTCTGGACCGGCCCTGAAAACATGAGGAGGTGCATGACCATGTCTTTGCCTTCCCGCGATCATCTGAGGTACCTGAAACATAACCTAAAACTGTAAGACCAAAGCTTAGTGAGTTCCCCCAAAGTACCAACACACAAATACACTACACATATACAATAGCAACATACTATGGGTCCAATCAACCATCGGATTGGAATACCCTCGGGCCCATTCAACCAACGGTTTCGTATGCCCCGGCCTGTTGGCTTACGCACAAAGCAGTTAAGCCTCATATCACAACTAGAAATTTTGGTGCCTTGTAACTACAACACTTATAACAACTATGAATCAATTGTTGGGTTTTCTACGCATCAAATACACTCTAAACTAGGCAGCGGAAAAATCGAAAATACGATATACCTAAGTGTACATGCATCCTATGGATCTATGGCTTCATGCTAATTATATCAACCCTAGAAAACTAAAACATAAGTAAGAAAACATACCTCTTATGATGCCCTTGATCTCCATGCTTGAGATCTTGAACCTCCATGAAGTTGCTTGGATGAAAGGACCCACACCAGAATCCCTCTAATGGTATCACACCCAATGACACCAAAGAGTGGAATAAAAATAACTAGCAGAAGGGTCAATTTCACAAACCCAAAGGGGTTAGAAATCGTCCTTAAGAGGGGGAAGAAGAAGGTTTGGCGAATACTCAAGCCAAGGTGCAAGGAGGAATGGAATCCTTAAGGCCCTATTTATAGCCTTGGATGCCTCCTTAGGTTTAGTATTCCTTCCCATGTGGGATGGAGGCCTAACCACGAAATTTCACTCCTTTCCCATGTGGGATGGAGTGATTTTCATCCAATCCTAATTCCATAAGGGTTCTGGAACATTCCTGATTAACCAACTATCGATTAATGAACATTCAACCTTTTAATTAATTAAACTGTTAATTAATTCCCATAATATATTTCCAAAATATATTTCCAATTAGTTTCTAATTAATTATTAACCATAATAATTAATAAACCAATTTCTCCTTTATTTATTCTACTCAATTTGGGTCTTGAGGGCAACCCAAAAGGACCCTACTATTATTAGAAATATGACCAATAGTTAATGACCTTGGACACTATTCTAACAGTCTCCCACTTGGACAAGTCATCAACTATATGAGGACTAATATTTCTCCAATAATCAACAGAGAGTTAGCCATCCAATGCAACTACCGAACTCTTGATCCAATCAAGATTCAGCCCTTAGATAAGTGATCAACTATCCCTTCGTTCTATGATATCTGTATGAATTCGAGACATGGATAATGGTCAATCTCAAGAATTCAAGATTATGTTTCCCGATATGGATTTGTGATGACTGCATCTGACTACTAAATTGAACACATCAATTCCAGTCAGGGCTTGGCCAAGCACTTTAGATGTCAGCACCAAATCATCGAGGGGCCCATAGATATCGATTCTCCTATTAAGGCAGAAGGAACGAATAAAATTTGACTACATAGTTTTTGTCTATCTCATCATGTCACGCATGGACATACCCTTTATAGCTACCAGTTACGGTTAGCGTTGGATTAGACCAATGCATAACAGAATCATAAAGCAAAACCCCACATGTATCTAGGTTTGAAGAATAGAAGATATTATCGTCTTAGAATTACTCGTGACTGAATCCATGAAGTAATATCTAAGCGTGGGTTGGTCAAATACTTAAATCTCTATTAAGCACTCATGAGTGTTAGCGCAGTCACTATGCTATGTCCAACCAATATGGACAATCCACTAATACTCACGATAGTATTGAATCACTACTTACTTCCAAGAGTATGACCGACTGTGGACGTTTGAGTAAAGTAATACTCGGAAAGTGGGTTCCAAACATGGAAAAGTGAGAACACAGTGATAAGCTAATTGAAATGACCGAAATCCATCATATATTGAGATCACCACTTAATAATCACCAAATCAAATTAAATCTTATATCGCTTAAAGTTCTCGGGTTTTAAAACAAACCATACTAAGAGTGCTTATACTAATTCATTTGCAAATCTAATGCCTCTTGACTTTGTCTGACTGTCAGACTTGGTCAATGATATCAGCTTATGGAATGGATCGACAAGATTATCTTTCGATATGGCATATTGACTATGATGTCTTTACATTTGACTCGCTATCAAACGTGTTGGTACTTACTGAGTATGTTTCATGTGAGCTTGTGTGACTTGGGATCCATACTCGAGGTAAGTTCACCCAAAGTCACAAGAAACATCATAAGGACCATCAATTATTGAATCTCAACAAAGATGTCACTAATGAATCTCTTTTAGTCACATAGTCTTCTTTTCAATTTAACCAACTGCAATATACTCCAAGTATGTTAAATCCACTATGGTGTATTACATGGTACTCTTTCAAGATAATATATATCACCATTCAATAAAAGCACGAATTCCGACTGCGAACGGAATTGCCTTTATTAGTATGGAACATAGAATCAATGTAACTCTTACAATGATCTCTTCCATACTATCAAGATCATTTCTTCTGTCCTCCAAGGACTCTTAAGAATGTTCTTGATTTTGATTCATTGATTTTTTTCCAAATTGATCTAATCAAACCTGTCATGCTCAAGGCATACTAGTCATTAGATCTAGTACATGTCATGGCATTTATGATCGATCCCATAACAGAAGCATGTGGGACATGAATAATTTGCTTTAGCTCAATAGTAGAACTAGAACATTAGCATTGCTCAATGTTATGCCAGCCTACACTCCTTTTTTGAGTTCTGCATATCGAGTTTCCTCAACATTCCATGTACTTTGGCTTAATCCAATGAATCACTTTGATCTATCTCCATAGATCCTTATTATGTACGTGTTTTGTATCTCCCATATATATCATAGTGAAACGATTCTCATACCAAGCCAAGCTTTTAAACCTACTAAGTTAGAATATAGTTTCCTATAAATCGTACATTGTCTATGTACAATACAAGGGTGACTATAGTGCTCCCACTAGCACTGACATATATATGGCTTATCTATGTTTCTCGAATTTCAAACTCCTTGAACTTTCTCATTGAAACAAAGATTCCATTTACTCCCACTAGCTTTGACATACATATGGCTTATCTTTATTTCTTGAAATTCAAACTCTTTGAACTTTCTCATTGAAATAATGATCCCACTCGCGAGATGCTTATTTTGGTCCATAAATGAACTTATTAATCTTATACATCCTTCACAACCTTTCTTGGTTTGATTATGTATTTTTTCCTATCCATACTTGTCTCTTCTTGAAGATCCACTTGCACCAAAGGGTTAAGGTCAAGTGCTTGATCTACCAAATTACAACATACATGGATTGAATCTCGCTTTCCAAGTCTTCCTTCCATGTTGTAGCCTTTAGGGCCTACCATAGCTTCCAATAGCTGGTACACTCTAATTGCTCCATAACAGTGACTATTTACCTCAGTAATATAAACTCTTATATAACTAGGTTCATGACGTCTTCTATCATATCTATAAGGAAAAATGGAAATATGTCAGTTTCCTTAATAGCTCTTTCAATTCCAAATTGAATGCTATGTACAACTTTAGGCTCTTCGTTGGTTGACTCTCGAATCTTATCAAGATCAATGTATCTTCCACTAGCTCTTTTGGAAATCAGCTCCTTCACCTGGAAGACTGCCCTTTAAGCAACATACACTTTTCTCTCATAAGGATTCTTAAAGAATTATCCAAAATGCTTTATAGGTTCTCCAACGAGTTAACACATCTCTATTAAAAGTTCTAGATTGTCGAGCGCTTCACGACGAGCGTAAGCCTCATAATCGTAGACTTGCATATGTGGTAGTGAGGACTAAATCCCACTTCATATACAATAGAGTGTTTCATGAACCTACTTAGTTGGTACAAGACCAAAGGACTTCTTGTAACACTATTCATGGTACAATCGACGAATTGTTAGTGTGCATAATGCGACTCATCTAATACAAACTCAATGAACGATTTGTTTCTCTATCCAACTAACACTTCCTAGTGGTAGTGTTCTGGGTGGAGATAAATCTTGAAACTCTTTCACAACTACTTATATGATCGATAAAGTTTGGACTGAGGTTCTCACTATGAGTGTCTCATCCTATTGCCCAATTGTTTCTCAACTTCTCTTTATGAGAGCTCTGAACACCTAAAAGGTTCCAGACTCACATTCATACGAAGTTGGTCTCACCATGTATCGTGGTTAATCTGAACGGTCTATTAGAGTGAACTAATTCCAATAGATGCTCACATCACCTAGTGATGCATTCATCATCTATCTTGATAAACAAGATTTGCATTTATCATAAGACTCAAGGCCAAATGATATCCAAAATCCGATCCAACTGGATATTTGATAATGCATTTCTCATTTATGTATCCAAGACTATGATTCCACAAATACATTTCACCCAAACATTTGGATGTATTTAAATAAGTACATATTGTGATTAATCTGTACGATCCATTCACAATAATACACCTTATTCAAATATTTGAATCAAGTTTGAACTATTGTTACTATACTAGTTTCATAGCATAAACAATTTCAAATTATAACACCATAGACTACACATTTTGAAAAGAGATGTCCTTTTATCATATGAATGTAGCAAGGGATTGGCATTCATGATCGAATTATCTTCTCCATGGTTTAGTCTTCTTACCTCATTTTAGTAACTGCACATTCTTGCAAATGTCTGTACTAATCCTTAGTAAAATACTCAAGGTTTAGAAGTAATGTTTTGATGGCATTATAAATCCATATATTTGATTGAATACCAAACATTGAAGAACAAGTTATCTTTTGATCCAATGGAAAGTAGCACGGGCTCGTGATCCATGATCAAATCTAACTTCTTCATGTTTCGGTTCTTTCACCTCAAATATACATTTGGGCAAGTTTGCTTTCTTAGTCCTTTTCTTGTTATGGAAACGAGCAGCTATCAGAACATGTCTTATAATAATTCTTTCTTTGTCCTAGGTATTTGGGCCTAGATTAGGTATGCCAACACTAATCGCCTGTTAAACCATGGGCAATTGGCGTTCTTCTTGACACTTCTATTCATGATAGCAAATTTATGGGAGTGTTTGAAGTTTGAGTTTCTATGACTGCCATGTTAATTCCAAAAGGAAACCTCAACATGCTACTAAACTCCTTAATGGACATTCCAAGTTGTTCATACCAAAATCAGAATGAACTAATCATATGTACATGTTAACTAGTCGACTAACCATAGTCAACTCCTAACTCAAGGAAATTCCATTTTACTTCAATATGTCATTTTACAATGTACATTTTACAATTTCTCTTTCTAACACTTTAGAATGCAATGTTTGAAGTAACCAAGGAATAGCTTTAACAAAGACATGATCTTTCCTTTCGTTTATGAGAACTACTCCCAAACTATGAATTTGACAAGATTGATCATCCTCATAGCTAATCCTTTCAAAGGTTTTATAGCAGTAGAGTTTAGTGTATAAGGTTATAGACATCATTCAATAACAAATTCCATTATAGTTTGTTTTACTTATCCTTAGAAAATAATCACCCTAAAAAAATTATTTTAAAAGGCTAGGATCCATATTTGGCTCCATGATGTGTAAAGGGATGCCGTAAACACACCATAAAGTTATTTAGGTGAGCAAAGCCCTTTGCCAATTTCGATCACCATGAAATTCCTAGTTCTTTGAGATTCATTGACTATCAATGGCATGTTAATCTCGAATTATGTTCATCTCAAATTCAATGACGGGGTCGCCGCAGATCATTAAACAGATGGTGAATCGACCATACAAAACTGCATGGTCCCCGACTCAAGTTACGCTTGAGATTCACGAGTTCCACATCATTCTTTACTTATACTCTCTAATTGACGTGTCGGTTAACCACGCGAGCTCCATCAACAAGTTATAAAGAGAATGTGCAACTTTTATGGATAACATAAGATTCACATTAAATAGATTGAGAATTAACCTTGGAAAATCGCATGGCCCCCGACTCAAGTTACACTTGAGATTCGCGAGTTCCATATCATTCTCAACTATACCCTAGATTGATGTGTCGGTTAACCACACGAGCTCCACCAACAGAATATAAAGAGAATGTGCAATTTTCATGGATAATATAAACTCACATTCTATTATTAAAACGGGATTTTGTTTTATACTTGTATTTAAAATACTTTTAGATTGACCATTATCACTATCAAACCCTTTCGGTAACTCCATTCACAAAATGCAATTGGGCGGTGAGGGTGGTAAACGCGAAGCATATTAAAAACCGACCTCATTAGGAATCAAAGAGACCTCCTTAAACCCCTACATTAGAACGGGTGAGCCTAGTCGATGTAAGACTGACAATGTCAATATTTAAACACGCGAGGGCGCATGTTGTAACTTTTTTATACATATAATAGACACAATTCTAATATATATAAATATAAGGGGTAAATTTAAAACTCTTTAAATTTAGTTGTCTATTATTAATTCTAATTAACTGCGAGGACGCAATGTAACAATTAATAAATCATGAGGGGATTAATATTCAAATTTATAAAACTCTATTATGAATAATATTAAAATATTTGAAATCATTATTTAAATAATAAATATTCAAATTTAAAATAAGATTAAATAATATTTATCCATAAATATTCAAATTTAAATAAACACACTTAAATAATATATATCAATCATCAAATAAATATTCAAATTTAAATAAACACATTTAAATAATATTTATCCACTATTTTCCAGATTTAAACAATTTAAATTAGGTATTTATCCATATTTAATAAGCCTTCATATTTGAAAAATGGCAAAAATCTGAAAACCCTAATTCTGCCGAGCTCACGTCGTGAGCTCATAGCTCTCACGTCGTGAGCTGCAAGTAGGGTTTTAACCATTACGAATTTTTCAATAATCATTCTACCATTCAATTTCAAACAAGTTTTTACAGAAAACATGGATCTAGGGTGAAAGTAACCATGAACCAATGGCTCTGATACCACTGTTGAGTTTTCTACGCATCAAATGCACTCTAAACTAGGCAGCGGAAAAATCGAAACTACGATATACCTAAGTGTACATGAATCCTATGGATCTATGGCTTCATGCTAATTATATAAACCCTAGAAAACTAAGACATAAGTAAGAAAACATACCTCTTATGATTCCCTTGATCTCCATGCTTGATATCTTGAACCTCCATGAAGTTGCTTGGATGAAAGGACCCAAACCAGAATCCCTCTAATGGTATCACACCCAATGACACCAAAGAGTGGAATAAAAATAACTAGGAGAAGGGTCAATTTCACAAACCCAAAGGGGTTAGAAATCGTCCCTAAGAGGGGGAGGAAGAAGGGTTGGCGAATACTCAAGCCAAGGTGCAAGGAGGAATGGAATCCCTAAGGCCCTATTTATAGCCTTGGATGCCTGCTTAGGTTTAGTACTCCTTCCCATGTGGGATGGAGGCCTAACCACGAAATTTCACTTCTTTCCCATGTGGGATGGAGTGATTTTCATCCAACCCTAATTCCATAAGGGTTCTGGAACATTCCTGATTAACCAACTATCGATTAATGAACATTCAACCCTTTAATTAATTAAACTGTTAATTAATTCCCATAATATATTTCCAAAATATATTTCCAATTAGTTTCTAATTAATTCTTAACCATAATAATTAATAATCTAATTTCTCCTTTATTTTTTTACTCAATTTGGGTCTTGAGGGCAACCCAAAAGGACCCTGCTATTATTAGAAATATGACCAATAGTTAATGACCTTGGACACTATTCCAACATCAATAACATGAAAGCATGCATGATGCTCATTCTATGACAACAAAACTTCATCAAATCCTACATTCTAGCCCTACAAATGGTCAAAAAAGAATTGGAAACCTTTGAAATCCCAATTTGAGTTCATTTTGGACTAGGATTTCCTTATTGGTCCTAATGGACTAATAAACTTCCAAATTATCCATCTTGAATCTAGAACTCTCTAATGGCCCCTAAATGGACCCATATACATGAAACATGATATTTTGGGACTTAATGGGTCACAACCAAATTAATTTAGCCCTAATAGGTCATAAAAATTATACTTTGATTTATTTGGGTCAAGCATCATCTAACTTAACTATAATATGGGCTTAAGGACAAAAAGCCCAAAAATCTTCTCTTTCCCTCTCCATTCTCGGCCCAAGCCCACAAAGAGGAAGAGTTGACTTTGTGTGTGTGCCACCTCATTTTTACATAAAGGTTTTCCATGCAACTCTCATATTTCCATGCAACCATCCTTTCACTCATCTCTCTTCTTCTCTCTTTCTTCCTCTCGGTCGAACCCAATTATACACACACACACTTCACTCAAACTCTCTCAAAAGAAACTCTCTCCACTCCTCTCCAAATTTTCGAGATCTAGGAAGCTTTCAAGGAGATTTTTCCCACACACACATCATCTGAGGTAAGTTGATGTTAAATCCATGATCTAGATACTTCATTTCATCCAAAAATCTCTTCTAAATCCATTCAATCTTGTGATCTTGCACCTTAGAAGCATCTAAGTTCAAGATCCTCCAAGAAGACTTGCTAGGATCGAAATTTCTTCATCTTTTCCTTCAAAAACCGAAACTACAACTCAAGGTGAGCTTCGTACCCATCTTTTTCAGTTTTCATATGTTTAATGGGGGAGAATACAAGAAAATGTGTAGATCTATGTGTATGTGTATCCTATGTGTGATTTTAAGCATGTATGTGTGTGATTTTATGTGTTTTTGTGATAAATATGTAACAAAAGGGGTGTTAATTCGAGATCTATGACTTGAGAAAGGAAACAAACATAATATAAGTTAATTTACACTAAACAAGTCAAGAAAAATAGCTTATAAGGTTATGAGGATCATATTCTAACACAAAACCCATTTTAGGGCTTAAATTGTCAAAAATTACAAAACTTGGGTAAAAACTATCAAGTCACGGTTTCTTGAGGGTCAAATGAGTCAAAACAGTTTTTATAATCATTTTTCTGAATATTAGAATTTTCAAAGGACTTGAAATGCAAAAATTTAGCTTATTGGGCTAAATTTGGGCTTTTCGGCCCAATAAGCCCAAAATTGCGAAAATTGAAGTTTTAAGGGGATGAATTGTAACATTCTGTAAAACATGGGATATGAAGTGAAATAAAACTATTTCAAAGGTCAAAAATTCTTTTAAATTCCAAAAAGGATAAAAAATGTAAACTTTTTGTATTTTGGGCCAAAACTGTAAAAGTTGCGAAATTTGGGGTTCTAACCGAGAAAAACCATTCTGGAAGGGCTAAAACTGCTTACCAAATATAATTTGGGTTAAAAATGTCTTTTTAACAAGTTTATGATACAAAAGTGTCAAGAAAATGTTTTAAGGACTAAAAATGAAATTCTTTTATATAAA
This sequence comes from Lactuca sativa, assembly GCF_002870075.4. NCBI lineage: Eukaryota > Viridiplantae > Streptophyta > Magnoliopsida > Asterales > Asteraceae > Lactuca > Lactuca sativa. The sequence continues at coordinate 81,682,462 of NC_056631.2, read as the reverse complement.
GGACTAAAAGTGTTATTTTTATAAAAGCAAGGTAGTGAAAAGGTCAAAGTCATACTTTTAAACAAATTAATTCATTTAGATAAAATACAAGATATCCGACTAGCGACAAAACGGAAAACGAATACAACTTCAATACCAAATGTCATTATAAACGAATTGATTCGGTTTCGAATCAATACAAAACAACAATTGTTAAATCAAAACTCTCCAAATAGTTATGTGACGACTAAAATGAATAAACCTACAAACTTTGGGCTTATGAGTTTCAAATCATGCTTGTTGGGCATTGCAAGCCCACTAACATGATCTTTGGGCCCAAAGGGATAACGCTTATATGTTATTGGGCCTTCAATGACCCAATATTTTATAAAAGGACTTTCAATAGCTTTTATTTGCTAGTGGGCCAAAGTGTCTCGTTAGAAGAGCTAGTAAGGTCACAGTAATCAAGTGCGAGTTGGACTATCGTGTCTTTCGCATCCGCGACAGCCTAAGGTACTTACGATAGTGGTGGGACATAATGCCCCCTGCTCTTCGTTTGCTAAGGCTTACGAGAAATCAAAGTAGACAAAAATTAGGACGATATACAATGTGAATTAATCAACATTCATTCGTTAAGACAATACAAAACTCAGTAATCACGAATACATTTCAATATCGGAAAACATCGGGTTTTCCGGGGAATTCAATACTACTCACTCGAAATTTGATAACTATGATATAAAATACCCTTCATATATATATATATATATATATATATATGTGTGTGTGTGTGTGTGTGTGTGTTTGTGTGTGTTTTTGAAATCATTCATGCATCAACTTACGGATCCCACGCTTGATAAACAAAAGTCTTTTAAGAAAATATCGGATTTTCTGGGTTTTTACAAAACTACACAAATCATTTTATCACAACGTTTCTTATGAACTCACCAACATTTCATATGTTGACGTTTTTCCAAAATAACTTGTATTCTCAGGTAACAGGTAAGCGGAAGAGTATTATGAAGTAATGTTAGATGTTATGTTGTTAAAAACACTCAAACTATTTATGTTATGATTGTTTAATGTTAAAACAATGTTTTTGATGTGAACAATTCCAGTTGTAATATATTGATGCATGGTGACGTTTATGTTATGATTCATGTATATTCATTGTGATGGTATTCAATTAAAGCCACGCGAGCCCTCGGACGTTTCCGCTGTCTGGTTCGGGGGTGTGACACCTCAGTCATCGACCAAACATGTGCACATATAACAGTCTACAACCAGTCAAACAGATCTATAGATCACTAAGCATAACATCATCCTATATACCATGATACCGATCTAACAGATCACTACAATACAATAGCATGCATAACAATATATCAATCCAATGGATCGACGTGCCTTCGACCCACAAGTATAGTGAGGAAAACTCACCTCGCAAACTGAACATAACTGATAAGCCCCATTCCGAATCTCAGCTCTCTAAATGATACTTATTTCCACCAAATGACCAATTCCATTAAAATCCTAAAATACCCAAAATACCCCTAAGGTCAAACTTGGTCAAAGTCTAAGTCATGGTCAACTGGTCAAACCCACCAAGTCAAATGAGTCAACCCAACCGAGTTAACTCAACCGAGTCCAACCACAAGGATGGCCCATGCGAGTAAGCGGGGCATACCTCGGAGGTAAACTTAGTGTACGCGAAGCCTCACAGAAGACCACCATAGGGGTGTTTGACCGAGTAGGCGGGGCGTACTCCCTTGTATGTGGGGCATACTCCCTTGTACGCGGGGCGTACCCTCGCAACTTCCAAATCCCATTTAGTGCTTAATGGCTTAAGTACTTAAGCCCATATTTCAGATCCATGACCAAAACATACCATAGAGTCATAAAGTTTCCAACTTTATGACTTTCCACGCCTAATAAGAGCTTAACACAAGGTCTTAATCCATTAATACCTCCTACAAGATGCATGGAACAAAACTAGCTAAAGGGACTTCATTTTTATGGCTAAGGACCCCTCCTAGGGTTTGAAAGGACAACTCAAAACGTCCAAAACATGCCATGCTCAAAATGAGAATTTTGGGACAAAAAAGATGACATAAAACCTCCATAACATGATCTACAAGATTAAGAGACAAAGGTGCAATCTTTATACCTTGAAAGGCTTGGAATGAAAGATGAATCCCATATCTAAGATGCTTCTTTCTCTAAGTTGAGCCTGATCTTCTTCCTTCCTCTTCAAAACACACAAACACACTCTTTAATGCTTGAAATGTCCTCATAAGGTGCTTCTAGGGTTTCAAATCACGAAGAAAGGGTAGAGGCTTGTTAGGTGAAGAGCAATGAGGCCATAAAGATGCTTAAATACCACCCAAACCCTAAAAATTAGGGTTCCCAACTTTCTTTAGTACGCCCCGCATACATAAGTGTATGCCCTGTGTAGTAGGACGCTCTCTAGTAGGCTCAGCGTACATACTGAAGGGTTTTGAGCATTCTAACACTCCTAAGGTGTACATGCAACCCTAGAAACCTTGGATCTATGTTTTACTAAGATGCATGCAAATTTTATTTTCCAAGGTTCTTAACCTATCTAGCATGGCATGGGGAACTTTAAACATAAAATCTAGTAAAAGAACATACCATTCTTTGTAGGTTGGATTCCTTGAGAACTTTGTGAGCCTAGCACCTCAATTGTGACGCCTCAAGTGTTTCACACAACACCACAACACTTGGAATAACTTAGAGAGAAGTACACTATCACTCAAAATCGGCTAGCCCTCTTGTTCTACACATAGTGTCGATTTTGGTAGCCCGTGGGGTCCTTTTATAGTGGTGTCACAAGTAGGGTTACACCATGTAAACCCTAATTGACATGGCTTTTCATTTCCATGATCCATGGGTTCATAACCTCCATGGACTATCCATGGAGCACCTTATGGGTCTTAGCCCAATTCATAAAACCATGGATCATTAGCCCACTATACAAGAATGGATGATTTACACAATCAACCCCATATATTTAGTTAGTCTCTTTTTGATCACCAAATTAATTCTTGATCAATACTAATCAAATAATATTATTAATATATTAGAACTTATAATATATTAATAAACCATAAGTGTTATTCTCTCATTTTTTCTATCCAAGTGTTGCAATGCCATGCAACCCAAATGCACCATGTCAACCTGGTCAAGTACATACCAGAAATATTTATGAACTTAGACACCTAATCCAACACATACATGTACGCTTAGTGCACTTCTCCTACCCAAAATTATGAGAATGCCACTAGGGCTTCAAGGCACATTCTCTTGGGCTTAGGGGAAAAATGTCTTATAAAATAATCCAATGTTGAATTTAGAACTACCTAAACATCGGGATGTTACAATTCTCCCTCACTTGATTTAGACTTTGTCCTCAAAGTCTGTTGCGGTGAATAGCTCTGGATAATGTTCCCGCATCTCGGCCTACGGCTCTCAAGTCCACTCGGAGCCCTTCTGGTGCTGCCACCGTACCTTTACCAAAGGTACTTCATTGCTACGCAGAACCTTCACCTTCCTTTCCAGGATAGCCACCAGCCTCTCAACATATTTCAGGCACTCATCGACCTAAATATCATCCAAGGAAATCACTACATCCTCATCCAATACGCATTTTCATAGTTGCAAAACATGGAAAGTGCTGTGAATCTGACTGAGCTCCTCGGGAAGATCCAATCTGTAAGCAATCTTGCCAACCCTGGCAATCACCCGAAAAGGCTCAATATACTGGGGACCCAACTTCCCCCTCTTCCTGAAGCGTATCTGATGGGTTTTGAGCATAACATCAATCCTATGGTGTTCATGCAACCCTAATTGCTTGGATCTAGTTTTTCTACTTTGAACATGCAATAAACTTCCAAGACACATAGACCCTAGATCTAGCATACAAGTAATCAAATTAACATACTAATAGGGTTTAGATCGTACCTTGATTATTATGTAGCAATAACAATCAATTCCTTGGCTTCAGAAAGCTTAGTGCCTCAAGTGTTGCACCTCTAATGGAGTCACAAACACCACTAAGCAACAAGATGAAGTGGAGAACAGAGAGGAGGCTCCAAAACGTCCAGGAAACCCTAAAGATTCAGTCACCACGTTTTTTGGGCTTAGGGGCTCCTTAAATAGGTGGGCAATGAGGATTATCTAACAAGGAAACCCTAATTTGACCGCGTAAGCCCTAAGCAGCCCATGGACCCCTTCTGGAACATGCCTTGGACGATTTCTAATGGGCATCCCCATAGAATTCGTCCAACCTATTATTCCAGGTGATCCATAGCCCAAATGCAATTATCTTATAATTACAGTTCCAGTCCCCTAAGTTTAATTAATCTCTTTTAGCCACAAAATTAATTCTTGACTAATATTAATTAAACATTATGACTTCTCCTTTAATATATTTTTCTCATAATATATTAATAAATCATAATTAATCCTTTCTTTCCTTAATTCATCCTGCGTATTGCTATGGTGAAGGCAACCCAAAAGGATCATGCTCATAATCGGGTCACGTACATACCAAAATAGTTATGGACTTAGACACTAATCCAACAGTTTCCCACTTGGATAAGTCTAATAACTATTCTGCATAACTTCAGAACCTGATCAGCAATCGTAGCTTTCAAAAGCCACTGTCAACTCTGATCTTATCAGAAGCGTGTCCTCTAGATAAGTGATCATATATTCCTCCATTCTAGATATCGTATAGACGTGAGACATGGACTGAAATCATTCTCTTTGTCTATGTTTTTGTTTCCCGATTTCCGATTTACAACGACTGACTAATTAAACAAATCAAATTAGTCCTAGCCCGACCGAGCATTTACGTTTGTCATCACTAAATCATCAAGTGGCCACAGATATCGCTTTTATCCCACTTTGGGTAAAAGGAACGGATAAACTTCGACTCAAATGCTCGCTTGCACTCACTTATCAAATCACACACAACAATAAGTTTTATAACACCAAGTTACTGGTGCGTTTACTTATTATTAATGTGTAACTGATCAGCAAGTTACAACTCACACGTCTTGGTTTCAAGAATATAAGATAGTATCGTCTCACAATCACTCGTGATAAAATCCATGAAGTGATTCACGTGAGCGTGGGTTTAATCCAATGCTCAAATCATATTCATAAGCACTCATGAACGTTGCAGTAAACCTTTGCTTATGTCTAATACACTTTAGACAGTCCACACACCAATTCATGACAGTCTTCCTTCATACCTACTTCCAACGTATGACCGACTTTGGATGTTTGAATAGCCTAGTTATTCTGGAAGTCAAAACATGCAACGTGAAACACAATAATAATACTCAATCCTATATGGCCCCAAAAGTTTTGAGCGTAAATAAAAACACTTTTATTTAAACACCATATTGACTACTCATTATTCATTGTTTAATGTTTCGGATAATCAACTTTGTACTTTAATCATAACCACAATTGTCCCATGCTCCAAGCATGCACACTTTGGTTTCCTATGGTCCATACTTTGTGAAATATATCAATTGAAAAACTTTTCCAATGAACTCATTTCACAATCCCTAATCCTCATCATTAGTGTAAGAACGCAAGGTTCTTGCCACTATTATAATATGTCAGATTCTAACATTTTACACAATGATCCTTTCGTAAAGTCATAGCACAAAAGTCACTAAAACTCGGCCAATGAAATTACAAAGTATTCTATCAGAAATTGTTACAATACAATTCTATAGATGTGATGTCTCTCAATCAAAGTACATTCCTTTGAAGATCCTTCTTGCATAAAAGTTTCTAATCTAGACATATTTCTTAATATCCAACTCCGATTTGTGGAAACATTTCCATATTTGCCATGTGACAACTCATTTTAAATAGAATCTTATTTATTCATAATAATGTCAACATGGTCCTTCCTTTACTATACTTCCAACTGCTCACAAGCTACCAATCCTCAGCGAACCTAAGATCGTCATTTGACAGTTGTTCAATTATTTAGTCAAAACCGGTTCTAGTCCCTTTTTCCCTCTTAATTCCCTAGGCATTTGGAAAATTTTAGAACGGTCAAATATTACAGCATATGCAATTGATCCTATACCCGAAGTGTATGGGACACGATGCATAAAGTCTCACATGATACTTTATCATTCTTTTGCCATAATATTTTATTTGCCATGTTCTCACAATTCGAACTATGAAGAGGGATGCCGTAATCATAAACGAATTTGAGAATGCAATTATCCTTTCCATATATAGAATTTCCTCATGTTGAACCATTCCAACACAACATTCATATATATTTGACTAAATTTGATTAAAATTCCACAATCTAATCTTTTAGATTTGAAATGAAGTATTCTCTCCCTTAATTATAGAAAAACAACTTTTCAACCCTTACAACTTTGCAAGGTTGATCTTTGTTTTCTATAATTAATATTGATAACTCGCAATACTTGAAATAATAATCATGCTCCCACTAACACGATGATTATTACCATAACAACATAACACTTATGCTCCTATTAGCCTTGACATGTATTCAGAAAACAGCTGAACTTCCAGAAAACAATGCTTATTGAATTCCTTAAGTTCACATTTCTAATACCTTATGCTTTGATAAACCTTTATCTAAGCTTCTTAAACTCATACATCTTTGCCTTAGAAAGCTCACATGTGTGTCTAAATAAATTCAGAGCTTATGTTATGTAACATCCAAAAATACGACCCAAATTTTTTTTTATTAGTATTAGAAATCATGATACTAAAAACCATAATATAAAACGTATGTCAAAAATCTCAAACATAATAAAATGTATCACATCAAACTGATTTAAACATGTGAAGATGTCTAATCAAACTCCCAGGAAAAACTGTTGAAGCTGTGGTGTGTGCGATGCTATCAACCCGAGCTCTCCCCTTTTATTACGGAAGTACCTGAAACCAAAACTGAAACTGTAAGCACGAAGATTAGTGAGCTCCCCCAAACTACCACATACCATACAATCACATATAACAACTATTGGGCCATGCCCACTGCATCAGACCAAAGTCCGGAAACTGAATCGGACCGAAGTCCGGAACTAACCAGGGCCTTTCCCTCTGCATCGGACCGAAGTTTGGAACTACCGAGGCCTTTCCTCCTGCATTGGAACGAAGTCCGGAACTAACTGCATCGGGCCGAAGTCCGGAACTACTGAACATAGCATAGCATAAACATATCGACTAGCATGAACAGATATACTGCATACAGCATAGGGTCGTAGCCTGGAACATATAACACATAAATCTGTCTAAGCCACGGAGGCATCAAACACACTAACTACTGCATCGGATCAAAGCCCGGAAACTACTGCTAGCTAGTCGGGTCGGCATTGTGGCCGTAGACCCGTTCCTACTGGAAGGAAACTCACCTCGTACACTGGCTGCTAAATGAACTGCTCTGGAAACTGTCTGCCGCTGCTCCAGTATCTCCCCGGCTACAATTTCCATAAATACACTTAATCAATTACTGATAACTGCACTGAGGGTAAAATGACTATTTTACCCCCGGTCAAAGTCAACCTCCTGGTCAAAGTCAACTTCCAGTTGACCGGACTCGCCGAGCTAGGGCGCCGACTCGCCGAGTCCTTCCTTTACTGACTCTAACTTAACTCATCGAGTCCCTTTTTCCACTCACTGATTCACTCCGAACTCTTGACTCAAAGAAAGACGGGACTCACGACTCGACTCGTCGAGTCCGAAGAACTACTCGCCGAGTCTGAGGAACAACTCGCCGAGTTCTGCCGTGCAGACTCCATACAACTACATTCGAATCCACTCTATGGTTCCTAACTCGTAGATCTGAAATCTTAGAACCATCTGAACACGTAAAGTTGCTAACTTTATGTGTAACTACGAAGGAATGAAGCCATCCTACTCACACACAACTTTACTCGGGAAAACTCATCCGAGTCGCCGAGTTGCTCACACAACTCGTCGAGTGCTAATGCAAACTTCATCGGACTCACCGAGTTGTTCTTCCAACTCGTCGAGTCGACGACTATCTTTGTCACACCCCAAAACCACGAACGGCGGAAACGTTCAAGGGTGGAGGACGTCATGTACAGTATCACAACAGTGTAAAATAGTAAACAAGCAACAGCATCATCCATTGCATTATAAGTAAAGTTTTAATACATGTGTGTTCTTTCATTGTAATAAGACACCAAAAATATACAATCAAAATAAAAGACGAGACTTGTCTGCTCCGTCTTCTCAAAACCTGGCCACCGTACCTGTCTACTGATGACCTGAGAATACAAGTTATTTTGAAAGAGAGTATCAACTTTAAAGCTGGTGAATTCATAAGTATTTAAGTGTCATTGCCTTGCTTTGAAGAGCTGTTTTAAAAGTCATGCAAACCTTTAAATGAAAATGTTGATGTAAGTGTGAAAAACCCTAGAAAATCCCTTATTTTCTATTATTATGAAATGTAGTCTTCAAACAAGACCTGAATGTTTTGTAAGTAAAATGATAGTTTTTCCTTCTATTGACTAGTACTAAAGTACTTAGTCTAACTCATCGTTATGTGAACATATCACAAAATAAAGTAATAGCAGCCAGTGTACGAGGTGAGTTTACTTCCAGTAGGAACGGGTCTACGGCCACAATGCCGACCCGACTAGCTAGCAGTAGTTTCCGGGCTTCGATCCGATGCAGTAGTTAGTGTGTTTGATGCCTCCGTGGCTCAGACAGATTTATGTGTTATATGTTCCGGGCTACGGCCCTATGCTGTATGTAGTATATATGTTCATGTTAGTCGATATGTTTATGCTATGCTATGTTCAGTAGTTGCGGACTTCGGCCCGATGCAGTTAGTTCCGGACTTCGTTCTGATGTAGGAGGCAAGGCCTCGGTAGTTTCGGACTTCGGTCCGATGCAGAGGGCAAGGCCCTGGTTAGTTCCAGACTTCGGTCCGATGCAGTTTCCGGACTTTGGTCTGATGCAGTGGGCATGGCCCAATAGTTGTTATATGTGATTGTATGGTATGTGGTAGTTTGGGGGAGCTCACTAATCTTTGTGCTTACAGTTTCAGTTTTGGTTTCAGGTACTTCCGCAATAAAAGGGGAGAGCTCGGGTTGATAGCATCGCACACACCATAGCTTCAGCAGTTTTTCCTGGGAGTTTGATTAGACATCTTCACATGTTTAAATCAGTTTGATGTGATACATTTTATTATGTTTGAGATTTATGACATACGTTTTATATTATGGTTTTCAGTATCATGATTTCTAATACTAATAAAAAAATTTGGGTCGTATTTTTGGATGTTACAAGTTGGTATTAGAGCCTTGGTTTAAGGGATTCGGATACACTCTCGGGTGCATCTGAACTCAAACTAAGGAGATGGAAAAAAAGGGTTTTCAAAAGAAAAGCATTTTGAAAAGAGAACTTAGAAATGAAAAGAGTTTTGATAAAGAGAAAAGGGTGTGGTGTATGCAATCAGCCGAGCTCAAATAAGTACTCCCAAATTACCCATACAAGTTCATATTATAATTAATTGTTTCAGTAGAACAATATGCTAGTATAGGACTAAGGATCTAGGAGGATGCCTTATGTGCCTACTTTGCATTTTCCCAGCTTTATGAAAATTGCATGCTAGTATCGAGTAGACAGCAGTAGGATAGCCTGTTTAGGTTATGCCTGATATCACAAGCTTAGCATTGTATGCTAGTACAACTTCTCACTATGAGGATAGAATTACTTGAGTAGTTTCCGTGTCCGAATGCTACTTGCTTTGTGCTTTGTGGGACTCTGAGTGATGGGAGTTAGCCGTTAGGTGAATACGCCACAACACATGTGAACAGGGTTGAATAATCTTAGAGTGTTGGATTTGGCCCCGCTGCGCAACTCTTGTTTGAGTCTCACCATTGTGGGGACGAGTTCTGTACTCGAAGGATTATCTGAGCCTCGCCACATGTGATGGTATTCAGGTAATGACTGATTGGCATCACCAGGAGGCCTTCAGTAGTTGAGGACTGGTAAGGGTTGAGTCAGAGATTTCCCTAGGGCAAGTCTAGGATGAGTGCAATAGAGATCAACAACAGTAGAAATGGTTGGGTGGAGTCGAGGCAGTTCTTGAGGAAAGTACGGATAGATGTGGAAGGTAGTAGGGGCCCATACTACTAGAAGCAGAGGATCTGTACTCGAATCAAGGAAGGCTGAGATGAGATGGGAAGGTCTGTAGTAGTAGTAATCCCTTGAGATATATTAGTGTTTCTAACGTTTATCGTAATGTGTTTTCAGAATGGTGGTTTTGCGCTCTAGACCAGTAGGCGGCAGTTCAAGTTCCGGCGAGGGGTCGGGATCAGGCTCAGGAGCCGAACAGTTGGATGAGCAGACTAGAGAGTTCTTCACTTCAGAAGTCACTCGTATCATTCTTGAGCAGACTCCAGTGATCTTTGGTTCGATCAAGGAGGGTATACTAGAGTTGATGGAGGAGAAGCTAGGCATCTTTCGTGCTGAGGCAGCGGCCATGATGGGGTCAGGCACTCTTACTTTTAGGGAGTTCCGGGCATGTGGAGCTCCGGACTACCACGGGGCGCGAGACCCCATAGCGAGTACCAGATCCTTGGCGGACGTGGCCAACGCATTCCGCTCAAGCAGGTGTCCTGAGGGGGACAAGGTCAGATTAGCGTCCTGTCTTATCAAGGACAGGGCTTGGGATTGGTGGGAGGAGGTTGGTCATGCCATCGGGGATGACGTGGCTTTGGATGCCATGACCTGGGCAGACTTTTCTACCAGGTTCAGAGCTGAGTTCGCACCGGTTTTTGAGGTGCAGCAGTTAGCACGTGAGTTTCAGGATTTGACCCAGACCATAGAGACAGTAGCGGAAATTACCGCCAAGTTCAGAGAGAGGGCACTTCTCTTTCCTCAGTATGCAACCGATGAGGAAATGAAGAAGGCCCGTTATCATGAGATGCTGCAGAGTGATATCTGCCAGTTTGTGAGCCGGTCCAGCTGTAAAACGTTGGATGACATGATTTCTAGAGTTCGAGAACGAGAGATTGACCTTGAGATGGAAAGAAAGAGGAAGTCGGAGGCAGCTTCGGGTACAGGGGGTTCGGGGCAAAAAGCCCAAGGTTTCTGATCATAGATCTAGAAGTCAGCAGAGCCACAGTCGATGTGGCAAGTCTGGGAGATTGCACGACGGGGTGTGCAGGGAAGGGACTTCCGGCTGCTATAAGTGCGGCCGAACGGGGAATATGAGCTGAGATTGTACAGCCACTACCACCGCCATTGCAGCTTCAGATCTGATTTGCTTTCAGTGCAACCATAGGGGACATAAAAAGTCCCAGTGTCCGAGTTTAGGGGCTGCAGGGAAGGTGTTAGCACCTGCCCCTGCTACTTTGAGGATTACAGATGGCCGTCAGGGCCGAGCTAAGACGCCAGTGGCGAAAAGTAGGGCTTTCCAGCTGACAGCAGAGGAGGAGAAAGCGACTCCTGATGTGGTGACGGGTATGTATTCTCTTTTACCTCTGCATTGATTATTATTTATTTTTTTCTTTCTTATGGGTATATGTTTTGTATAGGGTCGTTCTCAGTGAACGACATTTCAGCTACAGTGTTGTTTGATTCGGGGGCTACCCGGTCATTCGTCTCTCTTGCACTTAGCAAAAGGTTTAGCAGAGCTCCAGGGGAGCTAGATTGTCCACTTGAGGTCGAGATAGCAGCTGATAGGACTGTTAGGGTTGCAAGGGTACACAGAGGGTGTTCTCTGTAGTTATTCGACGAGCAGTTTCCAGTGGATTTGGTCCCTATTCCCCTGCGAGGGAATAAGGTCATAGTAGGCATGGATTGGCTGAGCTCCAATGGGGCGGTGATAGATTGTGAGCTGCAGTTAGTGAGGGTTCGCACTCCCAGTGGGGGAGAGTTAGTATGAACTGCTCAGTAAACTATCTGCCGTTGCTCTGGTATCTCCCCGGCTTCAATTTCCATAAATACACTTAATCAATTACTGATAACTGCACTGAGGGTAAAATGACTATTTTACCCCTGGTCAAAGTCGACCTCCTGGTCAAAGTTAACTTCCAGTTGACCGGACTCGCCGAGTTAAGGCGCCGACTCGCCGAGTCCTTCCTTTACTGACTCTAACTTAACTCACCGAGTCCCTTTTTCCACTCACTGATTCACTCCGAACTCTTGACTCAAAGAAAGACGGGACTCGTGACTCGACTCGTCGGGTCCGAAGAACTACTCGCCGAGTCTGAGGAACAACTCGCTGAGTCCGAGGAACAACTCGCCGAGTTCTGCTGTGCAGACTCCATACAACTACATTCGAATCCGCTCTATGGTTCCTAACTCGTAGATCTAAAATCTTAGAACCATCTGAACACGTAAAGTTGCTAACTTTACGTGTAACTACGAAGAAATGAAGCCATCCTACTCAAACACAACTTTACTCGGGAAAACTCATCCGACTCGCCGAGTTGCTCACACAACTCGTCGAGTGCTAAGGCAAACTTCATCGGACTCGCCGAGTTATTCTTCCAACTCGTCGAGTCGACAGCTATCTTCATATAACTCGCCGAGTCACCCTGGGGACTCGCCGAGTTCATTCAGTCCTTTTTCCACACAGGCCTGATCTGAGCCATGCAGTGGTTCCAAATCATGGATCTAAACTTCTAAGGCATGTTTTTCACGTAAAGTTGCTAACTTTACGTGCATGCATGGCTTTAGAGGCTTCATATGTCCAAAATAAGCTCTTAATGAGGTTCTAGGCTCAAAAGGGACTCAATCACAACCACAACCAAAACTTTATACTCCAAGCATGCCATGAGTGTCCAGATCTGAGGTATAACCCGGCCATAAGGCCCAATCATAAAGGATTTGGGGTTTTTGGGCTTAGAAACCACAAATTAGGGACAACCTAGATCTATAAGATCAATAAGCAAGGTACATAATTTAATACTAGAAAAGATGACCAATAGAGTGTGTATTCTGGATCTACTTCCTCTTCCTTGAGCTCTCCAACTTTCTCCTTCTCCTTCTGACTCCAAAGATGTCTTCACAAGCAATAAACACACACACACACTAAGAAAATGGCTAGGGTTTGATAGTAGGTGCTCTGAGGGTGAAAGAGATGAGTTTGGGCACCTAAGAGGGTTTAAATAGGTGCAAAACCCTAAATTTAGGGTTTTCCTTTAGACAAGCAAACTCGCCGAGTCCAGCGTATGGACTCACCGAGTAGCCGGCTAAATACGCCTGCTCATCTCGTCTCTACTCGACGAGTCGGGCAACGGACTCGTCGAGTTCCTCTAAAAAAATGGAATAAACTTATTTAAATACATACCGGGAATGGGGCGCTACATGATACTAAGTCCCAAATGTTCAGACTAATTCCCAAATCTCACAATTTGAATTATGAAAAGGGATGCCGTAATCATAATCGAATTTGAGAATACAATTCTTCACAATTGCAATCTTCTTAAAATCTCTCTTAGTGAAAGCATTTCCTCACAATCATTTTCATGAAGGAGAGAAACCTTATGACACTTAGATTTTAAAGTGTATGTGTTCCTATCCATGTGAATTTGTCATAACAACAATCATAAGACAATGTTTGTGAAAAATACAACTCATATGGATTGAACTCGTTCAATTTTGATTTCTTGCCTCATGGTAGCACGAATGCCCACCACGTCTTCCAAATTGTTAAGCAACTCATCCTTACATCATCAATGTACTTTCCATTGATTAGGGTGCCTTGCCTTTATGCAATATAATTGAGAACTCATAGAACTCATATTGCATAGTCAACTTGATCTGGAATGGCACAAAAACAAAATTATGTCAACACGATAGTAGGTTGCAAACCCTAAGTCGTGTGCTAGTGATTAACTATCGGTTTATTCTTGATTAGCCCTTGAACTTTTCAAGACCATTCAGACTCCCACTGACCTCTTGACATATAAGATTCTTTTGTCACGGAACTTTCCTCGACAAAACAAATATTCAAGAGTTCGTGTAGTTATTATCAAGACAAAACACTTTACATAATTGGTCCCAGTTAGTCTTTGTCTTATCCAACACATCACAACTTACCAATTTCAATGGGCATGAATAGGCAAACTTTTTCCAATTCCACATTTGTTAAGTGTTATAAACCTACTTAAAACATTGTCACTCAATTCTCAATCTTAGAGTATGACTCTAAGAGTCGATATTAGAACGAAGTATGATTGACTTCTTGATTTTAACCATTTCAACAATTCTTGATGCCTCTTCTTATACGTACAAATGCACTAAGACTCACTTGGAGGATCAATTGAGATATGGTTCTTAATCATTAAGACTTATCATAAAACACAATAAAAGGTACTCTCCCTTCGTCTTAGAATAGAGAAACTTTTATCTTTCCGCCTTCTTGATTCTTCTTATTTCTTCTGCCATTTATTGAAACCTTTTCAATCAACTCAGAATTATACTTAATCTTAAAAGTATAATCATATTTACTAAACTTTAGTAAATCATGACAAATATCTTTATGTAACGCCCGATTTTCAGGGCTAAGCATTTTTGACGATGTAATAGTCTAGGTCAACTATTGTAACTCTTTTTGTTGTAATAAAGATGAAATATTTTAATTCTATGTGAATTATGTGTATTTGTGTGCTTATTACTTTATTATAAATATATAATTAATAAAAGATAAAAATAAGCGTCAAAATTAAAGTGTGAGATAAGCCCGATATCTCTACATAAAGTTGTAGTAACAAGGATTCCGGGGATATAAAGAACGCCGAAATTCGAGTTATAACGAAGAAGTTATGGCCCGCCGAAGTTTTACGGCAAAACCGGCACGACACCGGGAGACGTAAATAGTGAATTTACGATGGAGGACTTTTTAGCCTTAGTGATCTAAACTAAAGTTGTAGTATATGTTAAATCGAGAACATCCATAAAAAGAACGCCCAAATCCGACTTCGTATGAGGAAGTTATGATTTTTCTAAGATTCGGCTTAGCAATGTACGACCCGATACTCGAATTTTAGTTCGAGTGGTTTTTGACTTACGCGGCCTAAATGAGAGTTGAATATCTCATTAATAGGAACTCAACGGTAAAAAGACAGACGAAAACAGAGTCCGTATGTAGAAGTTATGAATTTTACGCGGACGTTTAACAGTATAATCTCCTTGTACTCTTAAATTTAAGATTGGTAGAGAATTTGCCGACGGAGTAAAAATGAAAGTTATAGATATTATTTTTACCTACGCGTGGATACAAAGAACGTCAAAAACGGAGGTCGTATGTGAATGTTACGGATTTTAGAAGTCGGAAGTGTGCTGTGCGAAAATGGGTGATGTGGCACAATCTTGGCCATTGCTTTCTCCCCAAGTTTTGCCACTAGATGGTGACATGTGGCACCAAGTTCAGCCAATTTTCACTCTATAAATAGAACCTCTCCCACCCTCATTTTCTTCACACCTTTCTCATTCTTTCTTCTCTACTCTATCTATAGAACCTCTATCTAGCCCCGAAACCCCCCGAAAAGCCTAAGGAACCTCCCTAGCACGAGGCGGAAGCCCCGGAGTGCTCGAAGGCTCCGAGAAGAAGAGCTTTTCGGCTCGGGAATGCTGCTCCAAGCAAAGCTCAGTTTTCTATAAAACCCGATGTAAGTGAGCTACGCCTACGTTATTTTTAATATATCGTTTATTTAATTATAGTAACGTTATTAGGAACTTATAAGACGTACTTGGGTTATTATTATGGGCTACATAACTATTGTTTGGCGCTTATATAATAGTAATGATAGCTAGACTATTAATTAGTCTCGGCAAATAATAGACTAAACTCTAGTGGTAATAATACTAGGTTTCGTCGAAGGAAATTATTTTTATGAAGCGAAGCGCTGTCTGAGTTCGGATTCACCACCTTTTGAGGTGAGTGCATAGTTACTTTCAGCTTACACATAGATATGAAGCATTTTATATAAATTACGTGCTATGTGTACATATTACCTGAATACTTGCTATCTATGCTGGATGAACATTTTTATACATGTTTTCAATGATTTAAATTGTATATTTATTTTATATCTACAAAAATGTTGGGGTAAAACATGGGTAGATGTTTTAGTTGTTGTGTGATAAAATGAAATAATGAGAGGCCTCGTTATAGATGTTATTGATGATCTAGTCGTCTAGCGGAGTATAGATGACGACCACAGACTATTCTAGACAGTCCAGTGGAACACTAGCATGCTCGCAACCTGTAGGTGTTTATTTGAACTGTGTGCTCACCAGGTGTACTCCATCCCCACATGGTTGCCTTAAGGATATTTATTGCTGAGGAATCCCCTTAGCAGTAGTGTCCATCCCGATGATAGTCCTTAGACTAGGTCCCTTGTGTTAGATGTTTTAGGGACGTAAAGTGAGGATAACGGGAACGGGTAATCGGGTTTGTTTGGTTTGATAAAGCTAATAACTTATTTATTGTGGGTTGAAAACCCTATGTGCTCACCAGGCTCCCAAGCCTGACCCACTCAGTTTCTTTTATTACAGGTAGTGGCGCATGAGCATAGATGTGATGTCTTGGGATGAGAGATTAATGGATTTTAGGCCTGTAAATACGAAATAATGTAGTAAGGCCTATGATGTATTGTTTATGCTTATGATCTATATCGAACATGACATCCCGTGTCTTTTTAATGAAATACATTTTTATGGAAATGCTTTTGATAAATCTTTATCATATTTTGTTTTGGGACAAATTCCGCAACACTTTTATTTAAAATGTTACTCTGATTTTTAAACAAAGCATAAACAAAATCGGTCTTTTCTGGCCGTGATTTCGGGGATGTCACACTTTATCACTCTTGTGGTGGACTTGATCGACTCACAACCTAGTGTACTCGATCTCCTAGTCCTTCACTTGACTCTTTGCCAATGAATTAGTCATAATTTTCCCAAATATAAGGTTTCTCATTATCACACAAACCAAGTTGTATGATTCCAAGTTTTTGTCCAATTGAAACTTGGGCGATGAGAAACTCTCCCTATTTGGTAAATTCTTGACAATTCCACAAATAACTTAAGAATCAAATCCATCATTGCTAACAATAGAAATATCCAAACATCAATGTTTCATACATGCCATTGCAAGGATAAATAAATAAGACAAAAAAAAATTTGATTTTATTGCGGAAAAATTTGTCCTTACAATGCAATTCAACTGAAAAACTTTGCTATTACATATTTCTTAGCAATCTATCCTAACTCTAAAGTAGCAGCTCAAAAATCTGATCTTCGAATCCATGAAATCGAAATCCATTTCTTCATGATCAGATTCAACACGCTTCTTCCTTAAGCTTCCTCTCTTTTTCTTTGATCCTACAAAACATCAAAATGTAATTTTATCACATCATGTATTAAGAATCAAATAATAGGAACTTATAGAGTTAGTTAATGGATTTTACCTAAAGTAGAGCCATACATTTTGACTCTCCCGTCTCTTAGATCTTTCAGGTAAACAGGACAGCTTCGTCTCCAATGCCCCTTCTTATGACAATGAAAACAAATGGACTCATTTGGCACATCACATCGGACAATCACAAACTTAGTCCTTTCTGGACTTCCAATTTTGTCAGTGTCCATTGAAGTTTGGGAGTTTGATTGATCAACCAAATTTGCTTGACTAGCACACCAAATCATCATTGATTCAACAACTATAAGTAAATAAGTGAGATCAATGATGGTCACATCCTGTTCCATCATATAGTACTCTCTTACGAACTCACTATATGATTCAGGAAGTGAGTGAAGAACCCAGTCTACAGCCAACATCTCTGGAAAAACGACACCCAACATCCTCAACCTGTCAATGTGCGACTTCATCTCTAAGACGTGTGCGCACACGGGTTTCCCATCTTCGTGTTTGCTTGCCAAAAGGGCTTGAGTGAGCTTGAACTTTTCAAGCCTTCGATCTTGTGGGTTAGGGAGAACAATTGGAGGAAGTGAAATCAAGCTAGTCCACATAGCAGGGATTGATCTTTCACCTTCATTATGTAAGAGACTTTCACCTTTAGTAGGAATACTTTTTCCTTTGGATTCGGGAAGACCATTGTTAGATTTTGACATCTACAAGCCAGGAGAAAGTTCAAGTTAGTTGAATATAATCCTTGATGTAACACCCAAATGAAACATCAAGACTAGGATCCAACACAATACTCTACAACCTAGAAGAGGGATGTCGTAATCTAGTTGCAGAATATTTGAAGATAGGTAAATGACGATTTACCAATTTCCACCATGAAAAACGAAAAAGAAATTAAGTTTTACATGTATTGAAAACTCCTAGATCCTTTGAGATTCATTGAACCTTTCAATGGTATGTTTAAATCTCGATTATGCCCTTCAAGTTTGCGACTGGGATGCCGAGGATCACAAACAAGGTGTGAATAACCATGTGAATCAACATCGTGCACTCAATGCTACTATCATCTAATCAATGTGCCGGTTAACCACACACACGCTCCATTGATCTATGAAAAACATCGAGCCACCCTTCGCTACCAATGTCAACCCCAACTTAGTGTGTCGGTTAACCACACACGCTCCACTAACGTTTAACAAGGGTACGAAATGTAATTCCACGGATTAGCAGACAATTTCACATTTTGCCTAAAGTAACTATGATTTGGGAATTTGTAAAAGATGTTTAGTTACTTTGTACTTCATTATACTTATAATGGAAGGTTTTCGTCCTATCCTACCCGTTCAACTAATGACCCTCCACTAGTCAAGAGTGCGGTGGGTAAGAGTGGATACCCATTCAATCGCCATTTTATAGGCAATTTCCTTAAACACCCCTTATAGACCAACTTCGTGAATGAGGCCTACTAACGGTAAGACTGACTCTTTACTCATATATATATATATATATATATATATATATATATATATATATACATATATATATATATATATGTATATATATATATATATATAATATTAGACTTTTAATGTTACATATACATAGTTTAGGGTGTACTTTACACTTTTAAAATACTAGGTGATTTTATTTAATAAATTATACTTTTAATTCAATTAAATGTAAACCAAAACTTTATGGATTATTAACTCTCTTTTAATTATACACTTTAATTAATTAACAAAACCATAAGGGTGTAATTTGAACTTTTCAAAATGCTAAGGTTTTAGAATTTAACATTTCAAAATTAAACTTTTAATCAACTTTTAAATTCCAAAACTTGAGGGAAAGTTTTGAAACTTTTCAAAACATTAGGGTTTAGAATTTAAATATTTCAAAATTAAACTTTTAATCAAAAATTTAAATTCCAAAATTTGAGGGCAAAATTTTGAAACTTTTCAAACTTACTAGGTCAAATATTTGTCTAATAATAATCCTATATTATCCATATTTAACCAAATCCATTAATTTTGAGAAGGATAAACATTCCAAACATGAAAAATCGAGTTTAGGCAATAAAAATGAGTTTTGGTAATTATCCTTAGCAAAATCTGGCCAGAAAATCAAAAATCTAGTCAACAGAACAGGAAACTCGTCGAGTCCTCTTTGGAACTCGTCGAGTTCATGCAACCCATAGAGTTCTTGGAGAAAACTCGGCGAGTCATCAGACAATGAGCAAAAAATTTCGATTTTCAGATCTTTGGCAGTCCAATTATGCATCTATTCAATAGAAAACGACCTAGGATCTGATACCACTGATGGGTTTTGAGCATAACATCAATCCTATGGTGTTCATGCAACCCTAATTGCTTGGATCTAGTTTTTCTACTTTGAACATGCAATAAACTTCCAAGACTTATAAAACCTAGATCAAGCATACAAGTAATCAAATTAACATACTAATAGGGTTTAGATTGTACCTTGATTGTTATGTAGCACTAACAATCAATTCCTTGGCTTCAGAAAGCTTAGTGCCTTAAGTGTTGCACCTCTAATGGAGTCATAAACACCACTAAGCAACAAGATGAAGTGGAGAAGAGAGAGGAGGCTCCAAAACGTCAAGGAAACTCTAAAGATTTAGTCACCGCGTTTTTGGGGCTTAGGGGCTCCTTAAATAGGTGGGCAATTAGGGTTATCTAACAAGGAAACCCTAATTTGACTACTTAAGCCCTAAGCAGCCCGTGGACCCCTTCTGGAACATGCCTTGGACGATTTCTAATGGGCTTCCCCATAGAATTCGTCCAACCTATTATTCCAAGTGATCCATAGCCCAAATGCAATTATCTTATAATTACAGTTCCAGTCCCCTAAGTTTAATTAATCTCTTTTAGCCACAAAATTAATTCTAAATTAATTCTTGACTAATATTAATTAAACATTATGACTTCTCCTTTAATACATTATTCTCATAATATATTAATAAATCATAATTAATCATTTCTCTCCTTAATTCATCCTACATATTGCTATGGTGAAGGCAACCCAAAAGGACCATGCTCATAATTGGGTCAAGTACATACCAAAATAGTTATAGACTTAGACACTAATCCAATAGTATCAAACCTTTCCAAGGTGAGAATTTCAGTAGTACCATGTAACCGACCTGAAACTCTAACTCGGATCGGTGCCGATCGGCATAACTCTTTTGCCGACCTCGAGTAGTCTGTAATCTCTATCTGATCTACTAAATCAGCTCTATGGTCTGAAGAACCACTTCGGTCCACCCCATGAACCTATGACCAACCTCGCCCCAACAAACCGGGGTACGACATCTCTGCCCATACAAGAGCTCGAAGGGCGGAACACGAATGTTGGAGTGATAACCGTTGTTGTAGGAAAGCTCCGCAAGAGGTAGGTAGGAGTCCCAGCTCCCACCGAAATCGATAACATAGGCCCGTAACATATACTCAAGGTTCTGTATATTCCGCTCACTATGGTCATCGATCTACGGATGATACGCAGTACTGAAATGCAACCTCGTGTCCGGTTCCTCATGTAACTTCCGCCAAAAATGGGAGGTGAACCGAACATCACGGTCTGAAACAATAGAGACCGGAACCCCATGTCGAGCAACAATCTCACGAATATACAAATCAGCCAACTTCTCGGCCGAAGAACTCTCCCGAATCACCCAAAACTGGGCACTCTTGGTCAATCGGTCCATGATGACCCAGATAGCATAAAAAACCTTTGTCGTCTTCGGCAACTTGGTGATAAAATCCATCAAAATCTGCTCCCATTTTAACACGGGAACCTCCAGAGGCTGCAACTTTACCTTGACCATCCTGCAGGTCATGCATCTCTCCACATACCAGGCTATCTCTCTCTTCATACACGGCCACCAATAACTTAATCTCAAATCCCGGTACATCTTGGTGGCCCCTGGATGAATAGAAAAACGTGACTTATGAGCCTTCTCCAACACAATCTGTATGACCCCACTAGACATCGGAACCCAGACCCGACCACATCGGGTCAACAACCCACGACTATCCGAGACAAATATGACAATCTCGCCTCTGGTCCTCTCTTTCTTCCAATTCTCTTCCCGAACACCCTCGGCCTGAGCCTCCCAGATCAATCCCAAAAGTGGGGAATCCACTGATATCCTCATACACGATACCCCATCAGAAGACCCAACCGACTTGTAGATCAAAGCATCCGCCACAACATTTATTTTACTTTTGACAACATGATTTTCAGACATGTTGTTATCTTTTTATTTATATGATATGATATGGGAAATGTTTTGATAAACTACGTTGTGAATTACTTAATTAAAAATGAAATTTTTGTCCTCGAAAATTGGGATGTTACACAATACATACAAGATGAACTATAAAGAGTATAGTTGGTAGTCATATTACCTTACTGTCAGTTAAAGGACTTCTTAAAAACATGACTATTTTAAGCATAAAGATTTTTCGGTACACGTAAATCTACCGATATGACCTTATGAGACAATTAGCTTCATTGTACCCACCAGAGTACTCGCTAAAGTCCCGATTTATAACCAGAGCCTCTTGTACAGAGAACGTGACGTTTATGTATAGATCTATACGGGATTGACAACCCCGCATCCAAACTGTTAGCTACAGTTAAACCGGCAGGTCTGGGGTGACAAATGTCATAACAACTCCGACTCCTGAAGCACGTCGTTCAGGCCACTAGTCGTTTTAGTATGGTTATACTAACTCACATAGTATATCATACACATCTGATTTACGAATAACATACAAGTAGTTTCATATGAAGATAATAACTTCATTACATCATTTCACTATGCAACAATACTTACAATTTTAGTCTTGGTGTATAAGATGTACAACTCATTTTTAGAAAATATTGGATATTTTGGAAGTTACTCTATCATTTTTGCGAAACATTTACAAACAAGTTTTCATACAAAATACTTATGAAGTCACCAACTTAAATGTTGACGCTTTTCAAAATCACTTGTATTCTCAGGAAATCAGTAACAGGTAATTTCAAGAGACTACCTTTTGGGAAGCAAGACGACGTCTCAATACGTCATTTACTATTGTTACACATTTTTGATGTTATGCAAATAATACTTTGAACTCAGTGTAACTCATTAATATTCAATGTAATAGTTGTGATGCCACGTTTCATTTATATTCAACTGTTATGATACAATACAATGATGTCATTTGCCCTCGGACATTTTCGCCGTTCCGGTTCGGGGGTGTGACATAACTTAAACCTAAAATTAGAAAATCTATTTTGTATATGTATTTTATAATAAATATATATTTTTTACATAAATATACAATCGGGGGCCCCATGGGAGTACGGGACGGAAATACCAAATCCTGACCCCGGTCCCGCTGCCGTTTTTTTTTAAATTTAGTACGGTATCGGGGTCCGAAAGGAACGGGGTCCCACAGGGGGTTTTGACATCCCTACCTGCGCCGCCTCATGTTTAGGTTCAACTGATCCATAATATGCCTCAAACTCTTGTGATCTGTGTAGATAGTACATAGGACCCCATAAAGATAATGCCTCCATATATTGAGGGAAAAAACCACTGCCCCCAACTCCAGATCATGTGTGGGATATCGAGTCTCCTGCAGCTTTAACTGCCGCGAAGCATAAGCAATGTCTTGTCCTCTTTACATGAGAACTGCCCCAGACCAATGATGGAAGCATTACAGAAAACCACAAAATCCTCAATTCCCTCCGGGAGGGTCAATATCGGGGCCTCGCATAATCTTTACCACAGAGTCTCAAATGTCCAATGCTACTTATGGACCCATCAGAAATCCACCCCCTTCCTCGTCAAACGAGTGAGGGGTACCACAATCTTGGAGAAATCTCGAATGAATCTCCGATAGTACTTTGCCAAACCCTAGGAAAATCCTGATATATGAGGGAGATCTCGGGACCTCCCACTGCATCATGACATTGATCTTGGCCGGATCGACCAAATCCCATCCTGGTTAACGAGATACCCAAGGAACTGAACCTATCGTAACCAAAACTCACACTTTAAGAACTTGGCATAAATTTGTTCTCGCCTAAAACCCGCCAGAAGCTCGCGAAGATGCTCCTTATGCTGCTCTCTGGTCTTGGAATACACCAAGATATCATCAATAAACACAATAACGGAACGATCGAGCATCGACCTGCAAACCCGATTCATCAATTCCATAAACACTACAGACACATTGGTGAGCCGAAATGGCATCATTACGAACTCGTAATGCCTATAACGAGTCCGGAACGTGGTCTTCTCCATGTCCTCCTCTCTCACTCTGGACTGATGATACCCAAACCTCAAATCTATCTTGGAGAACCAAGATGCACCCTGCAACTGATCGAAGAGGCCATCAATCCGCATAAAGGGATAACGGTTCTTCACCGTTAAATTGTTTAACTCCTGGTAATCAATGTACATCCAATGTGAACCATCATTCTTCTTGACGAACAATATAGGAGCTCCCCATGGAGAACTGCTCGATCTGATGAACTGCTTGCCTAGCAGCTCTTGCAGCTGAGATGACAACTCCCGCATCTCAGGCGGTGCCAAGTGATACGATGCCTTGGTGATCGGGGCTGCTCCTGGCACAAGATCAATCCTAAACTCAACCTGCCTCTCAAGATGCACACCGGGTAAATCCTCCGGAAACCCATATGCAAACTCCCTAACAACCAGGACCTCTGAAACTGAAATCTGATCCCCAATACGCGTATCCATCACATAAGCCAAGTAGCCTTCACACCCATGCTGAATATACTGTCGAGCCCTGGCTGTTGAACAAAACCGTAAACCCATCCTAGTTCCCTCTCCATAGCTAACCAGTTCTCCCCCACTTGGGGTTCGAAATACCACGTGGTGGCCCTCACAATCAGTCATAGCACCAAACCGGCTAAGCCAATCCATACCTACAATCACGCCAATATTCCCCATGGGAATAGAGATCAGATCGATCAAATAAGGCACCCCGAAGATCTCCATTACACAACCCTGATACACTGAAGACGCAGAAACCCCATAAGCATCAACAACCCCAAACACCTCATCAATGATTATCTCACGTAAGATGTAGTGAGAAAAACCTAAAGAAATCATTCATAACTACTGAATGAGTACAAAAATAAAAATGACTTATTTTGAAACAAAAAAAATATTAAGGACTAAATGTGTAAAAATACTAATGGCTAAATGTGTAAAAAATGAGAAATATAGTACCCTATTAAGTCATTTTTCCCGGCTAACCTAGAGTAACCGGTAATAAGGACTGAATGTTTACATTTTAATAAGTTGAATGGGTAAATATAGACGAAAAAAATTCAGTAACCAAATATGTACAAATCAAAAGATATATTACACTTTTAAGTCATTATTCATTTTTCTATTTAGATATGTCCACGATGAGAATTATTTATGGATTTATTTTTGTAATGTGATCATCTATTTCCAATTTAGCACGTGTTATAATTGATATGGAATTTCATTTACATACATTATATATATATATATATATATATATATATATATATATATATATATATATATATATACACACACACACACATGGTTGTAGAACTCGCTACTCGGTACCTACTCGGCCGACTACCGAGTAGCGAGTACTAGGGAGTACTTGGGGAGTACTCGGATTCGGTAATTCATATAGAAATACTTTTATGGAAACTATATATGTCAAAATCATAAGTCAAAACCATAAGTTGAATGAAATATATTACAAAATTAGATACATATGAATACACAAAAATAAAAAATAAAAACACAATGGTCCTACTTTGTGAATAAATATTGAAAATTTAAGATATATATGTAGTAATAATCACATATGTGTGTGTTAAATAATAAATCATTAAGTATACTATACATATTAATCACCGAGTTGGTTGAGTTTTACAACAGTTTTCGCTTCAATAAGGGGCCGTTCGGGGAGTACTCGGATTTTGTAACTCGCCTCGGTCATGGGCCGAGTAGCAAGTACCCGTATGAGTACTCGGCGAGTTTTACAACACTGTGTGTGTGTCTATATATATATATATATATATATATATATATATATATATATATATATATATATATATATATATATATATATTATGTGTATACTCTGAGAAGTCATTTAAAGTTACCATATATATTTTTAGTTTTTATTGCATACATATTATGGATGAGTATTTAACCCGGTGGAATTGGACTGGACTGAGAAAACCAAAATCGGTGTATTCGGTCTGGCACTAAATTGGTTTCGGATTCTTGTGCTCAGTCTAATTTTTTATTCTTTATTTCCACTAAATCGGTTCCCAATACATATGATGTCTTGTAATTTTAACACAAAGTAAATTGAAAATAGGAGTTATAGTGGTTACATGGAACATTTCTTATGAAAGTAGATGGCTTTTGTTGACCAACATACATAAAATACAATGATTAAATAGTAAAAAATCTCAAAATATCTCTTATGTTTTTTGGTTATCTCTTAATTAATCATTAAATCCATGATAATTTCAATTCAAAATAATCTTTTTTGTTGTAGAATGTA
Organism: Lactuca sativa; assembly: GCF_002870075.4. Classification (NCBI taxonomy): domain Eukaryota; kingdom Viridiplantae; phylum Streptophyta; class Magnoliopsida; order Asterales; family Asteraceae; genus Lactuca; species Lactuca sativa. Next base: position 81,656,428 of record NC_056631.2, on the reverse strand, counting down.
AACTTGTGATTTTATTTGTGGTTTGATGAGAACATCTTATTATTGATAAGATACATAAAATGTTTATTAACAATATAAATGAAGAAGACTTATGGACCATAAACAATTAAAAATGAGGTGTTGCTATTAAGACACCTCTTAGACATCCTATAAACACCTTTATCAAAAGTCAACCAATAGATAACTATTTATAATCATCTTTTTCAGAAAACAATGCAATTTTAACCAATAAAATACCTTAAAAACTATATAGGATGTCTAAATCATAAAATGGGGTGTCTTTTTAGACAACACCTTAAAAATGTCATGATAATTATTACGTAGCATTTATCTAAATTTGGATTGATTCTTTTTATAAGAAATTGCATTTCCCAAAAGGCAACTACTCAGTTGATGTTTTTATTAACAAGTAGCATTTTTTTGTTATCCACCAAGCCTAAAAGTAAAAGTAGATCCCTTATTGCCGGTAGGCAAGCAAGGGAATGAATGACCCTCTTTTGGCATTTACTTGTTCACTTTGGTCTATCGCAACCACAACTTTTGACTCGATTTTGGTGTGCGTTTCTTGTCAATAATGAAAGTAATCAATCTTTTTTATTATAAAACTACGGAATAATCCCCGCTTTGCGGGGTTGGACACGCCAAAGAGTTCATCATAGTTACTTTGTTGATGTATCCGAGAGAGCTTTTTATTAGAAAATTACATGGGTCAAAGCAGGAAAAATTTTACATCAATCAAAGCTATTTGTTAGTAATTGTAATTCCAACACTTTCCACGTCACAAAACAAAAAAAGAAACCAACCTGCATGAAAAAAGTATTCAACGCCAATTTTAGATAATAATTCAACGGTAAATTATATTTATATAAGAACAAAAATTAACACCAACTTCAACTGCCGCCAACACCCGTAACTCATTGTTAGCCCCATGATATGACTCGTCTGCAAAAAAATAAAATAATAAGAAAATGAAGACAGATCATATGTACAAAAGTTGAATAAAATGGTAATAATATGTGCAGGATGGTTATTTTCATAATATTAACTAATAAAGAAGGAAAAGCTAACATGATGGTGGAATATTCGAAATGTTACCATTTTAGATATGGTATTAAATTCCTTGATTTCAATTGCATCATCAAGTTTTTCAACATCTTCTTCGGCAATTGAGGCAGTCAACTACTAACAGATATTCATAATGGTCTCATAGTGCCATTTGAAGCTGCCGCCAGTGAAAAAAATGGTAATCAAGAATGAAGATCCAATCTTTATTTACATTTCATGTTATAAAGACTATTTTTTTTGTTAAACCCTCGAATGGAATCAGCAAGAACAGAAGCACAGGTTCAATCCAAAAAAAAAAACCCATATATTACTACAACCACCAATCACAGCTGATAATGTATTGAAAAATGTGAAAAAAAAATCATGAATTCCTATATAATAAACCAATGTAAATATAAAGTACAATCACATGAACTCAAAGTATGTTAAAATCGGCAAAGTAAAATTCTTGTTTTGTTGAAAAAAAATAACAGGCATGGATGTGGACTGTGGTTTCTACTTGAAGAACCACACCAAATCAGCAGTCCAAAAGAAGAAAGTCATTGGTCCAGACATAGACAGAGCTCTTACCAACCTCTTCAAAATTGAGAATGCGACTTGGTTTGTTCAATGGCAATCCAGCCATACTCCCATACGGCTCAATCGGTCCGAACCAAGTCTGCACCAAAGCGCACCAGGACCTAGCCCTTGACGTTGCAAGTAACGGAATTGTACTTCTAAAGAACTCCGCTAAACTCCTCCCATTGAAAAAGACCATTTCGTCCTTGGCTGTTATTGGCCCTAACGCCAATTCCGCAAATACCCTCGTTGGAAACTATGCAAAGGACACAACGGTTAACACATACAAACACAAATGGAAAGAAAAATAATGAAAGTAGATTGATATTGGAAAAATAGAAAAATGGAATTAGGATGTCATATCTAACCAACAACAAAAGTGATTAATTCAATATTAATATATAAGTTATTACTTTTAAGAAAATATGATAATACTAATTTATATAAAATATGATGAGCATGATTTTTTTACGTTTGTTATATGACATCTTATTTTTATTTTAATTCAATATTTTTTACTTAGGTATTGTAATATAATTTTAAACATTTTATATATCTACAATAGTTAATACATATTTCTCAACTTCTAAAATTTATAAAAAAATATTTATCAAACAGTGTAGGGGTATATTTAAGCTAAGAATTGTTTCTCGCTATAATCTCCCATCTTTTTTTAATTGAAAAAAAAATATAAAAAAAATTTGAAAAATACACTTAATTAGAATTCTTTCTAATGATAGATCTCCACCTTTCTAATGGTCAATAATTTTTTCCATATCATTTAAAAAAACTTGTGCATGTATTCACAAACAAATGATATTCGATCCATAATTTGTTTGGTATTAAATTCCAATAAGATAGATATATGTTAAAAAAACTATATGATTCCAATTAATTGATAAGAAATTTAAGGGTAGTGAAAGTGTTTTTTGGCTTACTTGTAGATCTAAATATTGGAAAGGTCCAAGAAGTAGTGTGTAAAACCTCTGGGGTAACCTTAGCCTTCAAATGCTAAATAATTTGTTGATCTTTCGGGTCAAACTTCACTTCGGCTGGTAATCCAGGCAAATCTGGAATCAACCCCTGATCATTGCCGAACCACCATCAATTATCAGTTCACAATTTATCAATGAACCTGTATACTTGAGCAAAGTCACGAAAATATCCCTGTTACCAAAAAAAATAATAATAATAAACAGGTAACTTAGTTAGGCAATACATCAAACACCTTATGTGCAAGATTAAAGATATACTTAGATTACCAGAATGACAAAAGTTAGCCATACCTGTACCAATAGATAACAACAATGGAATTAAACAATGACAAATAAAAAAATAAAAGGAAACAAATGTTTACAGTTTACAGTTTACAATTTACACGTAGCACTTCATGTTCCAATCTAATCGCATGAAGTTGTCTATCTTTAATTCTTTATCATCTAAAGTCTTCTGTAATTCCATTATAGCCTTTTCCCTTTCATGTAGTTGCTCCTTTATACACCCACATTCTAAGACATCCACGATGAAAGGTGGAATCAGAAGAATTTTAGAAAAGCAACACCGACATAGGTGTCAAAAAGAAGAGAACTGAAAATTGGAGGAAGATGGTGTGGTGAAGTTGGTTTTTTGGTGAATGGAATGAGTCTATGGATTTTGATTTCTACAAAACAAATCAGTCACATTTAGTGGCGATAAATCGATTGTTCTGAGTTGCTGATTGCTCGACATAAAAATAAAAAGTTAGAGGGTTTGAGACCTTACCTACGTTCGGTGGTTCAGATCAGTGAAAATATTTTGGGCGTTTTTTGCAGAACTTATCGGCTCATTCTTTATTGCAGACATCACGTATCGCTCCATTCTTCTTCAGCAAACACATCCTCCACATGAGATAAAGTGAATAGAGGAAAATTCAACAAATGAAGATGAAAGGACGATGGATTAGAGAAAATTGACCAAAAAAACAAATCGACCAGAAAGAACAACCGACGCTGTAATCAGTAAAACCAAAAATTGTCTGTGTCGTTGCTGCCTTGCTGCACCGGAGTGGAGGCTGTGTTCCTGAGATCGTGAATAGAAATCGATGACAATCGGCGAACAATAGAATGGGTATTTGACTTCTGAGCAACTTCTGACAAAGACGGTAACGGGTGAAGCATCCCTGAGACGACGGAGCTCGAAGCATGTTCATGGGAGATTGAGGTGTCGCCAAACGAAATAGAAGATAGCAGAGCTTTTTTTGGTTGCGAACCTTTAGGGAATAGAAAGAAGCAAATGATCTAATGACAATGGGGTGGTTTTAGGGATTTTTGTCTCTTCATTCAGTGAATCGGTTCCCACCTGTGGAAACAGAAGGGTAAGAAGACGTAGTAAGGGAAAGAAGACGTAGTAAGGGAATTCACAGTAGGCGGTGGGAAGGATCTGGCAGATGATTTATTGTAGCTATGTAATTGGAAGAAATAGGAGGCGGGAGCATATAATAACACGTAGCACCGATGTAGAATCGAATATTGACAACACTTCCAATGGGCAGAATTTATGAAAAAAGAAGTCCACCAATCATGAAGAAGTACTGTTTATCATGTACTTCTAAATTAGTATATATATATATATATAAATAAGCGCAAAGGGTTTCTTTTCTGATGATAGACGTAGTATATGTTTTAGTTTTTACTTAGATATTAGTTAAAGGGAAAACTGCAATAAAGTCCCTACATATTGATCTTATAATCGATTTAGTCCCTATATATTTTTTTTATTCAATTAAGTCCTAAATACCTGTAATCGTATTCAGTTTAACCCTTTGACCCGGTCAACAGGTCATCCAACTTTCAAAAATTATATTTTTGGCCTAAATTTCAAAATTTATTACAAATTAGGTCCAAAATTTACACTTTTGGCCCGGATTTTAAATTTTGTTGCAAATTTGGTCTAAACTTTACCCTTCTTGCCCAAATTTTAGAATTTTATTATGAATTCATCATAACTTTAGTTTATTTACAACTTTTTTTCTCAAAAAATTGTTTCTAATATGTTTTTTCTTTATAAAATCATATTTATACAAAAAACGTATTTTCGCATAAAAATCTTATATTTTTTATATAAAACTTTTTTTTTAAGTTTATTGTATATTAAATTTCTACTTATAAAAATATATATTTATCAAGTATATATATATATATATATATATATATATATATATATATATATATATATATATATATATATATATATATATATATAAATCCGTTTTTATAAAAAAGAATGTATACAAAAACGTATTTTTCAAAAAAAAGTATACAAACACATATCACATTTATATATATATATATATATATATATATATATATATATATATATATATATATATATATACACACACACACACACAAATAGGTGTGTATCTTTATTTTTTTTTATAAAAATGTGTTTGAATAATTTTTTATATAATACGTGTTTGTGTACATTTTATAAAATCGTGTTTGTATATATTTTATAAAGACGTGTTCGAATAATTTTTTATATAATACGTGTTTGTATATTTTTTATAAAATCGTGTTTGTATACATTTTATAAAATGTATACAAGCACGTATTATATAAAAAATTATTCAAACACGTTTATATATAAAAAATGTAAACAAACACGATTTTATAAAAAAAATATAGATAAAATAGGTGTTTGTATACATTTTTTTTTGTAAAGTACATTTTTGTATATATTTTTTAATAAAAACGGATTTGTATATATGTATATACTTAATAAATACCTATTATAATAACTAGATATTTCATATAAAAAATTTTAAAAAAAAAGTTTTTATATAGAAAATATAAGATTTTTATGTGAAAATACGTTTTTTGTATAAATATGATTTTATAAAGAAAAAACATATTAGAAACAATTCTTTGAGAAAAAAAGTGGTAAAAAAACTAAAGTTATGATGAATTCATAATAAAATTCTAAAATTTAGGCAAAAAGGGTAAAGTTTGGACCAAATTTGTAAAAAAATTTAAAATCTAGGCCAAAAGTGTAAATTTAGACCAAATTTGTAATGAGTTTTGAAATCTGGGCCAAAAATGTAATTTTTGAAAGTTGGATGACCTGTTGACCGGGTCAAAGGGTTAAATTGAATACGATTACCGGTATTTGAGACTTAATTGAATAAAAAAAATATATAAGGACTAAATCGATTATGAGGCCAATATGTAGAGACTTTATTGCAGTTTTCCCTTAGTTAAATAATAAAAAAATATATTAAATTACAGAAAGCTTGTTGTGGTTGTCCAAATTTTCCACTCCCAGTTCAAAAGAAAATTTGCTAACTATTCCGACCTTAAATTTGGCAAGTGTTTCGGTTTTAGTCCCACTGGTTTTCACTTTTTTTATATGTTAGCATCATAGTTATATTATCTATTGGACAAACCATTTCGTATTATCTTTTATATGTCAGCCCGGTAGTAGAGCTTAATGATGGGTTTTGGTCATAAGACATCCTATGTGCTCATACAAACCTAGGACTGTTCACTATTTGGATAAAACCGAATTGTCCAATTGGACAATTTGGATCGGACTATTTGGTTCGGATATTCGGATTTTTGGATTGGTTTTTAGCAAAACCGAATTATTATTTTGGATTTCGGATTGGTTTTGGTTTATAAAATAAAAACCGAATAGTCCAAAAAAACCGAATTACAATTTATTATTTTGTTCTTTTTAATATATATCTTTAATAAATTATAAACTTACTAAATTATTCTTTTAATATATTAAAATTTTTCATCTATTATAATACTTTAATATGTACTTCTTATAAAAAAAAATTGTCTATAAAGTAATAAACTATAATATATTTTTGTTGATAGTTATTTATAAATTTTAGTTCACAACTAATTAAACAATATTTTTTAGTTTATATTATAAAGTAAGTTAATACTAAAGTTATATATCTGTTGAAATGTCTAGATTCTTGAAAACCGAATTGTAAAAAACCGATCCAACCGAATTATAATTTGGTTGGATCGGATCGGATTTGAATTTAGTTTGGACTATTTGGATCTACGTTTTGAAAACCGAAATTAATTTGGATTCACTTGATTGGATCGGATTAAACCGATCCATCCAAATGAACACTCCTATACAAACCCTAAAGCTTGGGTCTAGGTTTCTCTATTGTACATACTTTGAATCCAAGACTTTGAACCCTAATTCTAGCATATGGAAATCGGAATTCACATGTAATTAGGTTTAAGAACATACCTTGATTGTTATATAGCAATAACAATCCAATTCCTCCTTGAATTGACCTTGGAAAGCTGAGAGTCACAAGTGTCACTCCTCTAATGGCTTACAAACACCATAACCAAGTGGAGAAGGTATAAAGAGAGAGGAGGGAGGTTAGAATTCGTCCTTAGGACCTCTTGGGAAGGGTTAGACGAATTCCTAAGCCCTAGAGGGTTTATATAGGTGTAAAGATAGAGTTTCAGTCATTATCCTTATCTAGTTGCTTATCCACCAAGCAACCCATAAGATAATCCTTGAATCCTTATCATAGTCGAATTCTAAGTGATTATCACTTCAAATTCTTCCACCATATATAAGATAATTCTTACCTTATTTTGTAACTATCACATAATTACAATTCAGCCCCTCTAGTTTAATTAATTACACTTGATCACAAAATTAATTCTTAATTAATTATTGACCAATATTAATTAAACAAATATGATTTCTCCTTTAATATATTATTCTTATAACATATTAATAAATCATAATAACCTCTCTCTCTTTATTTATTTCTCCATTCAAGTTGCATTGGTGAAGGCAACCCAAAAGGACCATGCACCATCGGGTCAAGTACATACCAAAATAGTTATGGACTTAGACACTAATCCAACAGTGTCCCACTTGGATAAGTCTAACAACTATTCTGCGTATAACTTCGGATCCCGATCTGCAATCGTAGCTTTCCAAAGCCGCTGTCAACTCTGATCATATCAAATACGCGTGTCCTTAGATAAGGGATCATATATTCCTCCATTCTAGATATCATATGAGATATGATTTCAAATCATTCTCTTTGTACTATATCTCGATTTCCGATTTATGACGACTGACTAATTGAACAAATCAAATTAGCCCTAGCCCGGCCGAGCATTTACGTATGTCATCACTAAACCATCGAGGGGCCCAAAGATATCGCTTTTATCCTACTTTGAATAAAAGGAACGGATAAACTTTGATACAATGCTTGCTTGCACTCACTAACCAAATCACACACAACAATATGTTTTATAACACCAAGTTACTAGTGCGTTTACATATTATCAATGTGCAACCGATTTGCAAGATACAACTCACACATCTCGGTTTCAAGAATATAAGATGTTATCGTCTCACTAATCACTCGTGATACAATCCATGGAGTGATCCAAGTGAGCGTAGGTTTAATCCAATGCTCAAATCATATTCGTAAGCACTCATGAACGTTGTAGCAAACATTTGCTTATGTCTAATACTTTTCTAGACAATCCACACACCAATTCACGACAGTCTTCATTCATATCTACTTCCAACATATGAATGACTGTGGCCCATTTGAATAATTCGATTATTCTTAATAAACTCAATTATTCTGGAAGTCAAAACATGCAAAGTGAAACACAAGAATAATACTAATCCCATATGGCCTCAAACCTTTGAGTATAAATAAAACTCCTTTTATTTATCACCATATCGATTACTCATTATTTGTCATTTCAGGTAATCAACTTCTTACTTGAATTATTACACTTGTCCCATGCTCTTAGCATGCACACAATGTTTACCTATGGTTCTTACTTTTGTGAAATAGATCAAATTGAACACATTTCCAACCATTCTCATTTCACAACTCCAAATCCTTTTTCACAAGTGTAAGAATATCAAATATTTGCCACTTATAGAATATGCTAGATTCTAACACTTTATGCAATGATCCTTTTGTAATGTCACTGCACCAAAGTCACAAAGACTATTGCCAATGATATTACAAAGTCCTCTATCGGAGATTGTTACAAGAAAATTCCATAGATGTGATGTCTCTCACTCAAAGTACATTCTTTGAACATCCTTTTGCATAGAAGTTTCTAATCTAATCATAGATTTCTCAATATTCAATTCCCAATATGGACACACTTCCATATGTTCCATATGACAACTCATTCTTAATATAATCTTATCTATTCGTAATGATGTCGATATGGTCCATCCAATATGGAAACATTTCCATATTTTCCAATACTATACTTCCAACTACTCACAAGCGACCAATCCTCGTCGAACTTGGATTGTCCTTTGATAGTTGTTTAATTATTTTAGTCAAAACCAATTCTAGTCCCTTTTCCCTCTAAATGCGCTCGACATTTGGAAAATTTTAGAATGGTCAAACATTAAAGCATTTGCAATCGATCCTATACCCGAAGCGTATGGGACACGACGTATAATGTTTTATTTGCTATGTTCTCAAAATTCGAATTGTGAAGAGGGATGCCGTAATCATAATCGAAATTTTAAGAACACACTATGTACCTTTGACTAAGTTTATTAACATTTCTCAACCTAATCCTTTAGATTTGAAATGAAGCATAATATTCTCTCCCTTAATTATAGCAAAACAACTATTCCTTCCTTACGACTTTGCAAAGAATGACTTTTGTTTTCTATAATTAATATTGCCAACTTGCAATACTTTCCTTAATAATCATACAATCATAACATTTATGCTCCCACTATCATGATGATTATTATAAAACATAACACTTATGCTCCCACTAGTTTCGACATGTATTCATAAACATCTTAACTTTCAGAAAAACAATACTTATTGAATTTCTTAAGTTTATGTTTCTAATACTTAGTGCTTTGATAATCTTTTATCAAGGCTTCTTGAACTTATACACCTTTGACTTCGATAGTTCATATGTGTGTGTAAACAATTGCCAAACCTCACAATTCAAATTATGGAAAGGGATGTCGTAACCATAATCGAATTTGAGAATGCAATTTTACAATCACTATCTTCTTAAGATCTTTCTTAGTGAAAGCATTTCCTCACAATCATTTTCATGAAGGAGGAAATCTTATGACACTTAGATTTAAATGGCGTATGTGTTCCTATCCATGTGAATTTGTTAAAACAAAAGTCTACGACAAATTCAAACTCATATGGACCGAACTTTCTTAATCTTGATTTCTTGCCTTATGGTAGCACAGCTGCCCACCATGTCTTCCAAGTAGTTAAGCAGCTCACCCTTTCCTATCAATGTACCTTTCATCGATTAAGGTGCTTTGCCATTTATGCGTTCAAAATGAGAACTCATAGAACTCACATGCATAATTAACTCAATTGGAATAGCATAGAAACAAAATAATGTCAACACGATAGGTTGTAAACCTCAACTCGCGTGCGAGTGATGATCGTTAAGGTTTATTTGATTTGTTCTTGAAACCTTTCAAGACCATTAAGGCTCCCACTGACTCCTTGACATATAAGATTCTTTTGTCAATAAACATTTCTTGACAAACAAATATTCAAGAGTTAGTGTAGCTTTTATCAAAAACACTCCATAAATTGTCCTAGTCGGTCTTTGTCTTATTCAAGACATCACAACTTTCCATATTTGATGAATGTTGTAAACCTTTAATACTTTTCACTCATTGTCACAATCTTAACTTTAAGACTTGTTATTGGGACGAAGTATGATTGACTTATTGATTTAACCATTTCTTTAATTCTTGATTCCTCTTCTTAGACATACAATTGTACTAAGACTCACTTAGAGGATCAATTGAGATATGGTTCTTAATCATTAAGACCTATCATAAAGCATAAAAGGTACTCTCCCATCTTCTTAGAATGGAGAAACTTTTATCTTTCTGTCTACTTGATTCTTCTTATTCGTTCTGCTATTGATCTAAACCCTTTAATCAATTCATAATTACACTTAATCTTGTAAGTATAATCATATTTACTAAACCTTTAGTAAATCATGACGAATATCATTGTTACTCTTATGGTGGACTTGATCAACACGCAACATTGTGTGCTCGATCTCTTAGTCCTTCACTTGACACTTTGTCAATGAATTTGTCTAATTTCCAAATATGAAATTTCTCATTCATCGTGCAACCAAGTTGCATGATTCCAAATTTCTTGTCCAATTGAAACTTGGGCGATGAGAAAACTCTCCCTATTTGCTAAATTCTCGACTTTTCCATAAACACCATAAATAAGAATCATATCCATTTGTTGTAGAAATATGCAAATACCAATTTTCATAACGATTTCATTGCAAGGAAATAAACAAATAAATAAATAAGTCAAACGAAAATTTATTTTATTTATAAAAGCAGCGGAAAACATATGTCCTTACAATGCAAAATCCATTGAAAACTATGTATTTCAAAAGAAAAATTTCTAACAACTCTATCATAACTATCTAAGATCAAAATCTAATCTTCAAGTCCATGCGATCAAGATCCATTTCTTGTGATCAGATTCATCTTGCTCTTTCACCAAGCTTCCTTTCTTTTCACCGATCCTGTAAAACATTCAAATGCAATCTTATCACATTATGTATCAATGAATAGGAACTTAATGGAGTTAGATAGTGGATTTTACCTGAAGCGCAGCCATACTCTTTGACTCTCCCATCTTCTGGACTCTTCAGGCTCTTTGGGCAGACTTGTATCCAACGCCCTTTCTTTTGGCAGCAAACGCAGGTCGGTTCTCCTAGAACGTCCTCGGAAGTATGGTCGGTTGACTCTCCCAACAAATACGCTCCATTGCTTCGCCAAATCATTTCTGATTCAGCAGCAATGAGCATGTAAGTTAGGTCAATGAGGTTGTCGTCATGATCCATCATATAATACTTTCTTTTGAACTCATTATATGATTCTGGAAGTGACTGCAAAACCCAATTCACAGCCAACTGATTTGGGAATGACACACCCAACATTATCAACCTATCAATGTGTGATTTCATTCCTAGAACGTGGGCACACACGGGTTTACCATCTTTATGTTTCATTTCCAATAGGGCTTTAGTGATATTGAACCTTTCAATTCTTCGATCTTGTGGGCTAGGGAGAACAATAGGAGGGGGAGGAGGAATTGAAGCATGATTTCTCGTTCCTCGATTGAATCGTGGAATATCATCTTCATGTGGAATGCTTGTTCCACGGGATTTGGGAAGACCATAGTTGTCGAACTTTGACATCTACAAAACGGGAGAAAAACAAATTCAAGTTAGTTGATTGATTGAGTCCTTAGTAAATCACCCAAATGAAATACTAAGGCTAGGACCCAACACAATATTCTACAACTCGGGAGAGGGATGCCGTAACCCAAATTGCAGAACATTTGAAGGTAAGTGAATGACGATTCACTAATTTCCACCATGAAAAACGAAAAGAAATTTAAGTTTTAAATCTATGAAAACTCCTAGATCCTTTGAGATTCAATGAACTTTCAATGGCATGTTTAAATCTCGATATGCCCCTCTTGTTTGTGATTGGGATGCCGAGGATCACAAAGCGGGTGTGAATAACCATGCAAACTTACATGGTGCCCTCACATGTTACAGTCACCTATTCGATGTGCCGGTAAACCACACACGCTCCACCGAACTATGACAAACATTGAGTCACCCTTTGCTACCATTGCTTAGAACCATTTAGTGTGTCGGTAAACCACACACGCTCCACTAACGTCTTTGCAAGGGCACAAAGTGTAATTTCATGGAATTGCATCAATTCACTTTTGCCTAAGTAACTAAGATTGGGAATTTTATGAAACATTTAGTTACTTTAATAATTCATTATACTTATAATGGAAGGTTTCGTCCTATCCTACCCGTTCGGCTAACGACCCTCCACTAGTCAAGAGTGCAGTGGGTAAGAGTGGATACCCATTCAATCGCCATTTTATAGGCAATTTCCTTAAACACCCCTTATAGACCAGCTTCGAGAATGAGGCCTACTAACGGTAAGACTGACTTTTACTCATACATATATATAATGTTAGACTTTTATGTTATATATAGTATAGGGTGTATTTTACACTTTTAAAATATTAGGTGGTCAAATTTAACAATTATACTTTTAATTCAATTAAATTGCAAACCTAAACTTTTATGGATTTATTAAACCTCTTTAATTAAACACCTTAATTAGTTAATAAAACCATAAGGGTGTGATTTGAACTTTTTCAAAACTATATTTGAGTTTTAGAATTTAACATTCCTAATTAAACTTTTAATCAACTTTTAAATTCCAAAACTTGAGGGCAAGTTTTGAAACATTTCAACACATTAAGTTTTAGAATTTAAATATACATCAAAATTAAACTATTTAATCAAAATTTAAATTCCAAAACTTGAGGGCAAGTTTTGAAACCTTTTTCAAAACATTAGTGTTTTAACTATTTAAATTTCAAAACTTCAAAACTTTTGGGTTCAAATTTAAACTATAAAACTTAAAGGGCAAAATATGAAACTTTTCACAACAACAAGGATCAAATAACAAATAATCTAAACTAACATTTAATTACATAATTATCCATATTTGATTTGTTTAATGATTTCTTGCAAAATAATTTATCAATTATCTTATAAGGAAACAATTATCTTATTAATTGATAAATATCTTCAATTAGATTAAAAATATAGTCAAATATATCATATAATCGGATTAATATTAATCTAACATGATAAGGTAATTATCCCAATGCAAAAACAGCAAGAAATCCCGAGATAAGCACTATCTGACGCACCGACTCGCCGAGTCACCCTCTGGAACTCGCCGAGTAGGGCTGACTCGCCGAGTCCAAGAGTGACTCGCCGAGTCAGGTCGAACAGTGAGGCCAAAACACGATTTTCAGTTACATCAAGCATCAATACAATAGAAACCAATCATGGCTCTGATACCACTGATGGGTTTTGGTCATAAGACATCCTATGTGCTCATACAAACCCTAAAGCTTGGATCTAGGTTTCTCTATTGTACATACTTTGAATCCAAGACTTTGAACCCTAATTCTAGCATATGGAAATCGGAATTCACATGTAGTTAGGTTTAAGAACATACCTTGATTGTTATATAGCAATAACAATCCAATTCTTCCTTGAATTGACCTTGGAAAGCTGAAAGTCACAAGTGTCACTCCTCTAATGGCTTACAAACACCATAAGCAAGGGAGGTTAGAATTCGTCCTTAGGACCTCTTGGGAAGGGTTAGACGAATTCCTAAGCCCTAGAGGGTTTATATAGGTGTAAAGATAGAGTTTCAGTCATTATCCTTATCTAGTTGCTTATCCACCAAGCAACCCATAAGATAATCCTTGAATCCTTATCATAGTCGAATTCTAAGTGATTATCACTTCAAATTCTTCCACCATATATAAGATCATTCTTACCTTATTTTGTAACTATCCCATAATTACAATTCAGCCCCTCTAGTTTAATTAATTACACTTGATCACAAAATTAATTCTTAATTAATTATTGACCAATATTAATTAAACAAATATGATTTCTCCTTTAATATATTATTCTTATAACATATTAATAAATCATAATAACCTCTCTCTCTTTATTTATTTCTCCATTCAAGTTGCATTGGTGAAGGCAACCTAAAAGGACCATGCACCATCGGGTCAAGTACATACCAAAATAGTTATGGACTTAGACACTAATCCAACACTTAAGAGTTGATGTAGTGATATTACCTTTGGGATTATTCTTTGAGGTCTCAGTAATAGCTTTAGCAATCAATATTTCTTTAAATTACATAATGGTTTTTGATAGCCAAAGTTTGGTGGTTGATGACTATGTTCAAGGTACATATAAACATTGTGCTTACTGCCTCAGAGTGAGTAGTGAGAGTTTCAATCATCCTATATCAGTATTGTAGTTGACGTGGTAAGTCAATAAGATGACTTATATGGCTTACTATCCTAATTGAGATAACTGACCGACTAGTTACTTAGAGAATGGTGAGAGAACATAAGTTTTATGATACTTGTGAAGATTGCATGATACGAGAAAGAACACTTATGTGTGAATATGAGACTAGAGAAAAATCTCTTATAGATTTAAAATGAGATTATATTCTAAGTATATGACATTGAGTTACCTTATTATTCTAGCGAGATTCCAATGATGAAATCTTTTTAAGGAATGGAGTATTTTATGACACCTACTTTTATGACAGTTATTATTATGAGAGATGTAACTCATAGATGAGACAAGTGAGATGCTACGCAACACATTAGTAAAGAGAATGGTGTTGATAAGTTGATGAAAATACTCTAACTATGTGAAGGTAGCATACTTTGAGAATGCGACATGTAGGTGAAGATGAACACGACGCATGGCATAGTAGAGTGCTATATTTAAAAAGGTAGAGAAGGATGCAACGCGTAGACATGTTGTATGTTACGTGAAAGAGAGCGAAGTCATGTAACTAAAAAGAGGACGTGGCGCGTCCAAGAGCTGAATGTGAGCAGAGAAATAGGGTGTGAAGGCTTTCGCTATAAGATAGAAGCCTCAATCCTGGATAACAACATGTGATTAATCTTATATGCTTAAATTATGAGTAAGCTTGTTAATCTCTTTCAATAGTTTTGATGTTATAGTTGGATTAGAAGAGGGTTTATGAACCCTAAACTCCATATCTTCATATGGTATTAAAAACATAAGGATGGTGATGTTGTAGGTTTAGTCATTTTGAGTATATGTTGAAACCATAGTTAAATTGTTGAAATTTAGAAAAACGGTGATAAAACTCACTTTGGTGAAATTGTTTAAAAAGTGAAATTGAGCTTATATCTTAATCAATTGAGAGGTATAGACGAGTTATATCTGGAGTATAATTGATTTTGATATAAAAAGTTGATTAGATGATTAAATTATGGATAAATAACTTGTAAATTTAGTTATGATTTCAATAGATGAAATAAAATTTAAGCTTATGTCTTAATAGGTTAAGACACCTAGATAAGTAATAAATGGAGAATAATGAGTTTAGCTACATAGTTAATTATTATGCATTAGATGAAAATGTTGAGTCAAACACATAAAATAGCTGGGAAAGGAACGGACTACAAGCTTCGCACTTTGCCTTTATTGTATTTAGACTTTTTTCGCGCTATATGATGCTCTCTCTGGTCGCTTAGCTTTCTTTGCTCTTTGTTATTTTGCTCTTGCCGGTTTCCTCCTCTTTAAGACTAGGACCAAGGGCTCTTCCAAAAGAACACGTCTTATTTCATTTTTAAAAAGATGATCTTTTTCATTCCTTAAGGGGAAAAGATATCTTCTTCTGCTTCGACTACCTGAAGCAAATTTTTTTCGACTTCTTTCCTGTCTGGTATTTGAAAAAAACAGAGTCCTTACTTTGACTTACCCGAATCAAATGAAGGCGATGAAACATACTCAAGGCCCATTTTCGTCTAGTTTCCATAGCCTCAAGGTAGGATGCTTATTTATTTATTTTTTAAAATAAATTTCCATATTTCTCATTTTCTTATTTTTGTTAATGATTTCTTCATTATACATATTTTGTCGTTTAAGGGCAATTTATTTACATATCAAATATTCATTCCATTAAAGTTTTAATATATAAGTCCTTAGTACGCATGTAAAATAACTTTGACTTTATACTTATGGTTTTGTACTAACACCTCATGTTTCCAACCCATCACCACTCAGACGTTCCCTATTTCATTTTTCTTATTTTGCTAACAACTCAAATGTCATCATTTTTTTTATTTTGCTAACAACTCAAATGCCATAAAACCCGTTACTATTTAACACTATGTGTTAGTCCATTTAAATTATACGGTTTCTCGAAAAAAAAAAACCGGATATTTCTATAGGGGGTTTTGACAAAATGTGATTTCTAAGTAAAACATCTCATTTTCGTAGGGATTTTGGTGTTACTGTTAAAATGATATCTTTCAATAAACTATGATAATTTCTCAATAAAATATGATATTTCAAGAATTGTTCAAATTCTTAATAAAATATGACATTTTCTCAAGAAAATATCACATTTTCATAGAAACAACCTCGAAAATGTCATATCTTACCGAGAAATTGACATATTTTCACATGAACATTTGCACAGATGTTATTTTTCATTAAGAAACGATATTTTTATAGGTGTTCATACAAAAATGTTACAACTACAAATCAATACTAAAATAAACTTAAACATAATAAATGAACTTAAAATCAATACCTTTAAATATGAACTTTGAACGCACATTTGTTTTTTGATTGAGCTTCTTATTTAACACCCCGTTCCCGAGTTCAATTTAAGGAGAGAAAGAAAAGGAAATTGATGGAAATGAGAAGAAAATAAAAGAAAATTGGTGTTCCCGAGTTTCATTAAAGGAGAGAATTGGAAGGAAGTGGAGGGAAATGAGAGGATCACTTTCTCTCCTAACTTTCCTTCCGATTTGGGAGGATTTGGAAAGAAAGAAGAAAATGATTCATTTTCCTTCCACTTCTCACCAACTCGGGAACACAAAAGAAAATTTTGTTTTCCTTTCCTTTCTCTTTTTTTCTCTCGTGACTTTCTTTTCTCTTCTCTTCTTTTCTTTTGTTAAACTCGGGAACGAGGCGTAAGTGTTTGAGAATGGTGTGTGAGAATTTTAATTTAGAAATAAAGTTAAAATATAATAATTTAGATTTTTACATGGAAAAACTTTGAACCCCATATTTTTTGTAGAGACCTCTACAAAAATACAAATATCCCAACTAAAATGGCAAAAACCAACGTAATTTTGTGTTTTCGCAAGTATATATTGGTATTTTCATGTGTGTCTCTAGGAAAATGAAAGCTTTTTGGGTTAAATGGTTAATTTTTGCTTAAATCTTAAAAGTTACTGAGATTAACAAAAAAAAATATATTTCTCGTACTTTTATTATTTCTGGCTAAATTTATTTTTTTTCTCGTACTTTTATCATTTCTCACAATTTGTGGATTAATACGGGGGGATTTTATCTGCACAGTAATTGATAGGCTAGGAAAATGATTAAATTTGATTTTATGATATGACTGATTGTTTATTTTCAGTTTATTTTATTAATATATTAATATTTTTTTTTTTCATTTTCTTATCTACAAAGACACGCTGATTGAAATATTACAATTTTGACCCTTTTATTTATAGTTTATATTTGCTTTTCCACATTTTTATTTAATGAAAACTACTTTTAACACACACACACACACATACACACACATATATATATATATATATATATATATATATATATATATATATATATATATATATATATATATATAGAGGGTGAGGTTCAATAGAGAACCATAATTAACCAAAGAATCAAGGAACCAATTTTTTTTTTTTTCATATTTTAGAACTTATTTTTTATCAAAAAAAAGAAAACTAAAAATACAGAAATTCATAACTTTTTATCATTTTTTCAAAGATATCAAATTCGAAAAAAAAAAAATCGTCAAATTCACAATATGAATCTTTGAAAATTCACAATGTGAATCCGGATTCACACGGTGAATCCGAAAAATATTTTTCACATTTACAATGTTAATATATGAATTTTGATATTTTTAGATTTTTTTTCGATAAAGAATAAATTCCAAAACTTGAAAAAAAGATTTGGTTCCTTGAGGAACCAATAATTATGGTTTTCTATTAAACTTTTCCATATATATATATATATATATATATATATATATATATATATATATATATATATATATATATATATATATATATATATATATATATATATATATATATATATATATGAAACCAATATAATTTTGTGAGACCGTGAGATCAAATATTTTTATTAAAATATTCTAATATTCTATTGTTCGTAAAAATAGAATATGCAATATATTCTAACACTATATGCTTTAGAATATTTTAATGTAAAATATGTTAAAATTATTGTTTTTGAATATTAGAATATTACATGTATTTAATTTTTATAAACACTAGAATATTAGAATATTTAACTAGAAAAAATTGGTATCACAGTCTCACAAAATTAGGTAGGATCGGACCGGATCTCGACATAGAGTGGTAAAAATAATTTTCATTTGCAAAAAAATAAATAAATAAATAAAGAGAAGGTAGGATCGGATCGAAACTCGATCTTACCTACGATCTTACGATCCTACATGCGATCCAACCCCAGATACGATCCGTTTACGATCCAGATCGTTTTTCATTTCTAGGATCGTAGGATCTTAGGATCGCGATTTTGACAAACATGATATCAATGTTGTAAAAAATCGCTTCACATTAGCTAGTCAGCGGATTACGATTAAGAGATCAATTAACTACACATAGATTAATCGGAGACCCTAGATTGCTAGTTTTTTGAATTTTAAAAAATTAGATACTACTAATATCATAACAAATATGAGAAAAGTGAATATACCCTTAAGGGTATATAAACATAAGTATCCTATACATAAAATTGCCTAGTTCTGATTAGTGAACTAATTAAAAAAAAACAATTTCCAAAAAAAAATTGTTGCGCCTTATTCACGTTTCCTTATTCTTCCTTATTCACGTTTACAAAAACTAAAAATTGTGTCATTTAAAAGGGATTTGTCTGATATTATTTATCACAACACTTGATTCGTTCATAATATCATTTCCAGAGAACATTGATTCATGATTAATCCCTACAACATGTTTTTCGTTTTATGTCTCGGCTTCAAGGATTCAAGGAGGTTCATTTTTTTCAACATCTCATGTTCGACGCCTTTCACCTGATTTGGGTGAAATTGTGTTTTTGGATGCGGCTATTTATGATCGGTGGAAGGCAGATAGCAATTGGAAGGAGGTTCCACATAAAAGAGAATCACACCACAAGGATCGCATAATAGGGAATCGATATTGGAAGGATCGCATAACAGGGAATCGGTATTGGGGCATTCTGGGAATTCTTAGGCACATTTTTCTCATGCAAGTCCAACAATTTACATTATGAATTTCCTAACATCTATGACATCTAGGGATTTTTGGGAAGTATGTGGTAGACTTGGCAATATCGTTGATGTTTTGATACAGGGGAATTATGAAAATTTTAACTTCCACCCACCAGGTGTTCGACATAATGCCAACATGTTATTCAACTTTTGTTTATTTGTTAACAGGTAAAAATTGCAGCATTGGAATGTAGATAGTTGAATAATGTTTGGGAACAGTGAAGTCTATGGAATCTTTCATATAGAACTCATGCAAAAAAGATCCAACTTCAAGGGAAACATGAAACTTAATGATGAAACGAACATCATGGATATTAAACGAGCAGGAAGCTGTGATTACTTAAAGAAGCAAGAGTATAATGTAGATTCTGTTCATGATGGTAATTCCACCTTTGTTTTTGGAAGTAATCTAAGCTATTCTTTTGATTACAACCATCAACGTAAAGTCTCCCATGATACGAAGACTTCAAATATCCTGGATCTTGCTCACATATGGATGTTTCTCTTGATTGTGCACCAACTTATACATGTTATAACAATCTGCAAAGTAAGATTTCTAACTACATTCTTCATGTAGCTTTGATATATGTTGTGACATCCCCATTTTCACGGCCAGAAAAGACCGATTTGTTTATGTTTCGTTTTATAAAATCAGAGTAATCCTTTGATTAAAAGAGTTGTGGAATTTGTTCCCAAAATAAAATATGATAAAATTTATCAAAACGTTTCTCAAAGAGAATGTATTTTCATTAAATAATAAAACCTCGAGATGTCATGTTCCGATACAGACCAAAAGCTTAAACAATATAAAATAGACCTTACAACGGTTATTTATAACTACTGATCTATAATCCAAAATCTTTCGTCAAGTCCACCAATTTATACCTTTGTGTCATTACCTGTAATGCAAAGAAAACTGAGTGGGTCAGGCTTGGGAGCCTGGTGAGCATATAGGGTTTTCAACCCACAATAATACATTTATTATATTCAATTATCAAACAATCAACCCAAATACCCTTCCCCATATCTCCTTTATTTTCTCAAGGGTTTACCCTAAGAACCAACTATCCTTCATTCATTCATTCCTAAGGATTTACCTAAGGAGTTGGCACAAAGTCCATTTGATACTACGGTTTATACAATAGGCACTACGTCTCATAGTCACCAAGGTTTACACAATAGGCACTACGTCTCATAGTCACCAGGGTTTACACAACAAGCACTACGTCTCATAGTCACCGGTTTTTACACAACAGACACGAAGTCACATCGTCACCAAGGTTTATCAAATAGGCACGAAGTCGCATCGTCACCAAAGCTTTACTTAATAGGCACGAAGTCGCATCGTCACCAAAGCTTTACTTAATAGGCACAAAGTCGCATCGTCACCAAAGCTTTACTTAATAGGCACGAAGTCGCATCGTCACCAACTATTCCATCTACCCATGTTCTACCCAACATTTTTGTAGATATAAATACAAGCACAATTTAAATCATTTAAGACCCGTATAAAAACATCAATTCCAAGCCCATCTCAAATAGACAAATAATACATAACACATAGCACGTATTTCATAGCTATTACTTTATATTTATATGTTAGAAGAAAGTAACTATACACTCACTCCAAATAAACAACAATATATACACATAACAAGTATTTCATAGCAAATACTTAATATTTATGTATAAGAAGAAAGTGACTACACACTCACACATATAAACAACAATATATATACACATAGCACGTATTTTATAAAATACATCATATCTATGTGTAAGATGAAAGTGACTATGCACTCACTTGATCAGAAGATGATTGGACAGCACTACGGCTTGTAAAAGTAGTATTCTTCGGTAGATCTGGAAGATCTTCACAAAAACCGGGCTCCTCGCGGGCAGAGCTTCGGCTCGGGAATTTCACTTCTCGGGATCTTCGGGGCCTCAGGCCTTGCTTCGGGGCTCGGGAATGATACCGAGGCTTCGGGACAATTCTTGCACGAAAAACGATGCAAAAACGCGAGAGAAAGGGAAGAAATGAGCAAAGAACTCGGCTGCCCTCGACATCCTTATATAGGGGGCTGGAACTTCAATTTACGCTGGGCGTAATGGGGATAAGACCGATGACTCCCCCCCCCCCCCCCTGGATAATATTGGAATTTATATTTAAATTAAATACCGAAAATATTTAATAAACTTCAAAAATTCATATCTTCCTCATACGAACTCCGTTTTCGACGTTCTTTATATCCCCGCGTAAGTGAGACTATGATCTACAACTTTTGTTTAGACTCCGTCGGCTAATTTTGAATTTGTTTTTATTATTTATTTTTAGTAGGCTGAAACAAGAAAATTTCGATATAAATTCATAACTTCTTCATCTGACGTCCGTTTTCGCCTATCTTTTTATCGTTTTACTACTATTAACGAGATCTTTGATTCTTGTTTAGATTGTTTCGGCTATAAACCACTCGATCTCAAATCGAGTATTCGAGCTGCATACCGCTAAGTCGAAACTTAGAAAAATCATAACTTCCTCATACGAAATCAGATTTGGACGTTCTTTTTATGCACGCTCACGGTTTAACGTATTCTATGACTTTCATTTAGATTTCTAAGGCTAAATATCACTCTAACGTAAATTCACTTTTTACGTCGCGTTGTGTCGTGCCGGTTCTGTCGCGAAACTTCGACAGGTCATAACTTCTTCGTTATAACTCGGATTTTGACGTTCTTTATATGTACGGAATCCTTGTAACATATACTAAAACTTAGTTAAGATTATTCATTATAAATAATCTTCCATCAAAAATTCATTTTTTTGACGCTTATCGTCTCTAAATTGACTAGCCTTGATCTACAGGCGTTACATATGTATTCCCTTTTGCACCTTTGAAAACAAATTCCTAAATTGACCTTGGCAGAAAGTTTCGGATTATCTGTCACTATGTTTTTTCTGATGAATTGTTGTTTTAAATTTGCGTTTAAGGAGCCTTTTGGTTGTGCTTCCAAGATGTTTGTTAAGAGGATGACTTAATGTCTTGAGCTAAAATTTCTTTGATGTAAGAAAGCAAATGATCTTCACCTTTTTTTCTTAGATTTAATGTTTGGTTTAAAAAAGCGTGTTGCGCTCCGTTGCGATTAGGTCCCGGAGACCGATGTGTATTGCGAGATGCGATTGCGAGCGCATCACGTAGGTGTGGCGCACTAGTAGTAATTACTATATATAAGCAAAATTCATGTTTACCAATAACAAACGAAAACACCATAAACATTAAACATATCAAATGAAACCAAATTCCAAAATTCATGCCATATGCAAACTGAAAACAAACCTGACAGTGATTAGTTAAAACTCAAAAAGCAAAATGCAAGTTTACCATACTCATGCAAAATGAAACCAAATATAATAATCAACTGTCATCAACCCTCATCAAACCCGAGCTCATAATCTACCTCCTCGACCTCGTCACAAGACAATCCAATATCTTCTTCTATCTCTTCATCCACCAACACAAGTCTACTAGGTTCAGGTGGTAGTGTATAAGGTGACTTTCTACTACATGCAGGTGGCCTACCATTTCCAGCAACACCTTTATCTTGTGCAGGCGGCCTACTAGTACTACTTCCAGCAACTCCTTTATCTTTTAAAGCTCCTCTTGTTGAATAGATAGGCTCATTTCCCCAGATGCATCTTCTACAACATCCCAAGTCAAATCCTCACTCTCAAACACTATATTATCAGCTTCATACTGCTCCATTGTTCCCAACAACCACTCATTGCTCTCATCTATTTCATTTAGAAGGATAGGATCAGCCTTGTCATTTCTTTTGGATCGAAGATTCAAGGAACGGTTGAATTTCACATAGACCATATCATTTAGTCTACTTTGTGCCAATCTATTTCGTTTTTTGGTGTGAAGCTACAACAATACAAAATACCGTGAAAGAGTTAAATAATATTAGACATGTAACAATGTGTAAACAAATGAAAAGATAATAACATAAATCCATGAACTTACGTGTTGAAAGACTCCCCAGTTTCTCTCACAACTTGTAGCACTACATGTGAGGCTAAGGACTCGTACAACAAAGTTTTGCAATTTAGGGGCTAAAGACCCAAAAGATATCCACCACTTAGCAGATGCTTTTGACTTTCTTTGTCTTATTGCCATTGGAAAACCAAATAAACTGTAACAACTCAAATTTTCAAACAAATTTTTCATTTTTAAAATATAATTATTTCCATTTAAAACAAGGCATAAATAGTTTAAGTATTCTGTCAAATACAAATATTCAAAATCCCAAGATCATAAAACATTCTTCAGTGTGTATCGATCACGCCGGCGCCTTCCCACGGTTCTCGCTAGTACCTGAAACACATACATAACAACTGTAAGCATAAATGCTTAGTGAGTTCCCCAATATACACTTACGCACATACGCCTTTCCAGGCCCTGACCTTCCGGTCCTCAATACAACGCCTTCCGGCCCATAATATAATCGCCTTCCGGCCCATAACATATTGCCTTCCGGCCCACATAACATACATAGCACACATAACAAATAACTTACCACATATAGCATACATATCACATGTCATATCTGACCTTCCGGTCACACAGTCAACCCTTCCGGGTACAGTATAGTGAGAAGACTCACCTCGTAAAAGCTGAACGCTAGCAAATCCCGAAATGACTCGTGCACAACCGACGAGCTACAACCTCCCTATAACATTACATATCTCATTAATACTTATATCTTCTAAGTGTGACTATCCCTAAGAAGTCAGACTTAGGTCAACTCTGGTCAACGGTCAACGGTCAACTCGACCGGACTCGGCGAGTACCATGGCGACTCGGCGAGTCTAGACGTCTTCCAACTTTCTGAGATTCCTTATCTACTCGTCGAGTACCCTCCTCGACCCGACGAGTTACTCCTGGAAGAATCGCGGGGCCACCCCGACTCCACTCGCCGAGTCTGAAGAACAACTCGGCGAGTCCCAGTAAATCTTCAAGCTACTCGCCGAGTCTGAAGAACAACTCGGCGAGTCCATGCCATGCAGACGAGTAACTGCTTCCTGAGATAGGTCTCGTCCCGAAATACACATGCATGGGGCCTTCTGGACCTCTAAAGGTCCTACTACAAGATTATAGTCGTTGGGTAACAAGGCACTACTTCATCTAATCACTAAATGGGTTCTATAAACCCTAATTTCATAAATACATCAATATAGCAGAGCATACACGAATTCTTACCTGGATGATGTATTCTCTGTATTCCCAATCCTCAGAATGTGACCCCTTGCTGCTCCTTTAGCCAATCCTTTCTCTTCCTTGCACAACCACTCTTCTATAACCAACAATGGCCTAAGATCCTTGCTCCAGCTGCACTAAATCGATTTAGGGTTCTTCTCAGAAGGCTAAAACGAACAATGACGGCCAATGAGTCCCTTTTATACGTCCCAAACCTGAACGGTTAGGGTTTCCGCTAAACAGCGTCGACTCGCCGAGTCCATACCTGGACTCGTCGAGTCCAGTCGCGATCCCGCGACCAAGTCTGCGATCCTACTCGGCGAGTCTAGGCTCCAACTCGCCGAGTCCCCTCTTAAACCACCCAAAAACATAATTTAATAATACCTGAGATTTCGGGCTGTTACAACTCTCCCCCACTTGGATTAGACTTCGCCCTCGAAGTCTCACTCTGCAAATAGTTCCGGATGCTGCTCCCGCATCTCACGTTCCAGCTCCCAAGTCATTTCCGATCCCTTACGGTGTTGCCATTGAACCAACACCAGAGGTACCTCCTTGTTCCTCAGAACCTTGATCTTCCGATCCCTGATAGCCACTGGTCTCTCCACGTAATTCAGGCTCGCATCCACCTGAATATCCTCCAATGGAACCACTGCCGACTCATCGGCTATGCACTTCCTCAACTGCGACACATGAAAAGTGTCATGGATCTGACCCAACTCTGCTGGCAACTCCAACCGGTAGGCTACCCGACCTATCCTTGCAATCACACGAAATGGCCCAATATACCGGGGCCCCAACTTGCCTCTCTTCCTGAACCGAATCACTCCTTTCCAAGGAGAGACCTTCAGGAGAACGAAGTCGCCGACCTGAAATTCAAGCTCGGATCGGCGCCTGTCTGCATAACTCTTCTGTCGGCTCTGGGCAGTCAATAACCTTTGTCTCACTCGCTGAATCTGCTCTGTCGTCTGGAGCACGATCTCCGTGCTGCCCATCACTCTCTGTCCCACCTCTCCCCAGCAAATGGGGGTCCGACACCTCCTACCATACAACAGCTCGAAAGGTGGCATACCAATGCTCGAATGATGGCTGTTGTTGTAGGAGAACTCTGCCAATGGTAAATACGCATCCCAACTACCCCCGAAGTCTAACACACACGCTCGGAGCATGTCCTCCAGCGTCTGAATTGTCCGCTCGCTCTGACCGTCTGTCTGGGGATGGTATGCGGTACTAAAATGCAATTTAGTACCCAGCTCCTCATGGAATTTCTTCCAGAACCTGGAAGTGAAGCGCACATCGCGGTCTGACACAATCGAGATCGGCACCCCGTGCCGAGATACCACCTCTTTCACGTATATCTCCGCCAACTTTTCCGCTGAAGAACTCTCACTGATGGCAAGGAAGTGTGCACTCTTCGTCAACCTATCCACAATCACCCAAATTGCGTCAACTCCCCTAGCAGTCCTTGGCAATTTGGTGATAAAATCCATAGTGATCTGTTCCCACTTCCACTCGGGGATCTCCAATGGCTGCAACTTGCCATGCGGTCTCTGGTGTTCGGCCTTAACCCTACGGCAGGTCAAGCACCTCTCAACGAACCATGCTACGTCCCTCTTCATACAGGGCCACCAATATTCCTTCCTTAAATCCAAATACATCTTTGTAGCACCGGGATGGACCGAGAATTTCGATCTATGAGCCTCTTCCATCAACGTAATACGCGTACCGCCCACGAACGGTACCCAAATCCGACCCTGAAACGTCATAAGGCCTCGACTATCCTTGACAAACTCTGAGATTAACCCCACAACCCGCTCTTTCTTCTGCATTTCTGGTCGCACAGCCTCTGCCTGGGCCCCACGAATAGCGTCCAATACTGGAGTCATCACAGTCAGTCTCAAGCATACATCTCGCAATGGAGTGCTCTCCGCCCTGCGGCTCAATGCATCGGCTACCACATTAGCCTTGCCTGGGTGGTACAGGATCTCACAATCATAATCCTTGACCACATCCAACCACCTCCTCTGACGCATATTTAGGTTGGGTTGATCCATCAAATACTTCAAACTCTTATGGTCCGTGTATATCGTACATCGAACCCCATACAAGTAGTGACGCCAAATTTTGAGAGCGAACACTACTGCCCCCAACTCTAAATCATGTGTGGGATATCTCGTCTCATGAGGCTTCAGCTGCCTCGACGCATAAGCTATCACATGACCCCTCTGCATCAACACTGCACCCAATCCCGAAATCGATGCGTCGCAATATACCACGAAATCTTCCATCCCTTCTGGGAGAGCTAATACCGGGGCTTCGCACAATCTCTGGCGAAGTGTCTCAAAGGAGGTCTGCTGCTCGGGCCCCCATGAGAATGCAACACCCTTCCGGGTCAATCTGGTGAGTGGCACTGCGATCTTGGAGAAATCCTTGATAAATCTCCGATAATACCCTGCCAACCCAAGGAAACTTCTGATCTCAGAGGGTGACTTCGGCACCTCCCAACTCATCACCGCCTCAACCTTGGCCGGATCGACCAATATCCCTTTCTGATTAACCACATGTCCTAGAAACTGGACCTCCCGCAACCAGAAGTCACATTTGGAGAACTTTGCATAAAGCTTCTCCGACCTCAATACCTCCAGGACCTCCCTCAAATGCTCCTCATGTTGCTCTCTAGATCTCGAATACACCAGAATGTCGTCGATAAATACAATCACTGACCGATCCAACATCGGCCTGCATACCCTGTTCATGAGATCCATGAACACAGCCGGGGCATTGGTGAGTCCAAAAGGCATCACCACAAACTCATAATGCCCATATCGCGTCCTAAACGCTGTCTTCTGGACGTCCTCACTCCGTACTCTCACCTGATGGTATCCTGACCTCAGATCGATCTTGGAAAACCAAGATGCTCCCTGCAACTGATCGAATAAATCATCGATCCTCGGCAACGGGTAACGGTTCTTGACCGTTAGCTTGTTCAACTCCCGGTAATCAATGCACATCCGGTGTGAACCATCCTTCTTCTTGACGAACAGAATAGGTGCTCCCCAAGGCGAGCTGCTCGGCCGAATGAATCCCTTTCCCAGCAACTCCTGGAGTTGCGAGGACAACTCTTGCATCTCTGGAGGTGCAAGACGATAGGGCACTTTAGCAATAGGCGCGGCCCCCGGAACCAGATCGATACCAAACTCTACTTGCCTCACAGGAGGTACTCCCGGCAGTTCCTCGGGAAAAACATCTGAAAACTCACGCACCACAGGGACCTCCTTAACTGACTTCGGTCTCTCGGAAACCTCCCGCGTATCCATCACATACGCCACAAAACCCTTACAGCCCTGCTGTAGACACTGCCTCGCCCTAGCGGCCGAACAAAAAGCTGATCCTGAACGGGTACCCTCACCGTACACCGAAAGAACTCCCCCTCTATGGTCTCGTATGGTCACCAACTGACGCTCACAGTCGATGACAGCGCCGAATCGGCTCAACCAGTCCATGCCCACGATAACACAGACGTCACCCATCGCAATAGGAATCAGGTCAATCGGGAATTCAACCCCGAAAATCTCTAGCATACATCCTCGAAGGACCTCCGTGGCATAAATCGATTTCTCGTCAGCTATAGAAACTCTCAAAGGTCGACTCAACGACTCACGACTAACGCCGATATGCTGACTAAAGGCTAAGGACACAAAGGACCTACTAGCACCCGAGTCAAATAACACTAAGGCAGGCACAGAGTTCACAAGGAAGGTACCTACGCGCATAATAACATAAGCATAACATATCGACATTAAAATAAATACATGAATTACGACATACCTGCCACAACATCGGGCGCAGCGCGGACCTCCTCCACAGTCAGCTGAAAGGCTCTCCCACGAGCCCTCGGGGCCTCGACCTTCACCGGTCGAGTCTCAGTAGTCCTGGCAGCAGGTGCAGATCCCTGACGAAGCTGAGGGCACTCGGCCTTCCGATGGCCGGTCTGGTTGCAATGAAAGCAAACCGTAAATCCCTTGGGACACTCCCTAGCAATGTGCCCCTCCTTGCCACACTTGTAGCAAGCACCGGCTCGACACGCCCCATCGTGACCCTTGCCGCACTTTACGCAAGTTCGGTTCTTCGAACCTCCCGTCCTCGAATCGGCGGACTTGATCCGCTTGGCCGCCGGCTGAGACTGAGCCGGCCGCCGGTCTGCCTGCTGAGACTCGGCCTCCTCCCTGGCCTGAGTCTCTAACTCGATCTCACGCTTCCTGGCATTCGCCTGAAGCTCAGTAAAAGTATGGTAAGTGGAGTTTGACACAAACTCCCGGATCTCCCTCCTCAGAACACCCAAGTACCGGCTCATCCGAGCCTGCTCTGTGGCCACCAGCTCGGGGCAAAACATCGCCCTCTCATGGAACTTCCGCGTGATCGCTGCCACTGAGTCAGTACCCTGCTTGAGGGTTAAGAACTCCTGAACCAATCGTTCCCGCTCCACCGGAGGAACGTACTCATCCCTGAACATGGTAGTGAACCCCTCCCATGTCACTGCCGCAATCTCTGCCAAAGTGAAGTTCGCCGTCACGAACTTCCACCAGTCCTTTGCTCCCAGACGGAGCTGGTTCAAAGCGAACCGTACCCTCAGGTGCTCCGGGCATGAACAAGTGTAGAAGCACCCCTCTATATCTGCGATCCACCTCATCGCAGCAATCGGATCCTGCGTCCCATCGAACTCTGGTGGCTTCGTGTTGCTGAACTCTCGGAACAGCAACGAGTCACCCCCCTGTGGCCTAGCAGCGGCCACAGCTGCGGTAGCTGCAGCGGTTGCAGCCTCAGTCAACGCGGCGTACCGCTCATCGAATGTCTCCATCAGGGTGGTCTTGATAGACCCAAACATCTCCGGGATCTCAGCCCGGATCGCCGCCGCCACCTCCTCGTGAATCATTTGACGAATATCCTCGTCACTCACACCGCTCGTACTCGCTCCGTGGCGTGGTCTAACCATGGTGTCTCTGAAATACAACATAAAACTATCAGAGTCTCCATCAAGTGTAATTGCACTCGATAACGCAACCCTACCCCGTCCCCGATATCCAGGGATTCTTACTTGGGTCTCCCACTGACCCGGTGTCCTCGGTAGTACGGGCCCAATACTACCGACCACACCACATCAGTGTTCATCCCAAGTCCTCCTCCCCAAACTTCGGATAGTGAGTACTCTACTTCTGATATGCACTATCTACCCGCATACTAGCAAAGCATCTCATATAAGCAAACTTCCCTAGACTAAGGCATCACAAATCAGGCCACTCTAGTCCTATCATGAATACCTAGTCTTCTAGCATGCATAACAATTCACATCATATAATATTGTAAGGTATTTTGGGGATCTTTACCGTTCGGGCGCTGACTGATCGTACACACTGCTTCTTTCTTGCTTACCACAAAACCATTTACAAAAGTTTATGCCTTTATTTGAAAAGTTTCCTCAAATCCTCGGTTTGAGTTCAGTTACCCCCGAAGGTGCACCCGAATCCCTCAAACCAAGGCTCTGATACCAATTGTAACAACTCAAATTTTCAAACAAATTTTTCATTTTTAAAATATAATTATTTCCATTTAAAACAAGGCATGAATAGTTTAAGTATTCTGTCAAATACAAATATTCAAAATCCCAAGATCATAAAACATTCTTCAGTGTGTATCGATCACGCCGGCGCCTTCCCACGGTTCTCGCTAGTACCTGAAACACATACATAACAACTGTAAGCATAAATGCTTAGTGAGTTCCCCAATATACACTTACGCACATACGCCTTTCCAGGCCCTGACCTTCCGGTCCTCAATACAACGCCTTCCGGCCCATAATATAATCGCCTTCCGGCCCATAACATATTGCCTTCCGGCCCACATAACATACATAGCACACATAACAAATAACTTACCACATATAGCATACATATCACATGTCATATCTGACCTTCCGGTCACACAGTCAACCCTTCCGGGTACAGTATAGTGAGAAGACTCACCTCGTAAAAGCTGAACGCTAGCAAATCCCGAAATGACTCGTGCACAACCGACGAGCTACAACCTCCCTATAACATTACATATCTCATTAATACTTATATCTTCTAAGTGTGACTATCCCTAAGAAGTCAGACTTAGGTCAACTCTGGTCAACGGTCAACGGTCAACTCGACCGGACTCGGCGAGTACCATGGCGACTCGGCGAGTCTAGACGTCTTCCAACTTTCTGAGATTCCTTATCTACTCGTCGAGTACCCTCCTCGACCCGACGAGTTACTCCTGGAAGAATCGCGGGGCCACCCCGACTCCACTCGCCGAGTCTGAAGAACAACTCGGCGAGTCCCAGTAAATCTTCAAGCTACTCGCCGAGTCTGAAGAACAACTCGGCGAGTCCATGCCATGCAGACGAGTAACTGCTTCCTGAGATAGGTCTCGTCCCGAAATACACATGCATGGGGCCTTCTGGACCTCTAAAGGTCCTACTACAAGATTATAGTCGTTGGGTAACAAGGCACTACTTCATCTAATCACTAAATGGGTTCTATAAACCCTAATTTCATAAATACATCAATATAGCAGAGCATACACGAATTCTTACCTGGATGATGTATTCTCTGTATTCCCAATCCTCAGAATGTGACCCCTTGCTGCTCCTTTAGCCAATCCTTTCTCTTCCTTGCACAACCACTCTTCTATAACCAACAATGGCCTAAGATCCTTGCTCCAGCTGCACTAAATCGATTTAGGGTTCTTCTCAGAAGGCTAAAACGAACAATGACGGCCAATGAGTCCCTTTTATACGTCCCAAACCTGAACGGTTAGGGTTTCCGCTAAACAGCGTCGACTCGCCGAGTCCATACCTGGACTCGTCGAGTCCAGTCGCGATCCCGCGACCAAGTCTGCGATCCTACTCGGCGAGTCTAGGCTCCAACTCGCCGAGTCCCCTCTTAAACCACCCAAAAACATAATTTAATAATACCTGAGATTTCGGGCTGTTACATAAACCTTGAGCACTTTGATATAAAGATAATTCTTCCGTAATCTTATCTTGCATACTCAAATTTGGTACCAACTGCTCGATGCATGCATATAATCCCGTCATAACTTCTTCACAAGATGTGCCAGCTTGGTTAGCATAAAAGATTTCTGGATTTAGGTAATGTCCAGCTGTATGCAAGGGGCGATGAAGTTGACATTGCCACCTGTCATCAATAAACTTAAAAGCTTTCTCATACTCCTTTTCTTTGTAGAGAAAGGATTTTGAGATAGTCTCCTTGGCTCGGTCCATTGCCTCATAAATATAACCCATAGCTGGCTTTTTCTCCCCGTCCACCATTCTAAGGACCTTAACAAGCGGTCCTGTCAACTTAAGAGAATACAAAATATTTCTCCAAAATGTGTCTGATATGAAATATTCTTTAATCTTGATTGTTGTTGCATCGTTGGCCCACTTGCTTTTATTCCACTCTTTTGACAAAACCATTTTTTTAAGTTGTCTTTTTGCTTGTGAAATTATGACAGGGTGATGAATGATGTTGCAAACCTACAATTAATGCAACAATTGAATATTAAACACAACAAAAATAATGAATGGTTAATCAACTGTTAAGAGTCACAATTCAAAAACCTGGTTATAGCTGGTCTATGCAAGTTTCTTTGATTGGTGAAGTTCCTCATCATATTAACAATAGCAACATGGGTATATATGTACCCATTTTCCAACATACACTTCTTCAAAGAACTTTTCACTTGAAGGATGTTCTTTCCAATGTCCTCTAACATAAGATCAATACAATGTGTCGCGCATGGAGTCCAATAGAGGTGTGGTCTTTTGGCTTCCAGTAACTTCCCTGCAAAGTTCACAACAAATAAACTTGAAAATAAACAAATAACGAATAAAATAAAGAAAGTTAGACACTTAAACTTAGAGTTAAGTATCTATTATTTACCTCCTTTAACATAATCAGATGCGTTATCTATGATCACTTGTATAACATTGGACTCTCCCACCTCCTGAACCATGTCATCAAGAACACCAAACAACAAGTTTGCATCCTTTGAAACTTCTGACACATCCATGGATTTAACAAAAATAGATCCCCGTGGTGAATTGACTAAAAAGTTTATTATATCTTTTTGCACCACCGAATCACGCCAGCCATTCGACATTATTGAACAACCTTTTTGAGCCCACTCGGTCTTGTGGTCTACCATTTTTTCTTGAATTGTGGCTACTTCTTTTTTCAACAAGGGAACCCTTAACTCATACATGCTTGGGGGATTCATCCCAGGACCAAACTGTCCAATTGCTTCGACCATGACATGAAAACTGTCATAGGTTGTATCATTGAAAGGAATGGCTACACAATAAATCAACATATATAACATCAATAAATCAGAACATGTATATTAACTTTAACTCTTTAAGAAACAGAATAACAAAATATATAACTCTAAAAAAATTACCTGCATCATAAAACCATTTTGCTATTTCCCTGCATGCTTTAGCCCGTAGTTCTTTCCGACACACGTCATTTATAGTTTGTTGTTTCCCTCCTTTCCCATCTTTTCTACCTTTAAGTGCATCTTCAGGCTTTGGAGTGAAAACAATATCTATCGGCCCTTTTTGTTTTGGTTTCTTTCTGGGTGGTTGCTTGCTGGTACCTTCACCCCTTTTTCCTGTTACTTAAACACATTCTTCCTCTTCTTCGTCTCCATAATAATCATCGAAGTCTTGCATCCTTGATACCATTTGAATGCTCTCCTTCATTTGTTGTTTCTGTTTCATATAATCCCTGACCTCTTTTCGAATATGATTCGGACATTTTTGGCATGCAAGAACATTTGTAAAACCTCCAGCAAGGTGCTCTTTCATACGGCTTACACCTCCCTTGGTGACTTTAGAATAGAAGTTGCAAGTGAAATTATTTATGTTCATAGGGTCTTTCACACTGTACTTTCTTGCAGGATCAATGTTGTGATCCAACGAATCATTGTTAGCAGCCATGATTGTCAAGACTTAAAAGAAGAGAATGTAAAGACTTAAGAGAAGAAGAGAATGTTGAGCAATGTTAGTGACTTAGTGCTAACTATGAACCGTGAGATCAATAAATAAGAGGGTGGATCATGAAAGAGGAGGGAAAAGGAAGAGGTTACTCATCGATAATGACAAAGAGAAGAAAAGTTTTGTCGTGTGATCATGATGTTGTGGCTGTTAGTATTCTTATACACACGTCTCTAGGGTAGAAGTAGGGTCGGCTGCTAATTAAACAATTGCATTTGCATGGGCTTTATTAGATTTTAATTATTTTCTAAGTCAAATGGGCCAGACACAGGATGCGCTTTGATGCGCACGCATCACCTCACATCATGTAGGTCGCTTCGCCCCACATCTCTGTTGTGCTTTTTTAAACCAAGATTTAATGTCATAAAACAAATTTTTTTGATTGTGATTTTGATATATGTTATTTGTTGCTACCGGAACTAATGAAATTAAGGAATTTGCATAGCAACATCCAGTTATCCAAAACAAAAATATACTCTACTTTAAAGTAATTATTATGACATAAAAATAAGAATAACATCTTCAGATGATTATAGCTAAAGATAAATAAGTAGTTTTCATTTTTCTAAATAAGTATATTGCTAATTTTTGCACACTAATGACTGAAATACCCTTGTTGTAGGTTCCATGATCTGGAAATCATTTTTGCATAATGATGGACATGTTAAGAGCTCAAAAGATTTGGGATCAAAGGATCTTAACAAAAACAAACTTTGTGCAAAGTAAAATTTGCAAAGCCTTGTTGGAATTTTTGCCTTCTCTTCATGATAAAGTGCTTGTAGCTTCAATAGAGCCTATGATTAGCATTTCTCAAAAACAAAAGATTTTTGAAACTTGAAGAATTGTAAAAACTCTAGAATTGTAGGAACTCTAGAATTGTAAAAGTGGTTGTTGTATAGCAGTGTACTTGTCATTTTTTTTTTTTACAAAATGAGAAATGTACTTATACTTATCATTTTTAATCAAAATTAGCAATTGAGATTCTTTGCTTTTGGTCTTATTGTTTATGTGACTTGAACATCCCAATCCTTAAGTTCTTGAGGATTACCATCTTTGGGACAGGGGCAAAATCGTCCAACAATTTTAAAAACCATCAAACTTATGTGTAGATTAACACAACATTAACCAAAATGACATCCTACTTTCATTCTTAACCTAGAATTGCATAAAAGTTTCGTTTTGAACCCAAAATGACAGCCTTATTTTATTTTAACACAAAATTGTAGAAAAGTTTCATTTTGAACCTAAAAATGACAGCCTACTTTCATTTTTAACCCAAAATTATAGAAAAGTTTTGCTTTGAACCCAAAATGACAGCCTACTTTCATTTTTAACCCAAAATTGTAGAAAAGTTTCGTTTTGAACCCAAAAAGACATCATATTTTCATTTTTAACCCAAAATTACCTTTCGTTTTTTCACAAAATAGCACAGTACTTTCATTTTTTTTCACAAAATACCCTCATAATTTTATTTTTTCACAAAATACCATCGTACTTCCGTTTTTTTAGAAAATACCCTCATAATTTAGTTTTTTCACAAAATACAATCATACTTCCGTTTTTTCACAAAATAACTTCAGAATTTCGTTTTTTTTCACAAAATCGCATAGTACATTCATTTTTTCACAAAATACCCTCATAATTATATTTTTTCACAAAATACCATCGTACTTTCGTTTTTTTCACAAAATACCCTCATAAATTTGTTTTTTCACAAAATAGCATAGTACTTTCATTTTTTGCACAAAATACCCTCATAATTTTATTTTTTCACATAATACCATTGTACTTCCGTTTTTTTCACAAAATACCCTCATAATTTTGTTTTTCACCCACATAGCATCATAATTTCGTTTTTAACCCACAATAGAATCATAATTTCGTTTTTAACGCTCAATAGCATCATATTTTTGTTTTTCACCCACAATAGAATCATAATTTTGTTTTTAACCCTCAAGAGCATCATATTTTCGTTTTTAACCCACAATAGAATCATAATTTCATTTTTGACCCTCAATAGCATCATATTTTCGTTTTTCACTCACAATATCATTATTTTTTTCATTTTTCACCCACAATGTCAACCTAATTTCAGTTTTGACACGTATTTTCAATTTTGACCCATTATGATCACGTACTTTTAGTTTTTACACATAATAGCATTGTTTTTTCAGTTTTAACCAGTTATGGCGGCCTAATTTCAGTTTTGACATGTATTTTCAGTTTTAACCCATTATGATCACATATTTTCAGTTTTTACACATAATAGCATCATTTTTTTAGTTTTAACCCATTATGGTAGCCTAATTTACAGTTTTGAGTTGTTATTAACATGTAATTGCACAAAAAACAGAATGTGAAGAAAACTATCTAGATTTTTCTTAAATCAACTTTAACCCAAAATGACAACATACTTTCGTTTTTAACCCAAAATTGCAGCAAAGTTGTATTTTTAACCCAAAATGAAATCCTACTTTCATACATTGTTAACCAAAAAAGAATGTCAAAAATGCGAATATGTAACATCCCGGAAATTTAGGAGTATAGTTGAAGGGCTAAAGTGTAAATAAGGAAGGTCGACACGGCGAGTCGATGGATAGACTCGGCGAGTCGAGTCGCGTGTTAAGTGACTCACTCGGCAAGTCGCATGAGTGGACTCGGCGAGTTGGTGCTGAATGAAGAAAACCCTAATCCCGGGGGTTGTGCACTATATAAAGAACATAATACCCTCTCCCCAGCCTCTTTACCCTCCCTTGAGTTCCAGAAACCCTAATAGCCGTGAGTAAGAGATTGGAGTGCAATTTTGGAGCTTGGATAAGTGGATTAGGAAGGAAATCTTGAAGAGCAAAGGGATTGCAGCAAGGAAGGGACCTAGATCCGAGATCTACTCTAGAGAAAGCTTGCATTGGAGGTAAGAATCTGTTCTTGAGGCTTTTGTGCACCTAGATCTATTATTTGTGGAGTTTTGGGGCATAAATTAGGTCCATCTCGAGTTGGAGTTAGATCTAAGGATGCTACCTCAGATCTAGGCTGTTAATGATCCAGAGAATCATAAAGTTTATGCCCAAGTGTTGTTGGTGAAGCCCTTTTGTCCTAAACCCTAGCCCTAGAGTGTTTTATGCTTAGATCTCTTTGGATTCACGTAAAGTTTGCCACTTTACATGATGGGTGGGTTGTAGAAGAGTAGATCTATAGATTGGAGCCCTTGCATGGCTTAGAAAGCCATTGTATGGATTAAGAACTAGAGGTACTCGGTGAGTCATATGGGTGTACTCGGAGAGTAGTATGAACATGAGCATGAACTCGACGAGTTGGAAGAACAACTCGGCGAGTCTGTTGAAGATTGCCTTGGACTCGGCGAGTCTGGTCGAGGAACCCTAACTTTTCTGGTTAAGTCGTGAATTGGTGAGTCGAGGGACGACTCGGTGAGTTGAACAGGATGGGACTCGAAGATCCTTGGACTCGGCGAGTCTCGGGGTGACTCGGCGAGTCGAGTCGAGACATGAGAGTTTTCAGAGCATTGGAACTCGACGAGTCATCAGGTTGACTCGGCGAGTTGAGTCGCGATATGGGGGTTCTCAGAGCATAGGGACTCGACGAGTCATCGGGTTGACTCGGCGAGTAGAGTCAGTCAGGAAGTTTGACTTGGACTAAGGACTTTGACTTTGACCAAGAGTTGACCAGTTGACTTCCAGGGGTATTTTAGTAATTGTTGGTATTTACTGAGTTCAGTGATTTGGTGTTGACCAGTGGAGGAGTTCGTATCGGTGTTTGGAGCAGCGTGATCTTATTCTTCAGTCGACAATTGCAAGTGAGTTATCCTCACTATATCGACAAGGTCTAAGGCACCAAGGCCGGCCCTTTGTCGGATGGAAATCCGAGTATTTGTTGTGTTATTGCTTGATATATGTTTGCATCATGGTAGTTAGGATGGTATATCTTAGAGATCTGGTTAGGGTCGATATCCTGGTTTATAGGATGATGCTATGCTAGTGACCGGTTAGGTCGGTATCCTGGTAGGGATGTGCTATGTTATGTGATCTGCTAGATCGGTTGATATGTTGTGAACTGTTATGTGATTATATGTTTATGTGCACATGGTTGTTTGACTGGGGTTGGATTGAGGCGGGACCTGCTTTGTGCTGTAGGCCAACATACCCAGGGCAAACCGGATATTCCGAAGGCCCAGCGAGCGGTCCGGATAGGCTGTAGGCCCCAAGAGGGCGGACCAAATGTGCCGAGGCTCGGAGAGTGGACCAGGCCGACTGAAGGCCCGGTGCGGGCGGACCAGTCATACTGTAGACTCAGAGAGTGGACCAGGTGGATTGAAGGCCCGGTGCGGGCGGACCAATCACACTGTAGACTCGATGTATATGGCTAGACTCGGAGGGTGGACCAGGTGTACTGAAGGCCCGGTAAGGCGGACCAGTTACACAGTAGACCCGATGTGAATGGTTGTTCTGTTCTATGTTCTGTTATGTGATATGTGTATGGTATATGTGGTTGGTATATTGGGGGTAACTCACTAAGCTTTCGGGATTACAGTTTCAGTGTATTGTTTCAGGTACTTCAGGAGACCATGGCAAGGCAAAGGCGTGATCGCACTGCTCCTCATGTTTTATGTTTTATGATATGCTTCTGGGGAATACTCTGATAATAAGTGAATTGAAAACCTTTTTGTAATGATTTAATGAAAATGGGTTTTTTTTGAAGAGTTTAAATTGGTTGAAACTTTTAGAGCGTTACAGAATAAGCATATCGAATTTTCCTTTGCTCACAAAAATAACACATCTTATCATATGTCTCTTCCAACGATTCATCTGCCCGATACATGTAAAAGAAATATTGTTAATATAATTATTAGAGTTCTAAATCATGAAAAGGTAAATTAATATTAAAAGTACCTTTCTTTTGGAATAACTAGTAGCGTAACGACCCAATCCTTGACAGTAAGAGCATGTACGTTTTTTGGGGGCTTCTAAAGTAGATCTGATTCTTCTAGCAATTTTAGGACGCCCTTTTGTAGGAGATAGACCAAGAGGATCGCGGACAGATAATTGTGGCATCATATTTATTTGCGAAGCTCCCATACAAGAACCTTAAGATGCATTTTCCAAAGACATAGATTTCTTTCGATTTGTTTGGTCATCTAAAGGACTTATCAATAGTGTATTGACTTTTTGTATCTCTAAAGGGGAGTCTCTTGCTTGTTCAATTAGTTTAGTAAAATTTGAATGGACACACCATAGTGTGTAGGCACTAACTCAGTTTTCATTATTCATTTCTCCGAGTCCGATACTAGCACTGCCCAGTTTGTACCTAGCATTAACGGTCCATTGTGGTAAAATATAGTGACTCGGGAGCTCTTTAACATGTTTCTTCTTCATCACGTATAGGCTATGTTTGCATAAAATCCCATTTGTCTCATACTTAGCACAGTAACATATGACACTGACTTGATCCAAAGAACGAAAGCTAACAATGCGCCAATATTTTTTTTATCAACATCTAATTGCCCAACTCGGTATGTGCTTTCTTTTGTAGTTTTTCCTATAGTCTCATGAGTCAAATTGGTAATAGCTTCAGTCCATTCTTTTTTGAAAGTATCAAACATCTTTCTAGTATAACATTGACCTTCTTTTTCTTTGATTGGATGCACTGAAGAAAAAACCGGCCTTAAGTTCATAGTCTTAAAGTCTTCATCTTCTTCGGCAGTCCTTCGAGACTCAACTGCTTTGTCGTATTGTACATCAAATCATTCAACATGGTCCTTGAATTAACAAATTCATCAAAAAATGAGTTGATACTCTCACTTCGCCCGGTTGTTGTCATACCAACAAAGAAAGTATCCTTCAAGAAGGGTTTAGCCCAATGTATACGTTGGTTATACATGTCACTAATCCAACTATTGCTTTCCAGTTCATACTTACTATGCATAACTTCCCATGTTGCTTCAAATTGTTCAATGGTGTCACTATTTACCCATTGTTTGTGCGTTTCTTGAAAATCACTGTAATGGGAAACATACGATTGAAGGTGCTCAGTTTCATGCTTCATGATATGCCATGAACAAAAACGATGCCGAGTCTTTGGAAACACTTTTTTTATTGCATTTCCCATTGCTTTTTCTTGATTTGTTATAATTGCATTCGGATACTTGTTAAACATACATTTGAGGAAATGTTCAAATAACCATTCAAATGTCTCTTCCTTTTCATTTTCAAGAAATGCTCCACCAAAAAGTATAGACTGCCCATGATGATTCACCCCAGTAAATGGAGAAAAAGGCATCTTGAAATTGTTAGTCGTATAAGTGACATCAAACACAACAACATCTCTAAATTTTGTATAAGCATCTCTTGATCTACCATCAGCTCAAAAGATATTTCTAAGATACCCATCATCAAACAAATCCACAACAAAATACTGGTCACTATCAACTAAGCTCAAAAGATATTTCTAAGATACCCATCATCAAACAAATCCACAACAAAATACTGGTCACTATCAACTAATGTTTTATCTTGAAAATGTTTTATAAGTCCATAGAACTCCTTTCCTTTATGTTGTTTTCGTTGCTCTGATAAGACATCGACACATTTCTTTGAAGTAACATCAGCTACATTTGAGGTTTTCATT
The DNA here is from genome assembly GCF_002870075.4 of Lactuca sativa. Taxonomy (NCBI): domain Eukaryota; kingdom Viridiplantae; phylum Streptophyta; class Magnoliopsida; order Asterales; family Asteraceae; genus Lactuca; species Lactuca sativa. Next base: position 81,615,799 of record NC_056631.2, on the reverse strand, counting down.
TTATTAACATCTTTTTTAATCTGAGAAGGTTTCAACCCCGCTTGACCAAATTGCACCATAAGAGATTTACCTTCTATTGAATGGTGGAAACTACTATGAGATCGATGCTTCATCACATTCGTAGGTGTCATGGTCAAGTTGTGATTGTGTGTGTCAGTAAACGAGTCCACCAACCATTTCCCATCCTCTTGTCTTGTTATTCGTAGCTTTGCTTGACATCCGGTTCTAACATCTCTACGACGTTTTTTTCTCATTTTCACTTAAATCATTTTTGTCCATCCTTTTGAAACCTTCTTTGTTGTATACATATATCTTTCGAAAAGGCTCATTTGTTTTAGGATTTTTAATTGTGTCATCTCTACGTATACCAAAGCCATGTAAAAATGAATAATCATTATAAAATGTATAGGCATCATCGGGTGTATCAAAAACCTTTCCCAGTATACTTTCATCCTTAACTTCATCTTTGTCAAATTCAACGTACATACCGATACTATTTATTTTTTCACTTTCATATGTTGCTTCCATGTAATCATTTGTGTCAATATCTTCGGTTATATATGGTTCTATAGCTTGATTAGTTGCTTCGGCTTCACTCATTATGGCCTACAATAGACAACAATGCATATTTCCAAATAAAAGATTAACACCAAATTGTTTTATATTGAATATAATGGAAACATTATACATAAAAAAAGAGAGAGACAATAACAGCCAATGACAATGTCTAAAAACAACAATGTCACTTTTAAAATCCAGAAACAAATAAAGATTCATCCGGTAATAAAGAACACTGTAAACAATAATCTCAAATATTAAATTCTGAAAAAACTTTAATAATCATATCAATTCGTTTGTTGCTTTTTATCTTCAATTATTCATAACCAATCAAACTGTTTTTAGCATATGTCTTAAGCATGCAAAAAAAAAATAGATGCAGCATTAGGACCGCACAGTCCGCATTCAGGAAAAAAAACAGGTGATGATTTCGATTCCTAGTGAATTGCAACTGATTCCAATTGATAATAAAAAATACAAATTTACTAATCAAATACACAAAACAAACTATAAAGTTGTAGACAACGAGCTTACGTGAAAGTGATCTGAACGAAAAAAAAACTGGGGATGATTTCGATTCCTTGTCAATTGCAATTTGTAGTTTTTTTTATGAACTCCCTGAATTTCGATTCCAGTATCTATCGATGTCAAATTTTTTTTTTCGTTCAAAATCTCAGTGAAGCAGAGCCGATCATAGAACAAAAAGAATTGACCATGAAATCGTTTTTTTAAGACTTCTTTAAATTGAATTCTTCACGGTTTCTGTGATTTCTGATTACAATAACTTGTAATTCCGATTTCTTTGAAATCATTTTTGTGATCGATGTCAATTTTTTTTTTGTTCAAAATCTCAGGGATTGTGAAGCAATCTGATCATATAACAAAAAAGTTCACCAATTGAATTCACCCGTGAATACGGAAACACGTATGGAAACCGATTTTTTTTTATTTTCAGAAAATTATACCATTTAACAAAACTACGTAGTATTGATCGTTTGGGTACCTAATCTTATATACCTTAAGGGTATATTCACTTTTCCATATATATATATATATATATATATATATATATATATATATATATATATATATATATATATATATATATATATATATATATATATATATATATATATATCATACATACTAAAGCTAGCATTTTTTGTTGAATCTCATGCATTTGAAAACCCCTTTTTTAACTAATGAAACTCAAAAGTTTTCTTAATTATGATTTAACACTTAAAAGTTTTATAACTTATATTATGTTTAATTATCATTTAGTGAAAAGTTTATATAAAGAGGTCAATCTTTTGAGAAGACATGCATACAAATCACATAAAAATTTCAAAAAGAAAACAAACTTAAAAGTTTTTGTGTTGAGTTGAGGTCTTACGACCACTTTTGGAGATATGATATTATATTAGACCTTTTAATTTTCAAATTTGTTATACCAACTCATTTTTGTATTTTCTTCGTTTTTGGATTATTGTAATACAGTTGTTGTATATTGTGGTTTAATCGTTAATATATTAATCATATGTTATATATGGTGATGTGGAAAATATTTAATTAAATATTTTAAATATGTTTTTTTTTTGTTTTGTACCGTTTCAAAATTATAATAAAAACTCATACATATGTTATACTTTCCATATCTCTCTCTCTCTCTCTCTCTCTCTCTATATATATATATATATATATATATATATATATATATATATATATATATATATATTAGTTTATAACCCGTGGGAACCACGGTTACAAAATTAATTAAATATTCATAGTAAAAAATTCAAAATTATTAATCAATTATTTTATATAAAATTTTATATACATTATTAATTAAGAGATTTTTTTATTAATTATGTAAAATTATAATTATTGATTCAAATAAATATGTGTAATTAATTTATCATATAAATTAGACTCTTTTTATTTGTGAACTAATAAAAACAATAATATAAAATTTAAAATTTAAAATAAAGAATAAATAGATTGACAAACAACATCACATTAATTAGGAGGTTTAATGAATTTAAAATGGAGAATTAATAGAATGACAAGTGGCATCATATTAATTAGGAGTTCTAATATTATGACACTTGGCAAAATGACTACTCTTTTATTAGTATACTAGTTTATAACCCGAGGGCACCACGGTTATAAAATTAATTAAACTTTCACAGTAAAAACTCAAAATTATTAATCAATTATATTTTTTTAGTTATATAAAATTATAATAATTGATTTAGATAAATACGTGACCTTATAATCTGTATTAATTTTATTTTAAATGGTGTTCTAATGTTATTTAATTTAATTTAATTAGAGTGAAAAATTTAAAATTTGAAATTTGAAATGCATAATCAATAGATTGACATGTGGCATTACATTAATTATGATGTCTAATAAGGTGACACATGACAAAAGGAGAATCAACCTATTCTTTTATTAGAATAGGGATATATATATATATATGTCACACCCCCGAACCAGACGGCGGAAACGTCCGGGGGCTGTCGTGACTCAATTGCATACCATAACATTGAATATATATGAAGCATAACAACATTCGTCACCGTGCATTAATATATTACAACCAGTAGTGTTTACATTGTCATACATTGTTTACACATTACATTCCCAAAAATTAAATTGTTTGATTCATGCATAAATAAACTGCAACCGTCACTGAATATGATTTCCCTTGATTCACTGGTTCCCTGAGAATACAAGTATTTTTGAAAAACGTCAACATATGAAATGTTGGTGAGTTCATAAGTAGTGTTTGAAATCGAATGTTTGTATTGTTTGAAAAACCACCAGAAAATCCGATATTTTCTGAAAAGAAAAGCTTTTGAAAACGTTTGTGAAGATCCATAGGTATGCTTGTTTGTTTCTATACTTGTAAAAAAAATTATTCATTGAACATGTATGCTTTTCAAATCTGTATGTATTGAAAACCCTAGGAAAACCCGACGTTCTCCTAGTTCCTTGAGTTACATGAAGTTATATTGAAACCGTTGCATAGCGTATAGTGTCAGTCCCAGGCGACGTTGGAAGGTTCTCGAGCAGGATTATTTACTACAAACCCGCGTTACACAAACGCTCCGTTTATAGATATACTAACGAACCCGAAGGCGTCGTCAGTACTAATCGCGTTATCCAATCGCCCGGACAAGGTGTAGTCCCACATCCGAAGAGAAAGAGGTCACGAAGACCCCGGTGACTCCATTAACCGGTTGGGGAAAATATGCGTGCGAGGGGTCCCCGACCCGCCTCGTAAAATATGCAGACTCTTCTAGCAAAACCAAGGACCCTTGGGGACCAGTGGTACAAGCCATTGAAAGTCACTCTACGTTGTGCCAAGTCGGTGAAACTCAACACTTCGTAGAAAATATGTGTCTTCGGGCCTTAAGATCAGGTCATTGGGCTAGCTAGGCCCAACAAGCAAGATTTTACACTTTTGGGGCCCGAAGATGGTGCGTAGACGTCTGTGCACACTCGTATGTATATGTATTACCAAACGTTATTTGTATGAATCGTAGTGTCGAAGAGTTAGTAGTTGTAGATTTCCATTGGCTCGAGACCGAGCCAATTCGTTTAACAACGACTTTTGGTATTGTAATGAGTTGTATTTCGTCGATAGCCGCGGTGCCATTATTTGATCAAATTGTACATATTGAATTAGCCTTGAAATATTTCTGTTTTTCAGCCCCTCATTATTTGTAAAATTTACATTTTCAACCCTTTTTAGGTAATATTTCCCGGTTTGGTCCTTAAACTATTTTTCTTGACATTTTAACACCAAAAATTATTGAAATTACTATTTTTCAGCATATTTTTCATAGAAAACAGTTTAAGTCCCTGAAAATGCAGTTTTCTCGGTTTTTAACCCTTCTTTTCGCAATTTTGACAATTTTGGCCCAAATTGGAAAATTTTTGCAACTTTGGTCCTTTTTAAATTTAAAAAGCATTTTAAACCTTTGAAAAGGACTTGGAACACTTATAGTCCACTGTTTAACAGAAAGTTACAGTTTTGGCCCTCCAAAACAGAAAAATTCGCATAATGGGCCTCATTGGGCCGAAATTTTCATTTTTAGCCCAATAAGCTTGAAATTTATGTTTTTAATCCTTTAATTAAATATAATTCCAGAAATAGTTTTATGGAAACTGTTTTGGCACATTCAATCCATCAGAATCTGTGAAATGTCAATTTGGGCCCTTAATTTTGTATTTTTCACATTTTAGGCCCAAAATTTGTGTTTTTAACCCAAAGAAAATTATTACTAAACCTCTTAGCCATTTTTCTTGAAACACTTTGTGTGTAGAAATATATTTGAAGCCAAGATCATAAAACATAAGTTGTATCTCGGTTTTGAGGGGTTTTATGGCTAGATCCAACATTAAAACACATAAAAGCATACATATAAGCATGGAAATCATACAAGGCATACAAACACATATAGATCTACACTTTCACTTGTATTCCCCCCCCCCCACAAAACACATAAAAACAGAAAATAGGGGGTATGAAGCTCACCTTGGGGGGGTAGTTTCGGTTCTTGAAGAAAAGATGGAAGAAATGAAGTGATTTTTGGCCTTTGCACTCCTTGATGAACTTTTCGAGATTATGGGGGTTTCTAGAGTGCAAGATCATGATTTTTGCATGGATTAGGAAGAGATGTTTGATAAATAAGGAATACAAGTCATAGATCCAAACAAAACCTTACCTTAGATGATGATTTTTGTGGAAGAACTTCCTTGAATGCTTCCTATTTTTTCGAGATCTTGGATGGAGAAGAAGGGAGTGTTCTTGAGAGAGTTGAGAGATTTTTTTTTGTGAGTTTGTGTGTGTGAGTATGGCCGAGAGTGAGAGAGGAGAGAAGAAGAAATGATATTTGAGGTGATGTTTGCATGGAGATATGAGTTTCTTGCATGGAAGTCCTTTGGTTAATAGTGAGGTGGCATGAGAAAGTCAAACCTTTCTCTTGGGATTGATTTGCGCCGAAAATGTTGGAGGAAAAAGAGAGTGTTTGGGCTTTAAATACTTAAGCCCAATTTTCATGGTTAAGTTGAGTGATTTTTGGTCCAAATAAATTTAAAGGTGATTTTTATGACTAGTTAGGATCAAATTAGGTTAATTATGGTTCATAGTCATTAATTTATTTCATTCTAGGCCCAATATGGCCCAAAATGTTGAAATAAATAAATATGGGTCCACTTAGAGTCCAATTAGGGTTCTAAGCCCATGATAGTCTAATTGGAAGCTTATTGGTCCATTTGGATCCAATAGGGGAGTCCTAATCCAAAATGGACTTAACAAGGACTTCTAGGGTTTCCAACTGGTTGAATGACTATTTGTAGTACTTGCATAATGTATTTGATTTGAAATTTTTGATTCACATTAACTTGAATGTTTAGATTACATGACACAAAATTTCCAGTTGTGACATCATCCCCCCGTTAGAGGGAATTTCGTCCCGAAATTCTGTTTGAAAGCTAGATTTGAGAATGCTAGAATAGGTGAGGGTACTTTTGTCTCATTTGATCCTCGCGTTCCCAGGTGAATTCTGGCCCACGCTTTGCGTTCCACCGTACCTTCACGATCGGGATGCGACTCTGCTTAGTACGCTTCACCTCCCTGTCCATGATTTCGATTGGTTCTTCGACGAACAGGAGATTCTCATTGATTTCGATTTCGTCGAGAGGAATGACGAGGGTTTCATCTGATAGGCACTTTTTCAGATTAGAGACATGAAACACGGGGTGTACACCGTTTAGCTCCGCGGGTAGTTGTAGTCTGTAGGCTACCGGACCTATTCGGGCGACGATTTCGAAAGGTCCAATGTATCGCGGGTTCAGCTTTCCCCGCTTTCCGAAACGTATAACCCCTTTCCAGGGTGAGACTTTCAACAATACTCGATCACCGACCTGGAATTCTAAGGGCTTTCGTCGTTTGTCTGCGTAGCTCTTTTGTCGGTCACGCGATGCTTGTAATCGAGCTTTGATCTGGACAATCTTTTCTGTGGTCTCGCGAATGATTTCCGGTCCTGTTATTGCCCTATTTGACGTATGCGTTCTTGCTAGCTGGGTGTCACCTACTTCAGCCCAACATAACGGTGATCTACATTTACGCCCGTACAGTGCTTCGAAAGGGGCCACCTTGATGCTCGAATGATAACTATTGTTATATGAGAATTCGATCAACGGCAGGTGTGTATCCCATGACTTTCCAAAGTCTATCACACATGCACGAAGCATGTCCTCGAGCGTCTGGATGGTTCGTTCGCTCTGACCGTCCGTTTGTGGGTGATACGCAGTGCTCATATCGAGATGAGTCCCCATTGCCTTGTGGAGTGATTGCCAAAACCGCGACGTGAATCTACTGTCCCTATCCGAGATGATAGATTTTGGCACTCCATGGAGTCTTACGATCTCTCGTAGGTACAACCGTGTCAATCTCTCCATCTTGTAGGACTCTTTGATTGGCAGGAAATGGGCAGATTTCGTTAGTCGGTCGATTATTACCCATATGGTGTCTAATCCGTCCGACGTCTTGGGCAGCTTGGTCACGAAATCCATAGAAATTCCCTCCCATTTCCACTCGGGAATTGCCGGTTGCTGTAACAATCCGGAAGGTTTCTGGTACTCCACTTTCACTTTGGTGCACGTAAGGCATTTACCAACATAGGTCGCGATTTCCGCCTTCATGTTAGGCCACCAATAATGTTGCTTGATATCCAAATACATCTTGTCCGAACCAGGATGAATGGAGTATCGTGTCTTGTGGGCTTCCTTCATAACGGTTTCCCTAAATCCTCCGATTTTTGGGACCCAAATACGGTTCATGAAGTAGTATACCCCATTCTCCTTGACTTCTAGGTTCTTCTCCATTCCGCGCAATGCCTCGCTAGTTCTATTTTCCGCTTTCATAGCCTCTGACTGGGATAATGCAATTTGAGTGGCCAAATGAGACTGGATGGTTATCGAGTGTGTTTTCGTACGGCGATTTGAGTACTCCTTCCGACTTAAGGCATCGGCTACTACGTTGGCCTTGCCTGGATGGTACTTGATCTCGCATTCATAGTCGTTTAACAATTCCACCCATCTTCGTTGTCTCATGTTCAGCTCCTTCTGATCCAAGATGTGCTGGAGGCTCTTGTGGTCCGTGAAGATGGTGCACTTTGTACCGTACAGGTAGTGCCTCCAAATTTTTAAAGCAAAAACCACAGCTCCCAGTTCTAGGTCATGGGTCGTATAATTTGCCTCATGCGTCTTTAGTTGGCGGGACGCATATGCTATCACTCTTCCACGTTGCATGAGAACGCAACCTAGGCCTTGATTCGACGCGTCACAGTAGACTACAAAGTCTTATGTTCCTTCGGGTAGAGATAGCACAGGAGCGCTACAAAGAGCTTGCTTCAAGGTTTGAAACGCAATCTCTTGTCGGTCCGTCCACTTGAATGGCACGCCCTTTTGCGTAAGCAAGGTAAGCGGCTTGGCGATCTTAGAGAAGTTTTGGATGAATCTCCTATAGTAACCTGCTAGGCCTAAGAACTGACGAATTTCTGTGGGCGTAGTCGGAATTGCCCATCCTTCCACAGCTTTGACCTTAGAGGGATCCACATGAATTCCGTCTTGGCTAACTACGTGGCCTAAGAAATTCACACTCCGAAGCCAGAACTCGCACTTGGAGAGTTTGGCGTAAAGCTTTTCCGTGCGCAGAGTCTCTAAGATTTGTCGGAGATGTTGGCCATGCTCCTCTTTGCTTCGAGAATAGACGAGGATGTCATCGATAAACACAATGACGAAGTTGTCCAGAAATGGTCGACAGATTCGATTCATTAGGTCCATAAATGCGGCGGGTGCATTTGTTAGACCGAAGGGCATTACAACGAATTCATAATGTCCATAGCGGGTTCGAAAAGCGGTTTTAGAAATATCCTCTTCTCGGACTTTGAGTTGGTGGTATCCGGACCGTAAATCTATTTTAGAAAAATAGCTAGCTCCTTGGAGCTGGTCGAATAGATCATCGATTCGCGGGAGTGGGTAGCGGTTTTTGACAGTGAGTTTGTTTAACTCTCTGTAATCGATGCACATTCTGAAAGATCCATCCTTCTTTTTGACAAAGAGCACCGGAGCTCCCCATGGCGAGTAGCTAGGTCGGATAAATCCCTTGTCCAGAAGCTCACTGAGTTGGCTGGATAATTCCTGCATTTCAGCAGGTGCCAACCGATATGGTGATTTAGCGAGGGGAGTTGCTCCTGGAACGAGGTCGATTCGGAACTCAACCTATCTCTCTGGGGGTACTCCTGGAAGATCTTCGGGAAACACGTCCGGAAATTCACACGCTACCGGAATGTCTTGGATGTTAGTTTCTTCTTTGGTCTTGTCCACTATGTGAGCCAAGAACGCCAAATTGTTCTTTCGCAAGTGTTTTTGCGCTTTGATGCACGAGATGAGGCGGAGATTCGTATTGGGTTTGTCTCCGTAAATTACTAGGGTTTCGTGATTTGGGAGACGAAGACGAATGGCCTTTTCGTGGCACATAATCTCAGCATGGTGGGGGCTTAACCAATCCATGCCGATAATCACATCGAAGCTCCTAATTGATACTGGCATTAGGTCTATTCGAAAGACGTGCTGGTTAAGGGTTAGGGTACATCCGATGTAGATCTCCCTAGTGGATTCAGTTTTCCCATTGGCCATTTCTACCGTATAGGTTTCATTTAGCTTCTGGGGTTGTTGTTTTAATAAATGTTTAAACTTCTCACTTACGAAACTTCGCTCCGCTCCGGTATCAAATAAGATGCATGCATAAGTGTGGTTTAGGAGGAACGTACCGGTCACAACTGCGGGGTCTTGAACTGCATCACTCTGACCCATAGTCAGCATTCTTCCTGCTCCTCTGTTTCCTGAGTTGTTGTTGTTTCCAGGGCAATCTCGACGGAAATGCCCCGTCCTTCCACACCCGAAACAGGTGTGGCTAGGCCCTGCGTTGTTGCCGCCGGCATTGACGTTGTTGGTATTGCGGTGGTTGTTGTTGTTGTTCTGGTTGTTTCCCTGACTCTGGTTCTGAGAAGGATAAGTCCTGCAGAACCTTGCAGTGTGTCCCCTTCGGTTGCAACTGGTGCAATGGAACTCCTTACATTCTCCATGGTGATGGAAACTGCACTTATTGCACTTGGGAGCGTTCCCGGAATAGGGTCTTGAAGCATTTGAAGCAGCTGAGGCTGGAGCATGTGAGGTGACTGGAACCGGCGCAGTAACAGCGTTAACTGCCACTGTTTGCTGCCTTTTTGAGGTCTCGGGGCCCTGACGCCCCTTTCTTTTGTGGTTCCATCCTTTCTTACCATCCCCCTCCTTCTTCTTCTCGGTCTCCACTGGTTTTTCGCCCTTTTTGTGGTTATGATCATATAGCCTCTTTGCCAATCTCTTCGCGCTGTCAAACGTTTCAGGGTTAGCAGCTATCACATTCCCTTGAATGGGGGATGTCAGTCCCCAGATGAATCGTTCAATCTTCTTTCCCTCTGATGTGATCATACCCGGGCACAACAGGGATAGTTCGCTGAATCTCGAGATGTAAGCATCGATGTTCCCATTCTGCACCGTGAGGTTCCACAGCTCCTGCTCCATCTTCTGTATTTCACCTCGGGGGCAGTACTCGGCCGTCAACATCTCTTTCATTTCTGCCCAGGGTATAGAGTTGGCGACATGGAGTGTCATAGCTTCTATGTGACCATTCCACCAAGTGAGTGCTTGGTCCACGAAAGTGCAGGCCGCGAACTTCACCTTCATCTGCTCGGGGCACTCGCATATCTCGAACACCGACTCTACCTTCTCGATCCATCGCTTTAGAGCGATCACTCCCCCAGTGCCGTTGAAAGTTCGGGGTTTAGCGTTCGCAAAATCCTTGTAGGTGCACGTTTTAGTGAGTCCTTGGTTCGTCCCGTTGTTCGAACTTCCGGAGCCTTGACCATTGCCTCCTCCGTTGTTCCCTCGGTGAAGTTGTGCCATAGCTGCCGTGACCGCAGCAGACACGGCTGCCTGGAAAGCAGTGGAGTCAACTTCGGGCGGGGTTGGTTCGGGATTTCCGCGAGTAGCTGGGCGAGGCATCTTTCTGTCATGAAACGGAAAGATGTTGAGTGTACGTGGTTTCTGTGAGGTTATGATTCTACTAACTAGGTGTATGGTGTGAACCTAAACATTACTATCATCAAGCATACAATCATAACGTCTCAACATATAACAACTGAGAATATCATAGCAAAACACACAAAAGTTTATTAATATTATCCGTGTTTAGTACAAGAAAATTTGCTCGTAAGAGCATACATAAATAACACTAATCCGACAGCATAACGGCTCCATGAGTAGTGTAGTCACTTAAACATAGAGCCGGAGTACATAACATAGTTACTAATATCCTACTACGATAGGTCTATCCCTAACCGCGATGGGCTGCGTCAGGAGGTGGTGCCGAGGTCATATGCCGAAATGTTGCGCCAGTAGCTGCGCCATCTCTGCCATGTCTCCTATAACTTCATCCCTCTCGTGCTCTGCTCTCACTGCCCGGGCCTCCATAACATACAGCTGTTGTCGCAGTGCGGCGATCTCAGCTTCGAGGGAACGGTTCTCCCTTGGGGGTTCACTGGTGGAGCGGGGGGATCTGGTTGTGCCTCGTCCTCGCATGGCGGGATGGGGTCCTGGCCCCCGACCTGACCCTCCTCGTCGTCATCGTCGACCTCTCCAAATTCGTAGTCAGTGTCTATATATTCGTCGGGTTCGACATAGTGTGCATCTCCTGGGTTCTCTCCCGGCTCATCCACAAGCATCCCGTGAGCCACTAAGGCCTGATGAAACTGAATACCCGGCTGCTCCTCCTCAGGCTCCTCCTCCTCCTCTAGCCACCCGTTGTTTCCCTGATTAGGGAAGTAGGGGTCTCCAGGGTGATGAAAACCAGCCATGCTGTCTGCGCGAGTACGTAATTATGCTACATTATTCCTAGGGTACTATGACTATTACACAGACTAAGCAAACATTCTCTTTTTGGGTGATAAAGGGTATAATTTTAGGTTCCCTGGCTATCCCGATCTCATCAAGACGTGTGTTAGTTTTACCTTGGAGAGAATGTAGTTGATCAGGCTACATTCACTCCTTGGTATCACTAAGAACAGTCTCGAATTAACCGAGATACCAGCATTATTGTGTTTGATTCGGCGTTAGGTCCTTATTCCTAATGCAAGCAAGTGTATTTTATGTATTTGTTTTGTTCAGAGTTATGTTAGTCCTTCTTTTTGGTTTATAGTTGCATATCAATGTATGGCTCGACATGCTAGTTCACTATAAACAAAGCTCTGATACCAACCTGTCACACCCCCGAACCAGACGGCGGAAACGTCCGGGGGCTGTCGTGACTCAATTGCATACCATAACATTGAATATATATGAAGCATAACAACATTCGTCACCGTGCATTAATATATTACAACCAGTAGTGTTTACATTGTCATACATTGTTTACACATTACATTCCCAAAAATTAAATTGTTTGATTCATGCATAAATAAACTGCAACCGTCACTGAATATGATTTCCCTTGATTCACTGGTTCCCTGAGAATACAAGTATTTTTGAAAAACGTCAACATATGAAATGTTGGTGAGTTCATAAGTAGTGTTTGAAATCGAATGTTTGTATTGTTTGAAAAACCACCAGAAAATCCGATATTTTCTGAAAAGAAAAGCTTTTGAAAACGTTTGTGAAGATCCATAGGTA